>NC_083732.1:79562832-80162832 GCF_028564815.1 Eubalaena glacialis
AGAAATGTGAATATACATAATCATGGCCTTTGAACTAGTAAAGAACTCAACTCTGTATGGATTTAGCAATGTGTGGGTTGCAGACACTCATATGAGCCCATCCTAACTGGTATGGAGCAGTGAGGATGCATTGTTAATTAACACTAGAATCACATGGCCACTATATTTCCAAAGTTTTTGTTGTATGGCATTCATATACGTTCATGTAAAAAAATCTAAGGATGCTTTTACCTCAGGGATATTTATTGTTATATAAATACCTCCCTTAGTAATTTATAAAAATGTTGAATTGAGGACCTTTTCAAGTATTGCAAAGGTTAATAAGATAGCGAAATCAGCTGGACTGAATTTATAGTTTTAGTCACCTCCTGTCTTCCAGAGTGATCCAACAGCAGTTCTGAGAAAACGAGGGCTGCACGGTGCTTATTTTTATAAGGGATGCAGGAACTTTGACAAAGAAAAGGTACAGCCTGAAGCTGTCTTCCTTTTATGCAGTCTGTAGTGCCCAAAGCTAGCTCTGTCTTATCTTCTAAGAAATACGATTTTTTTCCATGGTCTTTGTTCTCCAGGAGAGCATCAGGACCGTTCCACCAGTGTATATGCGGAATGTAGAACACTCGGGCTGAAAAATCTTCTTGTTATGAAACCATTTTCTCTAGAGGGACAGTTTACCTACCTGGGACCCCATTGTGGGTGAGCTTGTTCTAGGTATCCTTCCACATAAAAATTTGGAAGAATTCTTTAATCGAAGGCATAATAATTCCAGCAAAGGATTTGCTGAGACTGAGTGAGGTCAAAATCTAAAAATAAATATATTAGCCAACTATAGTAATTCTTAAAGGTACACTTCCTATCTGGTTGGGAACGGAGAAAATGGAAAATTGATAGAGCAGGTTTCAGTGGCAAATTTCTTGAATCCTTACACTTCCACTTACTAGTTGTACGACTTCGGGCAAATTAGTTAATTTCCCAGTGCCTTGATTTCTTCATTTGTTCCCTTGGGAATCAATATAGTAACTACATATTTTGTTCAATTTAGAACATGAAAAGCATCATAGAACAATGCCTGGTACAGAATAAGTTTTCAAAAATTACTATTGTAATGGGTAAAGAGCATAGGCTCTGCAGGAGACTGACCTGGAATCATATATAGCTCTATCACCAGTAAGCTGGGGGACACTGCATCATTTATTTAATCCTCTGTTCTTTAGTGGGTTTTTTTTCATGGATAAGTAGGTATATTATATACTTACTTAAAGAAATTATCACAAATATTAGACTTAATTGTGCGTTTAAAGCGCTCAGTGGAGTGTTACGTACATTTAACTAGTTTTTATTACTACTACTGTGAGTATGGTTCTCTAAATTCCAATTTCCTCTGTATCCTTAATAAATGCTATTCAGCGGCACTTAAAGATGAGGGATAAACTTTTAGAGGTGTCTTAAATACTCATGTTGGACAATTGTCAAAGGGCCGAGTATAAAATTCACCCTTTAGCTAACGCCAAATCAAGAACCTTGTCCTAATCTTGTAGGATGCAAAATTAAATCTGGAATATAATTTTTAAAGTTATCATCATCATTATTTCATTGTTGAAATGTAGGAATCTTTTAAAATTGTGATATTTGTATTTGTAAAAGTTAAATAATAATAATTTCCCAACACTGTCAGATGTCAGATTGCATCTTATATTCCTATATTGTATTTTATGAGACAGAATTAGTTATTACTTTCTTTCAGGATCATTTGTGGAGCAAGGTCTTTCCTTTATTTGCTGTCTCTGAAGATATAGGCTGTTATCTGCAAGTTAAGCTTTGCTTTCTGCTCCGATTTTAAGTGACTTAAGTGCATGCTTGTATCCTCCAAGCCATGAAGTTCATTTAGTTGACAGTGGTAAAACTGTTTATTCAATAAAACTTTTAGTGTGAAGCTTTGTGCACTCATTAAAGAAGACACTGACTCAGTCCAGATTCCCTAGAAAACAAAGCCTATGGCAAGCTTCAAATGCTAAGGCTTTATTGGAAGGAGCAATTCATCAGAGCAGTGAGATTGAAGGAAAAGTGACGTGAGCAGAGAAGAAGGTGGAAAGCAAACACAATAGGATGCATCTATGAGCTATTCATAGCTCAATAAAAACATGTAATCTGTTATTTGGTCATGCAGGACACCTCCAATCAGGGATAGAAGTTAATTTGATAGTCCTCTCCTGTCTCTTGTCTATCATTTATCAATCGTCATGCCACTCCTCTGCATTTCCATATGTGGAACATGTATGAATTCTGGTAAGGAAAAATAACTGCCCCCTCTAACATGGAAGGGATCAAATATAATCACTTGACATCAGTTGGCTGGCTTGTCGCCATGAGGAATGTCCTGTAATTAATGCTCAGCATCGGCCTCTGCTCCTGGCAATACATGAATCAGGCTTGACGGGTCGGATCCCACCCTGCTGCCTCCATAGTTTCGAGGCAAGAAAGTGAGCATATACTGCTGTTCTTGCTGTGTAATGTCTGTCTGCCTTCAATCCTTACTCTTAATTGCTGTAGAGAGAAAAAGTGTTTGCCTAATCAATAGCTGCATGGAAAGTGTCAGAGACAGTGTTGCCGGTCTCTGGTTAAGACAGTACTTCCAGCACAACTGCATTAAAGGCTACCACCTGCTTCATTTACAATAGACCAGTGACGTCTACTGTGATAGATCAGGACTTGTTGAAAGTGAACTGAACGGGGATATGAGAAGACCACAACCTCATGAATCTTTTAAGTCTTTGATGGCAGCACCGTCTTAGTTTGGGTTTCACCAGAAGCATAGCCTGAGACAAGGACTTGGAATCAGATAATTTATTTGGGAAGTGATCTCAGGCTGACGATTACCTCTGGGGATGCCAACTCCTTCTGTCCCCTGCTTCCAGGCTTCATCTGCCCAGAGAATGAGCATGGAAGTCCCTTGAAGTGGAATGCTGTCAGTATAGACAGAAACTCTCCACCACAGCTAAAGCTGAAGGCAGTGGTTGGCTGAGGAAATGTGATATCAATAGGTACTAATCTCTACATCAGTCATCCAGGAATTAGATATTGCTTTGATTTACTATTTTGGTGTATCTATGTAGGGGCAGTTTCAAGGACCCCACTTGGCTGTTCCTATCATAATGCCATTATTCTATATGTTAGGAACCAGCAGGAAGGTACTGACTACTGCTAAGTGTATACTTATATGACCCAATTATTCATTTTGGGAGCAGGTAAACAAACACAGTATGCATATTTATGTGCGTGCGTTATGAATGTATGAACCCATTTTATCCATTTTGAGAAAAAGAGCCACTTCTTTTGAAGTGTAGACTATTTACCACTTGGCTTGCATAAGTCCTAATCTAACTAGAGGACTAAAATGATATTTTAGTTTCCCTGATATCAGTGTCAGTTTAGACCTTGTATCTTACTGTCTTCAAAAAGTCTGATTGTTCACTTACCCTTTGCAGTGACTCTGGAAAATGGCACAGATTTCTCTGGTGAAGGATTGAAGGAATACTTACTGTATCTATGTTTGGTGGCATTACAGAATCCTTTCTCAAGAGGACTTGGTCTTCCCCTTGATCAATGGGCTGTAGAACTGTGAACTGAGATAGGTCTGGGACCTGAATGAGATTCTGTGATTTTCCGTTTTGGTGGCTGGTGTCAGCCTTTTGCTCACTGGATCTAATTTCTTCTGATTTTAGACATCAAGCTATACATTAATTAGATACCCATCTATCGTAGCCATAGATTCCTATGGGTCAAAGCTCCATCGTCGATACACTACATTTGATTCCCATTATATCTACTTTGCTGCTGCTGAGTAAGTCTTAAAGCCTGGCCTCTGCTAGTCCTAACCTCTCTAAGATATCAGGGGTTCAATTCCTTGGCCTATAAAGGAGAGCCACTGCAGTGGATCTCAACTGTGCTAATGGGACCCCTTACCAGTGTGTTCCTTACTGTCCTAATAGGAAAGGTGTGCTCTGGCCTTGCCAAGGAATATAGACAAGTGATGATCTCTCGGAATGCATAATAAATCAACTCTATCATTCTTACCTCTCTAAGCCTTCTGAATCCTCCTCTATAGTACAAGAAGAAAGTTCTGGAATCTCTACTTTGATTATTGTTGGCTAGTGATAAGTCCAGACTTATGACCCATCCACAGTGCTACTAGGAATGGTTTCAGATGTCCTTCCTGAAACTCAAATCCCGAACAATAGGTTAGTGGCCTCACGTCTAAAGATGATTGCTTATCCAGCATTGCATTCTGTGTTTCTGGGCATAGTACCTCCACATCCACTCTCGCACGTGTTCTCTCTTTTCCTGCTGGTGTGTATTAACCATGTCCTGAAATTCTTTTGAAGTGTAGACTATTTACTCCTGGAGAAGGGACTACGATTTCTTCTCTGTCCTGAGACTTACTCTGTTGCCTCGAAGGCAGTAAAGGGTGGTTGCATTGGGCGCTGAAAATAACAAGCATTATTTCACAACACACTGCTCTGTGGTTGTAAGAGATTAAAAAGGCTCTTTAAAACTACCATAACGGCCTTCTCATTTTCATAGCAGGCATTATATTGGTAAACAACTAGATTAAACCTGTCCTTTTCTGCTTGCAAGCTCTACAGTGTTGTCAAAAGGTGCTACAACACTGTGTAATTCTTTAATTACCATTTCCTTTATATGGATTAATACAACAGCTACTTGATCCTGCCATGACTTGATCTCATCCTGTACCACACCATATTATCACAGATGAAAATTGTATTAATTGTGATGCCATTACTTGCCAAGGGTTATTAACATTGCACCTACCTGCAAAAATGGGGTGCCTATTGCTTCTAGGCAGTCACTCTTAGTACGAAGTCTCAACTTTTAGGTCTGCTTTCTAGGACTACTCCTGGAAGCCCCTGTTTATCCCAGTTTCCCTAGAAAAAAGCCTGAATCAAAGCTTAAATGTTGATGGTTTGTTAGGAGATGTAATTTCAACTAAACAAGAGTAGGAGAAAAGGAAGTAAAATAGGGGAGAGGGAAAGAAGTTTACGTTGGTGAATGATGAAGCCATCTACATCTCCACGAAGAGACACAGCCATTTGTTCTGTCATGTAGGAGGTATCCAGTTCGGCTTTCTGGGAGAGGAATGGAATATTTGACATGTTGGCTGTCTCCCATCCTCTCTTTCCAGTTGGTCAATTTCACTGAGTGAGACAATGACTCCACTGCACTTTTCTGCATTTTCATCACCTGGCTCTTTTGGGCAGCTGCTCAGAAAATCATAGCTCATGCTCCATGTTATGGCATTTCACACAAGACGAGAGGGGTAGAAGCATCCAGGGTATCCATGGTCATATCCAGGGGACCCCAGTGCTATAGCTGCTGTGGTTCCAAACATGATGTTTGTGATGAAGTCTGTCCAGGAGGCCAGTGCTCATCCTGGGAGTGAAGCAGATCTCAGCTGATTGCCCCTTACTCATCTTTTTATTCCTAATGTTTTTCATGCCATTATATTTTCATACAATCACTAAGTTCAAGGACAGAAGAAATAAAGAAGAAACTCAGTCATACAGCCTTCTAAAGGCTAAATCTGAAGATGAAGAACAGATTTTGACTGAATAACAAGGTCAAGGCTGACCCTAGGCAAATCTCTGGTTTTGGTTGATGTTTAATAGAATTCTTATTCTAACAAGTGTCCTTTTAGTTATACTCATATATTTCTTATTTAAGTGACAAATGTTTGAGACTGTTATTTGGTTTTTGCTAATCTATAGAAATGTGATGACATGATCAGGTTAATTATTAAGACTTTTCCAAATTTCTTACTAGCTAGGCGGGAGTTGGCAGAGAAGGTTCATGCTTTTGCATAGAGACCTAATTGTAAAAAAAAAAAAAAAGAGATAAAAGAAGTAAGGCTTTATGGCATAATAATTTCATGTTCTGGATAATTAAATGTGAACCTCCATGTCTGTCTATCTATCTATCTATCTATATCTGTTTATCTAACTATCCATTTATCACTTATCTTTCTTTATACATATCAATTTTTGTACACACACATACATACATATATACAGTCTTTCTTTTGGTTAACCTTTCATTTTCAAGGTCAAACACTCAGCTGGTGAACAGGGGGATTTACCTATAGTGTTTAAGGCATCTAAAAGGAACTACCGCTTTAGAATACAGGCAGTTAAACATTGTTAATCGAAAGACTGCCTTAAGGATTAGCATCTATTATTAAGTGTTTCTGTGACACGTACAGAAAAACAACCTGCCACCACGAAGGCACTCTGAAAATAACAGTAGATCAAAGTGACACACAGTATTCATTTTTTGACAAGCAACCAGGGTTTGGAAAGCACACTGGAGCACATATTAATATCTGCGTTGAAAAAGGAATCTGTGGCTGCATTCTAAGTGCTTGACAAAAGAAGAGTGGGGGAAATTAAATATTATAAACTAATAATATAAATCAACCCGTTTGTATTTACCATATATGAGGCACCAGGTTAAACACTACATGGATGTTATCTCCTTTGATCTTTCACAACATCCTTAAGTGTAAGCATGATTATCTTACTAGATAAAGAAACTGAATCCCAGAGAGTTTTAAAAATTAATCCAATGGACATAGTATTTGAATTCAGGTATGTGTGCTTACAGCGTGTGATTTTAAGCCACTATATTGTATGCCCCCTCACTAGCATTTATAGTGTTTCTCCAGTGTGCCAGGCACTTTACAGTCATGATCTCAGGAGTCTTCTCAGCCACACCGTGCTCAGTGAGGAGAATGCTGGGACTCAGTTAAGAAAAGAGGCTTTTCTAAACTGTGGAACTAGTCATTGATAGAGGCCAGTACAGCCTCAAGCAATCTCATTCCAAATCCCTAATTCTTCCCAGTACTCGAAGTTGCTGCCTAGGCTCCCAGACAATGCAGCTAGTTCAGCCTTGTGAATTCAGTCTCTGGTTTCTTTCCATTCCATAATTTGTTTGATACAGAAACATACAGGTACATGAATGATTATGATTACATCAGTTAATACTTATGTCTCACTAATAGTGATAATACTAATAGTCTCAATAATGACTCACAATCATTTAAGGACACCACACTTTTTCTCCAACTCTAAAACTATCACTATTATCCCCAGTTTACAGACAAGGAAATTTTTAAATCTCACAAGCACTTCTGAATTCAAATGTATGAAATGGTAAGAAGCCAAGATGTGATTTTGCTTTGGAACATCAACTTCAATGCTTAGGAAAAAAATCTGGCCATCTGAAGACCCTAAGGCAGCAGTACAGAAGGCAAGCTGTTTTTTCCTGATCCCTCACAGGTGTTTGTCCCCAGATTTTAGCCCCCAGCAAAGTGAAGACTAAGAGGAGAAGGAAAGGGAAATGGATTTACCATTTGTGCTTGAATATTTTTTTTTAAGATTTTTTTTGACGTGGACCATTTTTAAAGTCTTTATTGAATTTGTTACAATATTGCTTCTGTTTTATGTTTTGGTTTTTTGGCCACGAGGTATATGGGATCTTAGCTCCCCGACCAGGGATCGAACCAGTACCCCCTGCATTGGAAGGCAAAATTTTAACCACTGGACAGCCAGGGAACTCCCTGTGCTTGAATTGTTTGATGCAATAGAGAGGACATCAAGGCATCGAGCTAGGTTGCAAGGAGAACTAACACAGATATTTATTTTTTAACAATACCACCTAATACTGGTGATAATGTGGTGAAATGAGCTCTTTGATCAATTATTGATGGGTTGAACACTGGGGATGCCCTTTTGGAAATCCATTTGACAACACATAGAAAGAGTCTTCAAAATATTTTTATCTGTTAGCACAGAAATTCCTTTCAGAAATCCCTCTTAAGGAAATTAATTCCAAACAGCAAAAGCTTGATGTGCAGTTGTCATAGGTATTGGTATTGTGCTTGATGGACAGATGTTCGCAGACAAGGACAAAGACTACGGATACTTTTAATGCAGGTAAGAGACACAACTTATGGCAAAACTAGTGTGCAGAGCACAGGTGCAGCAGCATCCAAACCAGAAGAGCCTTGCCAATGCCCCCCAAAGCTGCTTACCCACAAACCGTGGGTGAGAACAGTGTAGGGCTCTTTGGAATAATCCCTCTGCACTCCTCCAAAGACTAGGTGAGGAGGAGGAACTATGACGCAGTCCTAACAACCATCCTGGAGACTCTGGCTACAGGCTTTCTGTTCCCCAAGAGGAAGTGGCTGGTAACACCCCAGCACAGGCTTGTGATGTTTGTAGCAGAACTGAGTGAACTATACATAAATATTCCCTCAAAACATCCACTGCACCTAATTTATAAACCTAAACAGGTTCTATAACATGGAATGGATAATTACAGATTGAAAGATATGACATTGCTAATACTGATTATTTTTTTAATATAGCTTATGTACAATATTATGTTAGTTTCAGGTGGACTACATGATGATTAGACATTTGCATACATTATGAAATGATTACCACAATAAGTCTAGTAACCATCTGTCCCCACATAGTTACTACAATATTATTAACCGTATTCCTTATGCTGTATATTACATCCTAATGATTTATTTTATAACTGGAGATTTATATTTCTTAATCCCCTTCTCCTATTTTGCCCACTCCCCAACACCCTTCCATTCTCGCAACCACCTGCTTGTTTTCTGTATCTAGGAGTCTGTTCTCATTTTGTTTTGTTTTTGTTTTGTTTGTTAGATTCCACATATAAGTGAAATCATGCAGCATCTGCCCTTCTCTGTCTGACTTATATCATTTAGCATAATACCCACTAGATCCGTTCCATGTTGTTGCAAATGGCAAGGTTTTATTTTTTTTAATTTTTTTAAAAATGAATTTATTTATTTATTTATTTTTGACTGCGTTGGGTCTTCGTTGCTGCGCGCGGGCTTTCTCTAGTTGCGGCGAGCGGGGGCTATTCTTCATTGCAGTGCGCGGGCTTCTCATTGCTGTGGCTTCTCTTGTTGCGGAGCACAGGCTCTAGGCACGTGGGCTTCAGTAGTTGTGGCACGTGGGCTCAGTAGCTGTGGCTCACGGGCTCTAGACCGCAGACTCAGTAGTTGTGGCGCATGGGCTTAGTTGCTCCGCAGCATGTGGGATCTTCCTGGACTAGGGCTTGAATCCGTGTCCCCTGCTTTGGCAGGCAGATTCTTAACCACTGCGCCACCAGGGAAGTCCCAAGGTTTTAATTTTTATGACTGAGTATTATTCCATTGTACGTACATCCAACACTCTTTATCCGTTTGTCTATTGATGGACAACTATGTAGCTTCCATATCTTGGCTATTTTAAATAATGCTGCAATGAACATTGGAGTACATATATATTTTCAAATTAGAGTTTTTGTTTTCTTCGGAAAAATACCCAGAAGTAGGGCTTGGACCTTTTGCTTCTTTGGGAGAATCTCTGCAATTGTGATTATCGTCCCATTTGTTGATCACCTGCCCTGGGGGTGTAGGTCTTGACTATACCGTGTCTCTGCCCCTCCTACCCATCTCATTGTGGTTCCTTCTTTATATCTTAAGTTTTGGAAAATCTTTTCTGCTAGTCTTCAGGCTGTTATCATACATAATTGCTCTGTAAATAGTGTGATTTTGGTGTGTCCTTGGCAGGCGGTGAGCTCAGGGTCTTCCTACTCCACCCTCTCAGCCACTATTGATCACTTTTAAGCTACAAAAATGGCAGTGCCCTATGGTTTAAGCAAGTATAGTGGCACATGCACTCAATAGAACAGTATATAGCTATTAAAAATGATGTGTACAAAGATTTTATAAGCAACATGAAAAGTGCTTTTATCATCACATTAAGTTAAAAAGTGGGCTGAAATATTACAAATAAAACATGGTCTCAGGTGGGTAAATAAGGCTGCAAGGGAATCACCCTGAAAAGAAATGTAACTTTTCAACCCTCTTTCTTGTCTCCCTTCTTTTATCGGCATCCTCGAAACTAAAAACACAGACAAATGAACAAACTGAAAAGTAGCCCACCTGGCTTTGAGTTTCAGCAGTGCCATGAACTCTGGAGCTATCTGGAAAGGGATCCTTTCAGACCTGACAATGCTTGGGCTTAATGCCCCATCTGTCAAATAAGGAGAGGGATTCTACATGACACCTGAAGGCCCCAGAACAATATGATTTCATTTAAAAAAATCAATATAATCTGAACACAAGATTCCCTATTTTGGTAAACTATTACTTTGTTAGACACAGAAAGACAAAAGCAGGGCTTGTTAAACCTCAGAAAATCCATGGGAGATAAGAGACTGTCACACCATTATCTTCCCAACTCAATTTTGTAAACTATTCAGGTCTATCAGCCTATTTTGTTACTCAATTTAAAAATGTTCTTTAATTAAGTCATTTGAAATTGCTTAGTTTAATTGGATTCTTGATTCTTAGTGAGACAAAAAGCCAGTGGATTTTCTCAATGTCAAGGTACCAAGAGGTCTTTTTTTTTTTTCTTTCTTTTTTTTTTTTTTGGCATGAAAATTGAGATGTTGGTGTTACAGACAAGATTTGAGATAATTGGATATATTCCAAACAGAGTTCAATACTTCTGTCTGGAAAAGGTCACCACAAATGTGTCACATAATTTAAAGCAAATGCGTTAGAGTTTTAAAATAACAATTTCGTTTAAATTGCAAAACATAACAGAAACAGAAAGGCTTTCTTAGGTATGGCTATTTCAAATGTTCGACTTGAAATATGTTTTAATGTACAATTTTTCCTTGACATGCTCACATATCATGAAAATTTGTATTACCTTCCTTTCGAGTCTGTATTCCAAAGATGGAGTGGAAATTGACCAGTTTATTCTTTCTTATCTATCTTGCCTACAATGGGAGATACAAAATCAAACTACATCAATCCTGAAATACAGTGTTGACACTCAACCAGCAACAAAATCAATTCTTTCACATTTTAAAGAAAATTTAAAATCAGTTTATAGAGTTTTAAGGAATTAATTTTTTAACCAATATTTAAATAACTTTTTCTATGTAGTGAACACTATGCTGGACACTGCATATTCAACAGTGAAACTCACAGTCTAACAGGCAAAATAGATGTTAATAATATAATTGTAAAAATGATCATCCCAAAGTGTGTGCGCAATGTTACAATCATCTAAGTGGTCCAGAGGAGGAACATGGCTACTGGAACACTTCCTTGAAGATGTGCCTTTTCAGCTAAGAACAGAGGAATTAGCAGAAAGCACTTTGATCTTGTTCTCCCACTCAAGGACAATGAGACACAGAATTTTGGAGCTGGAAAGGAATTCAAGTTTCAATCAGCCTAACATTCTGATTCGACTCTTAAGGCTGTATAGCATAATGAGTACTGCAGTCAAAGCAGCAGGGTTTTATACCCAGTCTCTACTACTTAATCACCATGCAACAGAGATGATCAGTGGGACAATTCCGAAAATTTCTGGGTCTGTTCTAGTTATTTATTGCCAACAAACCATCTGAGATTAGCTGAAACCTTCCAGTTTTTAAGCACTGAAAGTCCCAAGTCCTACAAAAACCTTCAATTCCAGGCAAAAAGGAGCTGTTGGTTGCCTACTAATGAATCGCCCCCAAAAGTAGTGGCTACAAATATCAATTTATTATTATTATGTCTCACATTTCTGTGGGTTGTCTGGGATTCGTTGGGGTGGTTCTTGCTTGGGGTCTCTCATTCAGTTGTGGGTAAATGGTAGCTGCAGCTTAACTGAGCTAATGCCTGTGACATAAGGTTGTTGTGAAATTTAACGAGTTAATAAGTAAAAGTTGATTAGCCCAGTGCCTGATACATGCAAAATATAAAACAAGTTGAGCTGGTAGTGATGGCAGAATGAAGGAAAGAGAAGAGGGGACGTGATGGCTGTAGGAAAGGGAGAGTATATCAGTGTTTTCGTGTCTATTCTGACAGCCATTATTCTAGATGTTTCACATACATCATCACAGTTAATCTTCCATTCATCTCCATGGAAGAGACACTGTAATTACCCCCATTTTACAGAAAAGGAAACTGAGGCTCCAAAGTTGTAGTTACCTCCCCAAACCTCATAACAGTAGAACTAAAATTTAAGTGCAGATTTGTGTTTGCAAAGCCTGTGAATCTTCAACCTCTGTATCTGCTTTGTGGGAAACCATGAAACAGGCTTTCAAAAGGTTTCTGTGAAAATTTCACTCCCAGTCAAGGTGATATAACAAAGATGGGAATCACCCTTCTGCATGAAACAACCAAAAATATGGGCAAAAATGTATGGGAAAAAAAAAACAAAACAGTTTTCAAGACATCTAACAGAAGGAAGTGATCCCTGAGAGAAGGCATAGATGAATTAGGTCTATGAATGCCCCAGGTTACTATCTTGAGAGAGTTTCCAGTTCTTGGAAGAACAGAGGGAAGGTAAGTTCATACAGGCTTCCTGGGTTGAGGAGGCAGAACTGAGAGTCAGGAGAGATGAAGGTGGCTTGAATTTTCAGGAGAAAGTACCAGAAAGAAGAGAGGCTGACTAGAGAGAAAGCTCCAGAGATCTGCAGAGGATCCCTGTCAAGTATTCAGCTAGGTACTTGTCAGTGCATGTGTGTGAGGGAATTACTGGAGGCCAGAAAAAGAACCAGCTGAAAGGATTAAAGGTAACAGTGGCCACTGCCCACACAGGTCTGGGAATAGTACATAGACTCCCCAGCCAGCCTGGAAAATCTCATGATTTAGGGGCATTGGCTAGAGTACACAGACAGCTCTTGCCTGAGCCGTGGGGAGTAATTAGCACCTCTGATGCCACCTAACAAAACTTATAAGCAAGAAACAAAAGAATTAAACTGTTTCCAATATGTTTACTGTGTCCCAGAACAAAGCTCGAAAATATTTATAGGAATACAAAAAATGTGCTGGGTCAAACAAGGTAAAATTCAGAAGGCCAGGGCTTTAATTAAACATTACCTACCATGCAAATAAATAAATAAGAAAATACAATGCATAATGAAGAGAAAAAGCACTTAATCTAAATTGATCCAGAATTAGTACAGATGTTATAGATAGCATACAAGGACATTAAAAATGTTATTATGACTCTATTCTATATATTCAGAAAGTTAAGCAGAGGTATAGAAGATCTTTTTTAATTCCAAATTTAACTTCTAGAGGTAAAAGTTTCAATGAGTGAGAAGAAAACACATTGGATGGGCTCAATGACAGATTGGACATTGCAGAGGGAAAGATTAGTAAACTTAAAGACAGGGCTGTATATACTATTTTAAAATCTAACACAGACAGAAAAAGAGAAAAATAAGTGAACAAAGCATCTCTGAGCAGTGGGACAACCGCAAGCATCCTAATAAACATTTAATTTGTATCCCTGAAGGAGAAGAGAAAGCAAGAGACAGAAAAAAAAAACAACTTTATCAGTCAATGGTTGGAGTTTTTCCAAATTTGATGAAAACTCTAAACCCACAGATCCAAGAGTCTCAGTGAACCTTAAGCACAAGAAACGAAGAAAATTACACCGCAATCATACCTCAGTAAAGTTTTTTTAAAAAGATTTTTGTAAGAATGTCTGTCAAGGACAGATAGTGTTTAGACTTACAATGGTGATCATTACATAATGCATGCAAATGTTAAATCACGAGGTAGTACACCTGAAACTAACATAATAATATATGTCGACTACATTTCAATTTAAGAAAAGGGTGTCTTTGATGGGACTCACCAGAATCCCTCAGTCCTCTGCTTCTGGAAATTTACAAGGTGGTGCTTGTATTAGTCATCTTTGAGGGGATGTGAACTGTGGTTGTTACCCTCAATCTCTGTGGAACTGCCAGAAGCAGACTGTAGCAACAATTCTATCTCCATGTTGTGCAGAAAATACCAGAAATAAAGACTCACAGCTCTCTCCAGTCAATGTGGCTTCTTAGAAAAACCCAGTGGTTAAGAAACCTCACCCGAAACTAACACAACATGAACTATGTTAATCAACTATATTCCAATATAAAATAATCAACTATATTCCAATACAAATCAACTATATTCCAATATAAAATAAAAACTTAAAAAAAAAATCCCTCAACCAATGTGGCAGAGTGTGTAAGGAATAAGCCAGTGGATCAAGTCCTTTCAGGTTTCAGATTATCCATGATAATGGTCACAGGGACTAAATACCTTTCCAAATATCTGCTGGTCTTTTTTGGATCCCTGGATAAAAGTCTCAGGATGACATGCTCTTCTCATCCCTGTATAGGCCTTACCTGTTGGTTACCTGGGGTCTTAATCCCTCCCTGTTGCAGAATCCATGAAAGCTCTATCCATAAACATTTGAACAACAGTACCCACTTCACTATATTTCCACTTACATAATTTTTAGTTTCTTATAACCACGACATGGAGTCTTGAGGATGACTAAATAACAGGTAATATTTATGAGCGTTTCCCATGCTCTAGCTACCTTTCTAAGAACCTTACATAACTTACTTTATCTTATTTAACCTTTGAAAGAAACTTATGAGGTAAGTATAGTCTATTCTTATTATTGATGGTAGTTAAGTTCTAGAAAGTCGATTCTCATTATTTCTGGCAGTTGTTATTCCCTGATTTAGTGTATCCTCCACTGCTGTTTCTAGGGGAAATACAGGATTCAGTTCCTCTGAGTCTCTGGTTACATTTTTGTCATTTGATCAATACCTAACCTTGTTTTATGTGTGTTTCTGTTCAGAGAGACCTCATTTAATGTATGTTGTTGGTTCATTAACATTGAACTCATGGTCAATAGCGCTATGACTTAAGCCTTGAATGAGGCTTATCTAACATACTTGATTTCCCCAGAAGGCACATCACAGCATTCTTGAACTCAGAACAATAGCTGGGGTTGCAGGACTATACTCCAGGGGCCTTTTAAACTGTGCAATCACCAACAGAAAGCACGAAAATGTGAAAACAAAAACAAAAACAAAAAACGTGGCACAAAATAGACCACAAAATGACATTTGTTTACAGTATAAGCGCTAAAGCAAAAGAGGAAGCAACCCCTTGATCAACCTCAGCTGGGAGCATGCACATCAGGGGACTCAAATTTTTCACCACTCCGCACGTGTCCATGAATCCTGGCGAAAACACCGCAAGTATGGATTTGGAGGTTATAAATCAATTTTAGCGAGTAGGTGACTTTGCAAATGCAGAACATGAAGATCAGTTGTGCAATAGAGCTCATCATCCATCTTTTCCAGGGAAAGAAGCACTCAAAGGGTAGTCGACTAATTTTCTCAAGGTTGTATTGTTCATAAATAAGAGTCAGAATCTAAACTCCAACATTCTGACTCCAGTGCCAAGCTCTTAACCACTGTGCTGTCTCTGCTGATATGGTACTTTTGGTTGAATGGTACCCATATCAATCGAAAATAATGAGGTGCAACAAAGAAACATAACATCTCAGTGGCTTACAGCACCAGAAGCTGATTTTTCTTGCTGCCAGATCTGTGGGTTGGCAGGGATTCTGCTGTTCTCATTTAGGTTCAGCTGGGCTTGCATTGGGCTGCAGTTTGGGTTCAGGTCACTTTGCTCTCCATTCTCCTTGAACAAGTGGCTACTCAGAGCTTGTTCTTAGCACAAATGGCAGAAACGCAATGAACCAAAGTGTTTAACACAATGTATTTTATACAAACACATTTAAGGTCTGATTCAAGGCAAGTCACATGGCCAAGCCTAGCATCCACGGTTTTATCCACTCTAGTCACGGATACTGCAAGCTCACGTGGCCCAGGGTGCTGATATATAATTCTAATAAAGAGAGGAGTGAAGAATGAAAACCACGATACACACTTTGTCAATGTCTTAGGTCAGATTAGAAAGCATTGCAGGAATTCCCTGGTGGCACAGTGGTTAAGAGTAGTGAGGTGGATGGACCTACAGTCTGTCATACAGAGTAAAGTAAGTCAGAAAGAGAAAAACAAATACTGTATGCTAACACATATATATATGGAATCTAAGAAAAAAAAAAAAAAGGTCATGAAGAACCTAGGGGCAAGACGGGAATAAAGACACAGACCTACTAGAGAATGGACTTGAGGATATGGGGAGGGGGAAGGGTAAGCTGGGACAAAGTGAGAGAGTGGCATGGACATATATACACTACCAAACGTAAAATAGATAGCTAGTGGGAAGCAGCCACATAGCACAGGGAGATCAGCTCGGTGCTTTGTGACCACCTAGAGGGGTGGGATAGGGAGGGTGGGAGGAAGGGAGATGCAAGAGGGAAGAGATATGGGGACATATGTATATATATAACTGATTCACTTTGTTATAAAGCAGAAACTAACACACCATGGTAAAGCAATTATACTCCAATAAAGATGTTAAAAAAAAAAAAAGAATCTACCTGCCAACATAGGGGACAGGGGTTCGAGCCTTGGTCCGGGAAGATCCCACATGCTGCGGAGCAAAAAAGCCTGTGTGCCACAACTACTGAGCCCGTGAGCCACAACTACTGAAGCCCGCGTGCCTAGAGCCCGTGTTCCACAACAAGAGAAGCCACCATGATGAGAAGCCCGCGTACCGCAACGAAGAGTAGCTCCCGCTCGCCACAACTAGAGAAAGCCCGAGCGCAGCAATGAAGATCCAACGCAGCCAAAAATAAAATAAATAAGTTAAAAAAAAAAAAAAAGTCCTGCACTTCTTCCAAGGCCCTCATTTTTCTTTTAAGGAGGCAAAACAAGTGTTCACCCTAAACCCCTTACCTCAAGTTGAAGAACCACATTCATTCCCCTGATTCATTTTGGTCCTGGGATGAGGAACCTCTTGCCCCGAGGATGATCAAGACAGTGTTATCTTGAAGTTCAATAAAAAAGCCAAAGGCTCTGCAATTATGGTGGCAATTGTACAGGACTGGACAGAATTAGAATATCTAAGTAGGTGCCGAAGTTAAGAATAACAGGCTGTCCATATGAGACTGACAATTCAAAAGTGAGAAGTAATGCCCCCCCCCCCCAAAATTTGTGAACTGACCAGCTCCAGTGGCAGTGGTTGTTTAGACGGTTCCTAGGGAATAGGTTTCTGTACGCCCATAGGCTTAAGGAAATTGGCCAAAAGCTGACCATTCAGGAACCCAGCCCTGTGCCAGCCAATTTCTCTCCCTTTCACCCTCTCTGGGCTTTCATCGGCCATCTTTATCAGCTCCCTTGCCATCAGCTGACACTTGCTTGACCATTGCTGTCAGGTACCGCTATTTCTGCATTCCACCCCCTCCATGGCATCAGATACCCCATCACTTTGTGATGTGATGCATTCTAGGTTGAATTTGAGTCTGCTCTTCTCTTTTAGGACTTGTTTTCCCCTCTTGGTGTGAGTCAAGGAAAACTCATCCCTATAGGTTTTTGTTAACTTTTAAATCCATCCCTGTATGAGTTGGTTAAAACTTGGTTTTTTTTCATTTGATGGGCACTCCTGATTTACCTTGCAACTGGCATCAGGCCAGAGAGGGCAAACTCCTAGATGCTGAGTTTACATCTCTTCCCCTACTCTTAAGCCCTCATCAAATCATTCTTCTGCAGCAGCATGATTAAGTGAAAATCCACTGGATGAGGAGTTCAGAGACCTGTGATCTCATTCATGCTTTGCCACTGACTCAGTTAATGACTTTGAGAAAATTACATCTTTTCTCTGCTCATCCGCAAATGGGCTGGGGGAACTCAGTCAGCAATTCTTAATGTTCCTTGGTTGCTGAACGCGTATTTAAAAATAAAGTCTAAAAAGGAAAGTATAAAATGATAACAGCTAAGCTGCTGTAATTTAATAGAGGGTGTTGGCAGGGGTGGGAGTGGGAGTAGGGGAGAATCTGCGAGAGTTCCAGCCACTTCACACTCTCCCACTCCTGCCTGTGGTCTCAGCCACCCCCCCAGCATGCTGAATGCTCCATGGACTGCACCTTGCCAACCAGTAGATAAGACAGTGTCTTACATCTATTTTGGGTCTAAAGTCACTTGAATCTTTGTTTTCTCTTAAATTACATATTAGGTCCCAACACTTGAAAAATCAAATAAAAATTCTAGGTATCCTTTACATGTATTTCAGCCCACCAACACAGAACAATTAAATGAATCATTGGCTGGGTTTTAGCAAATGCTATGCCACTCATTAGCTGGTGGGAATTTGGTCAAGTCAATCGTGCTCTGTGTTTTCATCTGTAAAATGAGGGTCTCAGGTTAGAGTATCTCTAAGGCCCCTTATACATTCCTTATTATAGAATTCAAGCCTTTCTAACCAATCCTCCCCCCGTCTATTAACAGCTTATTTGACAATACTCTTAAGAAAGGACAGTTTTCTGGGACAAATTACGTTGTAATGAGTAGGTGCGAAGTGTGTGCCCTCACAGCCAGAACACGTGCGAGCCTGTTTGTAAACATGCAAACTCCACATTCATCTTTATGAGGCCCCATTTGTCTTTTAGCATTTCTGATGAGTAAACTAACTCCAAACCAATATGGAGTTTGGAGCAAGCAAAATATGTTATCATGAGATATTTGTTTTCTCGAACGATTGTACTCACAAAGCCTCTCTCTGTCTCTCTTTCTCCCTGCCTCTGTGTTTTGGTCTGTTGTTTCTGAATAATGACTAAAAACCTGCAACTCAGGGCTAACACAGATTTCAAACTTACGGAGATAGAAAGTTGATGCATTGGACCAAATCAGAGAGGAAAAAGAATAAAAGGAGGAAGAAATACAGGAGAAGGGCAAGAAAGACAATGACCGACAGAAATTGAATTCCTCTTCCTTTTCCCCTTCATTGAACTTTCAAGCCAAAAATATCTGCAGTACCAGATCCAGATGGAGAGAGAATGGTCTGTTTACCATCTGCAGAGACAAAACGGCACAGCGAAACTGCAATTTAAAGGCGAAAGTCACCAGGAATAGAGTTAAATAACGTATGTCAGAATTAAGGGATTTGGAACAAAACCCTTTGCTAAGATTCTGGGGTCCCTCTCTGTGTGTGTGTGTGGTTCAGAGAGTGAAAGCTAAATCCTTTGACAACCAGAAAATAAATGTGAGGGGCACTTAGGGGCAGTAAATAGAAGGCTTTCAGGGGAGATCACACACGACTGAGGAGGAGATAGAGGGGAATCAACAACTCTTGCCCTGAAGCATTTGGAGATTTTATGAGGCTAAACATAGCTTCCACTGAAGCCTAAAAGTCTCCATTCAGAGGATGCATGTGTTACATAATTAAAGAAGATCAGGGCCAATTCAGAAAGCCAACTGAGAAAAATGCTGCTGAGCAATTCTTATTCTTCAGATTCTGTAATCAGGGTCATCTTCCAGGGGGATGGAGTGAGAAGCAAATGATCATGCATGATATCCCACTACCATGGTCCTGCTTAGGAAAGAACACGGACTTTGCAGTCAGAAGACCTGATTTTATAGGGCTTTGCCCCTCTTCCTTATCTGGGTTGCCTTGGGTAAGTTTCTCAACCCATTTTCTCTCAGGTATCCTCATCTATAAGATAATGATCGCAAAAAACACGTTGAGAGGGCTTACATGTGCCAGGTACTGTTGTAAGTGATTCACAGACATTAACTCTTAATTCTTACAACAGTCCTAGGAAGAAGGTATTTTAGCTCTGTTTTACAAATGAGGAAATCGAGTCACAGAGGGATAAGTAACTCGCTCGTGATCATACAGTGCATCTTGACAAGCAGGGGAGCTGTGAGCTGTGGAAGTGGAGCTCTAGAGCACTAACCAAAGCACATGGCAGTTCTAATGCTGTAGGGGACCTTGGAAGGTACCTGACACACTGGTTCATACTAGAAACACGACCAGCATTGGCATGTTCGCTTTCTTCCTAATTGGTCATTTGTTTACTTGATAAACATTTATAAAAGTGCTACTATGTGCCTGAAATCATGTCAGATAATAACAGTTAATGGTTTTTTCTGTACTAACTCATTTCGTTCTTATAATTCACAGCACTCCTGACATCAGTGTTGATATTATTAGGGGTTTCTTTCCTTGCAATTCCCTTTGCTGGAAATGCTTTCCCCTCTCAGATACCCATATGGCTCACTTCCATGCCATTCAAGTCTCTGAGAGGCTTTCTCCAAACACCGTATCTGAAACAACAAACTCCGTCATACCCTCTCTCCCTTTTTCTTGCTATAGTTTCCTTTAGAACATATAAAAACACCTGGAATTATTCTATCTGTTCCTCTATTTTCTGCCTTTCTCAAAATAATGGAAGCTTCATTAACACAGGAATTCTGCCTACCTTGCTGACCGCTATTCCATATCACCAGCCTCTGGTAGACACACACTTGTTAAATAAATAAATGAATTGTCTCCATTTTACAGTTGCATAAGTTAAGATGCAGAGAAGTTCATGAAATGCCTTAAGGTGCAAAGGTAGAAAGTGATAGAGCTGGAATCCAAAGGCAAGAGGATTCACACCTGGAGCCTATCTTCTTAGCCACCATGCCACCTTGGAGGACACAGAGATACATAACCCAGCTCCTGCCCTCAAGGAGTCCACAGTGCAACAGTGGACAGTCTCGTACACAAGAACTCTGGTTCATTATGCATGTGTTCACTGCTGTAACATGCATGGAGCACTTGCCAGTTACAAGGTAGCAGGAGTGTCACCGTAGGGACACAAAACCATGTAAGACAGTCTCTGCATCCAAAGAATTTACAATTTAAAAGGGTGAATAGGATATAAACAATCTAGAAAATCATAGAATAAGTTGAACGTGTAAACATTAATTGAAGGCAAAAATTGTATGTTGTGAAACGCCTAAAAAGGAGAACTTTTTCTTTAAGAATTGGGGGTCAGGGAAGAGTCAACAGTGAAGGCAGTATTTATTGAGGCTCTAACACGAAAAGAATCTTCATTTTGTGGGAAGAGGGGTAGGAGTAATAAACAGAAAGTATAGCCAGAGTTGGGTGGGGGAGAGACTGAAGGATGTAAAGAAGAACAGGCATCATTTTAGAGTTTCATGGAAAGAAAAGAGACATCAGAATAGTGGGTTGAGACAAGATCATGAAGGGTCTTGATCATCACGCTAAACAATTTGGACTTTACTCTGTAACTTATGTAAAGTTTGGGGAGCTTTTTATGGAAGGAAGGTCTTTGAGGGAGATAACTGGCAGACTCTGGAGGGTGAGTGAGAGGTGAAAGATGTAAGAGCAGGAGATGGTTACACTTATCCAGGAAATAGAGGAGGAGGACTTGAACTAGGGAGGAGACGGTGAGGAAAGGATGAGGAGGAAGTTGCATCACAGTTGAGGGTCCAACCCCTATGCCCTGGCTTTAGAGGTCGAGGGAGAGGAATGAATCCAAAAGTTTGAAATTTGAAAATCGGCTTTATAAGATGGTAACTTCCTGTAAGTGAAGTTGAAAACATAGAAGGAAAGCAGGCCTTTGGAATGAGGGAAGAAGGAAGGGGTCTGAACTGAGAGTTGTAGGACAAGATAGCTAATCCACAGAGGATGGGCCAGGGCTTGGGCAAGAAAGCCAAGGCAGAGTGGTCAGCAGGGGTACAACCCACTGCTCACTGATTTCTTACATGATTCCTCCAGTTTTCCAGTCTCTCTCATACACGTGCAGAAAATGGTAACATCCGTATGGCACACTGGGTGTGGTTGATCGCGCCCTGAGAACCTCCAGCTGGCAGACCCCACCCCCCATAGCTCTGCCCCTGCAGATTTGGCCACCCATCAACCATTCATGCCGCATACTTGGGCCATGGGACCCCAGTTGGGAAACACTGTCATACAGGATTTAGAGTCAAGGGAGTTTCATTTGGAAATAAGCAGATAGTTTTTAATTTATAGGGAATAGCCGCTTCCCTTTACATAGGCTGTCCACGTGGCTTTGCTTTTTCCTATCAGTATGTGGGTTGCTACATAGCACTTCTGAGGGAAAGGAAATAGTGCATTAAAAATGGCAGAATAATATGCTACTAAGGAGGCCGGGAATCAGTAAGAGCTGCCTGTTCCTGAAAACTGCATGACCACAGTGTCCCAGAGATCCTGGGTCAAATTCTCCAGGGTAGGTTTGGCTAATTGTTCTTAATTAAATCTCACTAAGCTCCACATAGATCTTCTCAAAAGAGAAGTTGTGATACTGTATTTCAACAAAGGATAAAATCATTTAACATTTGAAACATTGTGAGGGAAACCTTTCCTCTCTCTAAAAGGTATATTAATTCCCTGTATGATGGACAAAAAGGGACTAAGCCATTGACCATGCTCCAATGAGGTCATGAACGTATGTTTGGACATTACCTCAGCTCATCATGTGTGCCAGAAGGAGATAATGAAAGGGATCAGAATACCTGTCGCTTTTAAACTCATGAGTTTCAGATGAACCTCAGTGTGCCTGCCCTAAGTCTGAGTCAGCTCTGTCAGCTTGAGGTCCACAACCAAATGGGAATATGAACAAACCTACCACCTTTGGTGGAAGGCTCAGAGCAGTGCAGATAGCTCCTGAATGTCGCTTATGCGTTGTCTTGGATAAGGAATGTGGGGACATTATTGCTCTCACCTAATGTCCTGAATTAAAGAAAAGTGTGGCTGAGAAAGGGACACCAGCCCGAAGTTTTGGAAACTTCTAAAACATTTAAAGATGTCACTGCACTTCTCCGAATTTCATCATCTTCATCAGAAAAATTGTGAGATTGGTCTAACCCACTGGTTTTCCAATGGGACCTCACTGGAGCTCCTTAGTGATACCTCGGTGGAGATTGGGAGTGGGAGGTGTATGGAGGCAGGGCCAACAAGACCGAGGGGCTAAGGTAGTCTATCCCAACTTCAGCAAATAGCTCCACTCTCCTTTGTGTTGTACTGTGGGCCTCCCAGTAAGATTTCACTTGAGTAAAAGGACTGGCTGCTTTAAAAATCTTTGGAAATGATCACACTCAACAGTAGCTAAGAGCCATGTTAATTTTCAGCGAGAGTGGCATCCAAATTTTAGGTTCTCCTAGGAGTCTGAGCTGAGTTCAACTTGTCAAAGTGTTCTAAATATCGTAACTGAAAATGTTGGTGTTCTTTAAGGTTTCCACACAAGATTTCCAAATTGCTCTGAAATTTAGCCTCTCATGAGGTTCGTATTAACTGTCTGTTCTGGTGAACGTGAAAGGTCCAATATATAGCCTAAGGAATTATACCTTTTGAGGTTATTCAAGTCCACTGTTGAATTTCCCAGCAGAGAACATTCTCACACATTACAGATAAAAATCTAAAATTACCCTATGGCCTGGTAATTGTACTCTGGGATACCTCTTCTAGAGGTAACGTTGTTGATACTGAGGAAAAATTGGAAGCACCCTACATGTTTAACAAAAGAAAAGAGATTTAAAGTAATAGGTACATATGATGGTATAGAGGTTCAAATAAGTGAAAGATCTTCAAATAGTACTTCAGATTAAAAAAAAAGTGGCAGAATGCTACATGCATTACAAAGCATATATGGGAACTGAAAAATTATACTACATATTTTCTCTTGTTATGTATGTATAGTATAGGAAAGGCTGAAAGGAATCACTCAGACTCAAAATAGCGTTATCCCTCAAGGAGTACATGTGGGTTTGGGAGAAGCAATGTATGGAGACAGAGGTCAGCTGGGACTTCAAGCTCTAATAAAGATACTCCAAATGTTTTTGAAAAGGGTTAATACCACCTGCACCTGTATTAGCTGCATAATTTAAAAAGTAATTATAAGCATAGAAAAAAATGACTGGAAACCAATGGGCCAAATGTGAATATTAGTTTACTCTGGCTGCTGAGAATGTATATGATTGTGCTTCTACATCCTTTTCTATATTTTTAAAATTTCATGGACCAGCACCCAAATCTATACGCTTAAAAACTAAATATTCAGTAAGGCAGGGCTTGTGGTATGTGGTACTTGATTTCAATCAACTCAGGCTCCACTGATCAGCTTCCAGCAGTGGACCCTGGAATCATTCGGCCCCTGGCAGTGTCAGTGTTAGTGGCAAAGCACAAAATAATGTGACAAGACTGTGAAGCAGTCATGTGTG
Source organism: Eubalaena glacialis (assembly GCF_028564815.1). Taxonomy (NCBI): domain Eukaryota; kingdom Metazoa; phylum Chordata; class Mammalia; order Artiodactyla; family Balaenidae; genus Eubalaena; species Eubalaena glacialis. Next base: position 79,586,884 of record NC_083732.1, read on the forward strand.
AACAAGGGCTTGGACTGTGTGGGTCTTAGAAACTCAATGGGCACATAGAATCCCTCTCCAGCAAACGGGGAGCAAAAAAGAGGGGGCAAAGTAATAAACAGTTACATTTTCTCCCCTCTGGTCACGCTGAAGAGCAACCCAGGAAGCAGGGCGTGGAGACCAGCCCTGACTGATGGAGAAGAAAGAAGATATTTTGGTTGAAATTCAGTGGAAGAGAGAATTGCAGGCGATGCGAAATATTTTGCTCTTTCAGGGGAGACATGGGACTCTGCACACCAAGGCAACACAGCCCAAATATCTGGGACCACTAGGGAGAAAGGATAAAGCACAGATGTGCAGACTGCAATCACCCCCAAATTGTCAGAGTCTCCAGAGCATCTCAAGCAGTCTGCAGGGTTAGTGCTTAATAGCGTAGCCCAAAGTATTTTCTGCTTGTTAAATTTCTCAAAATAACTTCATGGAAAAAGGGCTTATCCTCGATATCAGGGATTTGCAGGAGATCTGGGCAGGGAGACTATGCCGTCTGACAGTTTCCCTTGAAGACGACAGCCAGAGGGACTTTTTGAAAATCTGTACTGAGTATCTAGATGTTACATCTAGATATGTTTGGTGCAAAGTCTGTCCCTCTTTGGAACAGCTTCTGTGGTGGACCTTATCACACTGTGTTATAATTGCTTGGTTTCCCTGATGAGCTCGCCAACTGAGCAGTGAACTCCAGAACAGAACTCCAGCAATGACGGCCAGAACAGGATGTTATTCATCAGTGTTTCCACAGAACCTGGTACAGTGCTTGACACAGAATATTTATAATGTAGTTTTCACTGATGAATGAATTATGGCATCTTTAATTGGAGTTGCATGCTTACATAGTCCAAGATCCATACCCCTTCAAAGTTTTATGGCTTCTCACAAGCCTTACTTCCTCTTATCTACATATTTGCAAAATGAGGATAATGCACCAATCATTTCTTGACATGAGTCATTTCAGCTGACACATCTCAGACAGACCCATCTTCCAGATATGAGCTGTGGCTGGACAGCACTGGCTGCTGTGATGATAAGTTAACCGTCTATAGTCCAAAAAGGAATTGAAAATTCAGTTCTTGGGACTTCCCTGGTGGCGCAGTGGTTAAGAATCCGCCTGCCAATGCAGGGGACACGGGTTCGAGCCCTGGTCCGGGAAGATCCCACATGCCGCGGAGCAACTAAGCCCATGCGCCACAACTACTGAGCCTGCGCTCTACAGCCTGCGAGCCACAACTACTGAAGCCTGCGCACCTAGAGCCCGTGCTCTGCAACAAGAGAAGCCACCGCAATGAGAAGCCCCCGCACTGCAACGAAGAGTAGCCCCTGATCGCCACAACTAGAGAAAGCCCGTGCACAGCAACGCAGCCAAAAATAAAAAAAGATTAAAAAAAAAAAAGAAAAGAAAATTCAGTTCTCTCTTCTGGTTGATTTTTCTAGCTGTATTCAGAGAAGATATTCCTAAAGAAGGCTTTTTAAAAAAGCATCTTTACTGCTTCTGGACCCTGAGGTATCAAACGAGTGGGGCAAATACTTTAACGTATAAGAGGCACAAAGAAAAATTCACCAAGACAGAGTGAAGACTGAGTGCTAATCTAGCTTAATAGAAAGAGAAAAATAGCGCAGAGCCAGTGGGATAGGGAGAGGAGAGAAGGCTTGGTTTACTGGGAGCGGTGGTAGGGATAAGGGATGTCAAAACAGAGAGAGAGACTCAAACTAGCAAGGAGACCAAGCCTATTCTCTGATGTTTATTTAGCAGTTTCTCACCCAGACACTGTGCTAGGTACTTCAGATAGAGACATAAAAAGATGTGGTCCATGTGTTGAAGGCACACACAAGTTAATGCCAAAGGAAGAAAACTAGGGGGTCATGAGAGATGCCAAGAATGGGGGTAATTCAGAGTCTTTCCAGGGTCCTGGAAAACTGAAAAGGCATCTGTTCAAAGCAGAGGGGGAAAAAATGTTTAAAGCCACATATGTATGAAAGTGTGTGACACATTTGGGGACAGCCAAGTAATCTGAGAAGAAGGGGGGCAGGGGAAATCACAAGAACTGAAGCTGAGGTCACATGTGGACACCCTTGAATTCCATATTAAGAGGTTTCCTATTTATCTGGGGAATTCTTGATGAGGGACCTACGAAAGTTTTTAATCCAATGATTATGCTGTTTTAGAAGGAAGCGAACATTTTGAGAGCTAGAAATGGGCATACAGAAGAAGAGACAGAAACACACATTTACTTCTTAAGAGAGCAGTTTGATGAGTGGCAAAATCAGCTTGATCAATGTCTTAACCCCAAACACCTAAATATCCAATGTGGGCACTCTCATGACATTCCAAATTCTATTGCACTTCATTCTTATTCCCTGGAAGACTAGACACAAAGAGTCATTTGTTATCAATTTGGTGTCCAGATAGACCTGCTGCTGGACTGGCTTCTGGGAGGAAGAGACTGACCTAGCCAGATAACAAACTACTGCCTAAACTTAAAAATCAGGACCTGGCCCTCATGCTTGGCAGAAATCAGCTGCCAGTCTATCTAGCTGCCCTACCTGACTGACACTTTCATTCATTTCTTCATTCTGGAGGCAGACTCCAATCAACTACAGGGCTTTCTAGTAACAGAGAAACGTGAACTCTGCTTTGGAGCCCGCAAAACTCCAAGTTTCCCAAGTCTCCCAGGGCAGAGAGCCAGCAGGTTTTGGGAATTCACCCAACAACACGACAAGTACTTACTGAGAGGTCCTTGAGTTGGGAGGTAACTAGGCAAGCTGGGATCCAAGTCCCAGCTCCTCAGTTACTGGCTATGTGACCTTGATCAAGCTAACGTCTCTATGTCTTATTTCTTCATTGATGAAATAAAGATGATAATGCATGCTCTACATCATCATTAAGAAGACAAAATGAGATACTGAAGGTAAAACAGTTGACACAGTCCCTGGCACATAGTAAGTACTTAATGAATGTCGGCATCTGGTAAGAATTATTCTCATTATTATTTGAGAATTATGGCCACATATTTATTTTTGTATCCCAGAACCTAGCATATCACTTGACACCTAGTTGGCACTTGACCTTTTGTTGCCCAAAGCTTCGGACAGACATCAGATTCCAGAAGAGATTTTAGTTTCTTGAAGTGCAAGATGGAGCTAACTATACTTAACTCAGATGCTATTGTGGGCAGGATACAGGACAATTTAAAAATAAAGACCCTAACTCAGTCATCATAAATGAGGCCAGTCACTAAAGATAGTACTGGTTGCTCTAGAACATTTAGATATTTTTGTGGTCTTCTAAAAAATGTGTGACCACCTGTGCATCAGGAATGTGTCTTAAGAGCCAGCATCACACTAGCCCCATCAGGCATCTTAGGTCCACTTATTGGTAAAGAAACTGAGTCTCAAGATCAAAGAGCTGGTAAGGAGCAGAACTAAGACTGGAAAACCCAGATTTCCAAACTTCAAGTTTCATATTTTTGTTTTCTCCACTCATGATGTCTACAAAGAAGTAAAGGAGAAAGAACAAAAAATTCCTATGTATTTCACAAATGTGCCCTGCTAAATAAAATAAGATGAATATCTTTAGAATATAAAAGTTCAAGGTACTGCTTTTTTTTTACTTTTTATATTCCCTTTATATATATTGTGGAGAGTCATTGGGTGATGCATTTGAGCTGAGAGCACACCCCATCCACTTAAAAGATATTTGCTTGTGAAAATGGACTTCAGTGTTTTCTCAGAAAACCTCAATATTATGTCATGTTTGCAGAGCAAAGTGGAGACCAATTTCTAACGGCGTATCTCAGACTCACGTGACATCTGCAAATAACATCCCGACAATCGCCTCATCTCACCAACTCGCCCACCACCACCTTAGTTGAAGCCACCATCCTCCCTTCCCTAGATGACTACAGCGGTCTCCTCACTGGACACCCTGCTTACAGTCTTGCACCTAAATACAATAAGTCCCCTACATACGAATGAGTTCCATTCCGAGAGCATGTTTGTAAGTCCAGTTTGTTCGTAAGTCCAACAAATTTAGCCTAGGTACCCAACTAACACAATCGGCTATATAGTACTGCACTGTAATAGGTTTTCACACAAATAATACATAAAAAAACAAACACAGAAAATAAAGAAAACATTTTTAATCTTACAGTACAGTACCTTGAAAAGTACAGTAGTACAGTACAACAGCTGGCATGCAGGGGCTGGTATCGAGTGAACAGGCAAGAAGAGTTACTGACTGGAGGAGGGAGAGGAGGTGGGAGATGGTAGAGCTGAAGGATCGTCAGCAATAGGAGACAAAGGGCAAGCTGCAATTTCAATTTCACTCACGCCTGACGTTGATGGAACACACGTTCGCATCTTTGAAAGTTCGCAGCTTGAAGGTTCATATATAGGGGACCTACTGTAACCCGTTCTTCACCTAATGTCATGGTGAGCTCTTACAAATGCAGAGCAGGTCACTGGCTTCTCATCCACACTCCTGAACACGACATTTAAAGCCCCACCTGATCTGGACTCTGGCTACATTCATCTTCTTCCTTGTGCCTACTTGTACCCAGGCATGCTGACCTTCTTCTTTTCCCTGAACAAGCCAAGTCTGTATCTTCCTCCCAGACTTGGTCCATGATCTTCTCTCTGTCTGGAAAGCTCTCCCCCAGATCTTCAAAAGTCTCACTCCTTCTCATCATTCAGATTATGCTCAGATGTTATTTCCTCAGAAATACCTTCCTTTTCTTGCTCCTCCCCCAATCACTGCATTTACATTAGCCCCTGTCATCAATCCTGTGAATTGGTCAGGGTTGGCCAGGTTATGCTGCAGAAAAAAAACAACCTTCAAAAGCCAGGGGCTTATCTCACCCATGGTTTAGTTCTTGCTCATGTTCATATCCGTCACGGGTTGTCGGTGGGCTCTGCTCCATGCTTTCTCACTCTAGGAATCAGGCTGGCAGATTATCCACCATTTAAACATCACTAGTCACTGTGGCAGGGAGACAGGAACATGTAAAAATCAAGCGTTGGCTCTTACAACTTCCACCCAGAAGCTATGCCTGTCATTTCTGTTCACACTTAATCGGTCAAAATGAATCATATATGCATATATGACATCAAGAGAGTATGAAGGTGCCATTCTAACTTATGCCCAGAGGGAAAACTGGAAGTATTTGATAAACAGCATTAATAACTACTACAGTCTTCTTCAGTCTTCTTAATAGCACTTCCTACTACCTGCAATTATATTTATTTATCTTTAATGGCGCTTCAACTTTAGTAAATACCATCTACCACGTGCGCCTATCCTTTGTGCCAACGTCTTCATTCAAATACCGACTTGGTACAGGGCAAACCTCTGAATGATTACTCACAGCGGCAGTTCAACCATGTTTGACTTTCATAGGTCATGAAGAACACAATATACTTCTCTTCAGTAAATTATATTTTGTTGTTTTTTCAAATAGAATAAAGTTTTCTAGAATATTATTCCCAAGAAGCCAAAAGATCAAATCATCAACTTGTCCCCAGTCACCTGCTTTAAGCACAGTTCTGCCCTGTTTCATGAGAACAGGTAATATTGTATTGTTTATTGATATTTCTTGTCTATTATTGACTGACTTGTAGAAAAAAAACAGAATCCTACGTATGTCACCAGAAATCACCCAATTAAGCATTTACAAGAGAGCTGTGTATCATCGACAAACTATTTTTTCCTCTCTTCTCTACACACACACACACACACACACACACACACACACACAATCATTAACTATATTTACTTTGGAAACCCCAAAGGATCTGATATTTCTATTTTAATTGAACCGAAACATTTTCCTATAGCCAAAAGAGTAACTTTCAGACAATATGCTATGCAAAATCCATCAGAATAGATTCTCAAAACTCTCACAGTAAACCATATAATCATTCCCAGACCACTTTTAGAGTGTAGACCAGAAGTCAAGACTGTTCACCATAAGGTTTGTTTTATAATTATGCACAGAGTAAATTTTTGCCAACATTTGAAATGTTGGATAATTTACTTAAAATCTAGATTTTGAAATCTCCTTGGCAAATCAGAAGATATGATTACAAGGGGCATATATTTTTGCAATGTAACAATTGCCTCTATTAATAGAGGGGGTGGTTTTTCCTATTTGTTTCATCAAATTCTTTTTGTGTTGTGTTGACTCTGAGCCAAGTGCCATCTTCAACCTTTCATCTGGCTGGATTCATTCAAGCCTTTCTTTGGTCTTTTAGACATTTGAGATGTGGCCATCACTTTGGAAAATCATAGGATGTCACTCAAGATTTTAGATAATAAAATATCTTCACATCTGGATTTTTCCATATTTCCGTGTTTTTTTTTTAGACAAAGTGTTTATCCTCTTTTTTTGAAATTTTCTAGATTTATTTACATCCTTTCCCTTTTGCTTGAACTTACGTTTTGGGGATCTTTCTTTGAATACTTTATTTTCACTTTTTAATTATAGACTCCATGTACCCATCAACCAGCTTTAATAATTATCCAGATATAGCTAGACTTGTTTTATTAATAATTAATTTCTTATTCCCCAATCATTACCTCTCCATCTTTTTTCTCTTATTTATTCATTTTACTTATTTATATTAATAAGTATAATATTAATATTTGTTCATTTTTTAACGAGGTTATTCTCTAATTCTCTGCTAGAACCTAAATGTCAGGTAGGCAAGGACCCAATCTTTCAAATTCACTGCTGTATCCTTAGCATCTTGAACAGTACTTGGAACAGACTAGATTAAAGAGCTTTTGAAAATAACAAAAGAGTTCCCATTTAAAAAATCAAGCCTGAGGATAGGGAAAATATTGAATGATCTCTTGGGAATCTTTGTAGACTGTAATGCCACAAAGTCTTTAACCATTTATTCATTAAATTCATCCATTCAGTCATTACTCAGCAAACATAACCAACTATCTGTTATGTGACAGGCACTGTGCTTAGTGATGTGAATGGCATGATGAATAAGACATAGTTCTTGACCTCAAGGCACTAATAGTCTAGTTAGGAAGATAGACAAGTAAACAAATACATGTAATACAAAGTGATCAACACCAAAGGAGGAATGACAGATTCTCTTCAAATTATTGAAGAGATGCTTTGCCCAGCTGGTTCCCCATCCTGCCCTCTCCCAGCACTGTATAATAAAAGTGCAGATTTAGACCAACTAAATTAGCCCATCAATCTGGATATTTCTCCCAGGGCTTCAATTCTAACAGTGTTATCCGAATTGTCCATCAAGAGAAAATTGAAAAAAGAGAAACTTTTCCAAATATGAGCTTACAAATGGTGTTTCACTGGGGGAAGGGGATCAAGCACTGGAAAGAATGGGGAAGTGAACAAATTCTTATACTGCATGAAGCAGAGATTTTTTTTTTTTAAATCCAACATCTGAAGCTTATCACTGGCTAAAAATAAGTGCTGTTAAGCAGTATGCCAGATGTTCCTCCTCACTGGAACTACTACGTAAAAAATACAGTATGGTCGAGGCAGAGAATAGAAGCAATCAGTGAGAAAAATAGCTCACCGTTAGAGTAACCAAGCCTTAGCTGGAGTTCCACACTCTTCAAGCTGGGAGGCATGTAAGAGACTATACACACTCCTACTTTTTCTTCTTATTGACAAGGACGTGAAGACTCAGAAAGGTTTAGAGGTCCAGGGCAAGATGTCACTTTGTGATAGAACAATTTATTCACTTCGTTTTCTCAGCCTGAATAAGCTGTAATTTTTCTCTTTTCCTTTTATCAAGAGCAGTCACTTTCCCCTCCAGTTTCTGAAAGAAGCATCATCAGCTATAAGAACAGCAAGTCAATCCTCCATACATCATCTTACAGATATTGCCGGCATCTGTTCAGGCGACATAGGTACACAGCCCAGTCCTGGGCATTGCTGTCGGCAAAGAAATATTGTCAAGTGAGATAAGTGAGATAAGAAATATTGTCAAGTAAGATAAAATACATCAAGAAAGAGAGAAAACAAAGTGATTCTTGTTGTCTTTATTAGTCAGAGACTAATAAAAACCCTAAAGGCTGAATAGATTACAGGATTCACCCCAACTTTATATAAATTTTTAAAGCTATTATTCTGTAGAATAAATGTAAGAAAGACAAAACTATCCCTGATTTTTATGACAATTATTGAAATTTTACGTAACAAATAAAATATCTCGTTTTTTAAATTATTGTGTCAAGTGGTCATGAATATACGCCTCTCAGATGTCCTGCTACAGGAAGCAAATATAGCTGATGATCCAGCTGTTGTCCCCACTGTGTCTCTATTAATTAATTAGTACAGATCCACCACTCTATCTGTATTAAAACCAAGTTTAGCCAATGACTGAAAATAAAAGAGATACTAACCTAGGCCCATTGGGACTCCTAGTGGGTGACTTGAGGCTTGGTCTGAGGACTCACAGCAATTTGACAGAACACTTCTTGGAACTGCGCTATTGACTGGGACTCCTCTTACCCCTTCCTTCACCCCTCCTTCTAAGGTATCAGACCTGCATTCCAGTCTGAATGCTCTCCCACCTTCTCCACCTCTCTCCTCTTTAGCCTTCACTGGTCTTTTCCCCAATAAATTTCTTTTGCATCTAATCACACCTGTTCCCAAAGGACCCAGATTAATACATGCATATGTGTGTATGTGTGTGTGCTCCAGATTCGTTGGTGCCCTGAGCACTTATTTTGTTTGTCTTTGTAGGTAACCAGACGTCGATATGATAGAAGGTAAAAATAGTCACCTTTAGTCATACCTAACTTTGAATCCTGGATGCATGAGCTCGAGTGTAATTTAATCTCTACAGTTAACCCAGAAAAAAAATAAAATTTAGTTATTGAAAAAATATCTCTATAGCTTTTATCTTCTCATCTGTAAAGATATTCATCTGTGGGGATGCTAATAAGATATGCTACAAGAATTGTCACACATAAGCACATTACATTATATGACAGAGATGTATAAATTGCGAAATATAAATTTTTTTCTTTAAATTTTTTGTGCTATTAGGCTAAGGGTATATTCATGGTCATCTTTTAAAAAGTATAGACTTCTAGTTCAATATGCAAGATTAACCATATCAATACATCTATTACCACTTCTCCTCGAAGCTCCTTAAATGTAAGTTTTTTTTTTAATGTTAAGTACCAAAAAGACAGAGAAGATGGGGAATAGTAAAAGAGAAACCTCTGTATATTTAAGAAAATAGTGATTAGAGAAGCAGTGACTGCAGGAGCAGAGGAGTACAAACTCTACCATTAGTTCCTCAATGGGGCACTAAGTAAGGATACCCCGTTTCACCTCCGGAAGCCTCACAAGGATGAGAATCTGACAGTACAAATCACACCCAAAGGCAGAGGTGTGGGACCTGATGAAAGGAACTTGAATGTATATACAAAGCCAGTCATATCCTACACCTACTGGCCCTGAAGGAGACTGCAGATTTGTTTTCTGGAGAAACTGGGCATGAGAAGTTTGAGTTTCAGTGAGATCAGGCAGAGTAAAGGGGGAAGAGGAGGCACAGGACTGAAAAAAGTGAGATTTGGGAAAAGTCTGCCCTTGCCACCAAAATGACGGAAATACAATTTTTCTTTTCCTACTCCTCTAAGGTAAGTAGTATCAGTGGATTACTTTATAGAGAAAAAAAAAAAAGCTAGAGGTTACTATAAGTGGGGACAGTCTCAGTGATTTTGGCACCAAGAAGGGGAATTTGCTGTAACAAATACTTAAAAATGTAGAAGATGGGAATAAAGACACAGACGTAGAGAATGGACTTGAGGACACAGGGAGGGGGAAGGGTAAGCTGGGACGAAGTGAGAGAGCGGCATGGACATATACACACTACCAAACGTAAAATAGATAGCTAGTGGGAAGCAGCCGCATAGCACAGGGAGATCAGCTCGGTGCTTTGTGTCCACCTAGAGGTGTGGGATAGGGAGGATGGGAGGGAGGGAGACGCAAGAGGGAGGGGATATGGGGATATATGTTTATGTATAGCTGATTCACTTTGTTATACAGCAGAAACTAAGACACCATTGTAAAGCAGTTATACTCCAATAAAGATGTTAAAAAAAAAAAAGATGCTTTGGAATTGTTGAAGGCGCAGCCTGGTTTCTCTGTGCTGCTTATAGTAAAACGTGAGAGGAAAGGGATAAACTAAAGAAGAAACTGTTACGCAAAAAGGAACCAGTGCTTGATGATTTGAGAGGCTCCCTTCCCGTTTAAATGGCAAAGGATGCTAAAATTAGGAAATTCACTGTTGGAAAAGCATACTCTGGAGAAATGACCAGTGTGGCTAGGGAATCTCTTCCCAAAGAGATTAGGTATGTGAATGATGAATCCAATAAATCTTCCCAGCAGAAGCCAGGAATAGAGATGAATAGGAATAGGGATCATTCAGGAAGGATCATGGAGGACCCTCTTATCTAATGGTGTGAATCTGGGTGACATACACAGGAGATCCATATGGCTTTTGAGAATGTTGTGTGAGCAGAAATGCTGCCAGCCTGGACTCAAAGGGTCAGAGACTAGACAAAATGAAAGTTTGTCAGACTTCCGAAATTCTATAGGCAGAAAACTGATACTGATTTTGATCACTATACAGTGAAGCCTAACAGTAGACAAGCCCATCTTATAAACACAGAGATTCTAATCAGCTTTTCAAAATCTCCAACATATGCCAAAGACCAAAATAATCAAACAAAAAGGAAACTGAAAGAAATGGAAATCATATCCTAGGAAAAAGTAAACTACCCCTCTACACACACAATACCCCCAACTAGAATCAATAACCGGAGAGCTAAAAGATGATGTTGCTTCATGAAAAAAGAACAGAATGTTAGGAAAAAAAAGAAACAATCAAATACTTTTTTAAAAGCACTGGAAATATAAAAATCCAATAGCCAAAATTAAAATATCATTAGAAACATTGGAAAATAAGATTGAGAAAATTTCCCAGAAAATAAGCCAAGGGATAAGACACAGGAAGTACATGAAAATCAGAGCGTCATCCTCAGAGCATCATTCCATGAGGTACAACATTCAATGAATAAGAGTTTAAGAAGACAAAAGAGTGAGACAGTGAACTGAGAAAACAGGAAAGAGAAAATTAACAACAATAACAAAAAAAATACATTATAATTTCCCAGTTTTGAAAACACAAGTCTCCGGTACAGTGTGTGACTAGTACTGAATGGGAAAAAAAAGAAGCAAACATCAAGCATATCATTAAAGATTTTCAGAATAGCAAAGATAAAGAGATACTTAAATCTCCCAAAAAAGTAAGACAAGTCACATATAAAGGGTCAAAAATTCACAAAGCAGCCATCTTCTTGACAATAATACTGTAAGTTAGGAAGAGAATAGCAATGTTTTCAATATTTTGAATAAAATAAGTTCAATCTAGAATTCTCTACACAGTCATCCTAACAATCAAATGTGAAAGGAGCAAAAAGAAAATTTCAAGCATGCAAAGATATAAAAATTTATTTACTATAACCTGTCTGTAGGAATATATTAGAGAAAATAATCAGCAATCTAAGGAAGTACACAAAGAAAGAAAAAGGCATATGATTTTGGCTCTAGGCTAGAAGACAGTGTAGGGAAGTCCAATGATGATGGTCCAGAGAAATTGACAGATGACACAAGGCAGCAGAGTAATTAGACCCTATGGTAATGATGGCTTAGAGATTGTTCTGAGGGAAAGAGAGGGCTAATGTTTTAGCCTGTGGAAATTATTAATATTTCCTGTGGAATATCACTAGGTGTGTAGAAGATGTGATGGAGCATTAGCTCCCAGATAAAAGAAAGGTTGCCAAGAGAGGAGATATAATCATATGGCGTTACTCAGCTCAGCAAAGAATAACATTTGTTCAGTCATTATTATGTAAATTCTGAAGATTAAGTTAACAAATAATTGTGATATAGCTATCTACCGGGAGGTATTGGGGAGGGGAAATAAGAGGTTGTATCTATAGAAAAGCTTAGTTTTCCTTTCTCATAGCAGAGAGCCAAGAACTATTTTCTAAAAGAAATTTCAGTATATTATTTAGAAGTATATAGATAAATACTAGGGAACATACTAATTGTTGAAGATGTAGTGTTGAAGGAGATAAACCAGGATTGACAGATGAACAGAGAAATTTTAGGACTGTTTTCTTATTTAAACCAGGGACAAGTGTGATCTCTTTATAAATTCATTAGAACAAAATACCTTGCCCAAATACAAAATATTTCCCCTAATATGGACACAAAAGGGCATGCCACAATTACATCTTTTAATATCTGGCATATTTGGTAACTAGAGCTGACTAACTGTAGGTATCTTAAGTAAAACCAATTGAGTGACACTGAATTCTATCTATAAATAGTTTTGTGTGTACATTTATATGTGTGTAATATTTGGCAAATCAAGTTGCAATACCTTTAGATTCTTCGTAACAGTCAAGAAGAAGCAAAACTCCCTAGTCTTTCCCCTGGTACAGCATAGTAAACCAACATTTTGCAGTTGAAGGATAAACTTTTATTACTATTGATTCCAGCTACGAAGAAAATCATAAACATCAATATGGTAGATTCACTCCTCCCTCAGACTTGACACAATGGTAGAACTAATTCTGTTATTTAAATCAAAATTTAATCATAATGGTGTGCTCTGCAAAGCAAACCCAATAAAAAGCAAAAATGGATTAAAAGAAAAATACATTGCAGGAAAAAAATGCCAGGTAGCATTTTCCAATGCTTAACTTTTGTCTACAAATTTTAACTCTCACTTTTGAAAATTCAATCCATTCTGGAAATAATTATATTCATTTCACTGGATAATTTTAAAATTTGCATATTCCAGAGAAGACTTAGGCTTTACATTTTTTTCCCAAATGATGGGCTAGAAATAGTTGTGTACATTGTCTATTTATCAACAAAAACTGATGAGCATTAAAAATTTAAAACGAGTTCTTCTTTGGTAACAGATCTGGGTTCCTGATAAAGGAGTATAAATTTATTCAGCAAACATTTATGATGTATCTCCTGCATGTCAGGCATGGTCCTATGTACTGGGGACACCCTTGTTTATTATGGATGCCCAGCTGTTATTGTCCAAAGTCTTCTGCAAAATTTCCCTTGTTACAGCTTGTCAGTTATTGAATTTTGCTAATTTAACAAAGCTGTGGATTAAGTGGAATAATAATTCAGGGTTTATCGGTAACATCTAACATCACATGAGCCCAGCCAGTAGAATGGGACTTGCCTCTACAGCACACTGAGCAGTGAAAACAACCAGTAAGTGTGCACACTGGGTCAGGCTCGGTCATCGGCAAATTCATATTATTTTTAATCCTAACAGGTCCTTCTGGGATAGCTTCTATTACCCCCATTTTATAGACATAAAAACTGAGGTCACAGAGTTTAACTCTCTTTGTGGACCCAGGATTTACATTTTTCCATTTCTCAGTCCCAATTTGGCTCACTTCTACTTCTCCTTCAGGTTTCATTTCAGTTCTCCTTTCCTTGGGTATCTCTGCACTCTCTAAAAATTCATTATCACAGCATACACGGCCTTTAGGACAATTGCAGGTTTAATTGTCTCACTACCTGTCTGTGCTTTCTTGAAGGCAGGAACTATAAACATTTTGTTCACTCCTGTCATTCGTGTGCCTGGCACATGGTATTGAACAACAAATACTGAATGAACAAAGAAGTGTGCAAATGGATTCATATCTATGCAATTCCAAAACCGGTGCTTTAACTAGCAAACCCGCTCCAATACCATTCTACTTTTAGTGACGATTACAGATGGTGTGAACTGTTTGCTTGAGAGGTAAACGTAGGTTTGTTCATTTTCCCGTGTGAGTGTGTGCGTGTGTGCATGTGTGTGTGTGTGTGAAGGTGTATATTTGTATGTAGATAATTCTGAGTGTTATTATTGGGGCCAAATCTCTGCAGTTTAGTATCACAGAGGTGAAATTGTGGTGGAAGCCAAGAAGAAACCATTTTCCCACCTAATTAGTCGCTTTACTCTAATAGTCTAAAGAATGTAACTAATGTGTCTTTGCAGTAATTTAGAACAATGACTACAGCAATTCGTATTTATCTATAGTTATTTACTGAAAAACAAATGTCTACAAACTTTTCCACTTCCCCTTCCTTTAACCCTTTCTTTCTCCATTCTGTTTTGCCCCACTCTTTTCTTTTGTTTTGTTTTTTTTTCTAGAGGAGTTGTATGGCTTTGGAGGAAGTCAACTTTTTGAGGTTTCTTCATCTATAAAAGGGGGATAATGCCATCCAGCCCTAGAGGTAAGCATTAAATAACCTAATGTATGCCAAGCACTTAGCTTGTGGTATCTTAAGTCATCTTCCTCATCCATCACCAAATGTTGATTGAGAATTTATATGTACCAGGTACACTCCTAGGATCTGGTTTCCCAAAGATGAATATAAGGCATAACTTTTGTCCCTGAGAATAGCAAATAATCCTTGGACAGAGATATGGTGAGTTTTCATTTGTCTTGTTTTTTTTGTTTGTTTGTTTTCTTTTTCTTTTCTTTGGACTTATCTGGAAAACTAGAATCAAATAGCAATTTTGACTATAGATAAGTAGGAGTCTCTAAAAGAGTGATCTAATTTTTGGCATCAAGATGTTTCTTGAGGTAAATTCTCTTCTCTGTGCAGAACAGCATGAATTCCTTTTCTCTTAGTTACAGGCAAAACCTTTCTATTGCCATGATGGGGTCCTTGTTCATGGTGGGGGGAGGAAGCAAAATAGAGATGCCCCATGAAACTTAGGATGGAAACCTTTCAATGGCACCTCAGCACTTGTAGAGGCCAAGGCCAAAGTTCAGCCAAGACGAACACTACAAACAAAGTGGTAAACCTGCTGTGCTTAACAGACTCACCTGTTGATTCCAATGTGTAGCACAGCATGACAAAGACAGGTTAAATGGATATCCTAAAAACAAAAAAACAAAAAACAAAAAACATAGTAACTTAGAAATCAAACACTAGACTATAAATTTCTTGGCTTAAATTGCTAAATTTTTGTATATAAATACAATGTGATGAGTCACTTTATTCCCCCAGAGAAATTATTCTCTCCCTGAAAAGGTAGAAGAAATAGGTATTGGGTTGGCCAAAAAGTTCGTTCCGTTTCTTCCGTAAGATGGCTCTAGTAGCACTTAGTTGTCTTTAACTTCATTGGAAACAATTTTGTTAGATTGTATGTGAGAGCTGTCATGTCAGCGTGCATTTAAAAAAAAAGACATCAAAATAGGTGAATTTTTGTGTAGCCATTTTAATATTGAAGATGGAAGAAAAAAAGCAACATTTTCGGCATATTATGCTTTATTATTTCAAGAAAGGTAAAAATGCAACTGAAACACACAAAAGAGATTTGTGTAGTGTGTGGAGAAGGTGCTGTGACTGATCGAACGTGTCAAAAGTGGTTTGCGAAGTTTCGTGCTGGAGATTTCTCGCTGGACGATGCTCCACGGTCGGGTAGACCAGTTGAAGTTGATAGCGATCAAATCGAGACATTATAAGAACGATCAACATTATACAACATGGGAGATGGCTGACATACTCAAAATATCCAAATCAAGAGTTGAAAATATTTGCGCCAGCTTGGTTATGTGAATCGCTTTGATGTTTGGGTTCCACATAAGTTAAGCGGAAAAAACCTTCTTGACCGTATTTCCGCATGTGATTCTCTACTTAAACGTAATGAAAACGTTCCGTTTTTAAAACAAATTGTGACGGGCGTTGAAAAGTTGATACTGTATAATAATGTGGAACGGAAGAGATTGTGGGACAAGTGAAATGAACCACCGCCAACCACACCAAAGTCCAGTCTTCATCCAAAGAAGGTGATGTTGTGTATATGGTGGCATTGGAAGGGAGTCCTCTATTATGAGCTCTTTCCGGAAAACCAAACGATTCATTCCAACAAGTACTGCTCCCAGTTAGACCAACTGAAAGCAGCACTTGATGAAAAGCATCCAGAATTAGTCAACAGAAAGTGCATAACCTTCCATCAGGATAACTCAAGACCGCGTGTTTCTTTGATGACCAGGCAAAAACTGTTACAGCTTGGCCGGGAAGTTCTGATTCATCCTCCGTATTCCCATTTATTTTGGTCTTTACAGAATTTAATGGAAAAAATTTTTATTCCCTGGAAGACTGTAAAAGGCACCTGGAACAGTTCTTTGCTCAAAAAGACAAAAAGTTTTGGGAAGATGGAATTATGAAGTTGCCTGAAAAATGGCAGAAGGTAGTGAAACAAAAGGGGGAATACGTTGTTCAATAATGTTCTTGGTGAAAAATGAAAAATGTATCTTTTATTTTCACTTAAAAACCAAAGGCACTTTTTAGCCAACCCCTTGCTGTCAGCCAATTGAGGTTGAAAATCTTAGATCAGTTCCTTCCTAGCCAGGAGAATGAAGCTAATTTTTAGGCTAGAAGTCTGTGACTTTCTTTTCACCTGGGAGTGTTGTTAATAATATAGGCTCCAAAATAAGATTGCATGAGTTTGAATATTAAATCTGTCAGTTATTAACTAGGCAACTATGTCAAGCTATTTAATATTTTTGATTTTCTTCATCTTTAAAAATGAGAATATTAACAATGTTTAACCCAGAGAATTGCTGTGAAGATAAGTTGATTCATATAGAGTCACTAGGAAAGTGCCTTGCACATAGTAAGCACCCAATAATGTGAGCTGTTATAATTGCCAGTAAAACAGAAATAATAATACAGCTTCACATTATTTTCATAGGATCAAGCAAAGTTGTGAATACTGAATTCCTTTTTAAACTTTAAGGTGCTAAGTGAATTTAAAGTGTTATCACTTCCCTTATTATTATTTTTATACATCTAAGTGATTAGAGTATCTCAACAGCTATTATTTTCATTACTGATCATTTCTATAAAATGAGTGGGTTGTCCCACATGATTTCTAATTACCATTTTAGTTTTGACATTCCCTCATATTTCAGTAGTCAAACAGCAGCTGATTTAAACAGCACATTTTAAGCATACTCTGAGGTATGGCCTATGATTTCCTTTTTGGAGTTTTCAAAAAATCTACCCATCTAAACTACTGCCACTATTTGGGGGGAAAATGTTAAGGTTTAATTAGCTAGCAGCATCAGAAAAAGTAGCACTTATAACATGCTGACAACATAAGCAGTGCAATAAATCATTCACTTCATCAGTTCGTCATCCTTTATTTAATTTCACTGAGTAAGTTGTACAGAAAAATCTATATGTGTATCATGTCTTGACCAAACAGAGGTATCAGAGAAAGAAAGACAGGACAATCAACAAGAGATGGAAAAAGTAACTATCTTAATACTATACATACAAAAAATATTTATAGTGTATTTTTCAGTGTTCTCTTCTGCACTTCTAATTTCCTTAGGCTTGTTTTGTTTCCCTTTGCAATGCTTTCCAATGGTATTCCAAAATGAAATCTGTGAGAAATATTAGAAGATTTATAAAGAGAGAATATTCCAACTTCCTCTACAATTATAGAAAAACCAAAGACAGTACTCTGCACTAGTTCTGAAAAAATGGTGGTTTGAAATATTTACAACATACAAGTATTGCACTTCAGTCCATTGTGGAGACTTATATGTAAAATCTTGTTCTCTCTGGTACTAAAAATGACCTTAGCAACACAGCATTGGCATAAGGATAGGAAAATGAATAAAATGTAGATTCCAGGTGTAGACCCATGCATATATGGTCAATTGATTGTTGACAGATTTTCCATGGTAAATCTTTGGAGAGAGGATATTCAATTTAATAAATGTTGCTAGTATGCCTGAATATCCATTTTGCAAAACAAACTGAACCCTGAGCTTACCTCATGCCATATGCAAAAATTAATTCACAATAGATCCAGAGATCTAGATGTAAGAGCTAACACTATATAAGTTCTAGAAGAAAACACAGGAGAAAATCTTTGTAACCCTCGATTAGGCAAACATTTCTTAGTCAGGACAGGAAAAGCATGGGCCATAAAAGAAAAATTTGATAAATTAGACTTCATAAAAATTAAGCACTTTTGCTCTTCAGAAGAAACTGGTAAAATAATGAAAATATCAGACTGGGAGAACATACTTGCCAAACATATATCTGGCAAAGGACCTGTTTCCAGAATATACAAAGATCTCACAAAACTCAACAATAAGAAAACATGACATATGTAAAAGTCCTTCCCATGGCATTGGTATATAGTAGGCATGCAATAAGGATAGCTGAGTTAAAGTGCATAGTTAACATTTTTATATACTTATTAAATTGATCTTGGATATGATAAATTCATGTTGGACGTATGATGTTGGTAGAAAGAATATCAAGATAGAAGGGAAGAAAGAAAGAGGATAAAATAAAATAAAATAAAGCAATAAGAAAACAAATGAACCAATAAAGCTATATGGATGACAAATAAGCACATGAAAAAATGGTCAATATTATCCATCCTTAAGACATGCAAATTAAAACTATAGTGAAATACCACTACCTACCCAATGGAATGGTTAGAATTTAAAAAAAGAACAGTAACAATAATCAAGCATTGGTGAGGATGTGGAGTATTTAGAACTTTCATACGTTGCTAGCGGAAGTGCAAAATTGTGCAGTCACTTTGGAAAACAGGTTGGCAATTTCCTATAAAGTTAAGCATATATTTATCATAAAACCCAGTGATCCCATGACAAATTTATTTCCCCAGAGAAATGAAAACAAGTTCACATAGAGATTTTTATTCAAATGCTCATAACAACTTTATTCAAAATAGTGAAAAACTAACTGGAAACAGCACAAGTGACTATCAAGTAGTGAACAGATAAGCAAAATGCAGTATATCGTAAAATGGAATACTACTCAACAACATAAAGTAACAAATTACTAATACACTTCACAGCATGAATTAATCCCAAAGTATTATGCTAAGTGACTGTAGCCAGACACAAAGTATTATGTGTTACATATTCCATTTATATGAAATTCTAGAAAAGGTGAAACTATACTTGTAGAAAGCAGATTAGTACTTGCCAGGGGTCAAGTGTAAAGAAGGGGAATTCATTGGAAAAGAGCATGAAAATTTGGGGGGGGTGTGTGAAGAAAATATTCTATATCATAATTGTGGTGGCAGTTACACTCATATATATATATATTTGTCAAAACTCACCTATTAGAGCTTTTAAAATTGATGAATTTTACTGTAAATTATGCTTCAATAAACCAATTAATTAAAAACATCTGTCTTTGTGAGGGTCACTTGTACAAAGAATTTGTGTAAGACTGCAAATTTCATAAAGTGTTGTTATTTCCCATAAAATGTGACCTATAACCCATAAAAGTTTGAAATTTCAATTGGTTGTCTTAGCTCTTGCAGTAAGTAATAATATTTAAACTGGAATATTTGTTTTCTGAGAATAATAAGTACTTAAGGGATTACTTTGTTAAACTAGAGGTAGAGTTTAGGAATTCATTCTTCTTTGTCTGGACTTGAGTGCACAGTCTTGGACTAATCATAATCCTTGGGTCATGGCACCCTCTCATTTTTGGTCCATGTGTACCATCTGGTCCCCTTTTATTTAGATACGTATTTGTTTAATTGTTTTACTATGGCCTACCATGGACACAGAAACTAGTACACTGATTAACATTTACATCTACTTATTTGATCCTCTCCCATTCCAAACCCCTGCATCAACTAATTCAATGCAAACACCGCTATTCAAAATCTTGTACTGATCATTCCCTTGCTTTTGAAAACAAAATTATCATATTACATTTATTTGTATTTCTAAAAATTTATTGCTTTGCTTTATTTGGTTCATGAAAAGAATATTACAGTGTTTGCCATTTTTGCAGTTTATGTTGTACTCAATATTATATTTCTAAGTATAATATGTTTTTTACTCAATATTATACTAGGAATCATTCATATTATGTACCTCTGTAGTAGATTCATTTAGATTTCATAATATTTCATTTTGTTATTGAACCAAAATGGCCATGTAGAATATATCTTCTCGACCTTGTAAATGAGTCCTTATAAATAGTCCTGCATATATGCATGAGTTCCTCATGGATGTGTACCTAGGAGGGTAATGTCTCAACCATAGAACACGTTTGCAGCTTACAAAATAATGTCATTTATTTTCAAAATGGATGTAGCAATTGACACTTTTTCTAGCATTCCTGTCACTGTACATCTTCTCTAACACTTGGTATTATCAGACTTCTTCATTTTTGCTTTCAGAGTAAGTGTTAAATATTATTATGTAATGGTCTTGATTGCAAAAAGATTGGAAATTATTAAATTAAACTGACTTTTTTTTTTTACAGATGATATGATTATCCCTATTGAAACCACACAAGAATTTTATGATAAACAAATTATTAAAATAGTAACAGAGTTAAGCAAGGTGACTGGATTTGAGATCAATATATAGATACCAATTTCATATACAGTATAAACAAACATTAATTTCTAAAAGGCTTATGAATAGTTACACACAAAAATAGTTTCTGTTAAAAAAAAACAGTTCTAAGGTCTAACATTTTGGCAAATGTTAACCACTCTCTTCGTATTGGATCAAATATCTAAGTACTATTCTTCAGAACGAAGAGTGACAATGTGCTCATTAACTGAGTTTTCAACCACCTGCTTCAATTACTACAATGAAAATGGTGCCAATTTAGTGGTGACTCGCAAATTTGTGCTTGTCCTTGGTAAGATTTAACCTGAGTCAGATCTCCTTATCTACGTATTCATATTGACTAGTTCAAGTCATCACTGGAGAGAATTAGATTTTATCATGGTACATTTGGATGAATATGTAACATTAACTAGCAGAGTCTCTCTGTAACATGGAGTCCTGCTATATGTTGAAATATCATACCTGATAATTCAAGAATCTCACTATTGAGAATTTCTTTTATTCTGTACTATAATCTTCAATGGATTCAGTTTGCATTCATTAATTATTTGTTTATTCATTAATTCAGCAAACTTTTATTGCATATTATGGACAAGGTATTGTGCTAAGCACTTTAATTCAGAAAAGTTAGAAGGCAATACCTTCTTTACAACATAAAGGGAAAGCTAGGTCCATAAACAGATGATTCAGCATATTTATAAAGTGACGACTCCGAGAGGTATGAGACAATTGTGGGAGGCAAGTTCAGAAATTACTGCTTCCGGTTTATATAACTGAGGAAGGATTCCTGGAAAAGGTGACATTTACAGTGAATGCTGAAAAGATATCTAGAACTTCAAAAGCTTAAGAAGGGAGAAGAGTGAGGAAACATCATGAGTGGAGACAGGGAGGTGGGAACAATGTTTGTGAAATGACAAGGGAGACAACCACTGTTGTTACTACCATTCCACTACTACTACTATTACAACTATTACTACCACTACTATTACTATCAATACTAATACTATGACTATGACCACTATTACTGCTACTACTACTACTGCTACTACTACTACTACTACTACTACTGCATATGCCTTATTGAGATAGGAACCATCTCTTTTACAACTGCTGCTACTACTACTTCATACCATTAATTGAGAGCCAGGAAGTGTCCCCTTTAAAAGTACTAGGCTCCTCATAGGACTTTCTACTGCTAAAGTAAGCATACCGCCTCAAAATCTCATGAGTACGTCCGTCATACTTTGTCTCTCCAGGGGCCCTTTCAGTCTTGTGTGGATCTTGTGTATGTGTATAAATCTCCAGATCAGGTGGCATTAGGTTTTCTCGCCTTTTCTTCACAAAGGATCCAATCTCTTACATTTTTGTCTATGAATTGAATTAATCTTAGTCCAAATTGGAATGTCATTAAATGCTGACATCAGTAGATAAGTCATCTGGGATAGACATGAACAAATGAACAAATTAAAAAAGCAAGCATTTTCTGGTTGTATCTGCATAGTCAAGTGTGAAGGCAAGTGATAAATGTGGATCCAGAGCAAAGGGAACCAATGAACATTATTCAAGCCCCAGAAGTAGCTCAGACCAATACATACACCAGTGGATGCGGTATGAGGCAGAGAGAGCTTCAGGTCCTTCATTCAGGTCATAGGCCTTCCCTAAGGGGAAAAGAGAGAAAGCCTCATGACCTGATCTATCCATCAGAAAAAGCTGAATAATGGTGGCCAATTCATCAAGCACAGATGTAGTCATTAGGCAACTCCACCAATAACCCCACTGGACCAAAAAAAAATCTTTTTTAAATTAGCTAAAAACTTTAGTCACATTGTCAAAATGAACACAAGAAATGGTAGAAAGAAGGTGAATCAACTCATCAGGTGTCCAGTCTCTAGGGTGCCCTTGCAGCTTTTCAGCAGTAAGTGTAAACTTTCATTTGGAACCAATTGTTTAGAAGTTAATAGGTCACACTGATGAATAACTCATGTGAGTAGCTTAGTGACAAGCCCAGCTGCTCAAGAGGGGGAGTTAATACTTCTGACTTAAAGGTTAATGCATTCAGCATCCAACTTCGAAGTTACAGACATGTAAACATAATTCCCTCATTTTTTTTAACATCTTCATTGGAGTATAATTGCTTTACATTGTTGTGTTAGTTTGTGCTGTATAACAAAGTGAATCAGCTATACGTATACATATATCCCCATATCCCCCCCCTCTTGCGTCTCCCTCCCACCCTCCCTATCCCACCCCTCTAGGTGGTCACAAAGCACCAAGCTGGTCTCCCTGTGCTATGCGGCTGCTTCCCACTACCTGTCTATTTTACATTTGATTGTGTATATATGTCCATGCCACTCTCTCACTTCGTCCCAGCTTACTCTTCCCCCTCCCCGTGTCCTCAAAGCCATTCTCTACGCCTGTGTCTTTATTCCTGTCCTGCCCGTAGGTTCTTCAAAACCTTTTTTTTTTCTTTTTAGATTCCATATATATGTGTTAGCATACGGTATTTGTTTTTCTCTCTCTGACTTACTTCACTCTGTATGACAGACTCTAGGTCCATCCACCTCACTACAAATAACTCAATTTTGTTTCTTTTTACGGCTGAGTAATATTCCATTGTATATATGTGCCACATCTTCTTTATCCATTCATCTGTCGATGGACACTTAGGTTGCTTCCATGTCCTGGCTATTGTAAATAGTGCTGCAATGAACATTGTGGTACGTGACTCTTTTTGAATTATGGTTTTCTCAGGGTATATGCCCAGTAGTGGGATTGCTGGGTCATATGGTAGTTCTATCTTTAGTTTTTTAAGGAACCTCCAAACTGTTCTCCATAGTGGTTGTATCAATTTACATT
The DNA here is from genome assembly GCF_028564815.1 of Eubalaena glacialis. NCBI lineage: Eukaryota > Metazoa > Chordata > Mammalia > Artiodactyla > Balaenidae > Eubalaena > Eubalaena glacialis. The sequence continues at coordinate 79,610,246 of NC_083732.1, forward strand.
CCCACCAACAGTGCAAGAGGGTTCCCTTTTCTCCACATCCTCTCTAGCATTTATTGTTTGTAGATTTTTTGAAGATGGCCATTCTAACTGGTGTGAGGTGATACCTCACTGTAGTTTTGATTTGCATTTCTCTAATGATTAGTGATGCTGAGCACCCTTTCATGTGTTTGTTGGCAACCTGTACATCTTCTTTGGAGAAGTGTCTATTTAGGTCTTCTGTCCATTTTTGGATTGGGTTGTTTGTTTTTTTGATATTGAGCTGCATGAGCTGCTTGTATATTTTGGAGATTAATCCTTTGTCAGTTGCTTCGTTTGCAAATATTTTCTCCCATTCTGAGGGTTTTCTTTTCGTCTTGTTTATGGTTTCCTTTGCTGTGCAAAAACTTTTAAGTTTCATTAGGTCCCATTTGTTTATTTTTGTTTTTATTTCCATTCCTCTAGGAGGTGGGCCAAAAAGGATCTTGCTGTGATTTATGTCATAGAGTGTTCTGCCTATGTTTTCCTCTAAGAGTTTTATAGTGTCTGGCCTTCCATTTAGGACTTTAATCCATTTTGAGTTTATTTTTGTGTATGGTGTTAAGGAGTGTTCTAATTTCATTCTTTCACATGTAGCTGCCCAGTTTTCCCAGCACCACTTATTGAAGAGGCTGTCTTTTCTCCATTGTATGTTCTTGCCTCCTTTATCAAAGATAAGGTGACCATGTGTGCATGGGTTTATCTCTGGGCTTTCTATCCTGTTCCATTGATCTATATTTCTTTTTTTGTGCCAGTACCATACTTGTTTTTGTGCCAGTACCATACTGTCTTGATTATTGTAGCTTTGTCGTGTAGTGTGAAGTCAGGGAGCCTGATTCCTCCAGCTCCGTTTTTCTTTCTCAAGATTGCTTTGGCTATTCAGGGTCTTTTGTGTTTCCATGCAAATTGTGAAATTTTTTATTCTAGTTCTGTGAAAAATGCCATTGGTAGTTTGATAGGGATTGCATTGAATCTATAGATTGCTTTGGGTAGTATAGTCATTTTCACAATGTTGATTCTTCCAATCCAAGAACATGGTATATCTCTCCATCTGTTTGTATCATCTTTAATTTCTTTCAGCAGTGTCTTATAGTTTTCTGCATACAGGTCTTTTGTCTCCCTAGGTAGGTTTATTCCTAGGTATTTTATTCTTTTTGTTGCAATGGTAAATGGGAGTGTTTCCTTAATTTCTCTTTCAGATTTTTCATCATTGGTGTATAGGAATGCAAGAGATTTCTGTGCGTTAATTTTGTATCCTGCTACTTTACCGAATTCATTGATTAACTCTAGTAGTTTTCTGGTAGCACCTTTAGGATTCTCTATGTATAGAATCATGTCATCTGCAAACAGTGACAGTTTTACTTCTTCTTTTCCGATTTGGATTCCTTTTATTTCTTTTTCTTCTCTGATTGTTGTGGCTAAAACTTCCAAAACTATGTTGAACAATAGTGGTGAGTGTGGGCAACCTTGTCTTGTTCATGATCTTAGTGGAAATGGTTTCAGCTTTTCACCATTGAGAATGATGTTGGCTGTGGGTTTGTCATATATGACCTTTAGTATGTTGAGGTAAGTTCCCTCTATGCCTACTTTCTGGAGAGTTGTTATCATAAATGTGTGTTGAATTTTGTCAAAAGATTTTTCTGCATCTATTGAGATTATCATATGGTTTTTCTCCTTCAATTTGTTAATATCGTGTATCCCATTAATTGATTTGCGTATACTGAATAATCCTTGCATTCCTGGGATAAATCCCACTTGATCATGATGTATGATCCGTTTAATGTGCTGCTGGATTCTGTTTGCTAGTATTTTGTTGAGGATTTTTGCATCTATGTTCATCAGTGATATTGGCCTGTAGTTTTCTTATTTTGTGACATCTTTGTCTGGTTTTGGTATCAGGGTGATGGTGGCCTCATAGAATGAGTTTGGGAGTGTTCCTCCCTCTGCTATATTTTGGAAGAATTTGAAAAAGATAGGTGTCAGCTCTTCTCTAAATGTTTGATAGAATTCGCCTGTGAAGCCATCTGGTCCTGGGCTTTAGTTTTTTGGAAGATTTTTAATCACAGTTTCAATTTCAGTGCTTGTGATTGGTCTGTTTATATTTTCTATTTCTTCCTGGTTCAGTCTCGGAATGTTGTGTTTTTCTAAGAATTTGTCCATTTCTTCCAGGTTGTCCATTTTGTAGGCATATAGTTGCTTGTAGTAATCTCTCATGCTCCTTTGTACTTCTGCAGTGTCAGTTGTTACTTCTCCTTTTTCATTTCTAATTCTGTTGATTTGAGTCTTCTCCCTTTTTTTCTTGATGAGTCTGGCTAATGGTTTATCAATTTTGTTTATCTTCTCAAAGAACCAGGTACTAGTTTTATTGATCTTTGCCATTGCTTCCTTCATTTCTTTTTCATTTATTTCTGATCTGATCTTTATGATTTCTTTCCTTCTGCTAGCTTTGGGGGTGTTTTGTTCTTCTTTCTCTAATTGCTTTAGGTGTAGAGTTAGGTTGTTTATTTGATATTTTTCTTGTTTCTTGAGATAGGATTGTATTACTATAAACTTCTCTCTTAGAACTGCTTTTGCTGCATCCCATAGGTTTTGGGCCGTCGTGTTTTCATTGTCATTTGTTTCTAGGTATTTTTTGATTTCCTGTTTGATTTCTTCAGTGATCTCTTCGTTATTTAGTAGCACACTGTTTATCCTCCATGTGTTTGTATTTTTTACAGTTTTTTTCCTGTAATTGATATCTAGTCTCATAGAGTTGTGGTCAGGAAAGATACTTGATATGATTTCAATTTTCTTAAATTTACCAAGGCTTGATTTGTGACCCAAGATATGATCTATCCTGGAGAATGTTCCGTGAGCACTTGAGAAGTAAGTGTATTCTGTTGTGTTTGGATGGAATGTCCTATAAATATCAATTAAGTCCATCTTGTTTAATGTGTCATTTAAAGCTTGTATTTCCTTATTTATTTTCATTTTGGTTGATCTGTCCATTGGTGAAAGTGGGGTGTTAAAGTCCCCTACTCTTATGTGTTACTGTTGATTTCCCCTTTTACGGCTGTTAGCATTTGCCTTATGTATTGAGGTGCTCCTTTGTTGGGTGCATAAATATTTACAATTGTTATATCTTCTTCTTGGATTGATCCCTTGATCATTATGTAGTGTCCTTCTTTGTCTCTTGTAATAGTCTTTATTTTAAAGTCAATTTTGTGTGATATGAGAATTGCTACTCCAGCTTTCTTTTGATTTCCATTTGTGTGGAATATCTTTTTACATCCCCTCACTTTCAGTCTGTATGTGTCCCTAGGTCTGAAGTGGGTCTCTTGTAGACAGCATATATACAGGTCTTGTTTTTGTATCTATTCAGCCAGTCTATGTCTTTTGGTTGGAGCATTTAATCCATTTACATTTAAGGTAATTATTGATATGTATGTTCTTATTACCATTTTCTTAACTGTTTTGGGTTTCTTATTGTAGGTCTTATCTTTATCTTGTGTTTTCTGCCTAGAGAAGTTCCTTTAGCATTTGTTGTAAAGCTGGTTTGGTGGTGTTAAATTCTCTTAGTTTTTGCTTGTGTGTAAAGGTTTTAATTTCTTCGTTGAATCTGAATGAGATCCTTGCTGGGTAGAGTAAACTTGGTTGTAGGTTTTTCCCTTTCATCACTTTAAATATGTCCTGCCACTCCCTTCTGGCTTGCAGAGTTTCTGCTGAAAGATCAGCTGTTAATCTTATGGGGATTCCCTTCTATGTTATTTGTTGCTTTGCCCTTGCTGCTTTTAATATTTTTTCTTTGTATTTAATTGTCAACAGTTTGATTAATATGTGTCTTGGCTTCCTAGTGTGTGGAAACTTTTCCTCCTTCACAGCTCCCTCCCCGAGGTGCAGGTCTCGTCCCTATTCTTTTGTCTCTGTTTTTTTTTTTTTTTCTTTTGCCCTACCCAGGTATGTGGAGAGTTTCTTGCCTTTTGGGAAGTCTGAGGCCTTCTGCTGGCATTCAGTAGGTGTTCTGTAGGAGTTGTTCCACATGTAGATGTGTTTTTTATGTATATGTGGGGTGGAAGGTGATCTCCATGTCTTAGTCCTCCGCCATGTTGAAGGTCCTCCAATTTCCTCATTTTTTAAATTACGGAGCATCACCAAAATACATGGACTACACTTGAAGGTTCATTTGGGAAACATTACTAGAGCTAAAATAAACCAAAAACAATCACTAAACCATAGTAGCAGCATGATGTGTTAGAGGTAGAATTTGAACTCAGGAGAAGAAAAGCTTAGCTGGGAATCTCAACTCTATCACACACTTGTTGTGGGACCCTGGGCCAGTCACTCAGCCTCCTCTAAACCAAGCCTTGATTTCATCATTTGCAAACATGACTATAATAATCTGGGCTAATCTTATGTGGTCAGTTGCAAAAATGACTGCAGTTTTCCACCTCTCTCTGTATTCATACTTTTTTTTTGCAATGTGACTTTTCTAGCACTTCTAATTAAGAAGTGGAGTCTATCTCTTTGGCTTTGGATTCAGAGTAGCCTTATGACTGGCTTTGGCCAATAGAACACAGGGAAATACACTTTGTGCCATTTCTAAGCCCAAACCTCAAGAGACCCTGCATATTTCTACTTACCCTCCTAGAACTCTGATGCCACTATGGGAACAAACCTGGGCTACCCTGCTGGATGTTGAGAGACAAGTGTCCCTGTCACCCTAGCAGTTGACGGTCACTCCCGTCATTCCACCAGCTGACAGAGAGATATCTCGCAGATTTATGGGTGAGTCCATATGTTTTCATTGTCTGTTGCTGCAAAGAAACAACCCTAAAACTTAGTGACATTAAAAAAAAATTAATGATCTCTTACATGTCTGTGGGTTGACTGGGTTCAGTCAGGCTCTTCTTCTGTTCCCCATGATATTGACTGGAACTTCAGTCATTTGGGAGCTCTGCTGGATTGGAACACCCTAGATGGCCCTCTCACATGTCTGGATGTTAGGTGTCTCAATAAGGAAGACCAAAATGCTAGGAGAGATAAGTTCCCCTTCTGTCCCTTCTCCTCCTCTCCCCTCCTCTCTTCTTCCTTCTCCTCTGTCCCCTTTCCTCTTCTTGCTGCTTTTCTTCTCCTTCCCCCTCTCCTTCTCCTTCTCTCTCTCTCTCCCTCCATCCCTCCTTCCCTCTCTCTCTGTTTCTTATCTCAAGACCTCACCAGATTACCTTTCTGTTGTACTCCATGTAATCTTTACTGCATGATAGCTGGATTTCTTACATAGCAGCTCAGGGCACTCAAAAGGGCAAAAGTATAAGCTTTCAGGCTTTCTTAAGGCTTAGATCTCAGATTAGCACTGTGTCACTTTCTCTGCATTCTGTTAGTAAAGTGAGTCACAAGATTAGCCCAGATTCAGTGTGAGAAGGGACTGTAGGAAGGCATGGATACCAGGAGACATAATTAATCAGGCATCATCTTTCACGACTAGCTGCCACATAGTTTCAGACTAATCAGCTCTACCCTACTCACCAGCTAACCTGAGACACATGAGTCAATCCAACCAAGATCAGCCAAGACTGGCCCAGATTAGAAGGATTGTCCAGTTGAGCCCAGCCAAATATGCTGACCCAAAAACTTGTGACTTCACTTTTTATTGAAGACCTACTCTGTACCTGACACTGTATCACTGGCTGTGAATACAGAGAGGAACAAAGAAATCATGGTCCTTTCCCCTTAAGAAGATTTTAATTTAGCAGAGAAAACAAATTAACAAAATGCAAAACATCAAGAGTAATAATTAAGTTTATGACTATTACACAAAGTAAAAAATAGAGCTCTATGAGCTTATAATAGAGAAAATTGATCTGGGCTTTGAGGGTCAGAAAAGCCTTTAAGCTGAGGTTAGTTGTTAACCAGGTAATGGTGGTGGGTGGAAATATTCCAACAAGAAAAAAAAAGAATATGTGAAGGCCCAGAAATAAGAAAGAGTTGATAAATTTGGGGAACTATTAGACCTTGGAGTTTCAATTTCTTTGTCTATGAAATGAGTTATCTAAGCTTCAGTTTCCTCATCTATAAACTGATTACACTGGCATCACCTTTAATTGTTTTGGAGAGAATTGAGTGGAATAATGCATGTTATGTGAAAGGATCTAGCAGAGTGATTGTGTAGAATAGTTGCTGAGTAAACAACACTTTCCCCTAAAAGAAAGAGAATGTGCATATTACATCTTTCCAATCACGCTGTGACTCCTCTCAGGATATGACTATGTCTTTTACTTAGGAAATCCAAACGCCCCAGGTTCCAGGAAACATTGAAATTCAATACCATCACTTTATCATCTCTGTTCAGGCTACAATGGTTTTCAGTGCCACCAGCCTGACCATCTCTTCTCAAGATGGTCTTCACTTACCTCTGAAATTCCTTGAGTGCTTCAGGAGCTGTCAGCCCCTCAGTTCTCTGCTTCAGTCCCTGCTGAGGGCCCCACCACTGACACAGTGGTGGTTAGTCACCAGAGCTGTTTAGAGATCCTACTTCTCTGAGCTCATGAGTCTCCTTGGTGACCATGTTGAGCCTTCATGGTGGTCAAGCAGAGCAGTGCTCTGGAGTAGGGAGTGTAACGCTCTCTCCCCGCTCAGGGCTACACTTAAACTCTCGGCTGCAAAGTACAACTGCTTGTGCCCTGAGTTTCACCAGACTTTGTAGATGCTCAGTTCTACCTGCTGCACAGGAGGAAGTTACCGTGTCATTGCATCCTATCTTTCTCTTTCCTGCCTTTCCTTGAAGCTCCTGGCATAAATATTCAAACAGTATTTTCAGACAATATTCTTTTACTACAACAACAACAAGAGTATATCCTATTGAATTTATGCTAAAAGAACCACACGGCTTCACCTATACATTATCTCTGCAAACAGCCAAATTCAGAGACCCCTTTTGTACTTATTAGAACACCGTGTATATCTGTGTAATTTCCAATGATTAGAAGCTATGTTTCCAATAAGTACTGGATAATTGAATGAATGAGTAAGTAAAGCAAAACCTTGCACACACATAACAGAAGCTCAATAAATATTCATTAAAATACTAGCAGTAAGACTCAACAATCTTTAAGGTCATTTCTGGCATTAAACATTTGTAAACTATAATCTTTTTGTTCTCAGGAACACTTACAGTATAGTGCAGGGTTTCTCAAATTCTACACTCCATATTTTTGGCTGTGGGTGGCTGTCTTGTGCACTGTAGAATTTCAGCAGCAAACCTGGCCTCTACCCACTAGATGCCAATAGCACCTCCCATCCAAGTTGTGACAACCAAAAATCCCTCCAGATAGTGACATATGTTTATGTTCTCTGAAATGAGGAGCTGGAAATCTAGATTAAAACTGTGCCTGAGGCACCAACCTTGGTGATTTGGGGGGAAGTCATTTTCCTTTTATGAAACGGGTGTTACAGAGTTGCTGCAAAGATTAAATAAAATACAATATGAAATATTCTAGAACATAGTGAGTGGTAAATACATGTTAGTGTCCTTAACTTATAACTAATACAGATGGAATATTTAGAAAATAAGACAACATGATATAAAATTTAAACTACCTAAGATGCAAGATGTTGTCCACCATCATTTTTTATGCTCAGAAGACCCCATATTGTATTTTCCACATAGCAGATACTTGATAAATACTGTTGAACTGAATAGAAAAGTTAGGCTTCATAACACAGTAGGATTTTGAAGGTACAGGAATGAACTAGTGAGATATAAGAGATAACAAAAATGCTGAAACAAACTGCGTGTGAATAAAGAAAATGTATGTTTATGAAAAGACCACAGGATTCACTTATTCAAACTGGTTTGAACCTTAGCTATGCCTCTCTGTAACAACTTCTGTTGAGTCACAGTTTTGTTATCTGTAAGTGGGAATGATAGCTAGTATCTATTATGAAGTGTTATTGAGATGACTATATATATATATTGGTTTAAAAAAATTATAGTATAGGGCAGACATGCTATAAATAATAATGGCCACTGCTATTAATGTGTATTCCTATTTAAAGATACTGTTGAATATTCATTATCCCCTGAATTCTGTTTTTAAGGGCCCTTGAAAATTAGAACTCACTCAGGAAATCCACCCCATGATTCTCATTTATGAAAGCTGCTGGCCTCAGCGAATCAATTAGAACCTACCAAAACATTTATAGCACTGGGATCCAGGCACATCCATCAAGTGAAAGGGCAGGAGAGTGACAAACTTTCAAGGAAGGCTGGTGAAAGGTTTATGATTCAGGGCAGCAACTTGCACAGCAGCCTCAGCAACAGGTACCCTGTATTAGGACATGGCCCTGCCTTCCAATGGGAGGTGGGATTTGCTTTCAGAGGTCAATACAATTACCTTTTTAACTTCCAATGAAAAGAATGAAGGAGTTATTCCTATGGTTTCATCAGGACCAGTCTTCATCCATCAGATTATTTTAGTGGACCTGTGGGTAGACAGTCGTGGCTAGAAATCTGAAGCCTTTTGGAAAATTAATAGCAAAAGGCCCCTTGAGGACGGATGAAGCTGGAATCTGAAGCTTTCCCTATTAACTTTCAGCTCTACCAAAGCTAGTGACTACTGGGATTGTGGGGGAAGAGGTGCGAGCCCTGGATGGATTTCTCCCAGGTCTCAGAAGAGGGTAGATTTGTTATCTATGAGGAGCATAAAGAAATATCAGTCTTAGACCTTTTAGTGGGACCCAGTTCTCAAAGTTGTTATTTGGAGTGTGTGTGTGTGTGTTTGTGCGTGTGTGTGTGTATGAGAGAGAGAAAGAGAGAGAGATTGAGAGGGAGAAAGGAATGTCCTCCAAGCTCTAGCGTTCCACATATAAGGGAGTACAGATGTGGCTGCCCTTAGGCTCCAAGACAGGTATGAGCACTGCAGAGAAGCCAGAGTCTTAGAGTCAAGTCAATCTGAATTAGAATCCCATTTCTATTGCTTACTAGCAGTGTGGCCTGGGGGTGGGTAAGCTCTCTGAACTTATTTCATCACATATAAAATGAAGATAATAATAACCATCAAGAAGGGTTGCTTAGACTTGACCCTGGTACTGGTGAGGATGCTGATGAGACAGTACTCAAAAGGCAATAGTGGAAGAAGCTGCGAGCTGCTTCCTGGCCTAGAAGAGAAAATGAGCCTGAATCTTTAGCTATTACACCTCTTGTTTTAAACAAACATAAGATGAAATATCCCCATGGCCCTGGGGAAAGTATATAAGTGAATTATTTGTGCTTGACGAAATCTGTGCCTTCCCAGTAGCATTTTCACATTCTCAGCCATTCCCTGGAGTAAATGGGGGGCCTAGGGATTAAAAAAATATCCTGGGAGAAAGGAAATTGAGCATCTACCTCCATCCCCTTTTAAGAATCAACATGATAAGAATTTCTCTCTTGAATTGTAATGGTCCAAATGTGGTCTACCAGCAAGAAAGAACTCTATGGTCCCCACTGAGGCAGCATATCAACCGACCACACACACTCAACCCCAAGGCAATGAGCTTCACATCATGCAGGATGGGCTAGGAGCTTTTCTGGACCCTGTCTTGATGCAGTGCTTTGGGAGTACTCACTAAACAAGCAAGTGAGGATGCAAAGGGCTACAATTTGGCTCAACTGTGACACTCTATTGTGAGAATTAGAAGGAATGAAGTGAGCTCAGGTATCAATACAGCAGCAGCCCAGACGAAGCAGGACCCATGTGGCCACAACCAAAGACAATGAGTGAGTTATTCCATGACACTTTCTGGTTTTCTCCCTGCTTTGTGTTTGGAACAAATCTGGCATTTGGGGACTGAACAAGGTTCCAGGATAATTGGAAAATTCAGGGTGTGGAGGACAGTCAAGTAGTAGAGACTAGATTTTCTGCTAATAAAAGCAAGTGGAGTTTCAAGTTCCTGACTGGAAAACCGAAGTAGATGACATTAATATTTATACTCTTAGTCATAAAATGTATCAACTAATTGCATGGGTATTGGGTATAAAGCATCTGGCACTTACATGTGTGAGATTAATCGTACACATCATTATCGCTACTCCTACTCTTGTAATTATGGATACCCTTGAACATAATTTGATTCTCTATCTCAGCCGTAGAACAAGGCAAGAATAAAAGAGAGAGATTAAACAAGCGGAGATGCCAATATTTACTAGAGTTAACTGTTGAAGGTCAAGTACTCCAAGGATATTGAAATATCTTCTCTTTACTGTTGGACAGTGGCGAACATTAGAAGAAGCAATGAATGAGGGTGGATTTGTAGAGAGCAGAAAATGTTGACTTTGGACTAAAATCAAAGCCACTAAGTCCTGATCTCCATCACAGTGTTGTGAGAGTGGTGGATAGGGCCAGTACCTCCTTCATGTGGAATCAATCACAACAGCACTATTCAGCTGTGGTGCAAAAGGAAATAATCATAATAAAAGCGGTTAATATTTAACTGCCATCCATGTGCTAGCCACTGTACTAAACATTTAAAATAGATTACTTTATTTAAATCATCACAAAATCTCATGAGACAGTCACCATTATTTTCTCCAGTTTCATGTAAGGAAATTACAGACTAAAGAGATTTACAGATACCCCAGTTTACACAGATGGTGAGTGGTCAAGCCGAGATTTGGACCCACGGTATCTGACTGCATTGCCAAAGCTCTTAACCTATGTGATGCTGAAAGTACACTGGACTTGTTGTAAAAGTTCTAGGCTTGTATTTTAACCCAGAGCTCTTGGAACAAGTGAGTTAAAACTCCCTGAGCCTCAGTCTCATGTTTTACGGCTAGGGGATGAGAGATAGCATAAAATATGGCCTTAAACTCTCTGAGTCTCAAATTCTTTTTTAAAATATTTGTTATTGCCAAACTTGGATCCCTGACCTTGAGGAGCTTACAGTTAAATACAGAAATAGGCTTGTATACAGATGGGACGATATAAAGGTTACAAAGAAGCAATGGCCAATCGTCCCTTGTTTGGGAAGGAAGTCAAGGCTTTGAAGAAGAAAGGATCATTCACACCCATTGACTTTTGACCCCAGATTGACTGGCTTTGAATTCCATACTCCACATTCTGATTTTAATCAATTTTCTATTTCTGTTATAACATGTGACCATAGGCACTCACCCCAGTTTATCTAATGACTTGGTTGATAATAAAAAAAAATATCAACAACGTTTATGTTATTTAGTAAAAAGTTAGACTTGGTAGGACGCAAGCAGAAAGAAACTGCATGCTTTCTTACTTCAACCCTTTAAAACTGCTCTGTTGAATTGTTCATCCCTGCCCTTCAATAAAATCTGAGAGAATCAAATAACATAGATTTCCAATTACATTAAGCACTATGCCTTAGTGCTCTCAGCTTCAAGATAAGATTAATTTCTCCTGGATAATTGCCAAAGAATTCTTGGAAAGATACATAGGCTGATATACAGCATGAGCTCTCTGAAAGAATGAATAGCATTCCAATTTTGACTGGTCAATACTTAGTTCTTGTATGTTATGGGTGCAGTGGGTACACTAGCAGAAACCACAGTCATTCTGTCTAACCAATGAAGTTTTCAACTCCCCATCAGTTCTTCTACTCTAGTGAACCCAGCTGGAACATGTACTACTTTCCCCTGAGACTTCTTTTGCCTTTGTCCCTGAAGAGTCTCCCCTTCCATGTTTCCATTGCACTGGCTCTTCCCGAGCCCCACCTGTTCATCTAAGCATAGGGCACATTTGAGTCAGGAGGCACCCCCATGGGTTATGCTACCATAGCTGACACAGGGGCAAGAGAGAAAAGTAAGAGTATTTCACAAGAAGGAAAGGGAACATTGGTCCCCTTACCCCTTTGCATGGAAACTTTCACCTCCCCAAACTATGGGCTCCAATTATAATGGTGCCAAAATGATCTCAACATGGGCCCCATCTATGAGAGTCCCAGTGTCATCTTAAGGACTCTTTTTCTTGACCCACTCTTTTTTATGGTAGTGTGTGAAAGAAGAATTCTTGTGCTCCCCTGGAAATTAAAACAAAATCATCAATATGTAGGAGCTCTTGAGTTGTTATATAGAACTCAATCTATGGGCCAAATGATAGCATCAAGTGAATTCAAAACACATCAGAAACTTAGATTAGGTTAAAAAACAAAAAATCCTCCATTTGTTTCAAGAAGTGTCATTGTGAGATGACAGTCCCTCTTGTTCTCCCTTTGAAGCTTTTGTTTGTTTCTGTTAAGGAAGGTGATGTCACCTCTCGGAATTAAGTAAAACATCAAACCTATTTCTTACAACTTAATCCACTTAAGGTTTATTATCCGACATCTGGGGTCACAACTTTTTTCACAGTTCCCTGTGTCATGGCTTGTAAAACTGGGAAGGCACTTTAAACAAACTGAGTCTCAATTACTTATTTCGTAGGTAAGGAGAAAAGGACTCAAAGAAGAATTGGTATTACCCCCTCAGCCTCATTTCTTACCAGTCCTGTCTATTACAAAACACATGTTCTATCCATGTGAAATAATTTGTAGGTCTTTATTCTGGTATACTCTATCGTACTCTGTGCCTTTGCATATGCTATTTCCTCTGCCAGGAATGTTTATCCCTACTCATACCTTCTCCTATCAACTCTGTAACTTAGATTCCTCTTTCAGGTCTCAGCTTAGATTTCACTTCTATGATAATCCTTGCATGACACCCTTCTCCACTTGCCTCACTTAGGTGCCCTCTTGTTTTGTCTGTTTTGTTTTGGCTACAATGAAGTGCTACTGCTTTATTGGAAAGTACAATCCCAGAGCAAAAAGAGGGAGGCAAATAGGAAATGAGACAAGCAAGGATGAGAAGCAAACGCAAAATGATACATTGCCATGCCTGCCACTTTTCCCCAACCCTCAGTGGAGACCTAGCCCATCATTCTGCAGGTGTCCCTCCTTAGCCACATAGTCTGCCTTTTGTATGACAGAAAATCATGTCTGACACAGCCCAATGGAGAGAGGAAGAGAGAAGAATTTATCTGTTAGGTTCTTCTCATAGTCTTTCTTCAATTCTTCAATCAAAATATGCCTCACAGGTAATTAACTTTCCTGCACCTCCTGGACTCTCTGAAAACCACTATGAAGCTAGCGAGAATGAATGGGGTGTTTCAAGCAATAAGAAAAGTGTAGTTAGGATAATAATAGTTTTTTTTAAGATTTTTTTTTTTATATGATGTGGACCATTTTTTAAAGTCTTTTTTGAATTTGTTACAACATTGCTTCTGTTTTATGTTTTGGTTTTTTGGCCACGGGGCATGTGGGATCTTAGCTCCCCGACCAGGGATCGAACCCGCACTCCCTGCATTGGAAAGCAAAATCTTAACCATTGGACCACAAGGGAAGTTTCAGGATAATAATAATTGAGTTATTTGTAGTGAGTTGGATGGACCTAGAGTCTGTCATACAGAGTGAAGTAAGTCAGAAAGAGAAAAACAAATACTGTATGCTAACACATATATATGGAATCTAAAAAAAAAGAAAAAAGGTTCTGAAGAACCTAGGGGCAGGACAGGAATAAAGACGCAGATGTAGAGAATGGACTTGAGGAAACGGGGAGGAGGAAGGTGAAGCTGGGACGACGTGAGAGAGTGGCATGGACACATATACACTACCAAATGTAAAATAGATAGCTACTGGGAAGCAGCCACATAGCACAGGGAGATCAGCTCGGTGCTTTGTGTCCACCTATAGGGGTGGGATAGGGAGGGTGGGATAGGGAGGGTGGGAGGGAGACGCAAGAGGGAGGAGATATGGGGATATATGTATATGTATAGCTGATTCACTTTGTTATACAGCAGCAACTAACACACCATTGTAAAGTGATTATACTCCAATAAAGATGTTTAAAAAAAAATGTATTGGTTTGCGGGACATAGTTGGAGAGTGGTGAATAGTACAGAATGTCTAGAGATAAAGCCATATCGGAGGTAGTTGTGGAAGAATGGCTAGCGTAAGACCATAAAGGGATCTGATCAGCATAGAAACAAAGACACTGTCACATTGCCTCCAGCAATACCATAATAATGGGACTAACCCTCGTATAGGTCTCATCATGTATCAGAAAGGGGGAGATTCCAGGTGTAACTGCAAGTAGATTGGTCCCAAAGGCATACCCTCAGTCCCTGTACTGAACTATATCATCCACATCAGCCACGATATCATGCCAGTGTTGAAACCTGGCAAACCCAAGCTAATGGAAGGGTCAGATGAGGAGGCCTCTCAGAGCCTTTGTTTCAATATTTAGTCTACTTACGCAGAAGCCAGTGTTTTCTCCAATAACTGTTGGGGAAAATGTTGCAGTCAAAGCTCGCCACCTGTTAATTACTGCACAAAAACAGCAGGGTCCAAAGACATTATTGTGTACCACGGATAATTACTGCCACACAGTTGTGAGGCGTCCTCTTGGCTCCTTTTCTACACGAGTGTGAGGGCCTAGATCCTGAGCAGGTGATAACGATTTACGAGAATAATAATAAATGCCTGTGGGAGCACAGGTAATGAAGAGATGTCAGCTGCAGACAATGTGCTCTGCACAAGTCTGGAAACAGACCAGGAGGGATTATGGCAGCTTCCATCCAGTTTAGATTGCATCTGAAAAGATTGACCAGCACATCCAGTAAGTTCAATTTCCTTAATACATAAAGAAGGAGGCAGATGTTAAGATCAGGGTGAGTAGATTAATAAATGCCATTCCTGATATGGGAAGCAGGCTTCCTGCCCATCTCTGGCTGGGCATGCAGACATGAAGTGAGCATGACTTGGAACGGGGGATTGAGGTGAATGTAATACCATAAACTGACAGCTGATAGGCATAATGAGGATGGCTAGAGACATCTGCCTTGCTGGAATGAAAAGGAAAAACCAAAATTAAAAAGGATTTCCAAATTTCATTTAGGAATTTGGCATGTTGGTGATCTAAGAAGACAATGAGCCATTCAGAATCTCTGGTCCAAATTCAGACCTGATTGCTGCCAATGTTTTGGACTTAGGCATTTTTTTTCTTTTTTTATTGAAGTATATTTGACTTATTATATTAAGTTCAGGTGTATAACAGTGATCTGATACTTTTATAGGTTATACTCATATAAACTTATTACAAAATATTGGCTGTATTCCCTGGGCTGTACATTACTTCCTTGTATCTTACTCATTTTATACCTAGTAGTTTGAACCTCTTAATCCTCCACGCCTCTCCCCACTGGTAACCACTAGTTTGTTCGCTGTATGTGTGAGACTGTTTCTCTTTTGTTATATTCATTCATCTGTTTTTTCTTCAGATTCCACGTATAAGTGAAACCGTACGGTATTTGTCTTTCTCTGTCTGATTTATTTCACTAAGCATAATACCTTCCAAGTCCATCCATGTTGTTGCAAATGGCAAAAATTCATTTTTTTTTTATGGCTGATATTCCATTGTATATACATACCACTTTGCTTTATCCAGTCATCTGTTTATGGACACGGGTTTCTTTCATGTTTTGGCAATTGTAAATAATGTCACTATGACATTGGGGTGCATAGGTCCATTTCTTCTAGGTTGTCCTATTTGCATATACCTGTCCATAGCATTTGCTTATGATTGTATGTCTTTTGGGTTTACAGTGTAATTTGTCTTCTATTTCTTTGTTGATCCTCTATTTAACGGTTATAGCCACTATTAAAAGTAGAATATTGATGACTCCAACTATTATCATTGAATTATCTATTTCTCTATTTCTATCAGTTTTTACTTTGTGTATATGGGCAAAAATAACTAAGTATATTTTTATAAATATTTTTAAATTTATAAAGTATATATTTTATAAAGCTATCTCACCTACATCTCCCAATTTAATCTTAGCAACAAAGTTGTGCAGATGATATTTTCATCTCCATTTTATGGGTAAGAAAATGAGTGTCCCTGCAGTTCACACAAGTAATAAACAGCAGCAACGAGACTCAGACTCAGCCTTGGCCATTTTCCACTCATATATCATCCTCTCAACATCATCCCAGCCAACACATTAACTGGCTGAAAATCCAAGAGTAAACTCAGCCAAATGTAGAACTGTCCAGCTGACAGCAGCCCAGATTACTGACCCACAAAATTATAAACTAAATTAATGGTTGTTTAGTCACTGAGTCACTAGTTTTGGGAATGGATTGGGACATAGCAACAGCTGATACAGTGCTCCTATTTATTGCCTACGCTCCCTGCATTCAAGTGTCAAATTCTGTTAATTTCTATACTTATGTTATTTTTTTAGAGTACAGAACTATTTGTTAGTACTATAAGTCTACCAAAAGTCAACAGAGATGTTTTCCAGCTTTACTGAGATATAATTGACCTACAATATTGTGAAAATTTAAGGAGTACAATGTGACTGTTTGATACATGTATATATTGTGAAATAATTACCACAGTAAGGTTAATTAACACATCCATCAACCTCACATAATTACCATTTGTGTGTGTTAAGATCTAGTCTCTTAACAACTTTTAAGTATTTAATACAGTATTGTTAGCTATAGTCACCATGCTGTACATTAGTTCCCAGGATTTATTCATCTTTGTGCCCTTTGACCAATATTGCTCCACTTCCCCTACCTTCCAGCCTTTGGGAAGTCACCAACATTCTACTCTCTTTTTCTATGAGTTTGGCTGTTTTAGATTTTACATTTTAGTGAGATCAGGCAGTGTTTGTCTTTCTCTGTCTGACGTATTTCACTTACCGTTAACACCCTCAAAGTCCATTCCATTCCTGCTGTTGCAACTAGTAGAATTTCCTTCTTTTCATGGCTGAATAATATTCCTTTGAATGGACATATACTACACCTTCTTTAACCATTAATCTGTTGACAGATACTTGGTTGCATGTGTGTCTTGGCTATTGTGAATAATGCTGCAATGTACATGGGAGTACAGATATCTCTTCAAGGTAGCAATTTCATTTCCTTTGAATATGTACCCAGGAGTGGGATTGCTGGATCATAAGGTAGGAAAAGTCAGGGATAATGTGATTAAAAGGAATGCAAGGATTTTCTTAATCCAGGGTCTCTTCACTCAATTACTTACTTTACTGCTTTGTCCCTCTTAGCCCCTCAGTTTGCAGCTCTGCTACTCACACAATTAACATACAGATGATTCATTTTGTTGCAGGTTTTAGAAACATTTATTTCTGACCAAGAGCAGCCATATGGTTTGAACGTTTTCTCCCACCTTGCAGACATTCAAGGAACTATTGCTGCCTAGTAAGAAAAAGGAATTCAGGGCTTATGTTGTTTCCATTTCTCTCCACAATTATTTTCTTCTTTGTTTCTTTTCTCTTCTTTTCTTTTTTTTTTTTTTTTTTTTTTGAGGAGTGGGGATAGAAACCAAACCTGAAGCAGCTAAGAATAGTTCGATTCAATATATTCCTGCAAAAAGCATGTTGTTTATTTATCTCTACACTGCAGGTGCTGAGCACAATTTTGTTTTTCCAAGAACTTCACAAAAGTAGCTTTCCCTGGCTAGCCAAGAAACTTTTAAAATAATAATTTAAAACAGGTTCAAATTTAATTTCATCCTTTGTAATGTAGATGACTAGGGGAAAGTAGAAAGTGGTCTCTAACAATTGGATTCATTGATTATATTTTTTTCTGTGTTTGGACTTCTGATTTTTAGCCAGGTCAGATAGATTTCCAGGGATCCTGCTCTCAAACCCCTTCTCCCAAAATTTCCATCAAACCAGTGAATGAACTAGCCTGTGATAAAAACAACAAAAGATAGAGAAGGAAAAGAAACTGACAAGATCATTTGGGGGTAACCACTTATTGTTCCCAAATTAAAACACTCAAGAAGTACAATTTAATCCAATTTTAAAATTGTTTTCTAAAAGAAAGGATTTTTTTTTCATTGTTAAACATTACCATTCTCTATAACTGAAGAGATAAGTACACTTTAGTTTGGCAAAGTCCACATACTAATTATTTTAAAGTAGGATATATATAGTGTGTAATTTGTGCTGACATATATGTATGAATTATTAATTATTAATTACACATACTCTACTATATATATTAATATATTATAAACTACACACACACACACACAGAAAGAGAGAGAGAAATTCATGCTGACTAGTAGTTGGCTATATTATTTTCCAAGGTAAGCTGAAACTTTTAGAAAGAGCAGAAACATGAAAATGACTCTGAGATCATCATATAAAGAATGTAAAAGAAGAACTGGGCATTGGTGCCATAGTCAAGACCAGGATCCTTCTCAAACCGGCCAGAGTCCTTCTCAGGTTGGCCTCAGTAATGTGGACGCAGATACATTTGAAGATGGATCCAATTACCATTCCTCCTTTGGCTAGGAAGGCCATAAAGCATCGCAGTGAAGGGAAGGCCTATAAAATCTGGCTACTTTGGCTGGAATTCTGTTTCCCCTGTTACACTCTAGTGATCTTTGTACTCTGAGCCTCAGTTTCTTTGTCTGTGAAAAGAGAATAATAATTCTGCAACTTGGGAAGCATCTATCCAGGACACATAATGCCTGCATTCTCCTTTCTTGTAAGGTACCCTCAATCACATTGAGAACTTTGGGACTTTGGGAAAGGGGTAGATGCACCTAGGAAAGAAAAGTCCTCTGTCTATGAAAGCTGTATTTCTGGAAGGACAAACATTCTTGGTCTGGCTCTACCTGCCCCCTCCCTACTCTACTACATATGCTGGGAAGGATGTGGTTTATAATGGTGACCACTGGTAGCCAGATTTTCCCCCCACCTCATCAGCATGGATGTGGCGTGCTTAGCAGCATTTTTCCTTAACTGGTAACCCTAGTCCACGATTCCCAGGGTAACAGAAAAAGCCCCAATCCACATCTATTTATACACTTATTTATGTTATTAAATTCTTTCAACAATTATGAGATAGGAGCCATAAATGCAGGTGGATAAACGGAGGACCATGAGGGTTAAGTAAAGTAACCTAGGTTTTGAAGCTCAGCACAACACTAGCCTAGGTCTGCCTGTGTTTATTCCCTGTATCACGTAATACGGGAATATTACCATCAGCTCAACCCTGGGAGGCCTCTATGCTTTATCCTCTTCTCTCCTGGTTTATATCTCTTCCATTTCAACTTTTATTTCATCTCCTGACTTTCATCTTTCTTCATCTACCTTCCTACCCCTTCCCAAATATTTCTTTGATTTTCCTAAAACTTCTGTCATTCAACATGTTTTCCTCTTTCTACATCTGTATAGATTATATTACTCTTCAAATTTTTCAGACCCCTGCTCCCTGGGGAGCCTTATACCTTCCACAATGTTGAAGCCAGGAGTGACAAAGGCACACTTTGGTCAATGAATCTCAAGAAAACTAATGTATGTCCAAGTTGTCTGGGACTCTAAAAGCCATTAATTGTTTAAAACATTTCTCCCCTGCCCCCATGAGACTGGCAATGTTCCAGAAGGTGATACTCCATCAACCTCAGCCTTGAAAGAAGGAAAGTGTAGAGCAGAGCTGTAGGTGACCCACACGGACATGCAGTGAGAGATAAACCTCAGTTGCTATAAGCCCCTGAGGCTTTGGAGTGGTTTATTACCACAGCATAACCTAGCTAATCCTAACCAATATTCTATCCCTCTGTTTTTCCTCCCACTTCTTATTTTCTTTGTCTCTTTTTCTTTTCATTCAACCTCTTCCAACTCATCGTTTCAGATCTTACTCAACTTTTTTCTTACCAAAGCCTATAAACTCTCTTATTTCTTCTTCTTTCTCTTGATTCTTCTTTTACTGATTTTGTCCTATCTTCCTCTGTCTATTCCCCAATTAGACCCAAAGGAAAAATGGAGAAAAAGAACTTTCAAAAATTAATGATGAATATAGGTACCAAGAAAGGGGACCAAAGCAGGGGAGACGACATTATCCTAGTGGCCCCCAGAGACTTGCATTCCAGGCAGGGTAGTAAATGTCTCATTTTTCATTGAATGCCTAGTTTGGGCCAGGTACTTTGTTGAGAACTGAGGTTACAGAATTGAGTAAAACATACTCTCAGATACCCAAGAGGAGAGGGAAAAGAGGTATAATCGGTACTTTGTGTAAGTACTATAATATATTATGCATTACATATATTATTGTACTTGTCACACTAAATTACATATATCATACATGTGCATAAGAACACAAAACAACAGTTTCTAAGCAATTTTGTCCTAGAAGCTCTGCATGGTACTGTACAATCCTCTCCTTTAAAAGAGTAATCCCATGGTTTAGGGACACTCATCCCCACTTGACAGCCAATAACACCAAGACTTAAGAGAGTTTAAGACAATGAAGCCACCCTCATACCTATTAAGTGATTAATCTGTGAATCAAACCCAGGTCAGCCTAATTCCAAAACCTGAGCTCTTCACCAACACCCTGCACTACCTCCCTGACGACAGCTGTAGGGGAAGAGAGGAAGTCAAGGAAGGCTTGTGAAAATAACGACTGGCTGATTCGAAAACAAAGGGGTGAAAAGAAGAAGGAGTGGAATGTTATTTCAGGCAAGGGTACTCTCCTAAGTAAGATGCCCAGAGGCAAGGAAAATAATGGGATAGTTTTGTACTTTTTTTGGTTTTGTTTCATTTCTGTTTTTTGCAATCTCTGAAAGAAGTAGAAAAGCAGAAATCCCTGCTCTTGGGTAGTTATTTGAACCATCAAGCACAAGCATCTAGAGAAGAATAAAATCACTGACCAAGAAGGAAAACAAAACGCTCTGTAATTTTTCTCTTCACAGTCTATGGAGAAACAATAACAGATACACCAATCCGATCTTTGATGCATTGAAAATCAAAAGTTTAAAAGCCTGCAAATATACTTTGTTTGCCCTGCACAGTTTTGCAAAAAACAAATTAGCTGCCAACATCGAAAAAGTGAGAGATGCTGCATAAAAAATTCAGACTTGTGGTTTCTCTTTTAGAAGTCCAATATCCCCTATGTGCTGAGTACTAGTTATCCCTTCAGATGGGTCATACACTTTCCTGTTAACCACCGTCCCACTACCTTTTTGGTTCCTATTGTTTTCTACACCTGGCCTGCTTCACTCATTCATTCTAATTTCCTGGTCCTGAATGCATTCAGTGTTAAGAAGCCTTGATAACCATTATCTACTCTTTGATTCTTTAATCACATAAAACAAAACAAAATTCTAACATGCATGCTCCCAGAGTAACACTGAACGATGCCATAGCTTCAGCTGCCCACATGTGTGGGGTTAATAAATATCTGCCAGCTCGTTATGCCAGTATTGCACTGTGTCGAGCTTGCTGTTGTATGGTGCTATTAACACTGTCTGGAAAATGAGTGAGTACAAGCGAATAAAACACCGTCTGAGAGCTCTGGGATTTCAAAATAACTTGTTAAGCCTCGCTGAGTATAAAAATGGATCACGATGATATGCCCCTGGGAGCAGAATATTCTGCACTTGTGGATGGTCAGATGAAATTTAGAAATTGCTGTTCTGATCAGTGAATAAAAACATTACCATCATCCACTTCCCAGAAAATGTACCTTGACTTGTTAATTGCTCGGCCACTTATTATTAATAATTGAAGACTTGAATGCATTCTTACTGTGTAATCCAATTCTACCCTTACACTTACCACTCAGGATAATATTAACCAGAGCACTTCTCCTGAGGAAATGCATTAGTGCACAACTCTGTGTTAAAAATAAAAGCAAAGTTTCCTGTAAGTGGAAAGAAGAAATCTGTATTGAATCCAGAGGAAAAAATCAAGATAATTGTAACAGGGAGTATGAAAAGGACGAATATAGGGGCAACAAAATACTTATTGTGAGCCAGCCATATGCCACATATTGTGTTGGATGTTTCACCTGAATTTATCTTATGTAAACTTGTCAATTAAGTGTTATTCCTGGTTTAAACACAGAGTACTCAGGCTTAGAGGGGGTCAAGTCATCAAAGTAATGGAGTCAAGTTTCTAGCTCAGGTTGTTCTGGGAAGATTTAACAATGACTACCTACATAAACAGACACCTATTCTCTACTTAGAGAGGGATAGAGGTGGGAATAGTGGAAATTTTGTAAATAAGGCTGTGATGGTTAATTTTATGTGTCAACTTGACTGGGTCACCAGGTGCCTAGATATCTGGTGAAATATTATTTCTGAGTGTGTCTGTTAGGGTGTTTCCTGAAGAGATTAGCACTTGAAACACTTGAAACAGTAGGCTGAGTAAAGAAGGTTATCCTTCCCAATGTCAGTGGGCATCATCCAATCCATTAAGGGCCTGAAAAGAACAAAAACGCAGAGGCAGGGAGAATTCTCTCTCTCTGCCTGACTGTTGAGCTAGACTATCAGTCTTGGTCTTCTGCCCTGGGACGGGGACTTAAACCATCATTGCTCCTGGTTCTCAGGCCTCCAGACTCGGACTGAAACTGCACTACCAGCTTTCCTAAGTCTCTCCCCAGATTTTTCTCCAGCTTGTATATGGCAGATCATGGGATTCTCAGCCTCCATAATAACATGAGACAATTCTTCATAATAAATCTCCCTCTCTTTCCCTCTCTCCTCCTCTAAACAGAACCTAAATCTATCTATCTATCTATATCTGTCTATCTATCATCTATTTATCTATCTACATCTATAGATAGATATAGATATAGATATAGATAGACATGTTCTATTTATCAGACTAATACAAAAGAGGAGGTGTCAAAAAAGGAATTCTCTGTACACACATGTAGCACTTCACCTTCTTTAAACGTCTTTGCAAGTAAATTTTTTCTCTTAATTTAGGTAGCCACAATAACTCTATCATGAAAAGCACTACTCCACTAACTTTACATACATTAAATGCTATCTGCAAAATAGTTATTAATTGTGTCATATAATAGGTGCTCAGTAAATGTAGCTATTAATATAATTGCCTCCGTATTTACCGATATATTGATTATGTCAGAGAAGAGTGGGTATGATTTGGACTATTAGATATATAAATCCAAGTAATAAAAACGTCTAACATATTGAGGTTCAACTATATTAAAGAAATGGCTGACAGATGATATGATTGCTCATTCACCTAAGAGTCATTGAGCACCCATCCTGCACCAGAATTACACTAGGTGCTGGGAATAGAATGATCAATATAATAAGGTGTGTGCCCGTGAGAAGCTCATAGTTGAGTTGAGATGTGAATGAGAAAACAAATGTTCATGATAGATTAAAAAAAAGTGGCATGGAACCATTTATGAAATCTGCAAGGAGCAAAAAATTCCTGCCTGAGAATTTGAGGCCTGAGCTGAGTGAAGTTTACTAGTTTAAAAGAGTTAGAGTTTATCAGTTGGATAAAGGGTAAAGAGGATAAAGGCATTCCCAGCAAAAGACTTGCATATGCAAAGCCCAGAGTTAAGAAAGAACATAAAAAACTCAAGAGAAAAAGTTGGAGGGTCTAAAGGATGAAGCTGAACAAATGGGAAGATGTCCAGTTTCGAAGGGGTAGACAGGCATGTGAGCTACAGAGCTTGTCCTGTATAGAACTTGCACTTAGAAGGGAATATGAATACATTAACCAATGACACATCTTTCTTGAGTATTTCTCCAGAGTCCAGCCCTGTGCCAGTTACTGAGTAAGATACAGAAGTTAATGTGCTACCGTAACTGCAATCAAGAAGAGGTGGAGTTCAACTAATATTTATTGAGCACTTATTATGTGTTCTATTCTGATCATCTGAAAAGGGGAAATGCTCATAACATCTTGAGACTAAGTTTTGTTTCTTACACATTACTCACTCTTTCTAACAATCACCATGTACTGAGGATATTGAAAGCTTGGTCAAGTGTTAGCTAGAGGTTCAATTTGTAAGACGGCGTAAATTTGAAGCAATATGGTTATAGCAGAAAGAAAGTAAATAGGCTCAGGAGTTAGGCAGATCTAGGTTTGCATTCTATGCTCATCATTTGCCACCAACATACCTTGGGCAAATATCAGCCTCAGTAACCTTCATTATAAAATCAAGATGTCAACTCCCAGCATATAGGTTTCTTGATGCAATTAAATAAGATCACTTATGTAAAGATGCCCAGCACAGTACAGAGAAACAACAGGTGCTCGACACGTGTTAATGAATTTATCCAAAAATTATTTGTGAGAATGATAATCAGGATGTGCCACACATATCTGCAAAATGATTATGATATCTAGTATATTAACTCCTGGAATCCTTCTTTTGAATATTGATTTTAAAAAAAATAACTGGATCCAACTGCAATCTAAGATATAGCCAGGGGCAATAACTAGGCTGGGAAAAGGTGTCTCAGTTACATTTTCCTGTCCTTATCGATAAAGATAAAAACCGAAACCAATGAATGGAACCAGGAATATGGAGGAAATAGAGGAAAAGAGTGGAAAAGATGAAGGCTGAAAATTAGTAGAACAGATCTAATGACACCCAGGGGAGGAGCAGAGCCCAGGAAGGAGAAGCTGACATTAATTAATGAAGAGTTTAAAAAGGAACCAATGAAGGAATGACATCCCCTGGGAATAGTCACACTGGTGGAAATGGCAAATAACTCCTGAGTGTCTTGGACTGTGATTATTTTTCTCCTTTCAAAGAAGATCAGCATCCCTCAATGGAACTGTTAGCTGAAATGCCAACATTTCTTGGAGAAAAAAATTGTCTTCACTCATGTGATCGGAAAACAATCTTATTCAGAATTCTCCACTTTCTTCCCAAAAATATTCATTTCCCATCTTGGTGGCTTGCTGTAATGATCAAATTTGAATTCATCTTCCAAAGATTCCTGAATTAAAGGAATTAAATCACTGTATACAATGGGAATTCAATGAATCAACTTACAAAAGGCTGTAGACAGTAGGTGATACACTCTGAAAGCAAACACTCCACAAAGGTGGGCTTTATCATCAAAACTGATCTCAGGATCCACATTTTTTTGTAGTACAATTTTTGTCTCATATAAAATGAGAATTATAGTATCTACGACAAAGGATTTCAATGAGTATGAAATATGTTATTAAACATTGATAAATGCATCTGGTCTGAGCATATAATAACTGCTTAATAAATGTTAGTTCCCTTCCTACCTTCCCTTTTCTCTTCCATCCTCTCAATTTCGTTAAATTGGTTCATCCATCTGTGTCTAAATTGTCCCCTTTATTTGTTTTTCTTTTTTCTTCTCTCTCTCTCCCCTTACACATACATTTTTTTTACCTTTGTTGAAAGCATGGGAAATAGTTTCAGACTATATTCCATTCCATTCCATTTCCATTGGGAAAATGTTTCTTTATATTAATACAGATTTAGAGTTTACTAGTCTGAAATATTTTGGTTGTTCTTGGAAGCTGGGTATATCATTTACTCAAGACACTGTCAGAACTTTTCCAGAAGAATGAAGGTATATATTTTTGCTTTGTACAAACTAAGAAGGCTTAGAGGACAGTTTACAATCTGGAGTGTCAGAGCCCAGCTTGGACTCTTCCACTGGACTTGAGCATCAAGTTACACATGGATCTGTACTCCTAAACTCCTCCTGCTGAGAAGCTAGACCCAATAACTCTGACATTGGGAAATGTGTGACTAGAAAATTACTGTGCTTTTCAAATTGCCTTAAGGCTAAGAAAAAAATAGCACATAGGGTATGCTTAGTGCATCACGTGTTTATGTGTGTGTCTCTGTGTGTGTGCACACATACATGTGTGCATGTGTTTATGTGCATGTATGTAGATTCAAACTACAGGGGTGGAAGAGGAGCTCTTTCTCTTGGAGGAGGAGGAGGAAGAGGGGGAAGAAGAGGAGAGGGAGACCTCAGAGAGTAAGGGGAGGAGCTAAGATAATCCAAGAGAATACTCTTAGTAATAAGGGTTTCTTTTTAATTTTTTCCATAATCTTGAAGAATATTTTGCAAGTTTCAAGTTTCCTTTAACCCCCTTTATTGTTATTCCCTATAGTTTGGGCCCAAATTTCAATAAAGTCTGAAACAAAAGATTTGGTATCATTGTTAGTTAAACTGTATAAGGATGTTTACAATTCCTCCTGTCACTCCTCTGAGGAGGCCAGAGTGCAAGTAGCTGCACTTACATAAGGGAAACAGTGGTCCTGATGTTATAGCATCAAAGAGAATAGAGCTCCCAGGCAGGAGGAATGTGGGATGGAAAAATAATCTCAGCTAGTTCAGTCCCAGGAATGAGTCTGAAGGTCACAAGTATAATTGCGAAATATGATGCTTCAGGTGAATGTAGTCTTGATATTCAAGTTATGTTATTATGAGAGATGTTCACTCTATGTTGAGCTTGAATTCGAATCACTCTCCAGTGAAGGCCAACCTTTTCTTTGTTTGATGTTAAAAAGTTAAGTTTCAAAACTATCTTCCAATTTTTTTGGCTTATTGTATATGTCCTCAATCCTACTTTGCTGCAAATAACCTCTCTTTGGGGTTTCTGATACTGGATGGAGAGCCGGCAAATTCAGAACATTAAAGAGATCAAGTGATCTTTCCCTTAAAAAGGACTCTTTCTCAAGTGGAAATGACCATTGATGTATAATTAAAGTAATGATTTTGGTGACCCCTAAGAAGTACTGAAAAGGTTAAGCAGACAGAAAGGACTCCAAGAATAGAAAGCTATTCTAAGAAACACTTAACTCCACCCCAATACAGCCAGTATTTTAGAAAAAGCCAACAACCTTGAAAACCAGTCAAAGGAGAAAACAGAGTTGCAGTGCTATGTATTCAAGTGTGCAGTGTTTGGAATTTGAAGGTTCTAAGAATGAATTCTAGCTCTTTAATTTACTACATTTATTTATCTTTCTGATTATAATATCATACACATGTATACATATACATTACATTATATATACATATGCATTACCATATGTAATTTTAAAATTTATTGACATATAGTTTATTTACAGTGTTGTGTTAGTTTCAGGTGTACAGCAAGTGATATATATATGTATATATATATATATATCTTTTTTAGATTCTTTTCCCTTATAGATTATTACAAAATATTGAGTATAATTCCCACCATATTTGTCTATATGCAGGTACTTGATACATATTAATTTGCTTCTCCTCCCTTTTCCTTTCCTTTCATATCTTCAACTGTTGATTTCTACTTTGCCTTCTCTAAGCCAAATGAGGTGTGCCTGTCCCCCAAATGAAAATGGAAAATAAGTGATCAAACATAAATGAAAATTAACTTCACAAAGAAACAATATCACATAGAGTTTTAACCATATGTAGAATTTAAATGGACAGAACAATAATGCAAACGGAGTGAGGGAAAAAGTGAATTGAACTGTTCTGAGGCCCTTGTTTTATCAGGAAAGTAGTAAAATTATTCATTTGTATTATAGTCTAATAAGGCATTTGTGTTTTAGTTTCTAAGATAACCACTAAAATAAAAGTAAAATAATCTATAAGTAGCTAAGGGAGGTGGGTAAAATAAAAATAAATTACCGGACTAATCCTAAATAAGTAAATAACCAAGTAAAAACAACCAAATAATGAAATAAGTGAATAGCATCAGCAAATATAATATTAAGAAATATTAAGAAAAACGAATTAGCTTAGAGTTTATAGAAAGAGATGGGTGTGAGCTTTTGTTTTTGAGTCATCAGGAGAGATCTTACAGCGAGATGACAGTTTTGCGGAGATTTGATTGGTAAGTAGAAGCCAGACCCGCAAAGATCTAGGGATAGAGCATTGTACCCAGAAGGAAGAAAACTAAAAAGGTAGAAGCATCTTGGCATCATGAAGGAACAGAAAGAAAGCTGTAGTGAAGTAGGGTTGTACTATCTTATGCCGGCACTGAGCGCTGTACTGCACAGTATATTTGCAGCCTACAGTGCTGTATCAGAGCACTAGGGGATATTTTCAGTCCTAACTTATAGAGGGGAGACTGACGTGCCAAGCAATTAAGTGAATTGGGTAGCATTATTGGGTATATTTTCTTCAAATATGTATTTTGTAGACAATCGTTTGAAACTAGTCTCGGCCACTTATGAGAGCAATTTGGGAAATTTGCTTCAGCTTCACCCTATGTATTTGTAAAATGGAATTATCAATAGCGTAAAAAGCCAGGGTAAGGTGTGCTGAGGATTAAATCCTATTATGTAAAGTGTTTACCAAAATGGGTGAAACATATTAGTAAGGGTTAACTCATAAAATTATTATCTTAGATACTCCATATGATAAGAAAAGGTGCTGATATTCTAACTCAAAGTGTGTTTCACTACAGTCATTGCATCTTCCACTTCACCTCACAGTCAAGTGAAATGATGATGTGGAAGACAGTAAGTGCTGTAAGAGAAGCTGGGGCAAATGGCTATGAACCACAGCCGAGGAGACAAGATAAGTCCAGCCCTGGAGAATCAGACTTCACCAAAGACTTCTCAGAGGAGGGAATATTTGAACTAGAACTTGGAGGATGAAGAGCTTTGATTTTCCCCCTTAGACATTTGCTCTCAGAGCCATCTGTTTAGAACTCAGTTATGTTCTTTCTTGCATGGCAGCTAATATGGTTTCATCTTCGAAGGAAATGTAACTGCTATGTATTCTCAGATCATTGTTTTTTATGGTCATGGCTTATTCCACTTTTTAATCCCGTAAGAGCAGGAACCTTTCTCAGAGATAGTTCATATTTATTTTTGTCACTACAAAGTGCCTGACACTAGGCTGACATGACATATGTAAAAGTCCTTCCCATGGCATTGGTATATAGTAGGCACGCAGTAAGGATAGCTGAGTTAAAGTGCAGAGTTAACATTTTTATATACTTATTAAATTGATCTTGGATATGATAAATTCATGTTGGACGTATGATGTTGGTAGAAAGAATATCAAGATAGAAGGGAAATGACTATATGGATGATGAATGGGTGGAGAGATAGATGGCTATAGAGATCAGGTGGCTGAGTGGCTAGAAAATAGGGGAATACCAGTGAATTATTGAGTTTTCCAATAATTTCCATTGATTGGGGAAACACTTTTGAGCTGCACTGATGTTTCCAAATTTCTAAAGGATGTGGAAAGAGGCTTACAAAATTCATTTATTTCAACTTTTCTCCTAACGCTATTAAAACGATGGATGCTTGTTCTGTTCTCTGAGACTTTTGCTCCAGTGCAACATCAATTAACTAGGATATCACATCATGTTTCATATATTTTTCAATATCTTCAGCCTCCCCTGTCTTTCTTTTTTCCTGTCAGAGAAAACAATTCGGTATCTCATGGTATGAGTAAACAATCTCCCAAGAAGTAGTAGTAATAATAATAATACAGAAAATCTTTTACAAAGAGAAGGTAAAGTTGATTGAAAACACACCTATCTTGAAGACAAACTTCAAACACTAAGAGTAGATATTTCAAAGCTAGGTGGCTACCTTGGGGCTACAGTTCAGCAGTAAGGGCACATAATTAGAGCTAGCAAGACCTTGGTTTACATTTAAAGCTGCTACTTATTAGCTGTGGGATTTAGGGAAAGTTACTTAATACTTTTTAACTGTCTGTACTTTGGGGATACCATTCCTACATTTCATGGTTGATGAATAAATTAAATTAAACAAACTAATTTATGCAAAGTAAACAATTTAGTGTTAGGTACACATTAAGTTTTGAATAGAGGGTAGGTATTAATATCTTGATTCCTCTGTAAAATCCATTTAAGAAATGGAGTCATCTAAAGCCAACTCAGATATCTTACAGCATTTTACAAGTTTACAGGCAATATGCACATATATTATTTAATTTTTATTTATCATCTCTATCTCAGAGAGGTGAAGTGATTGACTCAAGTTCACACATCTGGAAGTAAAATGAGAAGCTAGCATCCTGGACACTGCATGTCGTGGTTTTTCTTCTGCAATACTTATTGGCGCCATCTCTCACATTCCAGAATCTGTTATCAACAGGAGATACACCTACTGGACCAGAGCAGAGCTCACAAGACAGCCTGATAATCTAGATTTCAGTCTTATCCGGTTCTGAATCTTTAAATTCCTCCAACAGCAAGACTGCAAGCACTAGCTCAGGATGGTGGAAATGCAAGTTTGCTAGGTTTCAGTTATATCCAACAGACCATGGCATTTTATGACGGCAAGTGTGACAACTGTCTCCAATATATTGTTCCTGTGCTAAAGCATTTCCAAGAGCCTCCATATCTCACAGCAATGGTTCTCCAAATTTTTAGTAGGCATTGAAATCCCCTAAGGAACGTCTCAATCCCCATCCTGAGAGATTCTGTTCTGGGTTTAAATCTATTATAGTCTTACGTAGGATTTGGGGGCCATATCAGATGATTCTGATGCAGGAGATCCCAGGTGTCCTGTATGAAAACTGATTTGCATGATAAAGGTCAACGTGGCATTCATATCCTTCCATTACTTTGTCCTTGACCATCTCTCCAGTCTCAAATCCCATCTCTTCCTACTTTGGCAATGATGGTCCACTGACGCCTAATTGTTTGTGGACCCTTAAAACACATCATGCTCTTCACCACCGATTCCTTTGCTCAGGCCAACGTCTTACCACCTCCTCCCAGACTTGCCTGAAATTCCCTTTCTCCTCTACACATACTCCCATGCATTCCTCAGGACTCAGCTCAGCCACCCTTTCCAGATATACCTCTGTCACTAAACATTCACATTATTTTACAATAGTCTATGAATTATTCATCACCCCAACTAGATGACAGTTAGCCCATTAAACAAAAATTCATGAAAAATGTGTGTACCCAAAGAGGAGGATGGGAGAATTGCTTTCATACCCAACGCGAGAATTTCTCATGATGGATCCTAGCTGAAGAGCACTTGGAGATTCTGTTGTGTGCTTGGCTTTGCTATTAGGCAAATGGCACATAAAGACTGAGTATCACTAGAGGTTTTCCTTTAGGCTAAGAATCCTATTCCATGGCTTTCCAGCTCAGAAACCCTCCTACAGTCTTCAGTCAACCGAACACACCAGGGGTCCTGCAAGGTGCTGGGGAACCAGCTCCCACCCAAAGGCCATGCACAGAAGTGGGACCTGGGGAGGTCAAAATGGGGGAGTGAACTGGGCATGTGCAGGCCGTGCATCTATGCCTTCTAGGAGGCCAATGCCCAGGGACAGCAACCTGAACTTCTGGTGTGGATTCCGGGGCCCAAATTGGTCCTCTGCCAATGTCTACAGCTACCTGATGGCGCCATCCCATTCCCAGAGGCCAGGCCAGGTGTGGAGGAATTGGTTCTGGCCCAGAGCCTGTGCAGGAGCAGGACAACCCAAGGCCAGGATGGGGGAGTGAACTGCACATGTATATATGTATATATAGATATATGTACATACAAATACACATATCTGCACACACATACATGAATAAATAAATATATATACACACATATGTGTGGTTTCCCTACTCCTTCCTAGGGTCCAACTTGGAGGAGACAACTAGAAAACATTTCTATCCTCCCCAAGATAAAGTTACTAGAGTTTCTCCAGTCTCTAATGAACAAGCTTTGGGATCATGGCAGGCACAAGAAGAGGGTTTTTTTTTTTTAATACTGTTCAGGGAAGGTGAGATGTGATTCTCTTAAAGGATAAATTTCATGGGTTGGATGGTGGGTACTTGAGACATCTAAGACAGTTGCTCTTATGACCTTAACTGGTTTTTATAATTTTTTAATATACCCAGTTCAGTTCCTCTTCTTGGAAGTTCCCTGCCTCTTTTGAAGGAATGGGCCTAGAACCATATGTCTGTATGAGATTATGCCTCATATTTGCCAAAAATAACTGGATGAATTACAGAATTGGAGCCCTACAGTTGAGCCGCACTCTTGAAAAGTTGAACTGATAAACACTAAAACTTGGTGTTTGTGAAGCAACACTCTAAGGTCAGGTAGGGCACGTGAATTTGGGTTAATGCTGTTGACACAGCATTAACCCAAAGCTGTGGGGAATCAGAACCAAATGCCTTATCAAGAAAGCTGGTCTACAGGGAAAAAGGAATTAGATGAGAAAATGTACTGTCTCAGAAAAAGAAATTGAGTAGATGTCTAGTGATTTTGTAGTCCTCCTGAAGCTGCTTAACTTCTTTCCTTCGAGTTCTGAATGAGCCCCCTATATCCTGACAAAATCTCTTTTCCTTAAATTTGAGAGGGGAGTGATCCTTGACTAAAACATCCTACAAATGAATGATTCTCATGGGCTGGCAGGTGGATCTATGGGATAGAATGTGTGTAAGTTATGCAAAATGACCCAATGGTCTGTCAGATTGGAGCAATTTAGGATCCACGTTTCCAGTATGTTACTCTGGACATTAAATGCTGCTCTGGCCCTAAGGTACAATCCACTAGGGATCTTAAGCACAAGATTTTTTAGCCCAGTTAGTTAGCACATCTAACCTGCAGCTCCTCTATGACTAACCATCTGCCCACAGCTACCATTTAGGTGGCTAATTACATCCAGGTATGATGCTGGTGGGCTTGGATAAATTAACTGTTGCAATTGAAACTGAATGCAATCAATTATATGGTTTTGAATTGCTCAGAAACAGTTCCACTGGAGCATGAATAAAAGGACATGAGAAATTTCTATTAACAGTAGGAAAACAGGCATGAATGAAGCCTCTAAGTATTTTTGACTCATGTGTGAGTCATGGGTATTACCTGCATACCAAGAGAGGACCCTTTTGAGTCACCACTATTATCAACGAAAGCTTAATGAGGACCATACACATACGGAATTATGATAATGGGACCCATGTAAGAGAAGACTTGGATGTCCACGTTAGTCATAAACTTCATTCATCTGAGGAGGCGGTTCAGGGTTCCTGGATGAAGACATCTGCTTCACACAGATCAAGCTT
The DNA here is from genome assembly GCF_028564815.1 of Eubalaena glacialis. NCBI lineage: Eukaryota > Metazoa > Chordata > Mammalia > Artiodactyla > Balaenidae > Eubalaena > Eubalaena glacialis. Next base: position 79,643,095 of record NC_083732.1, read on the forward strand.
AGATTCTTGTTTATGCCTCATCCAGTTTACTTCATCAGCTTTCTCTTTGGTCTCCCTGCTACAAGTCTTCACCACACCAATACCACACTCATACAACTGTCGGAGCAATCTTTCCAAAACACAAATCCAACAAAGTTGCTTCTCTGCCTCTACTTTTTCAGTTATCACAGCATGGTTCTCAAACTTTCACGGGTATAGAAATCTCCTGGAGAAATTGTTATATACATACACGTAAGGCCCACAGTCAATGATTCCAACGTAGTACATATTTGGTAGAGTGTAAAATTTATTTTATTTAATTAGTAGCCCAAGGGATTCTATTACAGTGGCCTAGATACCGTCTGGTCTTGGATGCTGCAATGGCTTATAGCTTAAAGCCCCTAATTCCTTAGCATGGCCAGCGAGGACCTGCATGATCTAACTGTGTCTGTAACCTGGCCTCATCTCCCACTTCTACATGACTTATCTTGTATACCGCCCGGACAAAACCCAATCTTTCCAGGTTCCTCAGTTCTCCCCATCCTCATTCATGCCTAAGTCCTTTTTTCCCTGGTCTTCCCACTCTCTGGAAAGCCCTTCACTCATATCTACCATGATTGGGTGCTGGGTCTTCCCTGTGCAAAGGTGACGACCGGTTGAGCGACCTCAGCTGGGAGCTGAAACCTAGCCTGTGCCAGGAATGTGTGAACTTGGAGGCAAGGACACATTTACCTGATTGGATACTCAGAGGGTATCCACTTTGGGGCATTCATCTACTCAAGGAGAACAATTTTTCTAGTTCCCAAAGAGGGTTTGTAGTGGAGGAAGCCTCGTGCCTGTCCTCACTTGGGTACAATCTTAGGCAATTCTCCAAGACTCATCGGTTGCCACTGCTCGCTGGGTTGGGCACCCTTGGTCTCTCCCCCTGCAATACCTCTATTCCTCACTCACCCCAAAGTGTTGTAATCACCGCGTCAGTTTTTTCAGGCTGTGGTCACCTCAAATGCTGGTCTTATCGTAGTTTCACCATAAATATTGTCACTGTGAAGGTAGCTCAAAGGAAGTTTCAGTCACTGGCTGACATTTCTGAGACTAACAAGAGAAAGTCTGGCTTCCAGCCCCCTTTCAGTATCCTTCAACTCATTTTCTTGAGGGCCAATCCCGTGCCTAATACTGCGCCTGCCTCTGGAGATGCAGACGGGAATTCTTCACCATCCTGTTCTTAAAATCAGGGTTCCTTTAACTCCTCCCCTGAATCAGCTTCTTGGCCCCTTGGACACTCATCTTCAGCAACACTCTGGCTCCTTGTACACTGGCCTTTCCTACCAGATCCTAGAAGTGCCACACAGCCACTCCCCACTGGGCCTTCCCCCGTGATGTTCCCTCCATCTACTCCAATCTCCTTGTCCACGTTTTTTTTTTTTTTTTTTTTTTTTTAATTTATGGCTGTGTTAGGTCTTCGTTTCTGTGCGAGGGCTTTCTCTAGTTGCGGCAAGCGGGGGCCACTCTTCATTGCGGTGCGTGGGCCTCTCACTATCGCGGCCTCTCTTGTTGCGGAGCACAGGCTCCAGACGCACAGGCTCAGTAATTGTGGCTCACGGGCCTAGTTGCTCCGTGGCATGTGGGATCCTCCCAGACCAGGGCTCGAACCCGTGTCCCCTGCATTGGCAGGCAGATTCTCAACCACTGTGCCACCAGGGAAGCCCCTCCTTGTCCACTTTTTAAGATTTTTTTTTTTTTGATGTGGACCATTTTTAAAGTCCTGATTGAATTTGTTACAATATTGCTTCTGTTTTATGTTTTTGGCCACAAGGCATGTGGGATCCTAGCTCCCTGACCAGAGATTGAACCCGCGCCCCCTGCATTGGAAGGCGAAGTCTTAACCACGGGACCACGAGGAAAGTCCCTCCTTGTCTACTTTTTAAACAAGCAATCAACCTTCAAGAACCAGCTCACAGGTCTTCCCTGGTGGCTCAGTGGTTAAGAATCCACCTGCCGACGCAGGGTAAACGGGTTCGATCCCTGGTCTAGGAAGATCCCACATGCTCCGGAGCAACTAAGCCCGTGCACCACAACTACTGAGCCCGCACTCTAGACCCTGTGAGCCACAACTACTGAGCCCGTGAGCTACAACTACTGAGCCCACGTGCCACAACTCCTGAAGCCTGGGCGCCTAGAGCCCATGCTCCACAACAAGAGAAGCCACCACAATGCGAAGCACACACACCACAACGAAGAGTAGCCCCCGCTCACCGCAACTAGAGAAAGCCCACGCGCAGCAACGAAGACCCAACGCAGTCAAATAAATAAATAAATAAGTCTGCGTCTCTATTGCTGTCCTGCCTCGAGGACACGGGGAGGGGGAAGGGTAAGCTGGGATGAAGTGAGAGTGTGGCATGGACATATATACACTACCAAATGTAAAATGGATAGCCGGTGGGAAGCAGCTGCATAGCACAGGGAGATCAGCTTGGTGCTTTGTGACCACCTAGAGGGGTGGAATAGGGAGGGTGGGAGGGAGACGCAAGAGGTATAGCTGATTCACTTTGCTATAAAGCAGAAACTAACACACCATTGTAAAGAAATTATACTCTGATAAAGATGTTAAAAAAATTTTAAAATAAAATAAATAAATACATCTTTAAAAAAAAAAGAACCAGCTCACAATACATCTTCCAGGAGCCTCTATTGATTTTCCATTCTGCTCCAAACAACACTTTCCTTGAGCACTCAGGTTGGAGATACCCCATTGCTGACAGTATGATGTTCCTGCTGTGCAAAAAGAGAGAGTGAGGAGTACCGAGTGCTTTCCACCATAGCTTCTACCCTGGCATGGGCTTTCCTTTGCACAAAGGGGCATGTTCACCACACCCTGTGCTCACACGGTTTGTCTTCCCCGAAGGAGCCCTTTTACCTAATTTAAACAAAGACTTAACAGCAGCAGCCCTTCCTTTTGATTCTATAACATCCTGGGACTATCCTTGATTATACCACATGGGGCTCTGATTAGCATTTGTCTTCTGTTTCTGCAAGTACCCTGTGGGTTTGTTGAGGTCGGGAACTTTGCCTTACTAATCTCTGTGTTCTCTCAAGCAAAGTGCTTGGTTCAAAGGAGGCACACAAAAGACACTAGTCAAATCAATGAAATTGTAAAACTAGAGAATCTCCAAAAGAAATGTAAGTGTCCAGCCCACTGACTCACTCGGTCACACATCCATTCATTTATTTTTCATTCGTGTATTTTCAATCATGTGAACCACTCTGGGCCTCAACTATAAAATGGGAATAATGATCTCTCCTCTCATTCTATCATTAGAAAGTTGAGAATCAGAAGGGATAATGTTATAAAGGCAGCTTTCAAAGAGTAAAATAGAAAAAAAAAAAAAAAAAAAGGCACTATGGTAAGAAAGGTCTCCAGACATGTAGAGACATATTTCGGCATTGTTTTATCCATGGAATTTTGGCATACATGAAAATCAAAATTTAAAGCAGCAATATCCATGCGGATTTCACAAAGCTAGGTATTTTACAGAAACAGAATTCTGTGGTTAGTTAAATTTTGGAAAGAATGCATTTTTTTAAAAGTTAATCTTTTTAACTGCAAGATCTTCAGAGCCTTCAATATGGCAATGCCATTATCATACACCTCTGAGGGCTGATAGAGTGAGCAGATTCTCCGAACTTGATTGACCAGAGAACCTTACTGATCACGAGTTAGCTAATAAACCAGCCCCCACCCTCACCTCCAACATATTTTTGACAAAAAGTCCAGGAAAAGATTCCATTCAGACACACTGTCCCCAGGAAATTTGGCAACAAATTCCATCCAGCAAAGGGAGCATCCTTCTAGGTTTTAACATCAAAGGATTTCAGAGAGCTAATGAAAATCTCAAGAGAGGCAGTGTAGTATACTAGATTATTTCCCTGAACCTCAATAAAGTCACAATATATTTTAAAACAAATTATTTTTATAACTACAATTGTATTTTGAAATATTTGAGATCCAGCGCAGCCATGGTTTTCCAGATCACCTTTGCCCTTCACTGTATTTCTCCATCTTTCTTAATTCTCAACCACTTAAAGATAAATTCTCTGCTGGGTGAAGCCCATCTAGAAAGTTGTTGTAAATGGACTTAGTTCAACACTATTCACCTACAGGGATCATTGCTTCCTGTCAAGCCAATTTACTCAATGTTTTCCCCAGATATGGGTTAAGTCAGTTTCCATCCTTTTGCTCATGTCATCCCCTCAATAGAAATGCTCCCTTCTTATGCTTCATTCTTCTTTTCCTCCTTTCCATTTTCCCCCTTCTTTTTTCTGTACTTCTTTCCATCCACCTACTAACCCCCAAACATTTATCTGACACTGTTCAGTGTTAAGGGTACCAGTACCTAACAACTAAGATTTGTTCTTTGGTTTCAAAAAGTTTAAATAAACAAATATGTTGAGAGACTGAATATATAAATGAACAATGGCCAGACCATATGTTAAAATAGAATTCTGACCCACAGCCTGTAGCAACCGTCCCAGGAAGCCAACCTCTTTTCTACACTAAACAATCAAGAAAGCCAGTCTATTATAAGTCAGATTGCTATCTCTAGTGATATCCCAGGAAGCTAAACAATAACTTCTATAATTGGCCCAAAATGACCAAGACATGATTAATGACTGAAAGCTTTGCTAATTTTTGTCCCTGCTTCTAACTTAAGACCAAGCAGAGAAGGCCAAATATGCACCCCTTTCAAATCACATAGGATGCCCCATCCCTAATTAGCCCACCTACAGCTTCCTCATGCCAATAGCCCCAGCTCAGGACATACCTGAAGCCTTCCCTTTTCTCCACTGTAATGCTTTCCCACTCCTCTGCCTGCCTTTGAGTCTCTGCCAAAACAGAGTGATGGTGGCTGACCCCCTTGCTCAGAATAAATAGCCCTTGCTTCTCTCATTTGGTTGGTTTTCATTTCCACAATGTGAACAATGAAATTTACAATGCAATGTAATCAGTTTATAACAGAGGAGTGTATAAGATACAATAGGTACACACACACACACACACACACACACACACACACATTAAAGAGTTAAATCTCAAGAAGATTGAAAGAGAAGATAAGATAGATCAAGGAAAGCTTCCCAGAAGCGTCAAACTGGAATAATAATGTTACCACATTGACAAAGCCAAAGGCAGAAGGAAATAGATGTGTAAAGGCACAAAGGCAGGAAGCAAAATATACTCATAGACTAGCGCTTGGAATGAGAGCTAATTTATTGGGTGCATACTGAGTTGCAGGCACTGCCCTAGTGACTTGTTCAATAACCCTTTGAATTACATTTTATTATTATGCCCATCACAGAGACGAGGAGATGGAAACCAAGGGTCACAGAGCCAGGAAGAGCTGGAGTTAGGATATGAACCTATAAATTTTGGGTTCAAGAGTCTAGATGTTGAATCACTATAGTATACCTAGAATACAGTAGGTGTTGACAGTAGTAGAGTGAGATGAAGCCACATAAGGAAGGAGCACCCAGCTCACAGAGGACCTCTTATGTCCCTCTAATGTGTTTGGACATTCCTAGGTGCCTTCTCTGGCCACCCCAACTCATTGTTATACTCGCCTCTTCTGTAGCAGGGTTAGGCATTTTCCTACACATTAGCTGCCCATAGCCTTTGAACTCACCACAGCCCTTGAAATAAATAACTTGATTGGTCCATCTCTCATCTCTCATCTCCCAACTGGATGATGAGATCTCCAGTGGTGGGCACTGCATCATCACCTTCTCCCCTTGATGTCTATCATAGGGCTCTGCACAAAACAGGTATTTAATTGGAAAAAATAAGAAAGGAATAAAGGAATAAGTCCTTGAATGAGCATTAAAAGTAGCAACTCAAGACTTCAACATGTGCAGAGCATTTTCACATACACAGTTGACTTTGATTTTTTTTTTTTTTAATGTCTGTGAGGTAGTTACAATCTTAAGTTCTATTTTAGATATAAAGAAACTGAGATGCGGGGTGTGTTTAATGACATTCAAAGTTAGAATGATAAAGCAAGTGATAAGTATTGAAGTCTAGGAGGTTCTAAATCCCTTAGTTTTCTATTTCTTCATTGCTAGTCATTTTCAAAACTGCTTTAACACAAAGGGGACGGGCATTTGATGGAATAAAGTCTATATTTGATGCATTTAATGCTCACTTCCTTTCTAAAAACTCCATTACCATCCCCGGAAACTAGCCCATGATCCAGGTTTCATTTACTGCAGCAAAAGTACAAATTGTGGAGGCAAAGACGGATAACGTTGGTTGAGTTGCTAAGAAACCCAGAACATTGTTAACTATCCCAGGTCACTATCCTACAGAGAGATCAATAATATGTCATGTCTCCATAGTAACTTACTATGAACAGGATGTGAGTTGAAAATAGAGGAAACTATGACAATGGTAATCAGTAATAGTTAAACCAGAAGAATGCTGAGTAACAAATTGTTTGAGAATGTTAAAATCCTCAGAAAGAATTAGTAGGCAAAGCATGAGCTTTAGAATCCAAGAGACTGGGTTGGAATCATAACCCTTCCATTGAAAGTTACAAGACTGGGGCAAAGCAGTCAAACTCTCTGAACTATATGTTCCCCAGCTGAGAAGTAAAAAATGTTAAGTCTTGCCCTACTTAATTCTCAGGGATGTTGTGAGTTAAGGGCTGCACAGATACAAAATACGTTTGAAGAATCATTAACATCCTTGTCTTTAAAAAGGCACATAGTCTTACATATCTGAAAAGTAAATAAATAAAATTCCATCTTAATTTGTTGCTGGCTTATATTATGCAGTAGAATTTTCTGTTTGCAGTAGATTATTCTTCAGGTTTTGCAAGATTGAACTGATGTTAAATTAGTTCAATTTGGTTGGTGGCTGGAAAAAGCATGAATTTGGAGCTTTGAAACCTAGGTGTCAGCTCATTATTTCCCTAATTATTCATATGATTCTGAGCAAGTTGGTGGCCTTTTAAACCTCAGTTTCTTTATTGGTAAAGTAACAGTAGTAATATTAACAGGTACCACCCTTAGACTCTGACGAGTGAGCCCCTGCCTGAACCCAGTGCCTCAGTGTGCCCAGGGCTTTGGAGTGCTTCCTCACAGTTTTCTAAGTCCCCTTCCAGTGCCTGGAACCTGCTAAGGCCAGCAATGCCACACAGACAGAATGACGCTTAATCCCAGACCAGGATATGTGTGGACCTCAGTCAGCATTTCTCCCCTTCAGAGCACTGTCTGACCATCTTCTTTGTGTGGGGTCAACCAGATGTCCCAAGTTGCTCTGGGATTTGTACCCAAGAGGTCCTTGTAGCACCTGCCTCAGTTCCAGGAGGGTTGTCTGGTGAACAGATCATTCCCACTGGCCAGTGTGGTTTTTCTTTCATAGGATGGGGCAAGATTGAGCTGCAAGAATGATACTAACGTGCTGATTTGGTGTGACTCTCTCTCATGCTAAGCACAGGACAAGTTCAGGGCTCTAGGCTAACAAAAGGTTAACAACAAGGGTTCTTCCAATTCTTGGGCTTGAGCTACGTGTGTAAACCCGTGTATCAGCTCTCACCCATATATGTATCAACCATAGTACCACCTCCTGTCTACAGCATCTAAGGGTGGCTGGGGTAGAGGTATATATTTTTTACCCAATGCACCCTCCACCACTGACACCCAGGGTGGTCACCCATCCCCCTCACAGGCTCTGTGTCATGTGTTAGGCATAAACATGCCTATGTCCTGCAAGGTCTTTGGAGATCATTGCTCTGCAACATCAAGGAGCCCTTCCAACTGTTACATCTTTTGTCTCCAATCCGTGCAGTGCTCTCCCCAGGGTTGGTCTTAAGTCATTCTGGATAAAAGATAAACACTTATTGCACAAATTGGACTGCTCTTCTTGCCCCACCCATATTCTTCCTTGCTCATTGCCATATATGGGAGGCAGGAGTGAGCTCAGCATGGAAAGATAGGACATTCTAGGAATGTAGTGATTATGGCCTTAAGAGTTCAAGAGAAGGCATGGTTGGAAGATGTATGGTTCTACCTTTATGCTATAAAATTCTAAACAGTTAATATAACATGATCATAAACTAAATTATCATTCAAACTTTCCTTCATACTGTCAGTAAGATGAACATGTGTGATCATCATGAACAAAGTACAGTAACAACCATAGGAATCACTGGAATCCAGGATCCATGAGTGCCTTGGAGGATGATTTTGTATCATGAGTAGTGTTACAACTGGTAACTGGTTGTAAATTACATTAGGGAGTTGCAGATGCAAGAGGATCTATATGTTCCAACACAAACAGGTTCCAAAGAGCCATGTCATTATGAGTACGCTACATTTTACTTGCAGTGGGTAATATGAAATTTGACAATAATGGCACATTTGACTGCAAAGAATGTAAAGGGATAGCTTCCGAATATTAACATAAAGAGGTGGTGCCCAGCTACTATGAAGAATCTTTATGTGCAAGGATGAAACAGTAAACAAATACATAAGTACCACTTCTCTATCCGTTATTCCAAATCTTCGTTGATAAAACACTGTGCTTCACATGGGCCCATTCATTTTATATTATATGTTTTAATCAAATTGCATGTATGGACAAATATCCCACCAAAAATATTCACACAGGGCCTCATACGTCATAGGGTGACCCCAATACTGACTATGTTTTGCCAAAGGATAATAAAAATACTACTACTACTAAGAATAAAACAAGTTAATAAGTTGTTCCTGACACATGAATATCTCCCCTCATACCTGAGAAAAAAATGGCCCTTCCCTCATTTATGCCACCTTTCTTCCTATTCACAGTGCCAGGAACACAACACTACCTCTGCTTCCTGACATATGTCTATCATTCTCAGGCAGTATGAACGTCAGGACAGTGGCACATACGGTTCTTTTCTGAATCTCCAGTACTTATCATAAAACCTGGTGCTGCCTAAGCAGTCAATAAATGTTTGATGAATGAATAATAAAAAATGAATTAGTTTATAAATTATAAAGTGAGATAGAAATGGCAACATTATTACAGTAATATTATCATTTCTTGGCAGAATTATCCTTTAGGACAGGATGAGCAAAAAATGCTGAACTGCTGAAAGGATGCAAAGATACAGAATTCATTTTCCAAGTAAAAAAGAATAATTTTTAAAAATATTCAATAGCAGGTACTTTAAACCAAATGTTCCTGTGAATCTTATCATCTCTTCACCAAGCTTAGAATCAGCTAGAGTGTCCCGTAATCATACAGATTCTTGGACCCCACACCAATTATACTGAATCAGAATCTCTGGTCTTGGGCTTGGGGATGAGGGGCAGGAATATGCACACTTAAAATGTTTTTCAGTTGATATTTGAGACTTATTTCTGTAGACTGATATTTTCAGCATGAGATTTGCCCTTCAGCTTCTGAATCAAGTGAATTCTTGAACCTTTAATTAGAAAGGAAATAGGATTAAATATTGGGAACCTCCATGAGTCATAAATTGGTATATGTCTCTCTATGACCACAGTAGACTTTTTAGAGGCTACTATGGCATCTTGTTGTTTTGATATAATAGGATTTCTTATATTTTATAGTTATTGCATACGATAATGTTTTTCTTCATGTCTATAGTGTAAGCTCCGTGAGAAAATGGACCATAGATATTTTGTTTATCACTGTGTTCCCAGCTGCTAGCACAGTACTTAGCCTTTGTAAACGCATGCATGAATCCATGAGTTAGTAAGAATGAATGAATGAGTCAACAATGAATGAAGAAAATACCTTCATCTGATGCTAATTTTACTACATTCAATTCATTATTACCTTTTGTTCAATGAAGATATTTCTCCTGCTGAGTTATGTTCTCCTTCTCAATTGTTCCCTGAAAAAGGAAAAGTCCTTTCCTGTAACTATGTAAATTAATAATAACCTATTTAGGGGGGAAAAAGAAAGAAAAGGGAAAGAAAGACAGAACATGATCCTCAGATAATACCCTTTTTCCCTCTGTGTTATCCACTTATAAGGATTTGGAACCTGAGTGTATCTTATACAAGAACAGGAACAAGGACAGTAAATGCCAAATGTGAACTACACATCTACCAAACAAGATGGCGAGATGATTTCATCCATCACCAGGGCTAGCAGAAGTGTGATGGATGCAGAGCAATCAATTTCAAACTCACTCAATCCTGAGATTAAATTAAGTCTAACAGATATCTCCTCTATACGTCTTAGTGGTTAGTGTTCCAGAGAATGTATCTTTGGTGTCCTTGAAGGGAGAAGAACAGGGTAGCTGGTCTTAATCCTCAAATCTATTGGTCCAGCATCTCACTAAGAAAGGTCCCACTCCCTCTTGAGTGTACCAGAGTTCCACAAGATGAGCTTCTGCCTTAATCCCATATCTAGGTCTCTGCTGTATGTATCAATCCTTCTTCCACGAGAAGTTGGGGCACTGCAGGCCAAGCAAGTAGTGTCCCAGGGGCCTAGGCTGGACAGGAATTGAACTTCTTATAACTTTATTTGAGGGTGGCTTGGGAGCTAAGCTTACATCAGTCCAAAGCTAAATTATCAGATCCCCTATGGACAATAAGTGCTCTGGGCAAGAAGGATATTTGCATATAAGGAAGAGAACACCTGGAGAAATTTCTTAAACTAGGTTCAAACATTTGAGCAAATTTATGTTTTGTTTAAGAGGTAGGCTATAGAATTACATAATTGAGGGTCTGAATCATGGTTCTACCACTTAGTAGCAATGTAAGATTCAGAAGATTCCTTCAAATCTTTGAGCTTCAGTTTTCTAATCTGCAAATAGGGTTAATAATAGCATTTACATCATAGGCTGTTATGCAGATAGAGGAAGATATGCATATAAAGTATTTGAGGCAATGTAAGTATTTGAGATACTGAACGTGTTCAGTAAATATATACTCCAATTATTATTCATTTTAGGATTTTTAATATTGTGTACAACTTCTAACAAATGTAAGTCAGGAAAAACCACTGATAACCCATGGGTACCTACATTGCAATGCTGTTCTTCCAGGAGTGGACCCAGTCTTGATATTACACAACCTGATGTAATACACGTATCTACATGCCTGCTCAGATTCTCTCGCCCTCAGCTATCTGCTAGACCTACGCCAACTAGCTCTCGCTCAGCTGTCAACATGGCCCACTGACTCCATATGTTTTTAGCAGATCCATGATCCAAGGTTGACCAGTTGCATGCTTGGAGTCTCTTTTCCTGCCTATTCTGTTTCAGATGAAAAACCACACTGCAAGTCATGCGACCCAGATTCCCCAGCAGCTGCCAAAGGGGCCAACCTGAATGTAGAGGGGAATTAACTTCCTGTGGAGCAGAATTTGAACTGTGGGGCAGGCCAAAGTAGGGAGCAATTTTTACAGTCAATTTTCTATTACTCCTTCCAATAGAATGTTTCCATGCACTTTACTGTATAGCCAGAGACATACAAAAATGCCCACATGACTAGAGACACCTTCATAGTGACAAACATGAAGAAGCATTGTCCAGTGTGATTAATGCATTATTTTGCATTGCTTCCTACATCTCCCTGCCTCACTTCACTTTTCCCTCACTCTTCCCACCCTAGGAATGTACTTCCCAAATAAAGCATCAAGACTAGATTTCTCCCTCAGTTTCTGCATCCAGGAAACTCTGACTAAGATTATTGATAACAAGAGTGGTTCTGCAAAGCAGACTGTCAGACAGGAACTGGCTTTCTCACTGGTCTGAAGGCAATAAAATCTCTATTACCAGGAGTAAGTGGATGCAGTGACATCATGAGTACTGGGACTTTCATCTGTAGTTAATGGGATTTTGAATAGTTGTGATGCTTAATCAGTTTGATAGCAAAGAAAGTATAAAAATGTGAGTAGAGTGGCTTTTGGGGGAAAGTGGGCACAAGAGACCTTGCAAAAAAAAAAAAAAGCCCAAGGCTTCTAATTGCCAGCTCAAAGCATGATCTAAAATCTAGAATCCTTTATGATGCATTAAAAGAGACATTCATCCCTTGAAGCTAGAAGACAAGAAATGCAGTGAATCCAATTTTAGGGGTAATAAGTGCAAAGAAGATTAAATAAACAGTCTCAGCAAGTCTCTTATGTCAAAACCAGGGCCCTAATGGAGAAAAAATGGACAATTTAGACCTGGAATAGGAATATTTCTATAGGCAAGCCTCAAAATCTTTGAACTCCCTAATCCTCTGAAATCTTCTCACGGCAAGCTTTTTAATCTTTCCAAGTGAGAACTTTTTTCTCTTGCAATGGATTCATTTGAAACTGGTTGCAAGATGATGTTTGATCTCCTATCACACTCATTGCTTCTAGTCATAACTAGAGTCAAGTCCAGTGGAGCCCTAACAGGAAAAGGCTACACACTAAAGGACCTGCAGAATCTAGCTAATATGTCCTAGAGAAACTGGAGGAACACAGATGGGACTGGGTCTCGCAGATGATAAACCAGGTAAAAAGAATGTAACACTGGATAGGGGAGAATTCACTGGCATGTGGGCACTTACCCAATACTTGAAATTCAATATCTTGACTACTGCAGATAGTTTGCTTATATGAATGTCTGCTCAATGCCTGGATTTAAGGATGACTTACAGTAAAACGAAGTGGATGTGCTAACATTTCTTTGACATAATATCAAATGAGGCATTTCTATTGGATTTGACTTTTCCATTACCCCAGACCAACACACTTGCTGCCCTCCTGGCCAAAGAGGTCCTAGCAATGGTTTGCTGTGCTCCCATGGATACAATTCAGCTTGCTGGAACTGCCGCAGTGAACACTGCAAGGAACCACACATGTAGCATCACCTGGAAAAGAGAGCCTGGCACACCAGCATAATGGCTGGACTATACCCACAGGGTCTCCAGTCTATCTTGCCAAAGTACAGCATTTTCCATTTGCCTGGAATCATTCAATGACCTTGCCAAAAAATGCCTCACAAGATGGCATATTGTCTTTTTTTTTTTTTTTTCCCCATTACTCGTCCTTGCATCCAAACCAATAATAAGGGTCAGACCTCAGCCCACTCTAAGTGAAGAAACACAATCCCTACTCTGGGGCAAATAGCCTCTACCAAAATAATTGCAGTACTCGACTAATATGTACCACAGGGACTGGGGAAACGTGACTACAGAATTCACTGAGTTGGAGGACTCATCCGTAACTCAAGAATTATGGTCTGGGAAGAAGAGGACAATAATCTGCTTGGTTGGCTCCTTCAACCTTGTTGAATTCAACAGTGATGACTTAACATTAAATGAGGTGAAGATGTCATAGTACTGAAGAAAAAAATCAGAACGATCAAGGAAGTGGAGATATTACAATAGATTCACAATCTGCAACCACATAGCAGCATTCCTCAGAAAAGCCCAAGGATGCTTCTTTTACCAAGGCAATAAAGAACATAATGAGGGGGGAAATGGCATCTTTACGAGTTCAGCAGAGATCATTCTCCATAGACTGGTATTTGGGGCCAACTTCTAGTTTGGAATTGCCTCCTAGGGAAAATCACTGATTTATTCTTCCTTGGCTACTCTTGCATAGGTGCTGGTAGCTAAATAGATGCTCAACAAATTCCTCCAGATTTCATATATTTAAGCCAGGATACTAGAAAGTGTCTGAGCTATAGAGCTGAACTTAGATGAACTCTAAGCTCTGTATTGTCTTTCTTCTAGGTCTACCACTTACATTTTTAATACATTTCTCCCCAAGAAACTTTTATTTCCAGAAAAATCTGCTTAAAATAATGTTCCCTACATGACCTCATGGCTGCCTATATGTCACTGCAATACTCTGTTTTCTCCCCTTTGGCTCTGAATAGGAAAGAAAATAGAAACTTTGAGCTCTTTGGTCCATTAAAAGCAAAAAGAAGAGGCCGCTGGAGTTCTTTAGATTCTCTTCACTGTAATGGATGAAACTTTCTAAATCAGGGGCAAGTCATTTTAAGCAAGGCACTACAAAATGGTATATTTCTATGAAGCTGCACTATTTTGAAGGATGTCCAGGAGCTTTTTTTATTCCAGCAATAAAATCTCTTCCTACTTATTTTCTATTTATAATGACTCCCTCTATTCCCTCACCAAATGTTTGAGTTTCAACCCATCTCAATACCTGAAAGCCCAGCTGTCTTTTGAGACAGAGAAAACCAGCCTCTTGTAGAATCTGAAATGTCTGCTCACAGGACAGAGGAGAATTCAGGCCTGCTTGGCTCCCAGTGGCCAAACAGTTAGGAACTTCTCAAGGTAGAATGTGAGTCTTTTATCTATGCCTAACCCTGGGCCAGCACTGGACCAGCAACATAGGAGGCATTCAGCAAATCTTGGCTTGATTATCCTTTGTGACTTCGACTTGTTCTAAATGTGTAAAATCAGCAGCATGTCGTAAATAAGCATAATCAACTTTTTTGAGTGCTTCCTGTGTGTTATCCACTGTTCTAGGGGCTTTACACATATTCCTTCATTTGACCTTCATAACTTACTATTATCCCCAGTTTCTAGATGAAAAAAGAGAGGGACATTGTGGTTGAATGACCAGCCCATTACATGTAATGAAGGCTCCAGCTTTCTAAATCTCAGGCTAATTAATGTGGACTAAATTCTTCATTCAGTGAATTATTCTTGAGCACTAAATCATGTGCCCAGAAGTGTGCTCTGCGGTCAGAAACAGTTACCCAAGACAGACCTGATCCTTGACTTCATAGAGATTGCAGCCAAAGAATCAGTGATTATCAGTGCCCATCACAGTCAGAGGAGCTGTCCAACAGCCAGTAAAACTAACACCACCACTACTAGTCACAACAACATCATGTATTTGTGTAACCCTTTGAAATTTGCAAGTGTTTCTGTGGGAATTGGTGCATTTGTCCTGATGCAGGACAGACTTTCTCCTTCTTACCTTAGAGATGTGAAAACTGAGGCTAGCACAGGTTGCAGGACTAGCTTGAGGATCACAGAACTGGTCAATGGAAGAACCATGACTGGAATTAGGGCGATAACTGTGTAGACCAGATACAAAGAGTTAAACTCGTCTATTGGTGCACAAATAAAAGAAGGCATTGATTCACAGATAGCTTGCAGCACGTGGTGTATCAGAAAGAACACTGAATTTAAAGTCCTACTAGATCAATGGCCTTATGATCTTGGAAAATCACTCTATTTCTTTGCCTTTCCGTTTCCAGGGTTGGAATATGAAAGCCAACCAATACACTAAGCCAATTAGTGTATTCCTTCCCTCTGACCACTTAGATGAACGAGAGAAGAATATGTGACCTAATCCAGTCCAATCACAGTAAATCTTAGAGAATATTACAAATGTTGAAACAAAGATGCTCTCTTTCCTGCTGGATATAAAAATGAAGGCATACAGTGCTAAGAAATTATTGGCAACAATTTGGACTATAAGGAAAATCAAATTCAGGTTGAAACCAACCCAGATGAAGGCAGGCCAAGGAAATAAGGCACATGTAGAGCTTGGTGACATTTATTTGTGTCTGTATCAAGCTGTGCCTGAAGTTGGAATTACCAAAAGACTTTTCGGTAACACAAGCAATTAGGTTCCCTTTGTTTTTTAAGTTGATCTGAGTCGGATTTTTTGTTATCACAACCAAAGCTGCCATGCAATTAGGAAAGCCAGTACTTAATGGTGAACTCATGAAGTTACAAGAAGACGATAGAAACAGAAAGCTCTTGGGATAAAGGAAGAAGGCACAATAAACAAGATTAATCTCCTACTAAAGTTGCTTCCATCGCATTTCCCTCTTTAATCCCTGTTCCAGTGGGGACATCGATGGAGCAGTGAAGGGCAACAAAGTGGTGACAGATGACAGGATATGGAAGCATTGAGTCAGGTTTGGGAGGTTGTAATGTCGAGGCATAAAATACACTCCCAGATAGCTCTGCTTTCTTTGACTATCAAATTAGTCATAATTTGCAAACTTGTCATAATAAGCATTTACACCAGTTTTCCCAGTGATACCAGTAAGCTTTGTTTTATTCAAATACTATATTGCAAAAGAATGCCTCCAATGTAGAGTCTGATAGAACAACAGGTTCAACATTTATCGATCACCTAGTTTTTACCTATACCAAGTTTTACGTATATTAACTATTCCAATTTTTACAATTCTGTAAGATACTTATCTTTCTTTACAAATGATGTAGATGATGAAACTGAGATTCAGAGAGGTAATGTCACCGGCCAAGATCAAGCAGCAATTAATTCATTGGTGAGTTTTGAACACAGATTTGTTCATTTATTAAATATGTACTGAGCAACCACTATGTGCCAGTCACTTTGCTAAATTCTGGAGACACAAGGGCCCTCTCCCCGAAACTTGCAGAATTTACAGTCAGTGGAAAAAGAAACAACACTAAAAGGTGATGATTCTTATGGTAGGGAAGTACATGGGGTTTATTCACTGTATTAATCTGGGTTCTCCAAAGAAACAGAATCAACTGGAGATAGATAGAGGATAGATAAAGGATTGGTAGCTAGATACTTAGATGGATAGACAGATAGACAGACAGACAGACATAGGGATAGAGACTTATTTTAAGGAATTGGCTCATGTGGTTATAGAGTCTGAGAAGTCCCAGGCTCAGCAGTAGGCAAGCTGGAGACCCACGAGAGACAATGGCTTAGTTCTAGTCTGAATCCAAAGACCTGAGAATCAAAAGAGCTTATGTGTAGTTCCAGCCTGAGTCTGAAGGTTGGAGAATACGAGGGTTCCAGTTGGAAGACAGACAGAGAGAGCAAATCCTCCCTTACTCAAAATTTTTATTCTATTCAGACCTTGAATGGATTGCATGAGGCCCGCCTATATTAGGGAAGGCAGTCTGCTTTACTCTGTCTCCTGCTGCAAATGTTAATCTCATCCAGAAACACCCTCACGGATATGCACAGAAATAATGTTCAACCAAATATCAGAGCACCCGTGGCCCAGTCAAGTTGACACATAAAATTAGCCACCACGTTCACTTTCCTAATCACCTTTTCAAGGAAAAAAAGTCTTATATTTCTTATTTACTAGTTTATAAAGCTTAAAACTCTTTTTCTGTACCATACTCCAGAGATATATGACAGGATTCAGTGGCTTTCAATGCCCAGTGGAACAACTTGGTCTTCCAAAAGCTGAAGGAGATACAGAGCAGCAACTGATTCAGGTAACAGCATTTAGTCCCTCCACATGTAAATATCAATAATTAAGCTCTCTTTCTAGCACTGAGGATCTTTGGGCAAGAGCTAAGCCATCTCAAGAATTAAACCTTAAATACAGTGAGAGGTTCAGCCTTACAAGATAAAATAAAACGAGCTGCTTTATCAGCAATCATATTTTACAGGAAACAAGGAAGCATCTAGAAAGTTTACAGGAAACAAGGAAGCATCTAGAAAGTTTACAGAAATACTATGTCAATAAAATGGAATTGCTAATCTTAATTTGGCCTGTAATAATTGGTTGAAATCTGAAGTATTGAGTTCAGTTCTGGGTTCCGGATTTTAAGAATATTGACAAACTGAAGTCAGAGAAAGAATGGCAAGATACTTAATTCCTCCCCTTTGAAGAATTGTTAAAGCAATTAGGGATGTTTAACCAGGAAAGAGGAGGAATTTAAAGGGGAATATATGATTGTTGAAGTGTCTGAAGGGCCATCATTAAGAAGAAGTAGTAAGGGGGTAACCAATTACCGAGCACCTTCAGAGTGCCACCCCCTAAGCTACATCATCTAATCCTCATTTAAACACTGCCCGGTGGATATTACCATTCCCATTCTTAGATAAGGAAACCTAGACTCAGAGACTTCAATGTCCTGCTCAAACTCACACAGTTTGTAAGTGTCAGAGCCAGCTTAAGATTGCACAGTTTCTTCTGACTCCACTGTTTATATTTTTGCTGTTATATAAAGACAAAGAATTAAGAGTTAAGCCTGGGCTGGAACCAATGGAATCAGGTTACAGGGATAACATTGGTTCAATAAAAGACTAACACAGTAGAAATTAAAACAGTCCAGCAATGGACATGGCTGCTTTTGAAGTAGAAGTTTTTGTCAAAGGAGTTCTAGTAAGAACGATGACCACTTGTCCAAGGCAGCGTAGAGTTGGTTTCTACACTGGGAATAGGGATTATATGCTCTCTAATGTTGACTCCAAGCCTTGGATTGCAGGATTCTAAATCCCATTTCCCTTCCTTGTTTCCTTGTCATTGGGGCAGGAAGGGAAAAGTCAAACTTGTGGGCTCTTGGCAAGTGGGTAAGTGGCTTGGACAATGCCTAGCATACAGTGGTGCTAAATAATTGTTTTTGAATTATTGAGTAAATGTAAATAGTGACTCAAGTCATTAAAAACAGTATGAGCAAGGGAAGATATGTTTTCAAATCTCTGCAAGAAAAGAGAATGATCCTTCTTAATCTAGGTATGTAGATTTCAGGAAGAGAAGAAATATATTCTAATGAAGTATCAAAATTCTCATTCAGCTTTATCAGCCAATATCTCACCCAATTTAGTCATTCTTGGGAATTTCTTTAAGTGGCTTTTCTTTCTTCTCTTAGCTTTACATGTTCCCCAGAAACCCAGCAAGTTTTTCCAGGCACCACATTTTCTGAAAACCATTTATTGAGCTCTTTCTCTTTGTTGAGCACTGAGCTAAGAGCTACCTGTGCGTTATCATACTAAATCCCCTCAATTGTTCTACAAGTGTTAGGTATTTTTAATCCTCATTCTACAAATTTGAAAACTGAGGTTCTGAGGAGTAAGTTATTGTACAAACATCCCACAGCCAATAACTGGTGTTGCTGGACTTTAAACCAAGGTTTGCATGATTGCAAAGCTGCTACACTGTAATGTCAAGAGGTTCATAGCATCGTGTTCATGGACCACATTTCATGGACCACCATGGAACACCATCGTGTTCATGGACCACAGTTTTATCATGTGGTAAGCTTCCTGTTGCCCTGCATAAAGGACGGCCTATTCTGTTAATTGTGCAAAACAAGAAAAGCAGGGAGGGACTTTTTGACCCTTTGCATTCTGCCCAAGGCAAGGGCTATGGTCTACCATCAAATGGTTGCTCTGGTAGACTTAACAAATCCTATCACTGCAGGTGTGGGGCTGAGGATATCAGGTATATCTTAGAGGAGGTTAAAGGGTGAGTGGAGAGATGAAGTAGAACTCTTTTAATGTTAAGATTACTCTGTAATTACTCCATGATTTCTTCTTCCCTTTGTGGCTCTATCAATCTACATTTTGGAGTGATGGGGAAAGTTGGCCCAGGATCCACTGCCATATGGTGCCTGTGTGACTGTGGACAAATCGCTTCACATTTCTGCATCATTTTCCTCATCAACTGCAAAGTGACACCTTGGGAATAAATAATCCCTAAGGACCCATCCAGCTCCCACCAACTGAAGCTCAGATTTTCTGGCCTATGCCCAATGGCCACAATTTATGACTGCTCCAAGACTCAGAACTTCCACGTCTGAAAAGATGCACCCAACTGCTTAATCCATTAAATAACTGAGGAAACCCAACACCCAGAGCAGGTTGCTTATCTTGCACACTTACTGTATGAATGAAGCAAGGGCTGCAAAGAGAGGTGTTCTAATTTGTTATTCAGTCCACCTGATTCCTGGATTGATGAAAATCCAACACATTGACCTGGAATGTGATAACCTATTCACATTTGACAACATGAGCTTAGTGCTTGCAAAAAGCTGTCAGATTGAAGCTGCGGGAGGCTAGAGCCAATTTCTCCAAAGAGAGACTGCTACAGCAGAGCAAAGGGCTGAATGGCTCTGAGGTCCTTTAAGGGCGTGGGATGCGAGAAAGAGGCTCTGGAGATGGAGGCATGGCAGGGACCTCAGCCAATGGAAATAATGCCATCTTTAGAACCTCAACTTTGGAACAGACCTTGGGGTCATCTAAGAAGTCAGAAATACTGTATGTTAGTTGTGTTCAGGGTTTGGGAGTCACACAGCCTTGTTGTGAATCCCAACTCTGCCACTTACTAGTGGGTGATCTTAGGTACGGTGGTGACTTTCTACCCAGTACCTACAGTCTAGATCTCTCTTATACCCCAGACTTGTGTATCCCACTGGCATGCCTCACAGACAGCTCAAATTGAATATGACCAAAATGGAATTGATCATCTTCTTCCCTTCCCAAATCTGCAGCTCTGGCCACTGTACATTAATCTATGTAACAGGCCTGACAGACCATTTTGTGCAGCCTCTCAAGTTCAAGCCTTGCCAGACTATGATGTCTTGTTGGTCTGTGATACAAATAAGAAGTCACTTTTCTTAATGAATCCCTAAATTTACAAAACCCAAGTGTGTATGAAGAAGATGAGGATGAAGAACAGGAGAAAGGTAACAGATGACGCAAGAAGAGATGAAGAAAGACAACTGAGAGACCGACAGGCACAAAGGGTGAGGAGATGGGAACAGAATGTGTGCCGCCTGGTAACTTGTTTTCGTGCATTTACATTTCAGATCCTGAAAACAGACTCTGGGTGCCCTGAGACATATTTTGTTGCTATTTCTGGCAGCACATTACAATTTAGAAAATTATAAATGCAAACCTCAGCCCTAGAGGGCCAGTGCAAATGAGGGAACAGTTCATAAACTCCCAATGCTGATGTCCCTACTAGCCTGTGGGAAAACAGAGGCTCGAGGCTCATGAGGGAATTCGAGCTACAGCAAGAAGCCTACCAAAAGCCAAAAGAGGAGACAAGGCAAATTCCTCTTGAGATCAAGAAAGAACACAATTCTCTGCAAATAAGCAGAACAACTAGGGAGAATAGAAACTCCTTTACCACTCCTAGATCACAAAGTTGGAATAACAATGATGAGCCTGGAAAGAAAATATAAATTTGTTCAGAGTTGTAGAGAGAGAATGATATGGTGATTTTTAGAAATTAAAAAAAAAAAAAGCAAAAAAAAACCAAAACAAAAATAAATTACCATTATGATGACAAAATTATATTTTGGGGTACATAAATAAGAAATAAAATTCTCCCTCAATCTGTGCTTTTCAGTACTTAAGTTTTGAGATACTGTAAATAGTCTTCAGCAGCTTCATTATTTTCTATAGTGGATATCTTTCCATTCTGGTACTTCCTTATTAGCCCTATTCATTATTTTTCATGGATGTAGAGCAGCTCACGATGCTATATTTAATTTAAATGATCCCCACTGCACTGGCAGTTCTTTAAGTTGTTTCCACTCTTCTTGTTATTATATATATGGCTGCAATAAAAATTATTACACATATATATCTTAAGACACTCTCTAAAGTGAATTTCTAGAGTATAACATCATTTAAGTGGAATTGCAAGGACACAGGTTATGCACATTTTTTATTTTGATAAAAATTGCAAAATACCCTCTCAAAATTACTGTAGCAATTTCAACTTCCAACAGCATATATGAGTGCCCATTTCCATACTCTCTTGTCTACCCAGGATGTTTTCAATCTCTTAGATTCTAGTCATATGTGTAAAAACTATTTCTTAGTTTCAATTTTTATTACAAAAATATTAGTGAGGTGAAGCTTGTTTTTACATTTAAAAGCATTTGTATTTTTGGAGTATTTCCTTTGATATTCTTTACCCATTTTATTATTTTTAAAATTTTTCATTGATTTGTAGGATACATTTATATTTTAAAGCTATTAACTTGGGATCTCAAATATGTTTCAAATATATCATAAACATTATTATGGTATATTATACCAAACAGAAGTTTTAAATTTTTAAGTGGCTATATCTCTTCATCCTTTATCCATGGCTTCTGGAGTTTTTATATAGAAAGCCTTTCCCAAATCTATGATATAGAAATATACTACTTAAATTTCCTTATAATTTTTATAGTGTTTTTCAACATTTTTGTCATAGTAAAATACACAAAACATAAAATGTACCATTTTAATCATTTTAAAGTGTACAATTCAATGGCATTTAGTACATTCCAATGTTTTGCCTCCTACAAGCCCCCAAAGACCACTTCAGCATTAGGGTACATTGTTAGGAAAGTTACATCTTTTATTACTGAAGGGAAGTAATATTATCCAAAAATTTTTCTTTAATTTTATTTATTTTGGCTGCATTGGGTCTTCGTTGTGGTGCTCGGGCTTCTCGTTGCGGTGGCTTCTCTTGTTGCAGAGCACGGGCTCTAGGCGCGAGGGCTTCAGTAGTTGTGGTGCGTGGGTTTCAGTAGTTGTGGCTCGCAGGCTCAGTCATTGTGGCTCTCGGGCTCTAGAGCTCAGGCTCAGTAGTTGTGGCGCACAGGCTTAGTTGCTCCACGGCATGTGGGGTCTTCCCTGACCAGGGCTTGAACCCGTGTCCCCCTGCATTGGCAGGCGGATTCTTAACCACTGCACCACCAGGGAAATCCTATTATCAAAATTTAAATCTGTTTTCAGGACCTTCTACCCTATTGCCAAGATGCTGCACAAGTGCCAGGATCAGAGGCAGAGAAACAAAAATGGCTGATGGAACACCAAAGAAGCCCAGTCTTGGAAGCAATCCATGAAGGCTTAGCTCTGGCCAACAAGTGTTTGAAGAAATTGTAAGCTATATCCTATGAGAGTATTGCAAATGTGCACTATTTCCTGGAGCTGATATTTTCATGATGGAGAGAGTTTCACAGGACCACTTACAGCAGGCATCATCTGGGTCTAATCTGAGTAAAACATGTCTTTATTTCTCAGCTGAGTCAAATGACTCAACTTCTCCAGCAGTTGAAGCTACTCAGGAAAAAAATCAAAGAGATCCCTTCCATGAGCCATGGATCAGCAGAGACCCCGATGTGTAAATCCTGAACTTCAGTTTTACAGACTAGGAAGCAAGGTGTGGGTACCCCTCTGCAGGTTTCTCAAGAGCTAGCTTCCAAGGCAAGGTGACCCAGTATCCCACAAAGCAGGTGACCCTAGCATCCTTGATCTGCTATCTGGGAAGCAGCCTGAGACATATGCAAAGGGGTTATGATAAGAAAGAGAACTCAGCCCTAATATCCCAAAGGTTGAGAGTCTCTAAGCAAAGGACTAGAGATGGCATCCTGCCAGGAGAGATTCATGGCGAACTATCTCACCATCTCCTATTCACCTATGTCTGGTGGGTCCCAGGAGTTGTCAGTGAGGACTGGAGCAGCTTGAAAAATAAAATCTGCCCATGTTTTAGGCTTGTTATTATTAGCTACAATTCCTCAGTGGGTATTTGTTTGGAATCAAAGAAAAAGCATTTACTGACTAGCTTCCAGATTCAGGAAGCATATAGAGGATGGAGGCATTTATTGGGATAAACTCCTACTTTTAAGATGCTAGCACAGTACAGTCAGCAGCATCAGGGCTCAGAGGACCCAGAGGTTGTACTCATTTTGTCCTGTGTGCAGAAGCTGAAACCGACCAGGACCCTGGGGGGTTCCTGGGCACGGAGGCCTTTCTGTGTCCCCCGTTTCTTGCAGCCTCCATGACCTCCCCTGAGTTCCAAAGGGCAGATTCAAACCGTTGCTAATCAGGGAAGGGAGGGGATACAAAGACAAGGGAGGGGCTGCCAAAACACAATAACGCAGCCTTGGGGCAGGGCCCCGGTTCCGCCTCAAGGGATACACATAACAATATCTTTGAGCTCTTTGTAGGACTAAAACCCCCAATAAATGGAAGATGAAGTAATCCTCATTCCAGAGAGAAGGTCACGGTTTGATAGCCTCAAGAACTAGAGAAGTTTATCCAGAGACCACCTGAGGCCAGATTAAAGGAGTGCAGGCCCTGCAGGCCCTGCAAACACTCTAATCTTATCAGCAACCCTGCCCTTAAACCGATTGCTATAAAACTCCTCACCAAATCCTCCCAGGTTGGGACACATAGTTTTTCAGGGCAGGAGCCTGCTGTGTCCCCTTTTGCCTGACAAAGCAATAAAACTGTTCTTTTCTACTTCACCCAAAACGCTGTCCCTGAGATTTGATTCAGCACTGGTACACAGAAGCCAAGCTTTCAGCATGAAATTCTCCCCAAAGAGAAATACTAAGCTGAGGAAAAACAACAAACCCCTGCCTTTTCTCAGGGATTTTAATCCATGAGCCCACCTTTCAAATTAGATCCTGAGAATTTTAATTTATGAGGTTCCCTGATATCTGAAGAATAGAAGAATGGAAAAAGAAAGTCTCAAACAGGAGTAGTATTCTCTGTCCCCATGAGGAAATGTGAACATTCAGTAGAAGCGTGTGGTTCTTGATCTTACAGGGAAAGATCTAGAAAACCTTCTCCTTTTAAAGTCAAGGACTTGCAAAAGCATTTGAATGGTGATTAATTGCAGAAACTCTCAGTTCCATAGTCCCTGTGCCCCACCTCTTGGAAACTTAATACGCATGTGGATAACCACTATAATCTGGATAGCTGAGCACCGACCACACAGTTTACCAAGTGTTTCCGAGAGAGAGCAGTTCATTCATTCGTCCACTTAACAACTATTTATACATCACCCAGTAGCTTCTCTGCCTTATCTCCGGTGACTGTTCTAGGAACTGTTTCAGGCACTGAGAATTCAATACAGAATAAAACAGCCAAAATTCTTGCTCTCTATTGATGAGAGAGCCAAGATTCTGGAGGGCAGCCTTTGTAGAATAGTTATTTTTAAATATCTCTGGCTAAAAGGAAGCAGAGGAAAATAGTATTTTACATCCCACAGGAGGTATATCACTTTGAAGCAATGTCTCAAAATTTCTCAAGGTTTCCTGCCATCTTTCAGCAATTAATAGCAAAAATGGTTGAAACACAAACTATTTGGAAGCATTACCTTGTCTTTGGAGACTATGAAGAGGGAGTTCGTGGGAAAATCAAGTCTGAATGTACCTTCTGATTAATGTCAGTTTTAATGGTATGTTAGGGACATGGTAACCAAATGCGGGGGGTGAGCAAGGATATTTGCATTGTTGAGTTGGCCTCCTTCTGGAAATAGGGTGGGTACTATGTAAAGTTTGTAAAGCTTATTCCAAGGTATCCAAGCTATTAATGATTTAACTGTGCATTATGAGATTAATATCAGGGTGCCTTTAACCAAGCAGAGGAAGAGTCAAGAGCAATAGGAACCAAAGCCTTCACAACATATCCTGCTCCATCAGTCCAAGTTCTTCAACCTTTAAAGAAATTGTTGTTGGGACAGCCATTGACTGGGTGCTCATTACCCTGGTAGACCTTCTAATGTAACCCCATGTCCTAGCCCTAACTGACCTAGTGAGTGCCTCATTATACATGCAGCAGGGGACTTTGAAGGATTAGAGATGAAGGTGCTAGAGTGAGACTACAAGAAAAGAGGAGGCATGCAGTTTTCAACAGCAGGAGAACGTCAGAGAGTGAGACAGAGTACTCTACTCACAAGTCTGTGACTGGCCCTAAGATGGACAATAATGGAAAACTTTCAGGGATGTGTATACAGTGTGACTAGCAACATCATTTCCTGTTTCATAGATAGCATCTTTCTGTTGTCATCTCACATGGCAAAAAGGGTGAGGAATCTCTCCGGGGTCTCTTTTGTAAAAACACTGACTATTCAAGAAGACGCTGAGCTCATGACCTCATCACCTCCCAAAGGCCCCACCTCCTAATACTATGAACTCAGGGTTAGGATTTCAACATATGAGTTTGGTGGACACAGACATTCAGACCATAATACCATGTGTTTTATTTTTTAATCTTATTGATTACTGATTTGATTTCTTTAATTGATAAAGGCCTATTCAGATTATCTATTTTTCTTTGTGTGAGTTTGGTAGTTGAATCTTTCAAGGGATCGATTCATGTCACCTACATTATCAAATTTGAGGGCAGAGTGTTCATAATATTCCTTTATAATCCTTTTAATGTCCATAGCATCAGTGATAACCCCTTTTTCATTTCTGATATTAGTTATTTGTTTCTTCTCTCTTTTTTCTTGCTCAGCCTGGCTAGAGGTTCATCAATTTTATTGATCTTTTCAAAGAGCCAGCTTTTAGTTTCATGAAAAGTAATTTTTTAGAGAAGTAAAACACACATACGGACACACAAAAACTTCCAAATGAACCACTGATTAACAAGGAAATTAAATACCAAAATAGAGACTGTTAGAAAGATAAAACAGTGCAGTACATATTCCACCCTGTGAAATGAGGCAGAAGTGGTATGCAGTCATTTAAGCCTAAAATCATTTATGTGAAAAGAAGTAAGATTGGAAGTAAAGCAGTCTATTGAAGAAAGTAGAAAATGGATGACAAAACTAACCTAAGAAAATTGAAGGGCAGGATTCAGGTAGAACTTAGGAATTAGAGACCAGCAGGGTCATAAGAGATTCTTGGGTTTCAGCATGTTAATTTTATTCATGGGAAAATTGAAGTTAAGAGAAAGTTACTTGACCAATAGTAACAATATAATCAGTGTCACAACTTATTTGAGTTTCTATGTGAGATATTCTGAGTCGACAACTACTTTCCCACTAGGAATGGAGGGGAACAAAATTTGATACAGGCAGGAAGGTAGTCAACATATATGAAACTTTGGTAGGGGAGAGAAGGGGCAGGGGTGAAGAGCTACCTATAAGCCTAATACATAGCACCCAAGAAGATCCTGTGATCCAAGGTTTTCTATAAGTCGATGTCAATTTCCAGTGGAGCGAGGAGGTTATCAGTTGTACAAATCTTTGTTATCAGCAAGACCTGTCCAGAGAACACGGCCGGCCATAAGGAGCAGGATTAGATCCAACTGCTTGGAGGTGTGAAAACGGCCCAGCAACAAATTCACGTGCTGTCAGGAGCCTGGCAGGAAACACATATAAGTGAAGTTGCCATATGTTAGTAATAGGGTATAACGGTGCAAAGACAAACCAATGAGCTGCATTCTTTTGTAAGAGTCTAGTTAATAACAACTGAGTAGGGTGAAGCTGTAGTTTGACATGCACTTGAATTCGTCTCAGGTTCATTGGATATCAAGCTTTCAGGAAAAATACTTGTTCCAGACTTCATTCATCAATGGACTAAGGCTGATAATGTACTGCTGTCCTGGTGAGAACTGGCTAGAAATTAGTTGGAAGCAAACATGGGGAAGGAAAAAATTATTGATCCTAGTTGAAAGGGGCCAGAGATGACAGGGCTGACAGCTGATGCCTGCTTCCTCATCGCCAGAGCCAAGTCCAATCTGGCAGGTTGGCAGCCATGTGAATCAGCCCAAGGTTGGGTCTTCAAATCAGAGAGACCAGCTGTGTTGTTGCTGAGGCTTGCCAGAGAAGCCAGAGCTGGTCCTAACCAAAAAGGCAAAAACAAAGAGGTCAGTAAAAGAAGAATAGCCTTTGTTTTCAGATCCAGAAGAATTTTTAAGCCCATAGTCATAGGTTCAGGCAAGAAGTAAAGAACAGCAGAAAACTGTAAGAAAAGTAATCCAAGGTAGGACATAGCAGGGCAGTTCAGGGTAAAATCTGATCTGAATTGTCCTAAATTGGTGACATTTTTATTTTTCATTAGATGCTAGCTACACGATAACCAGATTATTTTATTCCACAAACATGTATTCAGTGATCACTATGTACTAGGCACTGGGTTAGCTTCAAGGGATATAACTGTAAATGAGACAGTGCCCTTCCTTCATGCATTCTCAAATTTATTCAAAGAAACAGGAAAGAAATCTGCAGTCACAATGCTGTGTGACATTATAGTGAAAGTACATGGTGTTGTGGGAAGCCTGGAGAAGGTACCAAAACATTTCTTGGGTGATCAAGGAAAGCTTCTCAGTGAAACTGATCTCTTGAGATCAAAACAACAAATGGGAGTCAGTTTGGTGGAATGGGGTTGGAAGAGCTCTTCAGGCAAAACATAAAGCCTATGGAAGAGAAATCAGGCACATTCAAGGAAATGCATGGCATTCAACGTGATTACAGCCCAGTACATCTGTGTGTGCTCATGATGTGTGCATGAGAGAGTGAGTTGTGTGTGTGTGTTTGTGTGTGCACATGTGGGTATGTCAGGAGTAGGTAGTGAGAGATGAGGGTGGAGAGGTATTCAGGGACCAGATCCCAAATGGCCCTGTATATGCAGTATTTGGTCCTTGTCCCAAGAACCATGAAGACTCTGTGGGTTTCTGACGTGTTTCTTCGTAAGGTTCTTTTTTTTTCAAGTGACAGTAACCCAACTCAGAGTGGTTAGTAGAAGTGACTGGTGCACATAACTGGGAGGGCAGCCGGATAGAGAGGCTTAACGGAGATCAAAATCATGAAGTGGCTATAAAGCTCTACTTACTTCCTCTCATCTTTTTGCCTGTTGGTTTTCTTCTCTTCCTTGGTAGACACATTTCGTCACATGGTGGAGACATGCTCACTTAAAGCCCCACCCTCACAGCTGTAGAAAGCTGTACAATGAAGGAGGAGATTATGGTAGGCGGAATTCAAACATTCCATAAGTTCATGTTAGCACAGTTGATCTTAAGATAGGGAGATATACAAGCGGGCCTGACCTAATTACATGAGCTCTTTAAAAGCAGAAAATTTCCTCCAGCTGTTGACAGAAGAGAAAGTCAGAGATTCAAAGCATGAGAAGGGTTTAGTATGCTGTTGCTGTTTTGCAGGTGGAGGGGGCCACACGCCAAGGAAAGCGAGCAGCCTCTAGGTGACAGCCAGCACGGAAACTTGGACCTCAATCCTACAACTGTAAGGGACTAGGTTCTGCCGACAAGAATGTACTTGGAAGTGGATTTTCCCCGGAGCCTTCAGATAAGAACTCAGCCCAGCAAACAGCTTTATTTCAGCCTTGTGATTTCAGCCTTATTCAGCCCGAGCAGAGAAATCAGTCACACCACGCCAGACTTCTCACCTACACAAGTGCGAGCTAATAGATCATTGTCATTTAAGCCACTAAGTTTGCGGTAATTTGTTATACACCAATAGAAGATTCACACCAAGAGCCTCTGCCCCTTGAATCCTGCCTCTGCCCTAGCTCTAGGCATGTCTCAGAAAATTGCTCTGATTGGCTCATCTTGTGGCATATGCCTAAATCTGAACCAATCACTATGACCAGGGAGTCTGATTGGCCCAGACAGGTGATAAGACCACCCCTTGACCAGTCAATTGAGTCACAGCAGGAAGGATAACTTATAAATAGTAACTCTCAAATGGAACATTGTCAAAAATGTTGATGAGGCAGAAGATGAGCAGGTGGGTGGGTGCTGGGTACAGAAGATGAAAGGAGTGTACATTACAATGTGGGAGAAACATCTTCAGCATCACAATTTAGAATAATCATCCGGGCTGAAGAGTGGAGAAAGGATTAGACATGGACAAGACTTGAGACGGAGGATCAACTTGAAGACTCTTGTGATAATCCCATAGAGAAATGACTGTTACCTGAACATGCATAGCGGCAGTAGGGGGTAACACACCACCTGGCCTAGAGGCTCACACAAACTAGGCACTGAATAATTTGTTGAATAAATAAATTAATAAATGAACGGATGAATGAGCATGGATGGAAATGGGAATGGCTTCTAGAGGTATTAAAGAGATTTAACCAAAATTGGCTCAGAGCACTAAGAAAATTCATTTAAAAATGACTGGAATTGACATATATACACTATTGATACTATGTATAAAATAGATAACTAATGAGAACCTACTCTATAGCACAGGGAACTCTACTCAATGCTCTGTGGTGACCTAAATGGGAAGGAAATCCAAAAAAGAGGGGATAGATATATATACATATAGGTGATTCACTTTGCTGTGCAGTAGAAACTAACACACATTGTAAAGCAACTATACTCCAATAAAAATTAAAAATAAATAAATAAATAAATAAATAAATGTTTCTTTAGCTGTGTTAACTGTATCTCCAGGGCCACAGAACCCTGGGCTTCTTAGACAGAGCAGGCATGTCAGACCATGCACATTAGAATGCTCAATGCCTTCACGCATCACTGGGGCATGATTACATAACACCCTGGATGCCTTCAATCTGCCTTTGCAGACCTCTTGCTGTTAGTTATGAATCACTGCAAGCTGACATAACTTTGCATTTCCTCCTTTGCCATATGTCTCCAGTCCCTTGTCATCTTTGCTCATCACTGAGGTAACCCATCTTGCTTCCTTTTCATTAATTTGCATGACTAAGATGTCCTCCCGATCAAAAGAAGCCCCTTGTCCTCCGGTGCCTGCTGTAGCTGCCTCTCCTGGGCTGTGACCTTGTTCCACTTTGATATTTTCCACTTTATTAACTCTGTAAATGTCCTCAGATGGGCAAAGTCATTTCTCTCCATTAACTATCAGAAATATGGCCACATGTTCAGTTGGAGACTCTACTAAGTAGCCAGCACTGGAAGTGGAGAGCTGGACCATTGGATGAGAGGGCATCAATTACTCTAGTTTAATGATTTAGCTTCTGCTGCTCAAGATAACTAGTATTTGGCTGGGGGCTGTCTCCTCTACCTATCCTGAGGTTGCAGCGCCTTTGCTGTGTCAATGTTTCCTGGGGCATCCTACTCACAGGACTGTAAAGCTTGAGGGCAGGAATTATATTCAACAAATATTTGAGGGGCTTCCATGTATCTGGTCCCATGCCAAGGGCTGGGCATATAATCATTTGGAAAATAGGCATGATCCCAGCATTTATGGGGCTGAAAATTGAGTAAGGAGATGAACATCAGTCATGTAATCAGGTAAAGATAATAATCGACTACAGGGATGCTCTTTTAAAATACAGCAGTGGGCTTCCCTGGTGGCGCAGTGGTTAAGAGTCCACCTGCCAATGCAGGGGACACGGGTTTGAGCCCTGGTCCGGGAAGATCCCAAATGCCGCGGAGCAACTAAGCCCGTGCGCCACAACTACTGAGCCTGTGCTCTAGAGCCTGTGCTCTGCAACAAGAGAAGCCACCGCAATGAGAAGCCTGTGCACCGCAACGAAGACCCAACGCAGCCAAAACATAAATAAATAAATAATTTAAAAAAAAATACAGTAGTAAGAAAGTCCGACTGGAAAGAAATTACATTTAAACTATGATCTGAAGGATAATCAGGGGTTAAGAGGCTGAAAGGAGAACAGGGGGTGAGTGATCTTTGTTCTGCCTTCTAAAGCGATTTTAAATAAATTTGTCCTCGCTTCCACATGAAAGTCCTTGAAAAATATATACATTTATCAGACCCATGTATGTTTGTTTGTCTTCTCTTTAACAAAATGAAGAAAGCATGCTAAGTCCGGACCCCTTTCTGATCATTTACATTTTCTTACTCTGGATTATTCTTAATTTTCTTTGCTGATGTTCTGATTGAATTTGCTCAGTGTCAATTTGAGAATGAGGTTAATGGAGAGAAGAAAATTAACATTTCTTGACCACTAATATGTCAGGCACCATATTAGGCACTTTACATAGGTTCCTATTTAATCTTCAAGTGAGTGAATAGTCATCAATCAGACTATTTTATAGATGGTTAAACGGAGGCTGCAGAATGCATCCAAGACCACACAGCGATAGGTGGTGGAACCAGGTCTTTCTGACTCCTAAGACTTTGTTACTTTCTTTCCATCATACAGCATCCATGAATTTGACCACCATCTATCTTTGTAGCCTGAGATGGCATTAGCTTTTTCAAGCACCACGTCACACATTTGACTCCTTACGGACAAATAAAATGTCAGTTCTTTCTACATGTGTGCACATGCATGTTTGTACGTACACATACATACCGAGACTCCGCTACAGTTGTTGCTGCAATTGACTGCTTAGATTCTAATTCAGTGAGACTTTTTGTTTATCCCTATTAGAGTTCATCTTGCAGAGCATGAAAAATCTTTCCAGTCTGTTGAGAGGTTTCTAGTATTGATTCCCTTAGCATGTTCCTACCAGCTTTAGGTGACGTAGTATGCATGCTTTCTATGTTCTCCTTTAAATCCCTATTGTTAAAAGTGAGCCAATGAGATTATATCACATATTGAGAATCAGAAATCCTGTATTTTCTATTACTTAACTCTCAACCTCTTTTCCTGGCTCTCTGTCCTTAAAAATCCAAATCTAAAGCCTCACTGAACTAACTGAAGTTTTCGCAAATCCTCAGTGCTCTCTTAGAATATGACTTCTGGACATACATCTTAGTGTATGTCCTCTTCTTCCTTTGAAGTCTTATTCATTAATCAAGAAAGATACTTTCCCAAAGACCCCTACCCTCAAGGTGAATTAACTGTCCCTGCTGTATGTTTTCTAAGCCCAGAATTATCCCTATCATGACACTTTTATACTGTATAGTAATCTTCTGATTTTTTTTTTCCTGGCAAGACTGAGAACAGTATTACCTGTCCTATTCATGAAACCCAGCCCAATACACAGCATATTTGAAGAGCTCAATGTATGTGTGAAATTAAAATGCCTTAAACTAAATCAGGCTGGGGTGTATTGGGCTCCACTGTGCCTTCTGCAAAATGATATAAAGCAGGAAACAGAAAGTCAGTGTCCTACAGACCGTCCTATCCTTTGACATTGATCAGCAGGTCAACAAGGGCAATACTGTTCTTTTCTAATTTGCTAATTTGTGACAGTTTCTGAAGAAGTCTGCCCTTCACACTTTCCATCAACAGAACTTTCCCCTTTGAAAAAGGGCCTTTTGTGAAGAGTGGAAGCTCTGGAGTCAGAGTGCTGAGATTTAATCCCCAGCTCTGTCAGTTACTAATTGTGTGATCTCTAGCAAGTTACTTAACTTTTTTCTTTTTCCGTCTGTGTAAAATTGAAATGTTCACAGTACCTATGGAAAGAGATGATTGTGTTACATGAGTTAATTCAAGTAAAGCATTTAGAAGAATGCCCAGTACATGGTAAGCACATTACTATGTCCACTAATGGCGTATTCCACTCTCTACCGTGTAGTCTGTTCTCCCTATCACAACGTGAGGTAGCTGAGAGCAGAGATCTTATTTTATTCATTTTTACATTCCCATACATGAAGGCACAGAGTAGAAATTCAATAGATATTTGTTGTATGATTGATAGACTGGAAGACCAGAGGGATTCACTTCTGCCCCTCACCAAAACTTGCTTTGCCCTCCATCACATTTCTAGATAATTTGCCCTAAAATTTAGCAATCTGCTCAAGCAATTTATGTTAAAAGAAAAAAAAACCCTGATAACAATTAACTCTTAAGCCACCAAGGTGGCTCCCACCTCACCCCTCATGCTGTAGGAACAAAGAGGTAAAAGTTGCTAAGTCCCCTGCAAAGACATGGAGGAAGGTTAAGAAAGAATAGGAAGGAAGGATGGAGGAAAGAGGGAGAGAAGGGGAGGGGAGGAAAGAAAAGGCAGGGTAAGACAGGGAAGGGCAGGGAAGGGAAGGGAAAGGAAAGGAAAGGAAAGGAAAGGAAGGAAATCCTTTGACCCCATTAGGATCTACAACTCATGTTGTTACCATTTTTTCACTGTCTTTTACTCCTACCTGCATCCTCACTTCTTTCTGTTTCAGCTTAAATTCCTGGTCCATCATGAAAATCACTATTAGCATATTCTCAGCTCCTTTGCTTCTTCGCTCTTTTACAAAACTCACCTGGAAAAACACCACCCCACCTTTGTTAAATGACTCTCCACTTGCCTGGTTCCTGATCCAGCTAAGCTGATTATGATAAGAAAAACATATAAATACACAGATTTAAAAATCACTTTATAAATTCTAAGGTCACTCTCCTCAAGTGGGCTCATAAGTCCTAACAGGGATCCTATTACATCTCCCTATAGGTGCTTCACTTCCCATTTATCTCTATAACTATTTCACACCTTCTCTATCCTCTGATCTGCAAGATCTCCTCCTCCCCCATAAGGACTCTCACCTGATGGCCTTGCTTCCTATTTCCCTGAGAAAATGAAAACAAGCATAAACTAATCTCTTCACTCTACCATCACTTTATATACAACCTGGCTGCATTTGTACCCATATACTCTGCCTTTATTATAAATGTACTGCCTGTGCGTCTATCTTAAATCAAACATCTACTTATGAACTAGGTAGCTGCCTCTGTCATCCATTCTAAGGATATATTTCCAGCAATTGCCCCCTTCCCTGTACCGTCAATGTTCTTGTTCTATTGGAGCATCCCCATAACCATATAAATACACTTTCACAGTGTCAATCACTAAACATTTTAAAAACCTATTCTTGACCTACATATGCCTCCAGCCATCACTTCCTTTCTCTGCTCCCCTCTAGCTGGCTTCTGAAATGCCTTCTCTCTTGCATCTTTTTCTGTATTATTCATAGCTCCTTCTTGGTCTCCTTTGCTGGCTCTTCCTCGCCTCCCAAAGCCTTAACCTTTGAAGTGTCCCAGAGTTTAGTCTTCAGAACACTGCCCTTCCTGTCTACACTCATCCCCTTGGTGATCTCAGCCAATGCCAAGGCTTTCAATGCCTCTTGCATTGACAGATGTCAAATTGTTATCTGCAGCTGAACCTCTCCCCTGGACTTTGAAGTCCTATAATCAACCGCCTCCTCAAAGCAAACTCCTGATTCCTCCAAAATCTGCTCCCCCATCATCTTTCCTACCTCAGTTAAAAGGCAACTCAGTTTTCCCATTTTCAGTCCAAACACCTTGGTTTTGGCCTTGGCATTTCATTTTCTTTAAAACACCACATCCAATCCATAGGCAAATCCTTCAGTTCTACCATCAGAAACATCCCATCTAACTCCTTCTTGCCACCACACATGCTCTGGTAAGAGCCACGTCACTTCTCATCTGGATTATTGCAGTACCTTCCTCCTTGATCGCCTTGTGTCTTTTCCATCCTCTCATGTCTTTTCTCCAGGACAGCAGCCAGTCTCCTGTGTCATTCCTCTGCTCAAAACCCTCCCAGTGGGCTTCCCTGGTGGCACAGTGGTTGAGAGTCTGCCTGCCAATGCAGGGGACACGGGTTCGAGCCCTGGTCTGGGAAGATCCCACATGCCGCAGAGCAACTGGGCCCGTGAGCCACAATTGCTGAGCCTGCGCGTCTGGAGCCTGTGCTCCGCAACAAGAGAGGCCGCGATAGTGAGAGGCCCGCGCACCGCGATGAAGAGTGGCCCCCGCTTGCCGCAACTGGAGAAAGCCCTAGCACAGAAACGAAGACCCATAAACACAGCCATAACACAGCCATAAAATTTTTAAAAAATAAATAATTAATTAAAAAAAAAAAAGAAAAAGAAAAAAAACCCTCCAAGGCCCCAACCTTGCTCAAAGCCAAAGTCCTCACAATGGTCTACAAGATGCTCATGAGGAGGAGCTGGGGGCCAAATCAGGCACAGCCTTCTTTCTACTTTATATTTAACCTTTGAATCCCTCTCTCGATTTTGCATAATTAAGAAACAAAAATGTATATTCATACAAAAACCTATACGTGAATGTTCAGGTCTTAAGATCATATCTGGCAAAATGAAAACTTCCTCAAAAGATCAGTGGAAGAAAATATGAATAGTTAAAGAGGAAGGAAGGTGATACTTGTAAATTAATAATTTACAAGTAATTCTCTTTCCATAAAATAGCATTTTACATCTCCTTACTGTTCTGCACATGTTTCTTTTACATGTGGCTCTCCTCTCCAAGCAGATTATAAACTCTGGGTGAGCATGGTCCATATTTTATGTATCTTTCCCATCTCCTCTTAGGCCAAGTACAGGGTTGCTAGGTGCTAAATAAATACATCCAAAGTTATGTATCCCTCATGCCCTTTCTATCTGGTTTCACTTCTTTGCTTGGTGACACTGGCTAATGTTTTAATGTGATAAAATTCCTACTTTGTATTAATAAGCTAAAAGGTTCTCCTTTCTGGGCAAAATGGAGTCATAGAACCTTAAATTGAAGGTTCCTTAAATGGCCCTTAGTTTTATCCGCCAGCAAACTCCCTCTAAGGCACTCCCCACACCTCCTGTTTCTTCTTGCATACAAACAGGGCCAAGGAACTCACCACCATACAGAATGGTCTCTGAAATTATTTGATGGTTCTGAATTTAGGGACATAATTCTTTACATTAAACTGAAATCGTCTATCTTTGTCTTTTATCTATTATGTTTTAATGCCAGCGTTTGGGTCTCTCTAAGACATTCAAATTCTCTTATTACAAGGGACGGCTCCTCAGAAGGCAGAAGACACCTTTAAGATATCTCCAAGTAATAAGCACCAAGGCCAGTAAAGGCCAGCCTAATGTAAGAAATAATACAGAGATTCCCCTATATCCTTTACCCGGTTACCTGCAATGTTAACATAGCTATCGTACAATATTACAACTATGATCTCACATTTATATAAACCACCAATCTTATTCAGATTTAACCAGTTTTATATGCATTCATTTGTTTATGTGCATGTTGTGTATTTAGCTATATGCAATTTTATCCATGTGTAGAGGTGTATGACCACCACCATAATCAAGATACAGAATAGTTCTATCACAAGAATCCCTCACACTACTATTTCATAGACACAATTACTTCTCTCCATCCCTAAACCCTTGGAAACCACTAATTTGTTCTCCATTTCTATAATTTTGTTACTTCAAGAATGCTATATAAATGGAAGTATATAGTTATGTACCCTTTTGAAATTTTTTTTTTACTCAGCGTAAGTCTCTTGAGACCCATCCAAGTTGTTGCACCAGTGGTTTGTTCCTTTGTACGAATAGCTAATGTTTTAGTGTTAACTTTGGGCCTGAAACAGTTCTAAAATGTGCATGTCCTAACTCATTTATTCTTCACCAAAACTCTATGAGGTAGATAATATTATCATATCCATTTTATGGATGAAAAAATAGAGGAACAGAGATAGTAACTTACCTCACCTGATTAGTAAGCAGTAGAGCTGGAGCATTATGGCTCCAACTTACCTACTATGCTACACGGTCTCATAAGGTGTGTTGTGATCAGAGATGGATAACCTACCAGAATGGCTGAGATAGGGAAAAATGGCTGAAATAAGGAAAAAAATGTAATAGGACATATAAAGAGAGTGTAGGACTAGGTCATCCATAGTCTTGACCGTATGTATTTGTGTATATATTTGGATGTGTAATGACATCAAATTAAATGCAGGCTCTTATTAAATTGCAGGCTCTAGGCAGGCAGGGACTATGTCTCTTTAGGTTTATTATCTCCCAGAGCATTTGTCATATTGCATTTATATACTCTGTGTTCAACAAATGGAGAGTGATCAGATATTCCATTAA
Organism: Eubalaena glacialis; assembly: GCF_028564815.1. NCBI lineage: Eukaryota > Metazoa > Chordata > Mammalia > Artiodactyla > Balaenidae > Eubalaena > Eubalaena glacialis. The sequence continues at coordinate 79,680,285 of NC_083732.1, forward strand.
CTAACCATATGGATATATATGCCCCAAAGGAACAATATGCACACCGTTATTCTTAACATATATGCATTGTGTTAACTTTCTTGTGTTCTCTTCACCTAATTACGAGCCTCTGCATCTCAGCATTCTGAAGAGCTGACCCAGTAAATGGTTTATAATCAATCCTTGTTGTACTGTTTCTTAAATATTAAAAATGAACAATAATGCAGCAAGAATACAAAACAGTTGAGAAGGGGATTATAGTATGTATCATAGAAAAGAAAAGCAAACACTTGCTAAAAAATTCCCAATTTTTATGTGACCTTGGGAAAATTGCTTTGCTTCTCTGGGACACAGTTTCCTCAGCTGATAAAATGAGAAGAGTATTTAAACATGATTCCCAATTCTAAGATCTTACCATTTAAAGAATATAAGTTTATCTTTAATCTTTTAAATTTCAGATGAAGAATAAAAGCCCAAGAAGAATGTGTCCTTTTTATCATAAATAAAAACCATAGTGTTATGTGTACACAGATGTCAAAAGACAAAACTGGTTTCCCTGAGAAACCACCCTCTCTTGCCCCTGCTTAATGAAGACACCAGAGCATTGGGGGTTGGAGAGCCAGAGGCAGCTCTTACAGGTTATTAACTTCTTTCCAGTTAAGGGCACACATTCTAATTTGCATTTTTGAATATGCATGAGCAGCTTTCAGCTGAGAAAGAATTTTGCCAGTTGTGACAAGGCCCTCACCAAACCTGTGACATGAGTATTAAGCAATGAAGAAGTAGACTTTCCTTTTTCCACAGAAAGGTTGAAGAGCCTTCAAAAGATCTGACAAGTTTTCCTGTTGGCTCTGTGGGCGAGTGTCTCACTTTCTAATAACTATCTAAAATAAAATCAGTTTAGACTGGCTTCCTTTGACACGGGGGCTCATTGTGACATGGCTAATAACTTCTGCTTTGTGCGGCAGTGGAAAGCATACTGAATTGAGAGCTGAGGGCCCTGGCTACAGATCATGGATCTACCATTAATTGTCTGTCTCCCTGAGCAAGCCACTGAATAACTTAGAACCTAAAATTTCCAATACGACATAAGAGCAAGGATGCCAACTCAGTGTTATTTAAGGAAAAAGATGATGTCATGATCATGAGAACACTCTGAAAGCACTGAAGGATCATCAAATACAATGGAATTTCACTAATATAGAAATATAAGATTGTATTATTGCTGACCTTCAGAGTAGATGGGAATGAAAATAATATGATTACAGAGTATATAGTCAAAAGATACGTTAGCTTGGTGTGGAAAGTAAAACGTGATGCACTGTAGATGGTCTGCAGGTGTTGTGACAACACAGGTTTAGACCAAGAGGTAAGAATGCGGATCCCTCCCAGTTATATAAATGACAAAGCATATCACAAGGCTTTCTGCAAACGCCACCATGCTGTCTTGTTAAGGTCATTAAACATTGAGACTCGCAACACCACCCTAGGCCGTACATGACATCAGATTCACTTAGAAAGATACAGGGAAGAAACAAGAAATTGCCAGTTGTGCAGCATTGCAGTAATCTTTGCAGAAGAGCGTCTCTTCGAGTGCCTCCCCCTTCCCTCAGATGATGATTCAGATGCCAGAAAGCAAGATCCACACTGACCAGGCATGAGAGCCTGAGTTTAGCATGTCGTGTCCCGTGGGAGCCAATATCTCATAACAATTCCATAGGCATGGGTTCCTGGGTCACCACAAGTATGTGCCCAGTTACCAGAGGCACTGTACTCAGCGTGGCCTCAAGCCAATCAGGTATGGATAGTTGTTACAGCTCAGGTGCAATTTACCATTCAGAAGATATCTTACCATAATAAACATTGCCTAGGAACATAGTTGACTTTCTCACCTTTATTAGGTATAAGGGCACACAACAGGACAGCTAAATGGAGTTCAAATTCTCATGCCGTAGGGGAAAGTCTTTTGTTTTGATCTGCTGGAAGAAAAAATTAGTAAATTTGAAGCTTAGTCAAATGAGATTTTTCCAGCGTGAGAAATAAAAGAAATTAACAGAACCTAAGGGTCCCTTAGGACCCGTGGGACACCATCATACATGCATATGCATAGTGTGTAATGGGAGCCCCAGAAGGAGAAGAGAAAGACAGGGGGAGAAATATTATTTGAAGAAATAATGGCAGAAAACTTCCCAAATTTGACACAAAATGTTAACTTCTACATCCAAGAAATTCAACAAACCGCAAGTGGACACACTCAAACAGATCCACATCTAGACACATTATAGTCAAACTGGCAAAATACAAAGAGAAAGAGAATCTTGAAAGCATCAAGAGAGAAGCACCTCGTCACATACAAGGCGTCCTCCATAAGATTAACAGCTGATTTCTTATCAGAAACCATCATGGCCAAAAAAGCAGTGAGAGGACATATTTATTGTGCTGAAAGAAAAAGAATATCAACTAAGAATTCTATTTCCAGTAAAATCATCTTTCAAAAGATAAAGGAAAATTAAGACTTTCCCAGATAAACAAAAACTGAAAGAACTCCTCTCTAGAAGGCCTGCCCTATGAGAAATACTAAGATGAGTTTTTCAGGCTGAAATTAAAAGACAATAGACAGTAAGTCAAGTAAAGTGATGAAATAAAGAACATTGTTAAAGGTAAATACACAGATAATTATGGAAGACCCTAGCACAAATTTTATTTTTATTTGTAACTCATTTCTTCTTCACTCTGATTTAAAAGTTAGCTGCATAAAGCAATAATTACAAACATGTGTTGATGAGCTTAACATGTATAAAGATGTCATTTGTATGATAATAATAGCACAAAGGAGGGGGAGGAAATAGAGTTATATTGGAGCAAAGTTTTGCATATTGTTTAAATTAAGTTCTTTTTCATCTGAATTACACTGTTTTAAATTAAGATGTTAATTATAAACCCCAGGGCAATAACTGAGAAAACAGCTCAATAAATCTGGTAAAAAATAAATAGATAAATAACAAGAGAATAAAATGGTACAGTCAAAAAATCTATTTAACACAAAATAAGGCAGTAATGGAGGAATAAACAAACCAGATATAAGACATATAGAAAACAAACAGCAAAATAGCAGATGTAAATCTTACCTTATCAGTAATTATATAATATATAAATAAATTAAACACTCAAAAGGCAGAGATTGACAGAATAAAAACAAACAAACAAAAAAACATGATCCAACTATATGCTATCTACAAAAGTTATCCTTCAGATTCAAAAACACAAATAGGTTGAAGGTAAAAGGATGGAGAAAAATATATGGTGAAACCATAATGAAAAGAGAGCTCAAGTGGCCATCATATCAGGCAAAATATACTTTGAGGCCGTAATTATTACTAGACACAAAGAAGGACATTTTGTAATGCAAAAGTATCAATTTATCAGAAAGACATAGCAATTATATATTCACCTAGCAACGGAACCCCAAAATTCATGAAGGAAAAAAATCTTCAAATGTCCCAATTTACTTTTCATGATAAAATCCAAACTTCTGAGCCTAAATCACTAGATAATGCACGATATTCCCTTCCTTGTTCACACTTCCTGTCTTTTCTCCTACTTTTTTCCTTACCATACGGTGCTCTATACATAAAAACTACTTTAAATTTCTTCAAAATTTCTATTTTCCCTCTAGCTTTTGCACATGCTATTGCTTTTGCCTGGGATGTCCTAATCACCCTACAAGACATCTTTGAAATCTTAGCTCAAATGTCACCTCTTAAAATAAGCACCCCCCGATCCTCCCAGGAACACTAAAGTATGTTCTCCCATGTGTACCAATGTTCTTTACTTTTATTTCTATTATAAGGCTGGCTTGTAATGATTCAGTCAGGTTTGCCCATTCCACTAAAATCTGAATTTCTGGAAAGCAAAATCAGCTTCTAATAACCTTTGATAACCCAGGAGCTAGAACAGTTTTTAGCACAGGTGATGTTCACAAAAATATATGTTTGCTGGATACGTGAATAACAGAGAGCATAAGAAAATACCATAGACTGAGTGGTTAAAACAACGGAAATTTATTTTCTGATAGTTCTGAAGGCTGGAAGATCAAGATCAGGGTTCCAGCCTCATGAAGTTCTGGTGAGAGGTCTCTTCCTGGCTTGCAGACACCTACCTTCTCACTGTGTGCTCACATGGCTTTTCCTGGGTGTGTGTGCATAAAGAAAAAGAGAGAGAGAGAGAGAGAGGTCTCTTCCTCTTCTTATAAGGCCACTGAATCCCGTCTGATTAGGACTCCACCCTCATAATTTAATTTAACCTTAATTACCTCCCAAAAGCTCTGTCTCTAAATACAGTCACATTGGATATTAGGGCTTCGACATGAATTTTGAGGAAACACAATTCAGTTCATAGCAATGTATAATAGTAGATTTCGTTATATTTGTGTATAACAGCAATAAATAGGTTAGAGTATCATTAGCTCGGCCTGGCCCTACTCCTCTCTACGTTGTCTCATTTTGGAGCAGATGTCTTTGACCTTGCTCTTTGAGCTGAGTTCCCAAGGTCAGAAAAAATGTGTTGACTTATCATTGGTAATCCATAAATCAGCATCCATTTCCCCAGTCTTCTAATTTGCATAAGGAGCCTCTTGTCCCAGCCTGACAGTAGTAGAAATAGAAATGTACCAATTAAATGATTGTCCTGCTTATCAAAATCCTCATTGGAATATATTAGGCAGGAAGTAATTTCTCCTCTCTGATTTTCATGAATATACATAAGATTGAAGCACTGAAACCAAATACACGTTAGTCAGATTCTATAACCCATGTGAAGGTGGATCTAATTTATCTTAAGATTTTAGGGCCTGAGGAAAAAAAAAGGAATAGAAAGAGATTACAAAGTCATCAAATATTTACATAATGCGTAACAGTTTAGAAAGACCATACTTTTTCCTCTCGAAGGAGATGTTTTAGCTATTATTTCTTCACAGATAAGACTCTGAAATGCTAATTTTCCCCTGAGATAATTCAGCTGTTAAGTCACCAATGGATTTAACTAACTCCATCCACTAATGCTAGAGTCTGTGTTTCTCCCCTGTCACTAACTGCCTTGAAAAGTCAAAAGCTTAATTCTTATTTTGCTCTGCACTTTACACATTATTTTGACACATATTAACTTAATCTACCTGCTCACAACAGCCCTGAGAGTTGGGCATAAGAAAATTGAGGATAAGGTATTTTCGGGAGACTAACTCAGGGAAGGTTCCGATGGATAGAGTTTAATTCTGAACATCAACAGCCTGTCATCCTGGGATTCACAGCGCCCAGTGCACACCATTACTCATCCATTCCTGATGACCAATGTGCCCTCTTCCTTCACCTGTCTTTCCTGTCTGGTGCCTGTCCTTCTCTTAAGCTGCAGCTCAAGTATATAGTTCTCTGGGAAACTGAGCCCAGTCACCACATTGGCTAGGATGCCCCTCTCTGGGTTTCTTTTGCCCTTGATAGACAGGGCTATGGCTGCACTAATCATCCTGTAGAACAATTTTGTGTTTGTGATATGTCCCTCCCACTAGGGTGTGAGTGCCTTGAGGGCAGGGATCCTAGGTCTTGCATCTCCTTTACCCCTACACTTGGGCATAGGACCTGGGCCATGGCATGTTCTCAATGCATAGTTATTGAATAAGTTGGGGTGGAGAGATATATTTAGGAACCACCTCCTTTGGCAGCCCCTCCTCAGTAGATTCCCCACTTCCTAAACATGGAGATGTTAAGGGAACAATACAAAAAAACATGTCAGTAAGTCATTAGATAATATTCTTAACCTCTATTCTGTATTGTATTAGGGTGCTTCAGCTATCTTGGTCTGTTTGGGCTGCTATAACAAAATACCACAGACTGGGTAGCTTAAGCAATAGAAATTTATTTCTCACAGTTCTAGAGGCTGGAAGTTCAAGATGAGGGTGCCAGCATGGTCAGGTGAGGGTCCTCAACTGTGTTGTTGACTTCTCATTGTATCCTCACATGATGGAAGGGGCTAGGGATTTCTCTGGAGCCTCTTTTATAAGGTACTAATCCCACTCATGAGGGTTCCACCCTCACGACTTAAGCACCTCGAAAAGACCCCATCCTTTAACACCATTACATTGGGCATTATGATTCCAACATGTGAATTTAGGGGAGACACAAACATTCAGACCATAGCATCACAGAAATAGAATAAATAAGGTGTGTGTGTGTGTGTGTGTGTGTGTGTGAGAGAGAGAGAGAGAGAGAGAGAGAGAGAGAGGAGAGAGATTTTAAGGAACTGCCACAAGATACCGTGGAAGCTGGCAAAATCTGGAGGTAGACCAGTGGGCTGAAGACCCAGGGAAGAGTTAATGTTGCAGGTCCAATCCAAAGACAATCTGCTGTCAGAATTCCCTCTTCCTCACAGGAAGTCAATCATTTTTCTCTTAAGGCCTTCAATTGCTTGGATGAGGCCCACCCACATTATGGAAGATAATTTGTGTTACTCAAAGCCTATTGATTTAAATGTTAAGCTCATCTAAAAAAATACCTCCACAAAAACATCTAGAATAATGTTTGCCCAAATACCTGGGTACCATCACCTAGCCAAGTTGACATATAAAATTAACCATTATATGTATCATTATCTTTAAGAACAGAAATCTAGCCTTTGAGGAACTAGATTCCAAAGGTCAAGGCATAGCCACAGCAGGATGCACTAAGTTGGAGAGTTAGTGAAGCTCTGTATATTGTTCCTTATTGGAACCCAGACTTGCCCCAAAGGATGTGACAGGACTGAGTTTAACGAGGATAAATAAGGTGGTTTAGGGTTAGAGCAGTGTTTCTCAGCTTCAACACTCCTAACATTTTGTTCAGGACAATTTTTTATTGGGGAAGAGGGCTGCTGTCCTTTGCAATGTAGACTATTTAGCAGCATCCCAGGCCTCTTCCCACTAGGTGTCAGTAATACCTCCCTCCAGCTGTGACAAGAAAAATTGTCCCCAGACATTGGCAAATGTACCTGGGGAGAAAAAATTGCCTCCATTTAAGAACCACTGCGTTAGAAGGTAGAGACTCGGGGAAGTAACTCTTGACCATTTTTCCTCCTTCCTTTGCTGACTGACCAGTATGATAGAAAGGCCATAAAATTAAAAGCAAGAATTAAGTGTGCTTGGATACAAAAACCACCTCTTTCACTGGCTGGCTTATGCAATTTGCTTACTTATCTCATTTTCCTCCTCTGCAAAATGGAAATGACAATATGGTTTTCAGAAGGACAATTGGTAGCACATTGAGAGGCTCATTACTATTAGTTTGCTTCTTTCTTCACCCTAATTGTCTTTCCATGTGCTTTCAAGGCCGTCTACTCTTTTCACTGGTTGATTTTTTTTTTTTTTCTATCATCTCTGAACCAATAGCACACTGTCTGGAACCAATATAATGCTAATTAAAATCCTGGTGTGTGTGTGTGTGTGTGTGTGTGTAAATTGACAAACTAATTTCAAAATTATATGGAGTCATGAAGATCAAAGAGACTTGTTTATACTTTTAGACATGAAGGCTTATTATAAAGCTACAGTAAATAAAACTGTATGATAGAGGCACAAGTGTAGACAAATAGACTAATGGACTAAAACAGAAGTTTAAAAAAAGATCCATACGTTTATGACAAAAGTAGGACAATATGGAAAGAGATTATTTGTAATAAAAGGTGTTGATCAATTGGAAATCCATGTGGAGACTATAAACCTCCATTCCAGATCCATTGTGGATCCACATGTGAAAAATAAATCAATAAAGCTTCTAGAAGATGATATAATATACATATGACCTTAAGGTAGGCAAAAATTTCCTAAACAGGACATGAAAAGCACTAAACATAAAGGGAATGATGACAAATATAGACAATATTTGTATTAAAAACTTCTGGTTTTCATAGGATACCTCTAGGAAATGAAAAGGCAAGCCAGCGACTGGCAGAAGATCCTGTATATATGACTAGCAAAGGACTCATATTCAGAATATATATATTAGAAAAACTATAAATCAATAAGAAAAAGACAAACAACCTTATAGAAAACAGGGCAAAGATTTGAATAGACATTTCAAAGAAATGATATATGCAAATGGTCAATAAACATGAACATGTACTCAACCTCATTAGTAATCAGATAAATGCAAATAAGATCACAATGAGATACCATCTCATATTTAACAGAATGACTCAAACTTAAATCTTCTGATAACATCAAGCTAGTGAACACATAGAACAACTGGGACCCCCCGTCTTGTGTTGGGAATATAGTTATAACCATTTTGAAAATTAGTGTTATTTCTATGGTTGAACAGTATAACCCCGATAACGCTGAAATGTCATTCTTAGATCTTAACCAAATGAAATGAGTGCACATTTGCACAAGAAGGCATGTAGAAGGTTGTTCAGATTAGCATTTGAACAATACGCAATAATCAAACACTGAGGAAAGAAACAAGATTCCACCAACAACAGGACAGATAAATAAATTGTGGTATATTTATACACTGCAGTATCATACAACAATGAAGGTGAAAAACATTACAGTTACATGCAATAACCTAAGTGAATCTCATAGCATAATACTACGCAAATGAAGCCAGACATAAAAAATGATCAACACTGTATGATTCCTTCCGTATAAAATTCAAAATCTGACAAAACTGATCTATAACAGAAGGAGTCAGGATAGTTTTTACATTTGTGGGGGACATGAGAGGGCTTCTTAGGTAACAATGTTTTATTGGTGTTTCTCTCTCCTGGTGATAGCTATACCAGTGGGTTCCTTTTGTGATAATTCATCAAACTGTAGAGTTATGATTTCTGTGTTTTTCTTGCATGTTATGTTTTAATAAAAATTTTTAAGTATTTAAGTATTTTTCCAGGCTAGGCATGTATTTGTTACTGGCAGTAATGATTACAGAAGAGAACTAGAAGGGAACCTCACACGTCTTCTAGTTCAATTCCCTAATTTTGTCCAGTAAATCATCAAAGAATGAGTTGCAAGAATTGGGTTTTGCTTGACTCTCATATCTGTCAATATCTAAAATAGTAAATATTTGGCAACAGATTTATATGACTATTTATTCCTTGGGACCTCAAATAAGGTCATCAATTCTTTTTTTTAAATATATATCTTTATTGGAGTATAACTGCTTTACAATGTTGTGTCAGTTTCTATTGTACAACAAAGTGAATCAGCTATATGTATACATATATCCCCATATCCCCTCCCTCTCGAGCCTCCCTCCCATCCTCCCTATCCCACCCCTCTAGGTTGTCACAAAGCATCGAGCTGATCTCCCTGTGCTATGCAGCAGCTTCCCACTAGCCATCATTTTACATTTGGTAGTGCATGTATGTCAGTGCTACTCTCGTACTTCATTCTGGTTTCCCCTTCCCCCCTGTGTCCTCAAGTCTGTTCTCTACATCTGCGTCTTTACTCCTGCCTTGCCCTAGGTTCATCAGTACTGTTTTTTTAGATTCCATGTATGTGTGCAGCATGGAGGTTCCTTAAAAAACTAAAAATAGAACTACCATGTGACCCAGCAATCCCACGACTGGGCATATACCCTGAGAAAACCATAATTCAAAAAGAGTCATGTACCACAATGTTCACTGCAGCACTATTTACAATTGCCAGGACATGGAAGCAATCTAAATGTCCATCAACAGATGAATGGATAAAGAAGATGTGGCACATATATACAATAGAATATTACTCAGCCATAAAAAGGAACGAAATTGAGTTGTTTGTAATGAGGTGGATGGACTTAGAGTCTGTCATACAGAGTGAAGTAATTCAGAAAGAGAAAAACAAATACCATATGTTAACGCACATATATGGAATCTAAAAAGCCATCAATTCTTTTTGGGAAAAGAATCAGTAATCAGTGGTCAGCTCCTCTGTCCTAGGCTACTAGTCAGACATTCATTCATCTTCTGGAAAACCTATTTATCCTGCTCCTGTGGCTGATCTGACAGTGGAAATATAGACATGCAGAAAATAAAACAGAGAGCATGTTGAAATATTTAATTCATACAAAAAATATGCATTACAAACAAAGGATAATACTAGTTAAGACATATATATGAAGACAGAACAAAAAGAAGCATATTGGGGAACGAAAATATGTAATTAGAATAAATTTGCTATGAAAGAAGAATATTGAGGTTAGTTCACAAAACAAAAGCTAATCTTGTGCTACATACAAGAAACACTTCTAAAATGAAGAGAAGCAGGGATGTTGAAATGGAAAGAATAGGCAGCAAACTACAAGGCAAATGCAGATCCAAAGAGAGAAGCAAGAGAGCTGCCATAAATAACAGTAGATAATAGGTTTAATTCAGGTTTAATTTAATGCATTAAATTGGATAAAATAAAGTACTTTATTAAAAGTTATTATGAAAAAAGAATTATTACACTATTTGCTGAATATGTAACAGTCTTTAATAAACAAAGTATATGACATCCAAATTTAAAAATCTAAAGGAACATAAGGTACAAAGATAGAAATATTACACTACTCAAGTAGTTTAATTCACCTCCGTTGGCCCATATTAGATCAATAGACCACAAGTGAAGTGAGGCTATCTAAGTAACAAAGTAAACTAATTAGAGCTTGTTCATTTATGACTAACTTAATGCTTCCAGAATTGAGAATGGAACACTTCCCTCTAAGAGTCAATGAAACATTTGTGAAAACAGATATTAGGATGCAAAGAAAACCATAAATTTCAAAAGGAATAAAGAATACAGATAAGTCCCTGACCACAGGGCAATAAAATTTTAAATTAATATAAAAACTACCAAAAAATATTCTATCCCATCAGAAAAAAGTGTAAACCTTTCTGAGTCAATTTGTAAATTGAAAAGAAAATAAAAATAAGTAACAGAAATATATAATAATGAAAACGTGTAACAGAACCTATGAATAAGTTCTGGTGATCTAGTGTACAGCTTGGTGACTACAATTAAAAATATGTGGAAAAGTTCAGAAGATAGAAAGAGAAGCAATGATCACAAAATATTTTTTAAAAGGCAATGAAACTAAGAAAGGTGATAAATGTATGGGGGTGCTTCCTTAATGAGAGAGAAAGAGAGAGATGTTTTAATCTTAGAGTTCAGTAGATCTTTCTATGAAAGACATAAACTCTAGAGACCATCAAGAAATTAATACAGATATTCCCTGGCAGTCCAGTGGTTAGGACTCCACGCTTCCACTGCAGGGGGAAAGGGTTTGATCCCTGGACGGGGAACTAAGATCCCGCATGCCCCACGGCGCAGCCAGACAACCAAAAAGAAAAAAAGAAAGAAAGAAAGAAATTAATACATTAGACCATATAAAAGTTAAAAATCTCTGCATTTAACAGTATCCATAAAGTCAAAGACAAAACGCAAAAAGGAAAGAAAATATTTCCAAGATAACATATTACCTATATAAGTAAATGTTTCTTCTGAAAAAGTTAGAACCCAGTAGGAAAACAGGCATAAAAAAGGGGCAGAGATTTCAGAGATAAGTAAAATAATTTGCCTTTAACTGTATGAACACACACGCTTACTGTTTGTCATAGGTTTTTAAAATGCAATTTAAAACAATGATGAGCTGCCATTTTTTATTTATCTGTTGGACAAAGGTTACAAAGTTGGATGAGAAGTAAGCTGATGAAAGAGTAAATCAGCATAGTCTCCTTGAAAGGCAATTTGGAAATGTCTACTAAAATGAAAACTTCTTAAACCCATTGATCCAGCAATCTGGTTTCAAGATATTTATCCTACAGCTATAATGTGCAAAAATAACTATGTAGAAGAATGTCTCTTACAGTGTTGCTTGAAGTCTGGAAACAGCCTAAATGTCCATCAAGAGAGAACTGATTCAGTACATTTTGCAACATCCATTCAATGGAACATACTGCAGCCATAATCTGAAGGTATTTATAGAAAATGTTCTCCAAGTCAGATTGCTAAGAAAAAAAAAAAAAAAAAGATGTTGTGTGCAGCATGAACACACAAGATATGCCAAATGTGGATGCATCCGCCATATTTCAGAAAGATACCAGACTGGCTACTGTGGTAACCTCTTAGAGGGGTCTGAGAAGCTGAAGATCTGTGTTGGCAAAAGATTTACCTTACACTGTGTACCCTTTAAAAATTTTCTCATATGGATGTGTTAATATCTTTCCCAAAATCCTTTACAAATAGGATAAAACAGTGATAAAACATATGGTACCCCAGGTAATTCTGATACAAAGCCAAGGCTGGGCACTCTTGTCCTAGAACAAATTATGCCACATCACTTGACATCCCCTCACACCAATCCCAGAGGAACTGAGGTGAGCAAGCCAGGTTCACGGTGGCCTCTGACAAATCATAAGAGTAACAACAACAAGATTAAAAGTTCAGTGGCAAGGGTTATGCCGTGTGCCAGGGCCTCTGCTAAGCACGTTACGTGCGTGGTCTCATTTGGTCTTCATCATTAGCCAGTGAAATGAATGCTAACACTGTTCGCATTTTACTGCGAGGACCATAAGAAGCAGAGTCTGGATTCTGAATCAGTCAGCCTGCCTCCAGCTCCAGCCTCACCGTGCAGGAACTATAAAGGGCATCCGTCATCTCCCTGTACAGAGAACAATGTATTGCTGACCTATAAGGTAGAGACGTAGAGTGGAATATTCACTAACTTAGGTCAGAACTCCTGCTCTTTTTTTTTTTTTAACATCTTCATTGGAGTATAATTGCTTTACAATGGTGTGTTAGTTTCTGCTTTATAACAAAGTGAATCAGTTATACATATATATATATCCCCATATCTCTTCCCTCTTGCTGTTCTTAATAGCTGTTGCCACTTACTAGCTGTTGTCTGAGGCCTCGGATAAGTCTTTTTACCTTATCATCTGTAAAATGAGGGATAATGGTAAAGGTTCTTAGCTTGATTAATTGACTTTCTTTATTCTTCATCAAAAACTTAGGTAGCTGTATGCTAACACGTATATACAGAATCTAAAAAAAAAAAAAGTTCTGAAGAACCTAGAGGCAGGACAGGAATAAAGACGCAGATGTAGAGAATGGACTTGAGGACATGGGGAGGGGGAAGGGGAAGCTGGGACGAAGTGAGAGAGTGGCATGGACATATATACACTACCAAACGTAAAATAGGTAGCTAGTGGGAAGCAGCCGCATAGCACAGGGAGATCAGCTCGGTGCTTTGTGACCACCTAGAGGGTTGGGATAGGGAGGGTAGGAGGGAGACACAAGAGGAAGGAGATATGGGGATATATGTATACATATAGCTGATTCACTTTGTTATACAGCAGAAACTAACACAACATTGTAAAGCAATTGTACTCCAGTAAAGATGTTAAAAAAAAAAAACTTAGGTAGTAAATACTGGTATGTTCCCCATTTTACATATGAGGTATTTGATCCTATGTGTGATCAAGTGAATTATTATAAAGGGCCACACTCCATCAGCCAAGGGCTGCAGGGATGGAGACCATAAGTAACTCTCCCAATAATGAACAGGAGATTTGGAAACAATGCAGAAACCTGGCCACCACCAAATAGAGAAGAGCACCGCTAACATGCTAATAGCCTGCAGTCCACACATTATGACTCTTGATTTCTACCATATTCTTTCCATTTCAAACACAATTATTCCTCATTAAGAAGGTAAACTCTAAACTTTGGCAGCCATCGCGTTTAGAACTGCCAAGGAAAGCATGTGTTGTTGTCATCCGCCCAAGTCTAGAACTGAAAAAAGTTCCATTGCTTTTCCCAATCAGTATCGAAGGAGACCAGTTTATATGACAAATGACTTAAGTTCCTCCTCTAGACTGTGAGTTCCTTGAGAGTCTGCATGGCCCTTGCACCACTACGTTCATAGTACAGTCATTGCACAATAAGCATTTGCTCATGACTGAATGGATGGATGGATGGAAGGATGATCAACCAATGGACACATGGGTGGATAGATAGATAAATGATTAAATGACCATAGAACTTTTCTGAAAAGAATGACTACTTATCTTAGTTTGTAGTATAAAATATAATCATTTTATAAAAGGCTATATGGTAGGAGACAATGGTTTCATTTAATCCATACAGGTCTGCTGTTTCTCAAAGCTCCCACTTATGATAATTTGGCATATCAGGTGCACATGCAGAACAAAGAGAACTTGGCAAGAACCTCTGGAGAGGAGTTAACCGCAGGACAAAAGGAGAAAACATTCAGATAGAAAAATCATCTCAAAAATCACTATAGCGCGTAAACGAACTTCCAACTTGGAAAGCAGAGAGGGAACAATTTTCTAACCTTCTAATGAACATGGCGCTTAGCCAGCTGTCAAATATAAAACAGACTAATTTTTCATTCTAATTATTTGGAGATGTTTTTTCTGGGTAGCATGATTATGAGACTGGAAATCCTAATTCTGAATGTCCTTTAATTGATCCTCAGGCTAACAAAGATTCTCCGAGCCCAGAGGCCACAACAATATCTGGGCTCCTTACTAGTGGAATATGCCAGTGCATATTTATGCCTCACAAACAGTCCTGAGCTACCCAGTCTTGTACAAATTCACACTCCTACCACCTTTAAGGGGAAAATGAGAGGAACTGGCTAGGATAGGATGAGGTCAAATAATTGTATGAGGGTTTCTGTCTTGTACCTTCCAGAATCCAGATAGATGAGGCTGAAGCAATGCCAGCTAAGGAAAGTCAAGCATCCAATGTCAGGGCAACAAACACAAATGGCAGTCTAGAGGGTAGTGGCAGAATCCAAACTGAGAGACAAAGCAATAGCCTGCAGTGACATAGAAATCGTGTAGTGGGCATCTCTTGTTTTCTCTCTAGGGTCTTTTGTTTGCTTGTTTGTTTGTTCCTCATTTATTAGTTTGTCTGCTTTGTAACAGCACTCTGTTTTTCTTTTGGGGAATTATCCTTCCCCATTGTGTATAATTTTATTGTAACTGTCTGTCAAGGTGCAAGTTCCTCCTCAACAGATTGGACACTAGCTCCTGTCCAGCGAATGGAGGTTCATCCATTCACCCAAGTCTGGAAAATGCATTCCTCAAGACTGGAAAAGAGAAATTGGTTAACTGCCTGCCTCTCGGGGCTGGAGGGCTGGAGCATTTGGAGTAATTATTTGTAAAGACAGACTTAAACATCATTTATTATTCTGCCTTAATCAGCTTGCAAACTGGAATCCTCCAGTCTCTTTCCTCCAATCTCTATTACAGGAATTACATCCCTTTTAAAAAGTGCAACATGACATTACTCTTCGCAAAGCATGTTTTCACATTAATATAGAACTCTCCAAAAACTCTTCTGGGTAATATAGTATTGGTTGTTTCTTCTCTACTTTTACGTGAATAAACTAAGATTTAGGTAAAGTTAGCAGCTCCCAAGCTTTCCACTATCAGGGGTTCCTACATCTTAAGATTGCATACTTCGAAATTTTTTGTGAAGAAATTGAGAACAAAAAGTTGTGTGTGCAGGATGATCCAAACCATGAAAACAAATGTGAATGCCCATACAATAAAAAGACAGAAAGGAAGCAAACACAGGAATGTAGTTTGTCTCTGCAAGATAGAATTATGAGGATTTTTCATATTTTCTAATTTTTCTATAAGATATATTACTTTTATAAAGATAAAAGTTAACTTGTATTTTCCCCCCCAAAAAAGTATTGCCTACAATCATATTAAGTAATTACATATTCCTTATAGTTATCAAAGACATGGAAAGGATGAAGACAACTAAAAACGGTAAATAGCAACAGCGATGTTTCTAATCTACTAAGAAAAGGCTTTCTGATAACCAGGCTGTGATGTTCCCAGAAGAACATAAATGAGGCTTAGGGAAACATATAGACAAGACCTCTCTATGATTATATACAGAGCGAGAGCAGGATTTAGACACTGCACCGCTACTCTGTAACCACAAAAATGCCTATAAACACCCTCCGTTTTGAGTAACATCCCATGACGCTGAGTGATTGCTGCATCTCTCCATGACCCCCATGGTGCATGCATCACACCGCGCTTTAATCTTCCTGCTTCCTAGATGTTATGAACTGAATCATGTCCTCCCAAAATGTGTATGTTGAGGCCCTAACTTCCAATGGGATAGTATTTGGAAATGGAATCTTTGGGAGGTAATTAGGCTTAGATGAAGTCATGAAATGGGGGCACTCATAATGGGATTAGTGTCCTTGTAGAAAGACACACCAGAGAGCTCTTTCTCTCTCTTCTCTCTCTCTCCTGACCCACCCACATGAGAACACAATGAGAAGGTAGCCATGTGCAAGTCAGGAAGAGTGCTCTCACCACAACCTGGCCATGTTGGCACCCTAATCTCAGCCTTCTACCCTCCAGACTGAGAGAAATAAATTCCTTTTCTTTAAACCACCCAGTCTATGGTATTTTATTATGGCAGCCGAAGCTGACTAACATACTAGATAAAAAATTTTTTTTAAAAACTAAGATAGTCACTCACCAAATTGAGAGCTTTAAACCCAGAACTTGCTTCCCTATTTTCTCCTTAAAAATCATCCAACACATGTCCAAATAATATAAGAAGCTCCTCTGAATTTCCCCTTGCTGAGATGCTCTTACATTGTCTCTACAGTGCTGAAAAGAAATCTAACTTTTTGACTTTAGATGTGTTCCTATCAGTCACTGGTCAGAGAGCATCATCCACTTTGGAGGTCCCACCAAGAACCCTGTGACCACAGGATGAGTCCTCAATGATAACAGGCTCCCACAAGGGAGACCCCTTGTCACTCCATCCGTTCAAGGTCACTTTGCCAACAGCAAGGCGATCTCCATGCTGAATCTGAGCTCCAAATGTTTCTTGACATCTTCAGTGTTATGTTTCTATTTGGTTTCTAGGACTTTATTTTTTTAATTTATTTATTTTTTTGCCATGCCGCACAGCTTGTGGGATCCAAGCTCCCTGACCAGGGATTGAACCTGGGCCCTTGGCAGTGAAAGTGCAGAGTCCCAGCCATTGGACTGCCAGGGAATTCCCCTAGGACTTTAAATTTCTGATCAGATTATATCGTTTCCTGGCAAAATTTGGCTTTTAATACCATCACCTAATGTCTTTCCATTCGTCCAGTATCTTGAGCTTTTTTCACCACCAGGACATCAATTAGTTGTCTTCTGAAGAGAAGATAGATTAGTTCCTTGGTAGTGTTTCCCAACCTGACTCATGCCATGGCACACTTAAAATTACAATATTTGTGGGGCACTCCAGAGTCAAGGTTGAAGTGACATAGACTGAGTCTACTGCCTTAGAGAGTCCAGTTGCCCCAGACATGTCCTATCCAGATACTTCAGGGTCTAGGATGTGAATAACTCAATCCCTTATAAACCAGCTGCAGCACATGGGTTAGGAAATTTGCCTTAGATCATAGAGCTACATCAGAAAAAAGCAAGATCAGAAACTCCAAACCTCTCTCTTCTATTCCCCTCACAAAGTCCAACAGAGGATAATTGTTATTTCTGGAGAGAAGACACCATTCCAGGCAAAATTGGAAACCTACCTCTTACATCTGCATTAAAACTTCAATTAATCATTACGCTAAGGGGGAAAAATACACAGGAACTGTTCAGCTACTTAATAACTCATGAATATAAATCAGAGACTTTAAATTGCTCTTTAAACAAATATTTGGACACTCACTGTTATCAATAATTATATAGCCTATCTGACACAAAGGAAAATTGAAGGAAACGGTTTGGGCTTAAGATCCATTTAGCTCGCGATGGACTTGTTTCCTTAAAGGACAAGCTCAACGGTGTGCCTGCCTAGATGGCTGTGTTGGAGGATTTTTCCAACGACCCTGCTTGGCAAAAGATAGCTCCCTCCATGACCTTACACAGTTTCTGAAATTCTATTTGTCAACTCTTTGGGTGAAGTCAAGGATGCTCTTGTTCTTTTGTTTGTTTATTTGTTTTTTAAACAATCAGTTTTTTTGTTTTTGTTTTTGTTTTGGTCCTGAGGCTTGTGGGATCTTAGTTCCCCAACCAGGGATTGAACCGGCATCCTTGGCAGTGAAAGCATGGAGTCCTAACCACTGGACCGCCATGGAATTCCCAAGGATGCTCTTGTTTATTTGGACTAAGTAGTTGTCATTAATTCAAATTAACTCCATTTGGGGGGTTAGTTTTTCAGAAATCTAAGTGCTGAGAAAATGAGACATGTGGTCAACCAAGAAAGAGGCACATCCCTAACCTCAGTGGAGTTCTCAGGATATCTTCCCTGACCCCTCCACCTAAGATGAGGAGTATAATTTGGGGTCAAGACCAAAAACAAAGTCTTTAGAAGGACAGACCTGGGTGTATGGCGAGATTTTAGTGACATAAAATCCCTTGTTTCTTCTCAAAGAATTTCTTGGCCGTTGGAAGTCGTTTCTCTATCGTATTTTTTTCTCTCTGTGACCTCATTTTGGGGGATCTCATTCTCTCTCTGACTCCATGCAAGGAGCATTTACGGAGGTGCACTATGATGTGGGCTGGGTACAGAATACAAATATGAGCGAGGCAGCCACATTCCCTGACTTCACAGAACCGTAACCAGGAATGATGACAATCAACTGCCAGGTGATCTTGGAACAGGAAAAGGAAGACAAGGAGAAGCAAATGAGCAAACACAGGGGTGCAAGAAAACCTTTATTCCAATAAAACAGCTTCTTCCCAGAGGAGTAGAAAGCTCACAACCCCAGATGGTTGACTACATTCACTTAATTTGCTGTGGTCTTTCCCACCTCTATGCTTTTGCACACGCTATTCCCTCTGCTGGTAAGGTTTTGCACACCTCTTCCAGTCTCAAACCCTCCCCCAATCCTTCAAGAATCAATCCAGTTGTTCCCTCCCTTGTGAGCCCCTGCCCTCTCCCCTTATCCTCCCCATTCCGGGTGGAGCTGTTTGTATTTGTTGATGCCAGCACTCCTTGCACACAGCTCCATCATATGACACATCACAGTATGTTCTGATGATTGCTTCTGTGTATGTCTGCTGGGCCACATGGTGATTGGTGCAAGCGGGGGCTGTACACTGTTCATTTATGCATCCAGGGTCTAATACGGGACTTGATTCATAGCTGGTGCTCAATACGTCCTTATTGAAGCTACCTGGAGGTCTCAATTAAGGGAGGGAGCGAAAAGAGGAACCTGGCACATCCGTCACAACACATTACTTCTCCCTCTTCCCTTATCCTCTTTTTTTCAGGAAAACTTTATTTCTATCCCCCAGGGAGGCTAAGTAAGTAGTTACAGCCTGCAATCTCCGCCTGTAGCCGTGTGCCCACTCACTAAATTTAACTCACTTTCCCTCTCTCATCTCTTCCCTTTCCGCTCAGCAAAAGCCAGTCAACAGGACCTGTTAAACCTCGTGGCAGATGCATTTGCAGAATTGATTGAAAAAGAGGAGAGTGAAACCCAGGTGCCCCTTTGGTAAAGCCATTTCCTGATCTTTCGAAAACTCATTCTCCCCCTACTGTAAATGCCCCAGTTTCCACTGAGATCTCTAGACATCAAATGTGACGCATCTTAAAACTCCGTCACATCTTTTCTTCCTCCTTGCCCTGAGTCAAAATTAAAGAGCCTCCCCTGTACCTGAGATCTCACCTCTAAGACGTTAATAATTCAGCTCCTGAGTGATCACTGTGTGTAAGGTGGCGTGTTATGGACTGTAAGGGAGGCCAGAATTTAACACGCGTATGGAATCAGAGAATGTCATATTCCCAAGAAGCTTTGAAAACATCAACTCTGCTGTTCCAGAGAGGGAAACTGAGGCCCATGAGAAACAGAATTTAAGACCTGGGCTGGGACTTCTCTGGAGGTCCAGTGTAAGATTCCAAGCTTCCACCGCAGGGGGCATGTGTTCGATCCCTGGTTGGGGAACTAAGATCCCCACTGTGTGGCCAAAAAAATAATAATAATTGTAAAAATTTTTTTTAAATTAAAAATAAAGCCATGTTGAAAAAACAAACAAACAAAAAAAGACCTGGGTTGTGTTCTTTGCTGTGAAGGAATTTGTAGCCCTTCCAGGGAGACAAAATATAAATACAGAGAAAATTAAGCAATAATATAATAAAGTCCGTGGGCCTTTTAGACTAAGAGGCTAGTGAGTAATCTAAGGAGGGAATGTGGACTTGAGATGATCATTCATCACCATCATCACCATCTTCACTAATGTCTACTGAAGGTTTCAATGTGCCAGAAACTTTCCTAAGTGCTTTACAGGTATTATCTTATTTAATCTTTTCCCTACACTTAAGAAGAAGATATATTTATCTCAGAGGTGAGAAATCTGAGGTCTAAAAGGTCAAGTTTTAAGGCTCTGGAGTCAGAATTTGTGGGTTCGCATTCCAGCTCTGCACCTAACAAGGTGCGGCTCTTCTCAACCTCTCTAAACTCTGTTTACTGACCTGTTCAGAGGGGAGGTGAGTGCATAACTCTGGGTTACCATGACAATCAGGTGAGTCAGTGCAGGAAAAGCACTGAACACCTAACTTGGCCCACTGTCAGTGCTCTGCTACAAGTCAACTATTAGCATTCCTGTCGTTGTTGTGTCGTTGTGACTGTTTTTTTGTTAATGATTGGAATGGGCTTTGATCTGTACCTTCAGGAAATAACAAAGTGTAATCTGGAAGAACATAAAGACAGAGCCTATGAAAGAAAGTTGACATGATTCCTAATAATGACGTTATAACAACAACAAACACTTATGTGCAGTTCACTGTGTACCCAGCCATGCGTGTTTAACCAACAGTGATTGGAGCTGGATGTCTGGAACCAAAAGGACATTGTGAAGGAGAGCTGAGCAAGAAGGTGGAACCCCATCATAAAGAGCATCGATACCCAGCAGAGGACCCTGAACTGAAGGCTGCAGTGCACATGGTTCAGAGGAAGTGCCCCTTCTTCACCTGAAGGAGAGTGAGAGTTGAGCTCCCAGGGCTATCCCAGGATGGCAGTGGCAACTCTTAAACGAAGGGGAGTGAGAGAGAAAGTCCATCAGGATCAAGCCATAGGTGGTCAGGGCGTGCCAGCGTGGCACGTGCAAAAAAAGTGGGCCTCAGAGCAGTGGGAAAGTGAGATTGCCCAATGTCCTCAATATGCATTTATATGGATCATCTATCCCACTTAAAGGGTTAAA
This sequence comes from Eubalaena glacialis, assembly GCF_028564815.1. Lineage (NCBI taxonomy): Eukaryota > Metazoa > Chordata > Mammalia > Artiodactyla > Balaenidae > Eubalaena > Eubalaena glacialis. Next base: position 79,701,453 of record NC_083732.1, read on the forward strand.
GTAGGACAGAAGAGAAAGGGCAAGGGCTATGATGTCAACATTTCTTTGTTCATTCTTTCTTTTATTCATTTACACCCTCGGCACTTAATGAGCAGCTAGTAGGTGGTAGGCTCTGTGTTGCTAGACACTAAAAATTGAATGAGAAGCAAGAATGCCACGGTTATCAACAAGATGCCAGGCACTATATCAGACCCTTTAAAAATATTTCTAATCCCTAAAGCAACCCTACCAGTTGGATTTTATTATTACCATTTGATGGGAGGGGGCAAGCGCTAGGGCTCAGAGTAGAAAAGTAACTTTCCCAAGATCACACAGCTAATAAGGAACAGTTGAACCAGGATTTAACTCAGTCAGCCAGGTCAAACATCAGAAGAAAAATAAAAGAGAGAGAAAGACAAAGATTACCCCATTTCCATTCTCAAAGTGCTCCCAGCCTGTCATTTCCTAAAGTGGCTGTGGTTAGATTCAGCAGCCTGCAATTGCTTCCCAGTCTGGTCTGCGTGGCTGACTGCAAGATCTGGGGGTGTCGCTCTTTGATTAGATCTGGGGGTGTCGCTCTTTGATTAGGGGCATTAAAAACAGGCTGCAGAGCCACCCTGGTCCAGCACAATGGGGGGCCCGACTGGGGAGTGAGTCAGCCAGGAAGCCCTCATGAATGCCAAGAATAAACATCCCAGAATAGCTGCCCACTGGGCAGGAGGCTTCAGGAGTTGCCCCACGTGTGCCAGCCTGGGAACTGGAGTTGGCAGTAAGCTTGACAAGATGGGTCTGAGCCAAAAATAATCCCTGTCTGCTCCAGAAGACTCCTGGGGAAGTGAAAGAAAACTTCAGGTAGAAGCAAATGGGGAAACTTGTAACTGATGACTCCACTACAGATGGGAAGGAGTTCCATCCTGTGTGTTACCCGTGACCAAGGTACTGGGCAAGTTTGACCTGAGACCATGTTGGGCATCTCAACTGGTTTTTTAAATATTTTTAATCTGACAACATGAGATTCTAGGCAAAAGAGAAAGTTAGGAACTAGAGCGCTCACCGATTAATCATGAAAAACAGGGTGGGCCTGAATTTTAAAAAAACAATAGATTCAGGCTTTCAAACACCAGATACTTAACTAGGGCCTAGGAAGAGGTAGGCAATGGACTTGGCACTGGAGATATAATGATAAACAATGCATCACTGAACACTGTTTCCTCAAAGCCCAAGCTCCTTAACAAGATACTCAAGAGTTCTCCCTTTCAGGGATGAATAATATATTAGTTAGGTCTCCTAGGGTCAAAAGTAAGAGAGACAATTCAAATTGAATTAAAGGAAACAAAAAGGAGTTTTTTGGTTCATGTAATGAAACTGGGGAGGTAGAATGTCTTCAGGCATGGCTGGATCCTGACATCAATGTCACCAGACTATCTCACTTGCTGCATTCCTCTGCTCCGCCTTCCTTGATTTTGGCCCCCTTCTCAGGAATATTTTCCTTTGGAGCTCCCAGAAACTCTAGGCCTTCATACTCATAGTTCATGTAGAGTATGACTCCTGTAAAGGACTCAAGACTGGCTGTAATTGAACTGACTTGGGTCATATGCTCATCTTGAACTGTTAACTGTGCAAGGGTGATGAAATACACTTGTTGCTCCATGTTGGGCACTCCACCCAGTAACGGGGGTGAGATCAGATGATAGAATTCACCTATAATTCTGTAAGTAAGAGAGGGGTAGCTTCCCTAATGAAAGGTGCTTTTCCAGAGGAAGGGGGATGTACATTAAGTGGACAAAACAACAGACGCACACGACACATGTAGAATCAGACTTCTCCTGCCCTGAAGGTTCCAGTGGCAGCTCAATTCTATTCCTGACCCTGTCATTAAAAAGAAGAGTAACACTAGAAAAATCCTTTTCTCTTCTCAGAGCCTCAGTTCCTCTTTAAAAATGAAAGCGTGTTCAAGTTTCTCAGTAATGGAATACTTTGTCTAATTCAATTCTATGCAGAAACCCAATACTCAATTTATACATCAGACAGACAAATGGGCACCTGCTTGTGTTGAACCAGGGGGAAAAATTGGGGAGGAGCGTTGCCCTTAATCCTCCTGGAGTAACCCCTGAGGCTCACACTGACATATCTTTTAAGCACTTTGCAGGTATTGCAGCAGGTGGGAGGGAAACAGCAGAGACAAGGAAGAAAAGGAAGCAAGTCAAAGGTGCATTGTCGGGCTTCCCTGGTGGCGCAGTGGTTGAGAATCTGCCTGCCAATGCAGGGGACACGGGTTCGAGCCCTGGTCTGGGAGGATCCCACATGCCGTGGAGCGGCTGGGCCCGTGAGCCACAATTACTGAGCCTGCGCGTCTGGAGCCTGTGCTCCGCAACAAGAGAGGCCGCGATAGTGAGAGGCCCGCGCACCGCGATGAAGAGTGGCCCCCGCTCGCCGCAACTAGAGGAAGCCCACGCACAGAAACGAAGACCCAACACAGCCAAAAATAAATAACTAAATAAATAAATAAAGGAGTTCCTAAAAAAAAAAAAAAAAAAAAAAAGGTGCCTTGTCAAGTGAATTGCCACTGGAACTGAATCCCCCTGGGTCACTTTGGGAGACAGTGTACATATGCCTCAGACTTAGACACCCCCCACCAAGGTGTTTATCCATTTAGTTCCATCAGCCTTTGGTTGAGGTCTACACTCAGAAAGTGCTGTGCCCTGGCACTTCTAGCCTGCCCTGCTCAGGTGGCCAGAGAGAGCCTTCAGGGAAGGAATAGCAAGAGCTGGCAATTGGAAATGTTAAGTGCCAAAGGAATAAGGGACAGCTATAAACAGGGTTGGTCACAAAGGTATAAAAATTATGTCACACACTTGACATGCATTTATGGAGAACTACTCTGTTCAGGATAGTAAATAGCAGGAGTTTCTCCCCTCACAGAGCTTACAGTCGGTCACGGGGGACAGATGTATCAAGAGGCTGTAGTATTGATACAGTGTGACAGGCAATAATGACAGTGCAAGAAGCATGGGGCCACACAGGAGCGATGTTTAACCCAATATTGAGAATGGAGGGAGTCGTGAAAAGCTGATGATAAAAATGACATCTCAGCTGAAATCTTCAAATTAATCGCTTACTCCCACTCATGCCCAGATTAGCAGAAATGCCATCATATTTCTTCAGATTACCCCGTTACAGGTCGAATGTGAACCCTAAACATTCTGATGTTGAAGTCCTAACCCCCAGTATCTCCAAATGTGACCTCATTTGGAGGCGGGTGTCTTTGCAGAGGTAATCAGCTAAAATGAGGTGGTCCAGGTAGACCCTAATCCAATGTGACTGGGGTCCTTACAAAATGGGGAGCTTTGGAGAAGACACACACATGCAGGAAGAGCACCATGTGAGGACAGGAGTTATTGCTGCCGCAAGCCACGGAACTACCAGAAGCCAGAAGAGAGGCCTGGGATGGATCCTTCCCTCAGAGCCCTCAAAAAGAAACAACGCTGCTGACACCTTGATTTTGGACTTCCACCCTCCAGAACTGTGAGGCAGTAAGTTTCTGTTGTTTAAGCCCCCCATCTCTGGGACAGCCCCCCCCCCCATTGTGCCAGCCCCAGGAAACGAGTACACCACCCTTTCCATGAATCTCACACCTTATTTATTCAATACAAACTGGTTCTACTTCCAAAGGCACTAAGGGGACCAAAATTTCTGTTGCCTTGCTTCTGTTGCTGCCACTTGGGGTTGCTACAGACAAATGGTTTTCTCTCCCCCTGGAGGGAAGGGAAGGCATTGGCTGATGGGGTGGTGCTGTTACCAAAACACCACTGAAATCCAACCCCACCTATATGCTGTGCCAGGACCAGCTCTCCCCATGAGACAACGATTCTAGAACCCAGGGTTGGGCTCTGGTCACTCTACGAACTTCCCCTTCCCTTTGGTGATTCTGTCCTAGGCAGACTGCTATGGAGATTATCTCCAGCTATCAAATAAGATCTGTTGGCTGAATATCAAACTCAGCTCCAGGGCAAATGTGTTGCCTCATCCCCAGAAACTTAGAGCTATTCAGATCAAAGGGGATTCAGAAGGGTAGCTTGACCAAGCCATCGAGAGATCCCATATGACACCTGAATTTCATTCACTCAGCCAAGACAGGCCTCGTCCAGCGACCTGCCCAGAGCACAGAAAAATCATCCTGTAGTGAATAACTGCTTCTACCACTAGAAGAAGTTGGAGACAAAACTCAAATGTCAGACTCTCTGGAAAATTTTTTAAATAGGAATTAATATTATTTAAGTCCTACCTCACTAATCACTTTGATCCATATACAAAACTTACAACACAGGAAGGAATTGCTATTGTCCTGACATGTACAAGGTCTTCTGGGATAAAAGGAAAGAAGAACTTTCTCAAATCTGCCTGGGGATGCTCAGATAAAGTACTGTGACTTTATAGCGGGTGGAGACTCCCATAAAGGGCACATTTCTGCTAAGCTGCAGAAACGTTGGAGCAGGGTATGGGGATAGCTAGGGGAACAAAGTGGGGAAAGGGATTATTGAAATATCCTTGTTGAAAGAATGTGAATGGCCTCTGCAAATGCTATTCTTCTTCCTCCATCCCTCACCATCTACTCTTCTCCTGGATAGCTCCTGTCTATTCACGAGATCTCACTTTAGGTGTCTCCTCTCTCAGGAAGACTCTCCTGATTTTAAACCTTCCAATTCTGAGTTAATTCCCCGTTCAAAAGCAACTTTAGCATCCTGCATGCCTCCCTCTCGCATTAGACTGCAGAAACCTATTTATTTGTCTGCCTCTCCCACTAGACTGCAAGCTCTTCCAAGGCTGACAACTTGTCTTGCTCACTATGTTATCCCTAGTGTGTAACACATGCCTGGCGTTCCATTAATAGATGCTGAATGCACCTGAGCCCAGAACTCCCTGCAGCCAAAGCCTGCATAACATGGAAGATCCTGCGGCTCTAGGACCAGTGTTAACATCTGGGTTGCCAATTCCCTCTGGATTTTCTTGCAAGTTCCTGATACCAAGCAGGACCCTGTGGGGTTCCTGGGCATAAAAGTCTTTCTGTGTCCCCCGTTTCTTGATTACAGGAAATAGGCTTCATTCAGGCTCCATGACCTTCCCTGAGTTCCAACTAGCACAACAGTTCAAACAGTTGCTAATTAGGGAAGGGAGGGGATGCAGAGCTGGGGGAGGAACAGTCAAGAGAAACAATAGTGCAGCCTTGGGGCAGGGTCCTGGTTCCCCTCAAGAGATACACATAATGTATTTGAAAATTCCCACATTAAAAAGTTTAAAAAAAAAAAAAAGAGATACACATAACAATACCTTTGAGCTGTTTTGCAGGTACTGAAACCCTCACCAGGGGGGAGAAGTTAACTGTCTGCTGCCCACAAGCACGCAGACCCCAGACCGGGTGGAACCGGAAGGTTGATGATGCCGACTCCCACTTACCTCCCCACCAACCAATCAGAAGAGTGTCCACGGGCTGATCACGCCCTCTTTGAACCATTACTTTAAAACTTCTCCCTACCCCCCTCCAGGTTGGGACACACAGTTTTGAGGGCATTAGCCCTCTGTGCCTGGCAAAGCAATAAAGCTATTGTTACCAAGTCCAAGCTCGCTCTTCTCGCTGCACAACAGGCCAATAAATCGGGAGACGAGGTGTTGCGGCAGGGAAGACGACTTTCGGAAAGCCAGCAGACGGAGATGATGGCGTATTAAGGTCCCTAAAAAAACAATCTTATTGGGGTGTGGATGCCAGTTCCTTTTATAGAATCAAGAGAGGGAAGTAAAGTAAAAAGGCAGAATAGAGAGAGAGAGGCAGGGAGGAAGTAAAGTAAAAAGGGCCATCGGTCTTGCAAAACATCTCCTGGAATGGCCAGCCTCGGGGAGGGGATGTGTTAATTTCTTCTTTCTTGCAGCATTCCAGGTCGGGTTCCCTGAGGCAGGCCATTATGTATGATTATAATAACAAAAGCAACGAAAAGCAAAGGCTAAAGTCAAAGAGACAGATCCAACATGGAGTCAAAATTGGCTCTTCCCTGTTACACTATCTTTCCTACTTCACCCAAAACTCTGTCTCCAAGATTTAATTCAGTGTCGGGGTACAGAGGTCGGATTCGGCTTCGCTCACGTTCCAGACCCTATTTCCTGCTTGCCTGCTACACCCACTCTCACCAACTCTTTTAGATCTTGTGCATGACTCTCGTGGTTCCTCATCCTCATTTCTTCTGGCTTCCTCACAGATGCCAGTTTAATGGGGGTGGAGGGTCAAGGGAATCCATGAATCTCTGCCTCAAGAGACATGGTTGAATCCAGATTCCTATGCTCTGGTCAGGAAAGCATCATGGTGTCCTGGAAAGGATACTAGACCCAAGTTCACAAACTCCATCTCAGTCTACTTCCTAGTTGGGTGGCCATGGGCAAGTCATTTTACCTTTTTGAACCTCGGTTTCCTCAACAATACAGTAGATATAATAATCCCTATCTAAACACTGTGCTTCCTGATAAGGTCAAATGAATACTGCATATGTAGTGTTTTGCAAACAACAAAGTGCTATGCATATACATGGAGTTGAAACTCATTGTACAAAGAGCTGTGGATGAGAACATCGGAAATATTTGATGGTAGTCCAAGAATATTGCATCTGAAGCTCCCTTTTTACAACTCCTTTGTTTTACAAAGGATTTCCGGCATGATTCATTCTTCAGACTCAACCAGCTTTCCCACGTGAATCCATGACACTTGAAATAGCTTTTCAAAGCCAGACCTTAAATCACCATGCTAGATTTGGTACCTAGCCCAAAGCAATATTAATATGAACCAATCCAATTAAATGAAGATCAAACACCATCCCTTTCCTGAAGTTTTCGCTGATTCGAACTGTCCCCAAAACCACCACAACAGCAAGACTCTGGAAGGTTTCTCATCCTCCTCTGAATTCACTCCCAACCCTAGCATCCCTAGGATTCTAGTTCTCCGTGAGGTGACTAGTATCTGGGAAACATAAAAACAAACAGGACAGAATAGGACAAATTGAAATAAAACTAGGTTATTAGCGTCCACTTAAAACACTTTGCATAGGTAGGGGTTGCAGACACCAGATTAAAAATCAGCCCCTCACCAAGAGAGTCATAATATCAAAAGTTAGATCATAAGTAGATCTTGGGAACCATAACACTCAATACTGTAGATACTGCCAAGATATTTAATGGGACAGGCTTCACTGATACCACACATAGAGCATAGAGTCAGATCTACATCATCCTAATCCTAGCGCCACATTTTATACTACTTATGTGGCTTTGGGCAAGTCACTTAACCTCACTGAGTCCAGATTCTTCATCTGCAAAATGGGACGTAATAATAGCTTTTAGCTTAAAGATTTGTTGCAAATATTAAATGATATAATACTTGGGTACCAGACAGAAAGGAAATGATCCATAAATGTTAGCCATCATTACTGTTACTGTATATCTCGAGGACCTAGGCCCAAATTCTCGTGCTACTCAATGCCATGACATAGCAACCTCTCTAGGTAGACTTTCCAGTGGTCACATGCTCCCAATATGGAAGACGTCTCTTTCTCTTTTGTGTTTGTCATGCATTTGTTGACACTTTTAGTTTTCTACCCCATTCTCCTGAAGCATCATATACATTTTTCCATCACAGTACTCTTTGCCTTGAATAGTAATTGACTCTCTTCCTTCAAGATTCTGAACACCTCCAGGGCAAGGGCTCGGTCTCATTCAGCCTTGTATTGAGGCAGGAGATAGATGGGCTCCAGGCCAGACATTTACAACTGCCCTCCTGTTCCCACTTCCTGGGGTGAGAAGAAGATGGGCTCCAGGACGGACATTCATTACCAGCCCCCTGTTTACACTTCCTGAAGCAAGAGACAAATGGGCTCCAGGACTACATATTTATGACCGGACTCCTATCTATATTTCAAGATCTGTACCTCGATATAAAAACCAGCAACTGAAATAGGGTAAATAACCAGACATTGGACATTTTTATGGCAGGGACAGAGTGGGACTAAACCTTGTTAAAAGATCAAGAGGTCATACATTTCCCATCCTTGGGGCAAGGGAAACATTGCACATGCGCAGAAAGGCTCCTTGGGGGTCAAAAAGGAGGAGACACCACCCCATCATATGTGATGCTAAGACCGTCCCATAGGCCTTTGGTCTGTAACCCATCTTGGAAAAAAGTTTTGCAGGCATGTTGGGGAGAGTCCTAGGGCAGGGCAGGTGTGGAAAAAGAAACCAGATAATTGGCCAAAGGTAAACAAAGACCCAGAAGAACTACCCTGTATGAATGACTTCACCGCTTCTTTACTGGGCTCCTCCTGCTTAGGGGGGACGCCCACACCCTTCCTCTCTGAGTGTGCGCCTCTGCCTCGCTTCTGTCTTCACTAGAACTCTTCCCCTGTGTGCTCTTCCACTTGATGTTGTGCTGTGTCTCTAAGAATACACTTTGTACCTGTTTTCACAGTTTTCGCCTCCGTGAGAAACGCATTTTTCACTGGGGGCAAGAGCCAGGGGATGGCTAGGATTCCTGGTTTTCATCCAGGCTACCCAGGTTCAATTCCTGGGCAGGGAATGAAGATCTTGCTTCACGCCACCACTCACTGCTGCCTCTCCGAGATCAGTATTTCCAGAGTTTCACAAAATATTTAGCCCATCACTGGTGTTTAATATTTGTTAAGCTAATTAAAAAGAAGGGATATTAATTGATCCTACCTTGCTCAAAGCACCCACTGGGGAGCACGAGACACAGAAGTGACAGGATGAGTTTGCACAGTATGTCAAGCTTCATGCTACGCAAGTTATGACTGTTAGGTTTTTCACTCTATCAGTAAAGAATACATTCCGGTACGTGTATAAGCCAACCAAGAGTGGCTTATACAAATAGGATTTATTTTCTTCCATTTTTATAGGTTAGAAATTTCTGGTTTTTCTTCTACCCTTTATTGGTACCATTTGGAGCCTGTAGTGTCCTATCTTTCTGCTCTGCCATCCTTCGCTTTGTTCTCTTACTTGCAAGTTGGCTGCCGCAGCTCCAGGCAACACTTCCACATTCAAGGCAAAAAAAATGGGGGGAAAGACGCACCAGTCCTTTCTGCCCTCTTTTTTCAGGAAATCAAAAACTACTCCAGAGACCCACAGTAGAACTCTACCTAGGTCCCATTTGCCAACCCTAGTACATGGGAGGCTATGAAAGTATATTTAGCTGGGCACTTGCTGCTCCAAACATATTAGCAAGTTTCTTACCCAGGAAAAAGAAAGAAGATAGATATTAGGTAGACACTTAAGAGTTTCTGTGATGAAATCTCATGGTTTCATGAAAACCTAATGGAAGTGGGATCAATAACTCCATTTCATAAATACAGGTCCTGAAGTTGAGAAATAAAGCAATTCATACAAGTGCAAAAAGCTGATCCACGGAAAGCTGGCATTCTGCCAACTTACTGTCCATGCTCGTTGCCATAAGCCACATTGAAAACTAACAAGAAAAAGGTATCTAAAGTTGTGTTTATATATGATTAGAATAAGCAAGGCTTCCACGTACAACTTCCTTATTTTTTAGGAAGAGCTTGTTTGCTGAAGGAGACAAACTCTTGACCTTTCTGCCATAGGCATCAAATCTCAACCAAATTAGCCACCGCCCCTGTTTTCTGCACGCTTTATAAACCAGTTTCAAATAATCTTTAGCAAAATGTCAATCCAGCCTGCCTCACTACTAAAATGTGTTCAGCCTAAGTTTTGAGAGTCGAAATGAATCACAATGAGGTTTTAAGAATTGTGCAGGGCGTAGAAACCATCCAGATTGACAAAAATAAAAGCTTAATCCTGCGCATTTGAAGAAAACATTGGATGAGTCCATTCAGCTGGAAACTTCTAACAGCTTAGAGCAATAAAATGCCTTTGTGGCCTTCCTAACCCATTTTTAATTTTTGAGTAAAATTAATAACGTAAATACCTAGGAGTTACCAGCTGCCTTCCTTCCTAAGGATATAAGACTCTCATATATATTCCCCATCTGTCTTTGCCAAAGGCAGGTGCGGTTTATAAACATGAGAATAATTGTGTCTATTTTGCAGACAGAGGAGTTAAGACACAGAATGGGTACAGTTACTTCGCAGGGGGCAGCCACCTGACAAGATTAATGTTACTTTCGCATTTGTACATTCTTATTAGTCCCTTCCCAACGAAAGGGAAAACTCTTGATGTATTTACTCCAAGGCTTCTATTTCTTAGCGACTTGCCTGGTGCTGTTTCCACATGCAAAATGGACAGAAGAGTTCATATGGTTAAACAGTGACACCTGGCCAAGATCCCCATGTATAAGTTTGCCCATGTGGTCTACTGACTTTGTTCCCTCAGCTCAACTCTCCCCAACCTGAAACAAATGTTTTATAGACCTGATCCTTTTTCTCGAGGTTTCACTCTCTGTAAGGAGTTTCCTACCCTGTGAGGAGTGTTGAGAGGAGTGGAAATGCCCTCTGACAGCACTTTCCTGAAAAGGCCGAAGTGTTGGGAGAAGCTTCTACCTAGTCCAATAGAAATCGGGACATTAGAGAAGAGTTCTGTGCACCCTCCCCATTTGTCACGCGGTGAAGGTAAGTCTACTTGCTACAGCATAGCACAAAGAGGTACGCTTAGGGAATGGGCAAGACTGAGTTCAAGTCCCAGTACTTGCTAGCTTTGGAATGAACCCCTAGCTAAGATGCTTAATCTCCCTGAGTGTCAGTTGCCACATCTGTGAAAGGATGGGTGATAAGACTTATAGTGAAGTACTGTAAAGGTTACCTGAGATCATGGGTAAATGGCCTGGTAGGTATTGAATGTATTTATCAGTATTCTATTAAACAGTGAGATGCAGCTGCCAGCACCTGCTGAATTTTTTTCCTCAGAGGCTGAGAGAGGGCCAAGCTCCAGGCAAAGGATGCTCTGTGCCTTGGGCCTGAGGCTCTCCAGGTAGGACGAGCTGAAGTGGGTACTGATTAGAATACATTATACTAGGGGAGGAGGGAGACTCGGCCCTGGAGGAAAACAAATGATGGACACAGAGTGAACATAGCCCTGGGAAAAGGAGGTGGTCAGGCTCCAAAGAAAAGGCTGGGATTTAAACTTGTTCAGAAACTCCTTCTCTCTTTCTCCCCACTTTCCTCCTCTAATCCCCCCTAGGTCACCCTCCTCCTGTTTCCCTTAACAGAGGCCCTCCCCTCTCTCATTGAAAACAACCCCATCAAGACTTGCTAGATGAAGCAGAACTGGCTCCCAGGGAAATACGAAGGATGGTCTCAGTATCACGAAGAACCCAGGAAATGGGAATTCAAACATCAATCAGATGCCTCAAGAGGGCTTAAAAGGGGGAGGGAAGGAGGCAGCCAGAATGCTTTCTACACAAAAATAACCTTGTTTGCTTTAACTTTTAATGTTGACTATAGCTCTTCAGGTATGTCTCAAGACATAAATAATTCAAATCACAGGTTTTCTTTCCTTTTAATACTGAAATAAAGTTGGGTACCAACACACATACCTATACTGCTTTACCTAAAAGATAGCAGAGTGTACCGGTGTAACAAAAACACAAGCAAGGATCAGATTCCTAGTGTGGGAAATCAAAGGTAGAGGATGGAAGGGACTTGCTTGAAGTCTCTCCCAGTTGAGCCAGAGCGAAACTGGAATGAACCTCCGAGGACGTGGGGCTCGTCTCCCATCTGATTTCCCACTGTGCTGACAAAAGACAGCATCTTGCAGAGTACTAACTTGTCCTCCTCCTTCCTTACTCCTTCGACACACAAAGACTCCAAATGAAAATGTCATTTGGATCAAAATATTCGAGATGCATTAAGACATCTAAAATTGCACACAGATCAAAGTATATGAAGTCATACATTTTCTGGCTCCCCCTCACGATGGTCATCAAAATAATAAAGAAGCCATTTGCCACTTCCCACACTAATTCCACTATAATCAGAACATAGTCATACATTTGCCTTTGCCAAATTGGGATTTGTGAAATTCTGAACATAAATGGGAGCACCGTTGGCGGCCAGGGGTTCAGAGACTGAGGTTTCTATCATTTTGGCGTGACAGGTTGGGAATTCCTGGGCTTTCACCTAGCCGGCAAATGACCAAAGGCCAAAACTCTTTTCTTTGCCACCTATGACCAGGTAGCATATCTGATTCAGCCTGCTAGGAAACTCTTCCCTAATCCTGCCAGCCAAAGAAATCGCTTCCCTACTCCAGACATCCACAGCCCTACTGCTGATGTCTTCCAAGGGACTTTTAAACAGCAGGATATGTTTTAGGATAATGAAAAGGGAATGTGCGTTGAAATCAGAAAACCTAGGTGTGAGTTCTTGGTCCTTCACTCACTCGTATGAACTGAGCAGTCTTATTGGCTCTGAGATCCAGACATGACATAGATGCCACTGCCTGTGAATGTTTACATTCAGTGGTTAATTCCCGGTCATGTAACGAGACAAACACGATCCCTCAACGTTTCAGTCAACAAATCATTTGAAGACCATTTGAGGACGGAATATGGTTTCCGGGCTGTCGTCTGAAATCAAGAGAGTAGTAAAGTTGAATCAAGGAAGAACCAGGAAATGAAGCCCCACTACAGAAGTTCATGACCACAGCAGGGGTGGACGTGGCAGGAGGAAAGAAGACAGGGGCCTGGGTCTGGTGCCATCTCCATCTGCCATGGAGGAAAACGAAACTGTGGCTGTGACTATGGCTACCACTCGGACGTGGACAGTCTGGAGGGGCCACTTAACAACCTCAGCAACCCTGTATCAAGGAAGAGATTCCCACCCTGCAGAGAGACACAGGACTGGCAAGTGGTGTGGGGCAAGCAGAGCAAGGATTCTAAGGGCCTTACCTTTATCAAGTTCTCTCAGGGCCCAAAGGTTTGCAGCCAGGGAAGAAATGGCCAGTGCCTCAGCCCCAGTGATGCCAAGTCTGTAAGGTTTTCATTAAACAATCTAGATCACTTGGTGACCAACGAGATGTTGAAGAGGAAGAATGTACAAGAATATGTGTCATGAAATTGAAGTCCTACACAACACTGTTAGAAAACAAAATCTCCCAAAAAGCCAAGATTTGGGTTATTTTTATAATTGAAACCGTCACAAGTTGCCTAAGCAATAGCAAACTGTGATGGAAGGTTTAGACCAATCTTGGCTGAACCTAAAATACAAAATCCCAACCCTCTGAATAAGAATATCCAGTTGCATGAGTCAAGAAACATTGGGACTTGAATCCATAAACAAGTTTCCATTTGAATAATAATCCAAACTTTCAAGTTTTGAAATGAAATACCTCTCCATAAACTTGTACTATCTGTACAACTGTCTCCAAACACTTGTCGGTTGTATTACAAATCCCTTTCACTGAAAAGCAGCTCTTTGGCAATATTATTATAGTACCAGGATTGACTGTTATGCAGTTAAAGACCCTTCTGGCACCCAAATTATGGTGACAGAGTTCTTCCATATTTTAATGTACTATCAGCCACATACACAGAATACATAGGCTTTGGTACTTTCCCGAGAATCTGAAAGGTATGTTCTTCTGAAATGATGGATGCAGAAATGGATTAACTATGAAGCTGATGAAGTTAAAGTCTCAGGACCCCTCACTTGAAAGGCTCATTCCAAGACCTTGTGCCTAACTTTGGATCTGTAATTTAGTTTTCTTTCCTTTAAAGCGTGTGATGGTTAATTTTAAGTGTCAACTTGACTGTGCTAAGGGATGCCCAGAAGCTGATAAAACCTTTTTTCTGGGTGTGTCTGTGAAGGTGTTTCCAGAAGAGATTAGCATTTGAATCTGCAGACTGAGTAAAGGAGATCACCCTCACCATTCTGGGTGGGCATCGTCCAGTCCATTGAGGGCCTGAAAGAACCAAAAGGTGGAGGAAAGGTGAATTTCCTCTTGGGTTGAGCTGGGACGTCTCTCTTTTCCTGCCCTCAGACAGACATTGGCAGTCCTGGATCTCAGAACTTCAGACTGGGACTGAATTACACCTCTGGATTTCTGGTTCTCCAGCTTATGAAAGGCAGATAGTGGAGCTTCTTGAAAATGGCTAAAGGGTACAAAGTTTCAGTTATGCAACCTATTGTCTCTTTGATGTTATATTAATGTTTTCAATTAAGTTAGAGTCAAGATCTTTTTGCCTATTGGACACTCTGTCCTGGTAAAATGGCTTTGCATGTTTCTTTTTATCAATTTAACAGTTCAGCTCTTGGAGGTCATCTTAAATTCCCTATTTCCAGATCATGGAGGCCTTAAGTTTCTTTAGGAATTGGCTGTAGAACGGAAGACTCTTTTCTTTTTTTTTTTAAATATTTGAGAGATAGTATACCTTTCCCTGATTTTTTTTAAAATTATTTATTCATTCATTTATTTATGGCTGTGTTGGGTCTTCGTTTCTGTGCGAGGGCCCCCTCCAGCTGCAGCAAGCGGGGGCCACTCCGCATCGCGGTGCGCGGGCCTCTCACTATCGCGGCCTCTCTTGTTGCGGAGCACAGGTTCCGGACGCGCAGGCTCAGTAATTGTGGCTCACGGGCCCAGCTGCTCCGTGGCATGTGGGATCTTCCCAGACCAGGGCTCGAACCCGTGTCCCCTGCATTGGCAGGAAGACTCTCAACCACTGCGCCACCAGGGAAGCCCTAGAACGGAAGACTAAAACCAGAGGCCAGAGCAGGGTGCTGCTAACTGTGGTCCTGACCGTTTTCCACAGTAAGACATGAGTAACTTCTGGGAAATTTGAATGAGTTTAATAGAACATAGAGGCAGGGAGAAGAAAAAGCAGGGATGGAGAGCATGGAGAGAGAGAGAGAGAGAGAAGAGAAAAGACAGCCAGTGAAATTTCCAGGGAGGATTGTTCTGGTATAATTTAATTTTGAGAGATTTACATTCATGAAGAAATAATAATAATACCAAAGATTTTTATCTTTGTATAAACTTCAGTTTAGATCTATATTACTCTGTGCTAGGCATTTGGCTAAGCACTGTATTTTCATCGCCTATAAGGTACTTAGTATTTTTATTCCCATTTATTCATAAGGAAACTGAGGTTTACAAAAGTTAAATAACTTTCCATAGGTCATGCAGTTAATTGACAAAGCTGAGACACAGTCCTAGGGAGTCTTACTCCAAAACTTCTCTCTTAACCACAGTGAAAATGCAGCCCCCCGATAATCCCCAACCAATGTGAGAAGATACCTCTACTTTGCCCCCTTGATGCCATGCTTTTCCTGATGTTATTACTCTCTGACTAAATGCTGATGTTTCTTCATTTTAATCTTGATTCTACAGGAAAATTCTTCCCATATAAATTATTAAGCAATTTATTCAAGAAATGAAATCTCTAAAAATTGACCACGTGCTGCCTTGACCAGTCAAAGAGATTCTATGTGTAGCCTTTTACTTATCAATCATTTCTGCAGGAGTCAGACCCCAGAAACCCTGTCAAAGCACGTTTATGCTCCACAAGTCCTGGAACTTTCTTCAAACAAGGTGTGCTAAAATGAATAATGCTTTCTCAGCCTCCATATTTGAAAGGGCAAGTCCATCTTCAAAACACACAGGACACATCCCTGCACTTCTCTTACATAAAAGCTTATCTCACACGTATCTGAGATTATATCCCTTCTGGATAGTTAAAAAAAAAATGAGTTCTATCATTCTTAAAAATTCACCAAAAAAAAAAAAAAACCCCAAAATGCATAGACTATGTGTAATCCAGAGATACTCAACAAGGGTTGGATTTATAGTGCAATTAGAAGAGAATAAACCATGATGCTGGGAAAACCTTGGACTGAATCCCAGCCGAGCCTCTAGCTGGCTTTATGGCCTTAGGACAATGACTGACCTCTGTGAATCTCACTTTCTCTTATCTGTAAAAAATAATAATGGCTACCTGTGTTTGTCTCTCAATTAAAAACAATCAAGATGTGCTAAGTTTGCCTCCTATAAAGAGAAGCTTAGAAAAACAGGGTAGGGGAAGGCAGCTTTCTAGAGGAAGCCAAGCATAACGATGGATCTCAGAGCCTCTTTAAGACCAGAATGGAAAGGACATTCCAGAATCCATGGAAGTTCCATTCATCCTAATGCACCAGGGTCTAAATAGCTGTGGTCTGTCCCAGAGCGAGAGCTCATGGCACTTCCCTCCAGAGGCACAATAACACGGCAGCTACATTTGGTTTCTGCTTGCCTGTTTGTCACATCTGCCCTTTTCTCTGTGAACAACTGCCGATTCTCCCTGAATTTTCCAGTGTAAACTCCTGAGAGGGAGAATCTGATTATCATACCCAGCTGCCATCGCCTCCAGATAGTCAGGAAAGGGGGAAACATGGTGCAGAATTCAGTTCCTCTTGCTCAAGGAACAACTAAGGACCAGTCTCTGCATCAGGAAATGTGGGTGTTGCAGGAATCACCATCTATCTATCAAGTTTACCAGTGGATAGGCTGTTATAATGGGGCATATATAGTGCCTGGCTCATAATAGGTATGCTATAAAAGGGAATTACTACTATTTTGGACAGACTCAAAATTGGATTCCAGTGCTCAGAAAACTAATAATCGTGTGATTGATGGCTAACACTTAATTGAGTACACTCTGTATGCCCCAGCACTTTACTTGCATCTCCTTTAACCTGCACAATAACTTGATCATATTATCATCCTTACTTTATATACAAGGAAATTCAGGCTCAAATGATTTACATAATCGACTTCAGGAAACGAAGCTAATGACCTTGAATCCAGAGCTCTTTCACCAGAGTCCACATCTATGAATACTGCCTCAAAGTAATCAGAAACACTGCCCTGGAGCCTGGGTTCCAGCCCTTTGGTCTTGCCTAAATCACTTAAACCCTCTGGACCTTGGAGTCCCATGTAACCAATAAAAAAGTGACCCTCGGTGATAATAGATACTGGGCTTAGAATGAGAAAATCTGGCTTCCGGTCTATGACCCCGTACTTCCTGGTTGTGCGCCTTGCACTAACCTCAAACTTTCCAAGCCTTCCTTTCCTGAGCTGTAGGTTGGCAGCGACATTACATGCTCTGTCGGCCTCACTGCTTCATGTGAGGCTGAGAATCAAAATGAAATACTATTGGGAGGAAATTGCCTAGGCACCATTTAAGCATTATATGAATGTGAGTTATTATTATCAAAAGTCCATTTGAACTCACATTTTATCATTTGAAATCCTGCAGTGGTATTCTGTTTAATGATGTTGTTCAGCTAACTTTAAATGATTCATTCTCTCTCATATAAATCTACTGACCACCTACAGTAGTCAAGGACTGTAAGAGGAATAGGAACATAAAGACGAGAAAGGCAAGATTTCTATTGTCAAAATGTTCACAGTATGGAGGGAGAGGAGGGCTGTAAACAAGGGGTTTCTGGTGCAGTTTGGAAAAATGCTATATCAGGCGTAGAAACAGAGCGATGTGGGAACACAGATAAAGCTGGGAGGTCTGCCTGGGGAGAAAGCTTAATTTAATCAAGATACAGCCATTGTGGAGAACAGTATGGAGGTTCCTTAAAAAACTAAAAATAGAACTACCATACGACCCAGCAATCCCACTACTGGGCATATACCCTGAGAAAACCACAATTCAAAAAGAGTCATGTACCAAAATGTTCATTGCAGCTCTATTTACAACAGCCAGGACATGGAAGCAACCTAAGTGTCCATTGACAGATGAATGGATAAAGAAGATGTGGTACATATATACAATGGAATATTACTCAGCCATAAAAAGAAACGAAATTGAGTTATTTGTAGTGAGGTGGATGGACCTAGAGTCTGTCATACAGAGTGAAGTAAGAAAGAGAAAAACAAATACTGTATGCTAACACATATATATGGAATCTAAGAAAAAAAAAAAAAGGTCATGAAGAACCTAGGGGCAAGACGGGAATAAAGACACAGACCTACTAGAGCATGGACTTCAGGATATGGGGAGGGGGAAGGGTAAGCTGGGACGAAGTGAGAGAGTGTCATGGACATATATACACTACCAAACGTAAAATAGATAGCTAGTGGGAAGCAGCCGCATAGCACAGGGAGATCAGCTCGGTGCTCTGTGACCACCTAGAGGGGTGGGATAGGGAGGGTCGGAGGGAGGGAGACACAAGAGGGAGGAGATATGGGGATATATGAACATGTATAACTGATTCACTTTGTTATAAAGCAGAAACTAACACACCATTGTAAAGCAATTATACTCCAATAAAGATGTTAAAAAAAAAAAAAAAAGATAACATCTCAGCAGGTTGGATAGCAAGTGAGAAAGGTGGGTAAAGACAATTGTAAGGTGACAGATTCTCCCAAGCACGCCCACCCTCCACCACTGCAGTGTCCATTCCTCTTTCCTTTCTCTTAGTGATAGAACCTCCTGGGTTTTAGCTGGCAATGTGTCTGCCTGGCAGTCTCCATTTGCAACCTCCCTTGCAACTGAGTGTGGCCACGTAGCAATGAGATGTGAGCCCAAGTCATGAGCACAACCTCCGGGTCACCTCCTTAAAAACAAAACCACTGTGGACGTGGAAGAGGGGCCAGCTTCAACCACACAGCAAGGACAACAGCTGGGAAATGGCAGAGCAATAGGACGGAAGAGCCCTGGGAGCTGCTGTCCTTGTGAAGCAGAGCTGCCCCACCAGCTCAGGACCACTCACTCTGTCTGTTTCATAAGAGAAAAATTAAGGTCTGTCTTGTTTAAAGGACTTTATTTTTTAGTCTTAAAAAAAAAAAAAAGTATCTTAACATTTTAGCCAATAAGAACATGTGAAAAGCCCTGGAATCATGAAGAGAGAAACCAGCTGTGTTTAGGGAATGATCAAAAATTTATTTTGAGTCATATGGGGACTCAAAAGTACAGGCTCCCATGAGAATGTGAGGTGATGCAGGAGAGGTAGACTTGGCCTGAGCTTTCAGGACAATTGTCCGTCAAGGGGCTCTTCAACGTAGTCCCTTGGGCACCTGGGAGCCAAAAAGTGCCCTAATGTCTCCAAAACATCTTCTCTTGACAAGCCAACACCAGAGACGGCGCAGCATAGTGAAGAGGGGGAGGGAAGGAAGGAAGGAAGGAAGGGAGAGAGGGAGGAAAAGAAAAAAAAAAACAGAAACCAGGACTGTTAAATCTTAGGCATATGGACTTCTGTAAATTCCTCTGAACCTCGACTTTTTCAACTTTAAAATGGAAACAGTAACATGTTTGCAGAATTATTTTAAGGACAAAATGAGATCATGTAAATAAAGTATGTGACACATGTTAGAAACCCCAAAATTATACTGTTATCAATAACCCAAGTTCTCTGTTTCTGGAAGTTTGTCCTATTGTCTCACAGAGCTTTCCCCGTGTGATGTCCCAGCCACACAGTTGCTGCTGATTCCACTTTGTAGGAGACACTTCCCCCATCAAAGTTTGCCCCACTCTGAGTTTATAGACAACTCTCCTCAGACCACCCAAAGCCACTGCGGCTACTCAGCCAAACTCAGCATCATTTGCTCTTTTACTCTTTCCTCATGAATCGGTCCCTTCAGCCCTGTAATCATCCTGGGTCCACTGAGGTCTCTACCGAAGTACACTACTCTCCCCTGGATGAATTCTAACTTGATTCCTTTAGACTGGTACCAAGATTTGCATGTGGTAGCATGTGAGAACCCAGGTTCTGTCTCCCAAGGACAAGTGTAAGGAGGGAAATCTTCTAACAGCCATCTTACTGCCTCTGGCTCCTACTCTCCAGGTGGGATTTCTCTGGATGGGGAAGAGTGGGTGGTTGGCCCCATCCTGCTGCAGCCTGCATTCAAATGGCCGAATCCTGGGTAACAGGGAGGGTGTTTAAGTAGGCATAGTTGACTCACAAATTCAGGGGTTTCGGTAGAGACCTCAGTGTACCCATTTGCAAGGGATGCCTAAGACCTGCTTTGGAAAATGGGGATGAAGACCCTAGGCTAACAGATCAGGTCTCTGAAACACAGGTATTTCAGGCACTAAACTGAGAGAAACGAGGACCATCCAACGCATTGGACCAGTGTAGGAATGCCCCAGAATGGCCCCCAAAACGGATGTGCCCTGTGGGAGCTCGGTGAACAGAGAACACCCTTACAGAAGCTCTGCCAGTGTCTCCAAATGCTCCAAGGCTTGGTGCTGGGGAATTTCATCCAAGTTCCTTTGTGGAAAAAACCAGTAAAACTAAAAGATTAAGCTATTCTGGGAACCTGGAGAGCTTTAGTATTTTTTGAGAGGCCAGGTGGTATGAGGCTGACTGTGAAAAGTATAATCCCAGCAAAAGCAGCACTCTGACCAGCAAAAGACTTGACCCAGGTCTTCTGACTCTTGGCTCACGTGCCTCCCATTTTACTGCTGGTGAAATGAGAGGGTTCCAGTCTCTCTTTCTGAGAAGCTGTCCTGGTTTTCTCAAAGGTAGGAGGATGCGGGCCCCTGGTATGTGCCTCCACACTAAATGCGTGTCTCCAGAGGCTGGGCGTGACTCTGTGAAGCGATGGGGTGCAGATAAGTATTCACGGGGTTGAACACCAGGTGTTTCTGGTTTGTGTCGAATTCTGACTCTACCAGTGACTAGTTACAGCAGGACAACTACAGGGATTAATAGGGTGATACTTAGAAAGCAGGCAGGGTGAACTGTTGGTAAGTAGGAGTAGCTTTCACAGTGGGCTTTGTCCCTATTGTGGAGGTCAACAGAGGATACTTCTTCCGTTTCTTCATTCCAATACATTGATGACGATCCAAAGAATTTTTTTTTTAATCTTCCAGTTGTTGGTCAACAGTTCCTTGTTTGTTCATGCATTTGTTTGCTTGCTTGTTTATTGTTTCCTCTTAAAGCATGGACACACCTTGATTAGAATACAGAATATCAGAACTATGAGCAAAACTATTTTTTTTAAAAGGAATTCCTTTATATTTATTATCATTTTTATTTATTTATTTAATTTTATTTTTGGCTGTGTTGGGTCTTCGTTTCTGTGCGAGGGCTTTCTCCAGTTGCGGCAAGCGGGGGCCACTCTTCATCGCGGTGTGCGGGCCTCTCACTATCGCGGCCACTCTTGTTGCGGAGCACAGGCTCCAGACGCGCAGGCTCAGTAGTTGTGGCTCACGGGCCTAGTTGCTCTGCGGCATGTGGGATCTTCCCGGACCAGGGCTCGAACCCGTGTCCCCTGCATTGGCAGGCAGATTCTCAACCACTGTGCCAGCAGGGAAACCTGAGCAAAACTATTAATGGTAAAATTCAGATTCAGGGAAGAAGGGAATTCAGTCCAGCTAGAATGAAGATGGAGTGGGGTGATGGGGATATAAGTGAGGTGACAACCTCTTCCTTTTACTCTTCACCATCAAATACTAGCAAACAGCTTCCAATCCTCCATGTACCCACACTCCTTCATGCTCTGTGCCTTTGCCCATTCTCTTCCCTCTGCCTAGAATGCACCTACTCTCCTTAGCTCACCTGGCTAACTCTTAACCATGCTCCAAAACACAGGCTGCTGTCCTCTCTTCCAGGAAGCCTTTCCTCTTGCTTGAGTCCTGCTCATTCCCAAGTCATCCAGCACGTAACTCTCTCATACTATGGCAATTATCTGTTTAAGAGTCAGTCTTCCCCAACAGACTGAGTGTCCCATAAGGGCAGGGGCTGCACTTTATTATTCTTTTCATTCCCAGTACCTTGCAGCATGCCCAGCACAGAGTGGAAACAATACATGCTTGATGAATGGCCTACAGTCTCTCGGTATAGAAACAAGGGCAGGACAAGCCCCGGTTCCAAAGGAGTGGGTGTAGGATGATTATCAAGGCAACAACTCAGGCACAACAGCAAAATTAAGATACTCAAGTAACTGAATTGAAAGATGAGATTGAATGGGCCTGGGTCTTGGTACCGAGGCAGAAAACTCACCCATGAGATTTGATAGCCAAGGTCAAAGCAACATGTGAAGTACATGATCTGAGCCCCAGCATCTCACCTTGAGCTTTGAAACTTCCTCCTGCAAACCCTAAGACTGCAGCTAGGAGTCAAGGAAACTCAATTACTTGGGAGAAGGAGACAGAAGAAGGGAAGCAGGAGAGGGAAGACTTTTTATGGCTGTGTCCCTCCTGCTTTGTCATCATGGCTGTACTCATTAGTGTTGGGAGGACTAAAGGACACATTTCAGAGAGAAGTCCAGCCGTGGTCATGGGCCTCCTGGTAAAGTGGATGGGGTTTGGGGAGGAGGAGTAGGGCTGGTATTTCTTCCCCATTTTTCTCTAGAAAGAGGCACTGTCCAAGCCATTTGTCACCCAGCATTTAATCATGTGTCGGATGAGGCCTCGCAGTTACAGCCCACACCCCTCCTACCTTAGAACACGGCTTCCCATTCCCTCAGTATAATGGTGATTATTGTACAAACAGTTGATGGTGAACATGCAGGATGGATCCTTTTGATGTATTCAGAACCTGGGCCCACATGGAAGCTTTTCAGCCCTAGCTCTTCAACCTCAGAGCTAGGACTGAGGTTTCCATAGTCTAGAGGAGCAGGTAAAAATCCAGATGAGAGCCCCTGGCAACAAACATCTCTGAATTTAGAGCATTGGCCACATTTGCAGCTGTCTTCCTCTCCTCTCATCTCTCCCAAGAGCATCACAGCTACTTCTTCACAAGATGTAGTAGAATGGGAAAAACTGAACTATGTGTAAATTGTGCACTGTGGAAAAGGACTTAGCCCTCCTAAAACCCTTTATAAGTACTTGCTTCTTTGAGCTACTCAAGGCTGAATCCCATATGCTAGAGGACACTGAGAGATAATTAAGATTCTAGATTCTGTAAGCCAGATCTGTTCTACTCTAACTCAGGGCAACAAAAGGCTACCACTGATTCTAAAGGGGACCAAGTCCACGTAGTGAGAAAACAATAGCCAGGCCATGTTATTTATCTGACAAATGTATATCAGTCAGGCTTTGCCTCACCCCAGCCATTCCCACGACTTCTTCTTCCCAGTCTGCTGGCTAAAGCATCTTTTAATAGCAACAGTGCAAAAGTATCCTTCAAAAAAGTCAGTTTTCATGAGAACCAAAAAGGATGCGGGGAATAAAAGAGGACTTGATTTAAATTCTCTGCCAGCTGCTGTGAGATTTTAAACACACTCCTGACCAATGCCTTTGATGTCCAAGCATAAGGACGCTGCACTGATTATTGGACATGATTTCTATTCTGAGAAGCGCTGTTAATTTCTTCTTTCTATTTCCTCCAGTACTTTTCCATCCCTCCATCAATTACTGGAGACCAGCTTGCCACTACTATTATATCAAAGAATTTGCCCAGTTCTGATCACCACACAGCATTTGGAATTTTTCTGAGAATAAAAAAACTGTTATTATCTGTCTGGATTTTTTTAATGGTTGTCATAGTGGTGACTTTGTTAGTAAAGGTAGTGATGGTGATTCAACTGTTAAATAATGATTACTTGATTGAGCAGTAACAATGTGGCATGCACTATGCTGTAGAATGGATGCTGACCCAGCCTGGTGGTGAGGTGGTGAAGGTAAGAAAATAATGGAACTGAATAGGGGTGTTGGCACTGGTGGTGATGGTGGAGCTTGTGGTGGAGATGGAGTTGGTAATGACTGTGGCAATGGTTATGTTATTAATTGCGATGATGGAGGTGGTGATACTTGTGGAAGAGATTGCCTGTGAGAAGGCGTGTGTGATGGTGGTGACCTTGAGAATCAAATGCTGATGGAGCTACTGTGTTAGTGTAGATGACGGTTATAAATATAGAGATGGTGGAGAGGATAACAGATGAGAGAAATGATAGATAGATAGATGATAGATAGATAGACAGAATAGATAGATCTATCTATAGATAGATAGATAGATAGAATGTTGTTTCTTAAATGATTTTGTTCACCAGATGTTTTAAGATTTGTCTTCTCAGACAAACTAAAACCAGAGGCAAAGAGTGGCTTCTTTTTCCTCAGAAAGCTATTCCCTCCATTAGATCATAAAAATAGAAAACACACATCGAACTAACCAAGCCCTGGATGCACCATTAGCTAGAAGAGCTAACAAGTTAGAAATTGTCAGATGCCATCTGTAGTGATGGAATTCTAGCCTAAGCCATCTTCTCCTCAAAGTTCTTCCAGAAAGATAGAGCACTGGGGAGGGAAAAGAAATTCTTACAGGGATGAGAAGGACTGGGGATGGAACGACCTTGTGTGGGAGTCTCAAGACTGCTCTTAGTTTCGGTGATTGGCTGGAAGGACTCGACCCATGAAATAGTTGTACTCGTGCCTAAGATGTATGACAGTGAAAGGATACAAAGCAAAATTGACAAAAGGAAAAAGTGGATAAGGCAAAGTCTGGAGGAAATCAGATGCAAGTTTCCAAGGGTCCTTTCCTAGTGAAGTCACACAGGACGTGCCTAATTTCTCCCGGAACAAGTTGTGACAGCACATGTGAAACGCTGTCTTCCAGGGAAGTTCATTAGAAATTCAGCACCCAAAGTTTTTAATAGGAGATTGTCATGGAAGCACCCTCTGCCCAGCACATATCAAAATTCCAGGCTCCAGGGGGAAAAAAAGCAGGTGCTCAGCATAAACCACATTGTTTGTCCAAACTGTTTAGGCACAATAAGCCATTCTTACCATTTATGGAAAGCTTTATGTCAATATAAGAAACTGTTTTCCAGCCATGTTCCAAGACTCCAACCTAGGGTCAACTTTGCAAGCAGATCTTTCTATGGATAGCAGTCTTATCTCCACTGTATAGGAGAGATGCTGATGGCAATGACTGAGAACCAGCATCACCCCTACACAGAAGGCTGGTCTCAAAAACCTCACAACTCTTTGCAAGCAAAAGTGCAGATGCAGCAGCACTGCCCTTGACCTCATTGGGTTGGTGGATAATTACATAGCCCTGGGGATCTATTTCCACTGATTAAGAAGAGTCCAGCTGCATCGCAAGCAGATGTGTTGGTTATTGGGGTGCCTATAAATCACCCCGATGAGTCCTCTAACAAATACAAATCTAATTACCTGAGAATTGTATCTCATAAAAGAAGTATTTGCAAATCCGGTCTGGTTTTGTCCTGAATTCATATTTGAATTGCAAAACTTGGGGTGGTAAAATAGGTGTTTTAAATCAAAATCTGGTTTTACTATTTATTAGCTAATTGACTTTAGATAAATCACTCTGGGTCTCAGAAAGTTGCTTGGTTTCTTTGGGGGGTTGGCATTCAAGATCAGAGAATTGGGGTGATCAATCTTCAGGTCTTGCCACACTTGTCATTAGTCCCCACGAGGATCCTCTCTCATGCCATTTTATATTTTTTCCCTCAGCTCTTCTCTCTTCTCTCATTCCAACTCTCCCCACCAGCAGCTCCACACAGAAATGCGTTTGGAAGAAGTCTGTAATAAGTCTATGTATCTAAACTTCCTCATCTTCAAAATGGATATAATAATACCTGCTGTACCAACCTCATTATGCTTTTGCAAAGGTCGAAAAAAAGATGCCTTAAAACACTCATCAGAAGATTGTTTTTCAGTCAAAAATAACTCCTAACATTTTTTTCTATTGGAGAATAGTTGCTTTACAATGTTGTGTTAGTTTCTGCTGTATAACGAAATGAATCAGCTATATGTATACATATATCCCCTCCCTCATGGACCTCCCCCCCCATCCCACGCATCTAGGTCATCACAGAGCACCGAGCTGAGCTCCCTGTGCTATACAGCAGGTTCCCATTAGCTATCTGTTTTACACATGGTAGTGTATATATGTCAATCCTAATCTCCCAATTCGTCCCACCCTCCCGTTCCCCCGCTGTGTCCCCATGTCCATTCTTTACCTCTGCATCTCGATTCCTGACCTTCAAATAGGTTCATCTGTACCATTTTTCTAGATTCCACATATATGTGTTAATATACAATATTTGTTTTTCTCTTTCTGACTTACTTCACTCTGTATGACAGACTCTAGGCCCATCCACATCTCTACAAAAGACCCACTTTTGTTCCCTTTTATGGCTGAGTAATATTCCACTGTATATATGTACCACATCTTCTTTATCCATTTATCTGCCCATGGATACTTAGGTTGCTTCCATGTCCTGGCTATTGTAAATAGTGCTGCAATGAACATTGGGGTACATGTGTCTTTTTGCATTATGGTTTTCTCAGGGCATATGCCCAGTAGTGGTTAGCTTTCTGTATTATCTCTTCCAGCCCTCCTGGCCTGACACAAATATTGAGACAGGAATGCTGGGTTCCCGTCTATTATGGGTTGAACTGTGCCACCCAAAAAAAGACATGCCCAAGTCCTAACTCCCGGTACATTTGAATATGACTTTATTTGGAAATAAACAGGGTCTTTTGCAGATGTAAAAAAATTAAGATGAAGTCATACTGGATTAGAAAGGACCTTATTTCAATGACTGGTGTCCCTATCAGAGAGGGAAATTTGGACAGAGAGACACAGAGAAGACACACATGGACAAAGCCACATGACAATGAAGGAAGAGATTGAAGTGATGCATCTACAAGCCCAGGAACACCAAAGATTGCCAGCAACCACCAGAAGCAGGAAGAGGAGGGAATGATCCTCCCCTGGAGACTTCGGAGAGAACATAGCCCTCCCAACGTTTTGATTTTAGACATTTAGCCTCCAGAAATGTGAGAGAGTACATTTCTGTTGTTTTAAGCTCCCCGCTTGTGGTAGTTTGTTACAGCAGCCCTAGGAAACTAATACTTCATCCCATTCCACCACCATATCACTTAGTGGTTCTGGCCAAGACACTTCATCAGGCCTACGTATGCTGTAGTCCAGTGGCGAGATACAGCATGGATTAGCTTGAGTGCGTGGGTTATAGTAATAGTAGAACTGGAGCCGTATTTTGGAAAAGCCAAAAGAGGAATTCCAAGAATGTGCCCTTTAGTGCTTAGTGTGCAGAAATGTGGCTGCAGCGCTATACTTCTAGCTTTATTAATGAGAAAACCAAGGCTGCAGGTGATGGAATTCCTCAGCTCTGGTTACAGAGTAAGTTAGCGGCAGAGCCAGGGGAGAGCCTGGGTCTTTGGCCTCCTAAGTCTGGGCTTTCTCCATCACATTCAGGATTCCCTTTTCTATATGGCCCACAATATCAGGAAGATGGAAAGAATAAGGAAGACAAAACAACTTGTCCTGTACTGGAGAAAAGGAGCCTGTTGCAAATGGTGTGATGTGTGGGGACTTTTAGTGGCGATAAATCATCTCTGCCTAAGTCAGCGTCAGAAATAAAGGGAGGGAGGTTTCTTCAGCGGTCAGATTAGTTGATTCACTGTGGTTTAAGACCAGACCCTGCTCTCCCATTAATTTTAACCCCAACTCAGTTTGGAGGGATTTATGATCAAGCAACACAAAGAGTGATTTGAGTTACAGCTGGGCCTGGTCGTGTTTGGGAGAAAAGGGCAGAATGTTTCATTTTCCAGACTGCTGACTTTCTTTTTAACTCTCCTTCTCTGAAAACATAAATAAAGGTGAGACATTGAAAAATGATCCTGAGTTTCCTGATGGTTGAATCCTATTCAGAACTTAAAGAATAGAAACTGAACAATTAAAGAAAATAACCTGAGAAGGCCTGCATGATGTCAAGGAAACAGCTCTGGACCAGGGGACCAGAAGTTCTGTTCTGTCCCCAACTCACCAAAGTGTTCTGGAAGCAACTTCCACAACCTGGGCGCCTGGTTCCTAATCTGTAAAACATGAGAAGCATTCTCAGTGATCTACCTTGGGGACTGGATTAGAAAGGACCCTATTTGGTGTCACAATATGGTGACACATATTGTGATATGGTGTCACAATATCTCTGAGTTCAAATCCTGATTCTGGTGCTGACCAGCTCTGTGACCTTGAGCAAACCACTTAACCTCTCTGTGCCTCAGTTTCCTCATCTGTAAAATGGGAATCATAATAAAGCCTATTCCACCAGGTTTATTTGAGAGTTAAAGAAATTAGCATTTGCGATGTGCTTAGAACAGTTCCTAGCATGGTGCAAGTACTGGACACATTTGTTTGATGAAATGAGGGTGTTAACAGGATTCTTTCCAATGATTCTTCTAGCTTACACACTCAGAGTTGGCTGCAGATAAGAGGCATGGGGAAGAAAGAAAAGTGACGGAACATCTAGACTCTTGGGATCAGAGATCTTGAGAGGGTAAACTTGAGAGGAAGAGAACTGAGTTTGAGCTGGAAGGACTATGACCTGGTCCCAGCTTTGCCAAGTGTGGTTTTAAGCACATTTCCACATCTAATAAAATAGAAAATACAGATTAGACTATCTTCAATGCTGCTTCCATTTTAAAACTGATTTTTAATAGTGGGACCCAACAACCAAGCTATCAGCACCAAAGTACAACTGATCTTCCAGAAATATTATGGGGACTGGGTGTGGGTTTGATGCCTAAAACCTACTATTCACCCCTTTTCCCCAGGGTTCAGTGTTGAGGAAGAACACATATAACCATCTATAGTCAAATGGAAAATCATATATTCCACAAATATTATTGATGGCCATGTAAGTGCCCAGAACTCTAAAGCAAGATTTGGGTAAAAGCTGATTCTAAAGAGAGATGTAGGCCTATGGCTGAGGAAGGACCTCCTGGCCCCCATTTATAATCCACATTTTGGTTCCCATGTGCCCAAACGTGCCTTCAAGAGAGGGAGAGGGATGGGGCAGGGTCTGCAAAGCCTATCTGAAGTCATTTAGGCAAATGGATAAAGATGGCTGACAAATACTCTTGACTTTGTATGCACTTTGTGGGAATTTAATGAAAGAGTGCATGAAAAGCACTTAACCCAGTGCCTGGAACATAAAGGACGATAAATTAGAGTCATTATCACTATTTTACCAAGCAGTCTCTCAAAGACCTTAAAAGTGCAAATTGTTCAGCTCCCTTTTTCATACGGAAGAAGACTGTAATCCCATACTTCATTATTTAAGCTCTCTAGGGATCTCAAATTATAAATCAAATATTTTATTTCCTTTACGGTCAAGCCAGTACAGGCACACCTTGGAGATATTGTGGTTTCAGTTCCAGGCTACTGCAATAAAGTGAATATCACAATAAGGCAAAAGACACGAATTTTTTGGTTTCCCAGTATATGTAAAAATTATGTTTATACTGTAGTCTACTGTGTGCAATAGCATTATGTCTACAATAAAACAATGCACATACCCTAAGAAATACTTATTGTTAAAAAATCCTAACCATCATCTGAGCCTTCAGTGAGTCGAAATCATTTTGCTGGTGGAGGGTTTGAAATATGATGAGAACTACTGAAATGTGACACAGAGACACGAAGTGAGCAAATGTGGCTGGGAAAACGGCGCTGATGGACTTGTTCCATGCAGGGTTGTCCAAACCTTCAATTTGTCAAAAATGCAATATCTGGGAAACACAATAAATTGAGGGATGCCTGCATTCCTCTTTTCCAAAAGAGATGCCCACCACCTTAATTTAAGGCCTTTTTTTTTTTCAATTCTTGGATTCAGCAAGGACAGAAAGATTCTCAGGGTCCTGCACATAAATATTTACGTTCTTGAAGGAAGTGACTATGGGCCTTCTCAGCCAGTGCTCCCTTAGAGACAAAGATTCAAAAGTCTATGGAAAAAATGGGCCAAACTCCTGTGATAAAAGTTTAAACTCAGCCATAAAAAGAAACAAAATTGAGTTATTTGTAGTGAGGTGGATGGACCTAGAGTCTGTCATACAGTGTGAAGTAAGTCAGAAAGAGAAAAACAAATACCGTATGCTAACACATATATATGGAATCTAAAAAAAAAAAAAATGGTTCTGAAGAACCTGGGGCAGGACAGGAATAAAGATGCAGATGTAGAGGACGGACTTGAGGATGGACATGGGATGGGGAAGGGTAAGCTGGGACGAAGTGAGAGAGTGGCATGGACATACTTACACTACCAAAGGTAAAATATATAGCTAGTGGGAAGCAGCCACATAGCACAGGGAGATCAGCTCGGTGCTTTGGGACCACCTAGAGGGGTGGGATACGGAGGGTGGGAGGGAGACGCAAGAGGGTGGAGATATGGGGATATATGTATATGTATAGCTGATTCACTTTGTTATAAAGCAGAAACTAACACACCACTGAAAAGCAATTATACTCCAATAAAGATGTTTAAAAAAAATGTTTAAGATTTTGTTATCAGAGATTGAAATTAGAATTCTTGGCTAAAGTAGTCCAGTGATGGTACACCAAAGAAGTGAAAAAGATTCAGTAGAAAGATGCCTTTATCAGCCTATTCAATATTCGTGGAAACATGGAAATAATTCGAGAGCCTAGAAATAATATATCCATGCGGCTGTATGTTCATTAATAGTCAAGTCCACTGCAAAAGGGTCAACTATCTGAATTTTCCACAGTGTTTCCACTGCTGCTCAGTCCAGCTCCTTTATTTATTCATTCAGCCTTTCCATCACCCGGGTATATTTTAATGCTTACTATGGGAGAAGTACTATTGTTGACCTTGGGAATGTAATGGTAAACAAGACATTATGATCCCTGGCCTCACAGATCTTCATTTCTAACAAAGTAGCTAGGAAACTAATTAAATATGGAATTATAAGGAAGGATGACAACTGATTTAATTTGGTAAATCATGACAAAGGAGTAGATCTGAGATTTGAACCTTAGCCACTTGGCTTCAGAGCACATGGTTTTATCACAGTGCTGTTGGTCACTTGCCTGCGGTGAAACAGTAAGGAGAGAGCTGGAGTTCAACTCTGGGCCACCTGACTCGTCCAGAATCTTCACGCATAATCACTCTGCTCAATATTGCAGATGCTTAAGGGAGCATTGCCTCAGGGCAATAGGGAGGGAAATAATGACATGAAAAATACACCTGTAATGGGAAATCTTACCTATACTTGTTTTTATCCCACTGTGATCTTGACTAAACTCACGCCTATGGTTAAAAACAATGTAAAGCATCCCATAGTTCTGCGTTTTCTCTCCTTGTCTGTCTCTGCCTTTCCAAGATTTGGCTATTTCACACAGTCTTTTTCTGAATGGACGAATTTAATTATTTTTTTTTCCTACCAGCTAGCCTCGGTACCCTTTCCATATAACAAACTTCCTTTCAGATAAATAACCCACACTTCAAGGAGGGGTCCTGTAAATCAGGCTTGAAAGAATTAAGAGAGGGAAAGAGTTAGGGTTGCCCTCAAGGTGGTAACAGCTCTGTTCGGTCTTACAGGATGAATAGGTATCATTCACTGAGGGTTAAGGCATTATAGATGGAGAGAACCACATAAGCAGTTCAATTTGCTAGAACATAAAATCCGAGATGGAACCCAGCAGGAGAAGGAGTTGGAGCAGTAGGCATATGTAAGAGATGATGGACCTCCTGCTGAAGCATCTGGCTTTCATCCTCTTGGTCTCATGCGAGAAATAGGCAACTAATAAAAAAGAAAAATTTAGGTCAAATTCCATCTTTTGCTCCATTCTAAGTTTCCAGAGGGCAGGAATCTATTTCAAAAATCAGAAATTAAAATGCTGGAGCCAGGCAAGTAGTCTAAGTCAAGTGTAATAGGTAAGTTTTTAAAGTCATCTGGCCCTCATATATCTTTCATTTCCACCCTTTTCTTAGAGACATGGGTATATAGCAATATTTCTCTTCGATAATGACAAATGGCAGCCAACACTCGACCCAAGTGCTGGGGAGCAAGATAATGTGGTGGTGACCCTGTGAAATGGAGAGGAGGTGGGGCAGCCACACCCCACATCAGCCAATCCGGGCCATCTGGGAACGTGCAACCAGTACTGCCAGAGCTTTCACCTCTTCAAAAGAAGTTGGATGTGTGTGTGTGCATGTAAAATCACTGTGTTTTTAAAGACTGGCTAGCATTTCTCAAAACACTCTGTTGCTCAGGAAAAACAAATCTACAGGACAAATACAACATGTGGCTTACCGGTTTGCAACCTCTGTTCTATTTTCTTTAGTTCTTCCCCAGCACACTATGGGGACTCCATAATGTTTGCTGGGGAAATGAATGAAGGAGTGAAGGTCATTCTCTTTCTGCTCCAAAATCAGCTTCCTCAGTCCTGAGTCAGGGACTTTATTCTAGAAGCTGCGCCTTCTTTTGATGAGAGGGCTAGAGTGGATGGTATACAACTTGTTCTTTAGAAGCAGTATCTCACTATATAAAAGAAAACCCAGAACTTTTCTGGCTGAACTAGGGATGCCAATCTAGGGGCCAACCCCCTGCATTCCCTCTTGTCCCATGATAAACCCCATGTGTTACCTCCAGTGAATCAAGGCACTCCATATGAAAACCATGAGTGCCGTGGAAACAGTGTGAGCTTTGGGAACACAGGAGCCTCAGTTCCAGTTCTGGCTTTGCCATGTACTAGCCTGAAAGAGTCAGGTGGTCTCTCTTAGCCTTAGTGTCTTCCCAAAATACCCCAAATCTGCAAGTCAGGGATAAGTATCTATATCACAGTGTCATTATGACAATAAATTATATCATATATAAAAGCCTCTAACACAATGCCTAGCACCTAGTAGCTACTCAAGTATTGGATCATAAAACCGTGCATGAGATCAAAGGGAAAAAGAAAAGCATCTTTCAAAATCCATCACAGACCATCAAATAATGGTCTCCAGCTCAACACATAATCAACTCTTCTTACAATTACCATAGAAAGAAAAGCTTTGGACAGAGGTGGAGATATCTAAAATAGTTAATATTAATAACAAGTAAATTTTGGGAAAGTTAATTAAATTTCTCCACTTTTCCATTATTTTTGGGTAAATATATGAGGCCAATTGTCAATAACAGGGAAGGCTCTGAGATTTTACCTTATTTACAAGTAAACAGTTTAACCCGAGAGTTTCACTGATGCTGAAAGAAGCCTTGACTCTTGGGTCAAAGACCAAAGACTTTATTGCTCACAGCATTAGCAGTAGCCAGAGTATCGGAATTTTCTTGGGCCAGTTCCTCAAGTTGTATTCCCCAGTGCGTGATGGAAAGAGGGCCAGGTGACACTTGCACCTGTAACATGTTGTGTTACAAGGGAGGAATCCTGAACCGAAACAGTGAGATGACTACCCTTTGTTCTGGAAAGAGACACTATTAGTATCTCCCAAAGCTGTAAGCAAACTTGATCGTTGCTCCAGAGGGACACACCATCTCCATCTTCCAGGGTTATTTGCTACACAGACATCCTGTAAAAGCTACGTCAGACTTCTATTTCCAGTATGACATGTAAAGATGTTGGAAATCATCACTCTGGTCCTCACAACAAGAAACAAAGTGAAGAAACTGAAAATTAATAACTATTCTTAGATTCATCAGAAAATTGAGGTCACAGGCCACACTTCAGCTTCCAAAATTGGAGAGAAAGGCAGACACAGAGAATTACAGCTTAAGGGAACTGAAGTCCAGAAGCAGAGGCTTCAGTAGTCAAAGTAGTGTGGTATTGGTGAATAGACAAATAGATCTACGGAATGAAATCAGGATCCCAGAAAGACACTCACACAAATATAACCAACTGATCTTTGACAGAGAGCAAAAGTACCTCAATGGAAAAAGGACAGGCTTTTCAACAAATGGTGCTGGAAAAACTGGACATCACATGCAAATAATAATAATAATCTGAACACAGACCTTACACCTTTCACGAAATTAACTCGCAATAAATCTAAGTATAAAACACAATACTATAGGACTCCTAGAAAATAGCATAGAAGAAAATCTAGATAATTTTGGGCTTGGCAATGACTTTTTAGAAACAACACAAAAAAACATGATCCATGGAAGAAAATGTTGATAACTTGGACTTCATTAAAATTAAAAACTTCTTTCCTGAGACAGACATTGTTAAGAGAATGCAAAGACAAGCCACAGAGTAGGAGAAAATAGTCACCAAAAAAATACCTGAAATTTAACACCTCATGTTTATAAGCATTTATCAATGAACTTCTTCAGGTTCATCAATATTTTATATTATCAACTGTGAGATCCATAGTCACATATAATCTCACATTTTTATAGTACTGTGAATATTACATTGTTATATCAATTATTTGTAAAAAAAAAAAAAGAAAACATAAATGAAAGCTTTTTTTTAATAATTACTCTTAACAACAAAAGATTGTCCAGAGCAAAGGCAGTTAGTGCCTCTTTTCACAAGACATGAAGAAAAGTGAGAGACATGGAGAATTGTCTCCCAACACCAGTCCTTTGTCCAGAGCTCAACCAACCTGACTTTCAGACCCTTCTCAACTCCCCTGCTCCCCAAAGCCAGGCTCTCTGAGTTCTCCTCCAGAAGGCTAACCTCTTCCCAGTCATCTGCCCAATCTGGAGCTGTAGCAGACATTATTTCAAGAGGGAAAAGCAACTGTTTTAGGACTATTTGGTTTCTATCAATGGAAACTCATCTCAGACTAGGGAAAGTAAAATGGAAAGAGAGAGGCTGACATTGCTGGAAAGGATACCTGAGTAGCTTGTAAAATACAAGAATAGGTCTCAAGAATAAGAGCTCCAGGGACTTGAATGGCATTCTTTCTCTCTCTTTATTCATTGTCTTATTTCTAATTGCTGCTGCCTATCTTCATTCTACAGGGGTCTCTGCTGGGTACTCTCAAGCAATAGCAACTCTCTTACTTCCCTAGGATTCTGAACAAATGAAGAATTTTTTTTAAATGCCCTGTGGGAGACCCAAATATCGCCTTTACTACTGAGAAAGGCTAGGTGGGAGGATGTTACTTAGTACAAAAGTCAAATGGGAATGTGAACTTTGGAATTAGGTAGATTTATTCACCCAGGCAAGACAATGCTGGAAGAGACAGTAAGACTTTTTGTCTCCTATGTGCAGCTGGCTTCCCAGAGGACAAAGGACAGGAAAGGAAGAAGTGGCTAACCTCCTACTCTGCCCCCAGAGGAGCAGAGCTCAATGTAGGTTTGTTTTTGTTTGTTCTTTGATGCTTTGAAATATTTATTTTTGTTGAAAAATGTTAGACCTAAAATGATTCTAGGAAACTCATTTTCAAAAAGTAATTTTATAAAAAATATAAACTAATTGATGCCCATATCCATTAAAGTAACTTCTTTACTACCTAAATAGTAAAAATTAACATAAATAGAATAAATATTTTATAGGTAGTCATATACTTTAATGTTTTTCCAAAGGATGCATTCTTTTTTTCAATTCAGTGTTACTTTTTAAACATTTCAAGAGCAACCAAAAAATCTGCAATTTTTTTCAGGGCTGTATTTCTCTAAATTAAAAAAATTGTATATACATAGGGAGAGTGACCAAAATACAGGGTGTTTTTTTGCGAGTTAATAAGAATATGCAAGGAAAATAATTCAGCAGAATTATTTCTTTCTTTGTTTCTATCTCAATTTGGTTTTATACTGTTTGAAAAGACTTTTAAATTTTGGTTACATTTCTTTCAAAATAAACTGGCAATATTCAACCAACCTATTAACAAATGGAGTACAAAAACGTCCTTATTTTAAGATGTTAAGAAAGCAATTATTGAAAGTGAAGCTTGCAAGCATTAAGACATTGATTTTTGTACATAATAAAGCAAGGAAGGAACTGCGCAAAATGTAAAATGAGAACTCCTATGGTGTACAAGATTTAATTTTGGAATTCTTTGAATATTTTAGGGTAATTCTGTGCATATGTAATTTTTTTAAAAAAACACAAATTTCTAGCATTAAAATTATTTAGTTTTGAAAATCTGCACATTTTTTAGATTTACATTGCCTTCTAGGAGTTTTATGTCAATTTTCACTAGTAAATACTATTGATACTTAAGAAATTGTCTCTTGAGTTCAAACTTATCCTCATGGTAGGATTTCTTTTGCCCAGTAGTTTTTCCAGGCTACCAGTCACATGGCTCAGTCCAACTTCCCTGGAACAGAATGAGTTAAGGGTAGAGAAAGACCAAAAGTATGTTTAGGGGAAATTCCTTCCTCATAGCAACAGAGTGGAGAAAAGGACCTTCCCCTC
The DNA here is from genome assembly GCF_028564815.1 of Eubalaena glacialis. NCBI lineage: Eukaryota > Metazoa > Chordata > Mammalia > Artiodactyla > Balaenidae > Eubalaena > Eubalaena glacialis. Next base: position 79,737,473 of record NC_083732.1, read on the forward strand.
CAGCACATTCTACAGTCCAACTTTCTCCATATGGTGAAAATGTGGCACCAAGAGACCCAGACTTCTTTCTGTCAAGCTTGGCAACTCCAGGAGAATGGACCATCTTTCTCCCAGTGTCCATATAACAACCCCAGAAAAAATATCTGATTCATCTTGCTTGGGTAACCTGCCCATCCCTAACCAATCATTCTGTCCAAGAGAATGGTACTGAGGATTAGCCAAGCCTGAATCAAATGTGTATCCCTGAGTTTTGGGGTGCAGGGTCTATTTCTAAAATAAAAGGGGATGTGAAAATGTGCTGACTAATCTGCAACGCTCACCATTTCAAGTAGCAGTGTGTTTGGAAATATACAAATATCATTACACTTGACCCTTAAAAACCGCTTTGTGATAGGTCAAAGGAAAAGGCAATGGTACCTGTAATTTAGACTGAATGGCCTGGCACATCACAGGTGTTCAATAAATGTTTAATGGATGAATAAATGGGGTGGTGGGAAACCATCCTGTGAGATTAACACTACCATCCCCATTTCAGAGAGTTTAAGGAACTTGCTCAAGTTTACATGGATAGTAAATGGAGGACCCAGAGTTCAAACCCAGGCCTCTTAGCAAAGTGCCCAGTCTGGGGGAATATTGTCAATACTGAGTCTTAGCACCAGAATTCAGGTCCCCAGTGCTCATCAGTATTCTCCATGTCATTCCTGACGTGCCTTTTCTCCCATACCCCAAATACTGAAGTTCTTAATCTGGATCCTGACTGTTCACTTCCAAATAATTCTCAAAATTTAAAATTCTGATTTAATAAGTATTGAGTGGGGCTTAGGAATCTGTATTTTAGCAGCAGCTATGACGTGGGAGTTCATGCAGAGGTCTGTGAAACCATCAAATCTGGCCACTCCAATCTCCAGAAAACAATGTCCCTGTCACTTCTACATTCCAAATCTTGACCAAGTTCCTCTCATTGGTAAAGTCCATCCAGAATTATTCAGTGAAGGAAGTTGTGGTGGTGCTGCAAATACACCATAAATAGAATAGTCTAACACACACACACACACACACACACATCCATACCAAATTTCAGGAGACATATGGATGGCTTGTCACCCATCCATAGATGATCACTAATTAGGAATCTTCAAAATTAGGTGGAAATTGCCCAACAAAACGATTTGCCTTCACTTCACATTAATTCTTCGATTCCAGCTATAACATCCCTGCCAAAATTCCTGTTCAGATGTTTCTTACAAACCTCCAGATATGAGGAATGTTCTTCTCTATATGTGTAGACTATTTATACTGACCCCAAATTTATCTATTTGTAGCTTCCACCCACTAGTCCTAGTTTGATCCCTAAAGCACAAGTATATCAAATCTAATCATTATTCCAAATGGCAGCCCTTTAAATATTTAAGCTACTGGTCATATTCTCTGAAGACTTCTCCAGACTATTACCAATTTTAAGCTTGGCTCATTTGACATGGCTAGAGTCCCTTGACCATCTCAGCTGTCATTTATTTACTCAATAAATACATGTTGGGCATCTTCACTTGCAAGGAACTAAATACTTTCCAGAGAAAGAACTAGACCTTCTGGTTTCTGGTACTGGCTCTGAGCCTTAGGTCAAGGTGACCCAAGCTCACCCTTGGTGAGCCTTGGTGTCAATATCTCCATATTGACACCATAAGAGAGTTTGGTTAGAATCTCTAAATTCCTTTTTATAGCACCATCTTCCTGTCTCCATGTCTCCCATCTATATTTCTTTTTCCTTTTCCCATCTCCTCTGCATTGTTCTGTTTCCCTCCCCGCCTTTCTGATCCCTCTGGCGTCTCTCTCATCTTGCACCGTCTCTGTGTTTCACAGGTTCTTTCTCTTTATCCCCTTATATTTCTCTAACTCTGTCTCCCTTTCTGTCCCTCAGTCTACCTCTGTCTCCCTGTATCTTTCTCACCTTAAAGAAGAGTATGTGTACAAAAAAATCAAAACCAGGACAGGATGTCTCTGGGTGAGGTTCTCAGCAGCCCAGCAGCCGATGGAAAGTTTTCAGCCAGCCAGATCCAGCTCTATTAACTGGCTCTACGCATGCAGATTCCCAGACCATAGCCTCCTCTGCCATCCTAGCAGGTGATATAAGACCTTGGAAGCCAAGGATACAAAAAAAAAATGTTACTGTTCCAAGAGCTAATGGTCTATGAAATGAAAGTGCTTGGCCCACCTGCTCCTCGTGGCCACCTCACAATGGGGACCCTCAGCTGCCTCCAGCCAACCCTGAAGGAAAGCAGAAGGAGACTTGTCCCAGATCTGAGTCAACAGAGAAGATCAGGAGAGTCTGCTGAATGCAAATAGCTCAAGCCAAGATTTTTTCCCTCACCAGTGCTATGTAACCTTCCAAACGTGCCCACAGTATGAGGTTCAAAGGACCCCAAAGAGTCAGAAGACCTGGATTTGACTCACAGCTTTGCCACCAACTGACTGCAACCTTGGGTAGGCCACTTGTCCCTTCTGGGCCACCATGTTCTCATCTATAAAAGGAGGAGCACAAATGCCATCAACTAATTCTACGGTTGTTTAATTGCAAAGTTGTTGCAAAGAGATTAGGCCCATTTTGCTTCCCATTAACTTAGGTATCTGCTGCCTATCCATAAGCATTTATAGTGCCTTTCCATAGGATGAAGAAGCCAAGCAAGAAATAAGACAGGAGGGAGAGTAAAGTTATGAAAAGACATGCATTTCTCCATCCTTACAAAGAAACCTAAGTAGTTACTTAGGAGGCAGAGGCTCCAGGTTCCTTCTTTGTGCTACACAAATACCTGTTCTTCAGGGTATGTCCCCAGACTCCTGCTTTATCTCTGTTTTGGTGGACTAAATGCACCATTCATGGTGTTAGTTCTTAGTTCTTAGTTAGTTTGTTCTTTAGTTCTTCTAGATCTCTGTTAAACATTTCTTGTATTTTCTCAATCCATGCTTCCATTCTATTTCCAAGATTCTAGATCATCTTTACTATCATTACTCTGAATTCTTTTTCAGGTAGATTGCCTATTTCCTCTTCATTTATTTGGTCTTGTAGGTTTTACCTCGCTCCTTCATCTGTGAACTATTTATTTGCCATCTCATTTTTTTTTTTTTATGAGTGGGATTGTGTTCCTGTTTTATTGGTTGTTTGGCCTGAGGCTTCCAACACTGGAGTTTGTAAGCTGTTGGGTAGAGCTGGGTCTTGGTGCTGAGATGAGGAACTCTGTGAGACCTCACTCGGATGAATATTCCCTGGTGTCTGAGGTTCTCTGTTAGTCCAGTGGTTTGGACTCAGAGCTCCCACTGCAGGAGCTTCCGCCCAACCCTGGGCTTGTGAACCAAGATCCCGCAAGCCGCGTGGGGTGACCAAAAAAAAAAAAAAAAGAACAATAACAAAGCAAAAAATAAAATTAGACTAGGAAACTAACAGATATGTTAGAAAGAATGTAAAAATAAAAATATAGACGAATCAGCAACCGGAAGGTACATCAATACCACAGCAGTAAAAAAGAGGAGGAGGGAAAAGAAAAAAAAAAAAAGGAGGGGGTGGCCTTGGCTGTGGAGGGTGGGGCCTAAGCCAGGGTGAGGTTTGGGCAGTGGGCGGGGCGAATGCTCAGGACCCACAAGACTGGAAAAGGCCCTGGGAGCTGTGGGGGGTGGGGCTTAGGCTCAAGGAACAGAAGGGGCCCAGGCGTGCCCCCCACCCTGGTCTCAGAGGGCGGGGGACTCACCTGGGAGCCCAACAGGCTTCCTGGGCTCAAGTGGACAGGACAAATCCCTCCTCTCCTCTCCTGCTCCTCCGGTCCGGGGTCTGGGAGGGCCCCTCCCCCTCCCACCTGCCTCTCCTGATCACCCCCAGGACCAATGCAGCTGGGAGCGGGGGTGGGCCTCGGAGGGCAGGGGATGGGCCTGGGAGCTCAGCAGGCTCCCCGGGTTCGAGTGGGTGGGGCAGTTGCCTTCCGCTTCTCTCTTGCTCCTTCCAAAGGGCCCTTCCCACCTGCCTCTCCTGATGTCCCTGGCCTCAGGGGCGCCGATCCTGTCTGGCCTCCACTTCTCCTCTTCCCTCAGTCCCCCTACATCTTACTGGTTCACTCTGGGGTTCCTCCCATCTCCTTGGGCGTCAGAGTGCCCCGCCAGCAGCCGGCAGGCGTCCTAGTTGTGGGGAGACGCTAACTCCGCGTCTTCCCACACCACCATCTTGACTCCGCCCCCCAGGAAACTCCTTTTAGCTCATATTCTTCCCCAGAATAATAGCAGCAGTCGTTGATGGGGTGGTTACTATACACCAGGCACCGTGCCAAGGGTTTTGTATATTTCATATGATGCTCACAACTTTCCAAGGGAAGTGCTCTTGTTATTACACACTCGGTATCTGACAAAATCGAGGTACAGGGAGGTTGAGGAACTTGCCCATGTGCCAGGTGAGCAGCAGGGCCAGCATCTGAAGCCAGGCAGTCTAACTCCAAAGCACAGGCTGCTAACGAGCTCTCCATCTTTCTGTTCTGGTTCGGCACTGTAGCTCTTTAAAACTTAGAAGGCAAAATATGACACCCTGGATTCTTCCCATGACAATTTTCTCAGGTAGTCTTTTGGTCTGAATGGTGGAGGTTATGGAGTAACAGGAGGTGCATGTGGAGGCCGGGTGGGAAAAGACATCAATTACTCTTTACATATTGTCTGGTGATTTAATACATCATATACATTTTGAGAAATTAACTTGAAAAGCATGGTAAGAGAAAACCTTTATTTTATGAAGAGACGGGCCCCTATCAGGTCAGATTGGGTCACACGAATTATTTACGTCTGGCTACTTCTTTGCTTCTGATGCTGCAGCTGGGCTGAGACTGGGACACTGAAGCAGGACTGGACAGATGCAGGAAGAACAAGACCCGGGGGCCCATGTAACTCCAAACTCCCACATTTAATACCTAGACGATGATGCTAATCAATCATGGCCACTTTTTCTGGTGGATCCAGAGGGAGCCTCAGACTTTTTCTCAATCCTCTGCGAATAAAGCAACTTCTACCTGCAGAGTGGAGATGGCATACAAGACAAAATCCATTTACTATGGCAAAAAAACATAAGGGGAGGGACAAACAAACATAAGACGGATACAAGCATAGACCAGCACAAACTAGGTAATCTGAATTCTAAACCATGGCATGCTCTCTGAGGCTCTATCCTTGCTTGTTCTCTGTGATGGGTACCATCTAAGCACATCATCCAGGAGCACAGCTCAGACTTCTGGACTCCTCGAAATCCAGTTCCAAGAAAGCCCAAGACCTATCGAGAAAAGGACATTCCTTCTCCTAGTTACTTAAGGTTTAACTTCCAACACTAGACCAACTTCCCTTCTGTATCATTAAGCCCTACACCCCACCCCACCCCAGGGGAGACTTTACCTCTCCTCAGGTGTGCGCTGATACCCCTGGGCTACAGAAAGGTAATCATCATCCCAGTGAAAAACAAAAGACAGGAGCAGAGAGTGGGGGGACATTTCAATAAAGCAGACCTTTATAGCAAAGCTGTCACATAAACCCAATTCACACTCATATGGGGCTTACTCTGCCCTGGACACTGTTCTAAGCACATTGCATATAACTCTTGGATACGCACAACAATCCTATGTGGATGGTTGTATTATTATTACAGAAGGGAGACTGAGGCACAGAGAGGTTATGTAACTTGTCACAGGGTATACAGAAAGTAAGTGCCAATATGAGCCTATAAACTGGGCAGACTGGCTCCTGAGCAATGCTGCTGTCACATGACTGCTTACTAGCCTTACATAAAGAAGGACAGAAAGCCCTAAGTGTGATGATAGATCGTTTCATAGGAAAGCTTTCTTAGGAGTGGAAGAGCTATTCTTTTATACCTGACCACATATCTGGGCTTACGCTTGGGTTTTGAAAGGAGGACTTGGTGTTAGGGTGGTGGAAAATAAGGCTACATTAATAAAGTACCTGCTATATGCCAGGGACCATGTTAAGTGCCTTTATATATAGCTTTTCCTATTTCTTCTTCTTAACCCCACCATTATCCCCTTCTCACACATGATTCTTGGAAGGGAAATTGACTCTTCCAAAGCCACACAGCTAGACAGTGGTGGAGTTAGAATTCAAAGCCCACTCAGTCTGCCTTTCCACTCTAGGAAGTGAACTAAGAATATCCTTCTTTAAAGGAGAACCAGGAAGTTGATTTGGTAATATGAAACTCTGGTGCTTTGCCATTAGAAGGACCCCTCTGATGTCCAACCCTGGTTCATGAGGGCTTGGGGAGGGATAGTGGGAGGAGGTGGGGGTAGGGGAGCTTGTGAAGTCATAGCCACGTTTTACAGAAACCCATAATTTCTATGATCCTGGACTATTCTTTCTGGTCCATGACCTAAGTCAAGGTGTTGCTAGACAGCAATTAAATGTTCCAATTTGAAATACGTTCCACTTCACAAAAGAGGAAGAAATAACAGAGTGTAGAAGCTCAAACTCAAGATGATTCTTCATTTTGAACTGCTTTCTGCAACTGAGAAATGAAATCAGTGTTCCCTACCTATCTTATTGGTAGGTGAATAATGGCTTCTCGGAGGCTCCAAAGTTCTGTCATTGTCAGGGCTACAATCTAATGGTTTATTAAGAGGGAACAGAAGAGCTGTCTGTGGAGAAAGTCTATGTCCCCAAGCCCATCTTGACTTACCTTGGCTTTAACAGTTTCTTTCCTTGAGCAGGCTCTGGTTTCTGGTTGGGAAGATCTCAATATTTTCCCTCTAGCTGCCAGGCAAAATGAGGGACTGCCTGACATCTGGCCTCTCATTGTCAGCATTGCTAAAAATTGGATTCCCCAGTCCTCCAACTTCCCTTGCCTTTACTGATCCAAGTGCCTCAAAGCTTCCCATTCACAGATAGTGATATTTGTGAGAATAAAACCATAGAGGTCATAGGAGGCCATTTTATTCTCCATCCATCTATCACAACCCCCTGAGCGCCTACTCTGTGGAAGATGGGGCCACACAAAACTCAAAGGGCAAAGGCCTGAGGCTGTAATGAGCTCTACCTGTTTGAGGAACAGAACAAAGACAGTGTGCTTGGAAGGTGGGGAAAGATGGATACCAGAGAGAGAGGCAGGGGCCACCATGGTAAGGATTATGGATTTTAATTTAATTACAATAGGATGCATTGCAGATCTAAGCAGAAGGATGTTCTGAACTAATTTTATCTCAAGAAGGCTACTCTAGCTTCTTTTGGAGAATGGATTACAGGAACAAGCGTATCAATAGAGTGGCTAATTAGGAGAGCTAATTGCAATAGCCCAAGCAAGACTATGACTTGATTGGACTACGGGGCAGCAAGGAGTTTGAAATAAGTGATTCCATTTGGGATATAATTTGTAGGTAGAGCTAACAGGACTTGCTGATGAGCAAGGGGTGGATGGTCAAAGAAAGGAGGAAGGAGATCAGACTCTTGGCTTGTGTAACTGAGTAACTGCTGGTGCCATTGCATGAGGACGCAAAAACTAGGATGTGGGCAAGATTAGAGAATCCAACGTCTTTCTGATTTTAACTGTCCTTGACTCTTAATAGAAGCCAAAAGCAGGTGCAAGGCTAGTCCCCAGCTTAGCCTGCATTTTAGGTTGTTCTTGGTGAACAGCTGCAGCAGTCACAGGAGAAAAGCCTGAGTGTGTGTGAGGCCCTGCTGAGGGCAGAGAGGCAAGGACCTTGGCATCTGGGCCAAGCTTTGGAGCAGACTTGCTGAGCCAGCGCAACAGAAGCAGTGATGCTCTCTGGAGCCACATCTCACATTCGTGTCCTTTGCTGCGGAGGAGCACACAGGGATTAATAAGGAGACGTCAAGAGACGTCTTTAATGCGTTGGAAAAAATCTGGGGTAAAGAGACCGTCACCATTTTAATCACTTCCACCTATGCAGTGGTGTTAGGTTCACTGTGTATTTTCACATATACCATACCCTTTGCTTCTCACTATAACCTAGAAGACGGAGGTTCTGTTGTCCCCATTTTATAGGAGGAGAAGCTCAATGAAATTATATAACATGTTTAAGAAGAGTCAGAGGCTTATGAAGTAGAAAGATGAAGAGAATGAGGGTAGAGATAGGAGTTAATTTTTTTTTTAAGTTGAGTGTAGGCAGTGGAAAGAGGGCTAATAATTGCTTTTAAAGTTTTGAGAGAAGCAAATGTTAGCAAACATATTTAGAACTAAATGGAAGGAAGGAAAGACCCAGTTCATCACAAGATGCTTGTAAAATAGTTCAAATCTTCATGCCTTTGCACGTCTGTGTGCTCCAGCCCTAAAGGTCCTTTGTCCATTTTGAGAATGCCTATTCCTGCTTTAAAACCGAGCTCAGACAGTATAGCTTACAGGTTCCGGGGTAATTTTCTTACTTCAAAGTCTTTTCCTTTCAAGAAATTCCCCTTCCCAGAAGAAGGAGCAGGGTTAGGCTGTCAGATTTTGACCATTTCAACCTCCATAGCTACAGCAAATTAAAGCTAAGATGGACACCTGACCCAGGAAGAATCAATTTATTGGCTAGCCAGTGAAAAATCTTTCTCTCTCCTGGTACTTTGACTAAGGGGACTCAGAGACTGTAATCCATGGGTGATGGAGATTAGAGATGAACAGTCATGCAGAGGTAAAGCCAGAGTCAGCATGTGTCAACTGATATTATAATATTATGGAGATCAGGAACCACAAGTAAGTAAATGAAGTCAGACAACATCCATTCATTTATTCAAGAGTGTTTGTTGTGTGTCCAGGTTCTGCAGACGGGCTCTTTCAACATCCACTCTAACCCCTTTCTACCATGTCTTTCTGTTCTGAGGGGGCTAGGAAGCTAAACACTATGTGGCCCAGGTTCTGAATTTGACCTCGTTTCTGTCAAGCAGATGAGACAGGCTAAGACATGGAAGGAGGAATGACCCTTGTGAGGTGTCAGCCAGTGGCAGAGAGATTGCGTCTTTTGTCTCACATGGTGATTGTGATGTTTGGTCCTCCAGGATCTGAGGACTAACTTACCTTCTGGGCTCTAGCATCATAAATGCTGAGTGGTGGGCAGCTGAGACATGGGGGTCTCCAGTGGAAACATCCTCCGTTTATCCGAGCATCATTGTTCCTATAAGAATACATCTGGGGGCTTCCCTGGTGGCGCAGTGGTTGAGAATCTGCCTGCTAATGCAGGGGACACGGGTTCGAGCCCTGGTCTGGGAAGATCCCACATGCCGCGGAGCAGCTAGGCCCGTGAGCCACAACTACTGAGCCTGCGCTCCGCAACAAGAGAGGCCACGATAGTGAGAGGCCCGCACACCACGATGAAGAGTGGCCCCCGCTTGCCGCAACTAGAGAAAGCCTTCGCACAGAAACGAAGACCCAACACAGCCAAAAACATAAATAAATAAATTAAAAAAAAAAAAAAAGAATACATCTGGAGGAAGACCTTCAAGATGGTGGGGGAGTAAGACGTGGAGATCACCTTCCTCCCCACAAATACATCAAAAATACAACTACATGTGGAACAACTCCTATAGAACACCTACTGAACACTGGCAGAAGACCTCAGACTTCCCAAAAGGCAAGAGACTCCCCACGTACCTGGGTAGGGCAAAAGAAAAAAGAAAAAACAGAGACAAAAGAATAGGGATGGGACCTGCCCCTCTGGGAGGGAGCTGTGAAGGAGGAAAAGTTTCCACACACTAGGAAGCCCCTCCACTGGTGGAGACTGCGGGTGGTGGAGGGGGGAAGCTTCAGAGCCATGGAGGAGAGCGCAGCAACAGGGGTGCGGAGGGCAAAGCGGAGAGATCCCCGCACAGAGGATTGGTGCTGACTAGCACTCACCAGACTGAGAGGCTTGTCTGCTCACCCGCCGGGGCGGGCGGGGCTGGGAGCTGAGGCTCGGGCTTCGGAGGTCGGATCGCAGGGAGAGGACTGGGGTTGGCTGCGTGAACACAGCCTGAAGGGGGCTAGTGCGCCACAGCTAGCCAGGAGGGAGTCCGGGAAAAACTCTGGACCTGCCTAAGAGGCAAGAGACCATTGTTTTGGGGTGCACGAGGAGAGGGGATTCAGAGCACGGCCTAAACGAGCTCCAGAGACAGACTCGAGCCGCAGCTATCAGCGCGGACCCCAGAGACGGGCATGAGACGCTAAGGTTGCTGCTGCAGCCACCAAGAAGCCTGTGTGCAAGCACAGATCACTCTCCACACCTCCCCTCCCGGGAGCCTGTGCAGCCCGCCACTGGCAGGGTCCCGTGATCCAGGGACAACTTCCCCGGGAGAACGCACAGCGCGCCTCAGGCTGGTGCAACGTCACGCCGGCGTCTGCCGCCGCAGGCTCGTCCTGCATTCCGTACCCCTCCCTCCGCCCCCCCTCCCCCCCCCCCCGGCCTGTGTGAGCAAAGAACAGATGCCCTCAGGCGACCTACACGCAGAGGCGGGGCCAAATCCAGAGCTGAACCCCGGGAGCTGTGTGAACAAAGAAGAGAAAGGGAAATCTCTCCCAGCAGCCTCAAGAGCAATGGATTAAATCTCCACAATCAACTTGATGTACCCTGCATCTGTGCAATACCCGAATAGACAATGAATTATCCCAAAATTGAGGCAGTGGACTTTGGGAGCAACTGTAGACTTGGGGTTTGTTGTATGTGACTGACTAGTTTCTGATTTATATGGTTAGTTTAGTTTTTAGCACTTGTTACCATTGGTGTATTTGTTTATTGGTTTGGTTGCTCTCTTCTTTTTTATTAATGTTTTTTATTTTAATAGTATTTTTTAAATTTTTAATATTTTATTTTAATAACTTTATTTTATTTTATTTTTCTTTCTTTCTTTGGCTGACAGAGTCTTGGTGCTCTGGCCGGGTGTCAAGCCTGAGCCTCTGAGGTGGGATAGCCGAGTTCAGGACACTGGACCACCAGAGACCTCCCGGCCCCACGTAATATCAATCAGTGAGAGTTCTCCCAGAAATCTCCATCTCAACACTAAGGTGTAGCTCCACACAACAACCAGCAAGCTCCAAGGCTGGTCACCCCGTGCCAAACAACTAGCAAGACAGGAAAATAACCCCGCCCATTAGCAGAGAGGCTGCTTGAAATCATAATAAGTTCACAGACACCCCAAAACACACCACCAGACGTAGTCCTGCCCACCAGAAAGACAAGGTCCAGCCTCATCCACCAGGACACAGGTGCCAGCCCCCTCCACCAGGAAGCCTATACAACCCAATAAATCAACCTTCCCCACTGAGGGCAGGCACCAAAAACAACAGGAACGACGAACCTGCAGCCTGCGAAAAGGAGACCGCAAACACAGTAAGTTAAGCAAAATGAGAAGACAGAGAAATACACACCAGATGAAGGAGCAAGGTAAAAACCGACCAGACTAGACAAATGAAGAGGAAATAGGCAGTCTACCTGAAAAAGAATTCAGAGTAATGATAGTAAAGATGATCCAAAGTCTTGGAAATAGCATGGAGAAAATACAAGAAACACTTAACAAGCACCTAGAAGAACTAAAGAGCAAACAAACAAAGATGAACAACACAATAAATGAAATTTAAAATTCTCTAGAAGGAATCAATAGCAGAATAACTGAGGCAGAAGAACAGATAAGTGACCTGGAAGACAAAATAGTGGAAATAACTACCACAGAGCAGAATAAAGAAAAAAGAATGAAAAGAATTGAGGACAGTCTCAGAGACCTCTGGGACAGCATTAAACACAACAACATTCGAATTATAGGGGTCCCAGAAGAAGAAGAGAAAAAGAAAGGGACTGAGAAAATATTTGAAGAGATTATGGTTGAAAACTTCCCTAATATGGGAAAGGAAATAGTCAGTCAAGTCCGGCAAGCGCAGAGAGTCTTATGCAGGATAAATCCAAGGAGAAACACACCAAGACACATATTATTCAAGCTATCAAAAATTAAATACAAAGAAACAATATTAAAAGCAGCAACGGCAAAGCAACAAATAACATACAAGGGAATCCCCATAAGGTTAACAGCTGATCTTTCAGCAGAAGCTCTGCAAGCCAGAAGGGAGTGGCAGGACATATTTGAAGTGATGAAAGGGAAAAACCTACAACCAAGATTACTCTACCTAGCAAGGATCTCATTCAGATTTGACAGAGAAATTAACACCTTTACAGACAACAAAAGCTAAGAGAATTCAGTACCACCAAACCAGCTTTACAACAAATGCTAAAGGAACTTCTCTAGGCAGGAAACACAAGAGGAGGGTAAGACCTACAATAACAAACCCAAAACAATTAAGAAAATGGTAATAGGAACATACATATCAATAATTACCTTAAATGTAAATGGATTAAATGCTCCAGTCAAAAGGCACAGACTGGCTGAATGGATACAAAAACAAGACCCGTATATATGCTGCTTACAAGACACCCACTTCAGACCTAGGGACACATACAGACTGAAAGTGAGGGGATGGAAAAAGTATTTCATGCAAATGGAAATCAAAAGAAAGCTGGAATAGCAATTCTCATATCAGACAAAATCGACTTTAAAATAAAGACTACTACAGGAGACAAAGAAGGACACTACATAATGATCAAGGGATCAATACAAGAAGAAGATATAACAGTTGTAAATATTTATACACCCAACATAGGAGCACCTCAATACATAAGGTAAATGTTAACAACCATAAAAGGGGAAATCGACAGTAGCACAATAGTAGTAGGGGACTTTAACACCCCACTTTCACCAGTGGAAAGATCATCCAAAATGAAAATAAATAAGGAAACACAAGCTTTAAATGACACATTATACAAGACGGACTTAACTGAAATTTATAGGACGTTCCATCCAAAAACAATAGAATACACTTTCTTCTCAAGTGCTCATGGAACATTCTCCAGGATAGATCATATCTTGGCTCACAAATCAAGCCTTGGCAAATTTAAGAAAATTGAAGTTGTATCAAGTATCTTTTCCAACCACAATGCTATAAGACTAGATATCAACTACAGGAAAAAAACTGTAAAAAGTACAAACACACAGAGGCTAAACAATACTTTACTAAATAACCAAGAGATTACTGAAGAAATTAAAGAGAAAATCAAAACATACCTAGAAACAAATGACAATGAAACACAACGACCCAAAACCTATGGAATGCAGCAAAAGCAGTTCTAAGAGGAAAGTTTATAGCAATTCAATGTCACCTCAAGAAACAAGAAAAATCTCAAATAAACAATCTAACACTACACTTAAAACAACTAGAGAAAGAAGAACAAAGAAAATGCAAAGTCAGTAGAAGGAAAGAAATTATAAAGATCAGAGCAGAAATAAATGAAATAGAAATGAAGAAACCAATAGTAAAGATCAATAAAACTAAAAGCTGGTTCTTTGAGAAGATAAACAAAATAGATAAACCCTTAGCCAGACTCATCAAGAAAAAAAGGGGGAGGACACAAATCAATAAAATTGAAATGAAAAAGGAGAAATCACAACTGACACTGCAGAAGTACAAAGGATTATAAGAGACTACTACAATATATGCCAATAAAATGGACAACCACGAAGAAATGGGCAAATTCTTGGAAAGGTACAATTTTCCAAAACTGAACCAGGAAGAATTAGAAGATATAAACAGACCTATCACAAGTAATGAAATTGAAACCGTGATTAAAAATCTTCCAATGAACAAAAGTCCAGGACCAGATGACTTCACAGGAGAATTCTCTCAAACATTTAGAGAAGAGCTAACACCTATCTTTCTCAAACTCTTCCAAAAAATTGCAGAGGGAGAAACACTCCCAAATTCATTCTACAAAGCCACCATCACCCTGATACCAAAACCAGAAAAAGATATCACAAAAAAAGAAAATTATAGACCAATATCACTGATGAACATAGATGCAAAAATCCTCAACAAAATACTAGCAAACAGAATCCAACAACACATTAAAAGGATCATACACCATGATCAAGTGAGATTTAACCCAGGGATGCAAGGATTCTTCAATATATGCAAATCAATCAATGTGATACACCACATTAACAAATTAAGGAATAAAAACCATATGATCATCTCAATAGATGCAGAAAAAGCTTTTGACAAAATTCAACACCCACTTATGATAAAAAAAACTCTCCAGAAAATGGGCATAGAGGGAACCTACCTCAACGTATAAAGGCTATATATGACAAACCCACAGCAAGCATCATACTCAATGGTGAAAAACTGAAAGCATTTCCACTAAGATGAGGAACAAGACAAGGATGTCCACTCTTGCCGCTCTTATCCAACATAGTTTTGGAAGTTTTAGCCACAGCAATCAGAGAAGAAAAAGACAAAAAAGGAATCCAAATCGGAAAAGAAGAAGTAAAACTGTCACTGTTTGAGGATGACATGATACTATACATAGAAAATCCTAAAGATACCACCAGAAAACTACTAGAACTAATCAATGAATTTGGTAAGGTTGCAGGATACAAAATTAATGCACAGAAATCTCTGGAATTCTTATACACCAACAACGAAAAATCAGAAAAAGAAATTAAGGAAACACTCCCATTTACCATTGCAACAAAAAGAATAAAATACCTAGGAATAAACCTGCCTAAGGAGGTGAAAGACTTGAAAACTATAAAACACCGATGAAAGAAATCAAAGATGACATAAACAGATGGAGAAATATACCATGTTCTTGGATTGGAAGAATCAATATTGTGAAAATGACTATACTACCCAAAGCAATCTACAGATTCAATGCAATCCTTATCAAACTACCAATGGCATTCTTCACAGAATTAGAACAAAAAATCTTACAATTCGTATGGAAACACAGAAGACCCCGAATAGCCAAAGCAATCTTGAGAAAGAAAAACGGAGTTGGAGGAATCAGGCTCCCCGACTTCAAACTATACCACAAAGCTACAGTAAGCAAGACAGTATGGTACTGGCACAAAAACAGAAATATATATCAATGGTATAGGATAGAATGCCCAGAGATAAACCCACACACATATGGGCAACTATTTTACGACAAAGGAGGCAAGAACTTACAATGGAGAAAAGACAGCCTCTTCAATAAGTGGTGCTGGGAAAACTGGACAGCTACACCTTCTCCCACATCTGGATTTGGCACCAAGGGCGAGGAAGGGGGTTTACAATAGAACACAGAGGCAGGAAAAATGGGGCAAGATCTCAAAGGAAATTGTGTTCCCTTCGAGACATTTGTGCTCACTTCCCAAGTAGGCACTCAAAACATCCTCACTGAGCCAGAGCCGGGCAGGATGAGGCTAGGAGAGGGCCTGAGAGCTCCTGCTGGTCTTCTGCAGCCCCAGAGAAGCTGAGGGGGCGTCCCTTCCTGATTTTTCGCAGGAGCCCACAGAGGGCAAAGTGAGGAGGGACAAAGGAACCCTTTGGCCTGAACATCCTGCACACTAAGGACAGAGAAGAGAGTTTGCCATCACCAGACTGTAGACAACTCCTCAAAGTCATTTTGTGCAAGAGTCGTGGGTTTCTGGGAAGTAGGAGGTTGGTATTTGGATGAGGCTCGAGGCAGTTGGAAGAATTAAGGGGTTTGAACGTTTGCAGAGGAGATAGGAGTTTGAGGGGCAGTTCTGTTTGGTTTAGTTTCATGTATATCAACACTCAGCCTGGAAAACATTGAGTTTAGGCCTGGGGGACTTCAAGATGGTGACCACTGTCACTGGGGGGAGGGGACTCCTTCACATCTTTCTTTGCACCACCGAAGAATTGCTTCATTCAGGATCCCATGCCCCTTTAGACTCATCCTTTCTTATTCATGAGCTAGTCTCACAAGGGCAAAAAACAGCCCTCCCTGTGCCCCTCTGGCATTTGCTTCCGGGCTCTGAACTCTGTGTTTCTGTTCCATCCAACAGGAGGCAGCCGGGCAGAGAGAGGTCCCACCTGTGAACAGAGTGGTCCTGGGCCTCCCTCAGTCACCTGCTTATGCCTCTCTGCTCCATCCAGGAGTTGGGACACAAGGGGGTGAGGAAAACAAAGCCTGTTCTTTGAGAACACGGCCATGTTCTCACTGCCAGCTGTGTGTTCTTGATCAGGTCAGGCCTCTGTCTGGGGACCTCAGTTTCTCCATCTGCACCTTGAACATACCAGACCACATTGTAGCCAAGCACCTTGGGGGCTCTAATAGTCCATGACTCATTGAGTCATCCATTCAACTGCCCCTTCGCCTTCCCCTTGATACCAAGCAGGACCCTGTGGGGTTCCTGGGCACAAAAGCTTTTTCTGAGTCCCCCATTTCTGATCACAGGAAATAGGCTTCATTCAGCCTCCATGACCTTCCCTGAGCTCCAAGGGGCAGGTTCAAACAGTTGCTCATTAGGGAAGGGAAGGGATGCAGAGACAGGGGAGGAACAGTCAAAAGAAACAATAGTGCAGCCTTGGGGCAGGGTCCTGGTTCCCCCTCCAGGGTTACACACAAAAACATCTTTGAGCTCTTTTGCAGGTACTGAAACCCCCGCCAGGTGGGAGAAATTAATGGTATGCTGTCCACCAGCACGTAGACCCCAGACCAGTTGGAACCTGAAGGTTAATGATGCTGACACACACTTACCTCACCACCAACCAATCAGAAGAACGTCCACGAGCTGATCACTCCATCTCTGAACAATTACTATAAAACTTCTCACTAGCCCCTCCAAGTTGGGACACACAGTTTTGAGGGCGTTAGCCCACTGCGTCCCCCTTTGCCGGGCAAAGCAATAAAGCTATTCTTTTCTACTTCACCCAAAACTCTGTCTCCGAGATTTAATTCAGTGTTGGGGTACAGAGGCCAGATTCTGCTTCACTCTCACCGCCTCCCTGTACCCTCCCTCTTTAACTCCCACTATAGTGCCTGTGGGTGAGGCTAGGGGTGACCCACGGCCCATCCCAGACAAAGCATTTTGCCAAACTAGACTCAGGAAAAGAGCTCCTGCCGTCTCCCACCATCTCCCGCTGTCTCCTGGTGCCAATCAGCCAAGCAGAGGCATTTGCAGAGGAACATTTTTAGAATGAGCTCTGGGCAGAGGAATAGGATTGCATAATCGTTCTGTTTTAATGAAGGAGAGAGGAAGAAAGGAAGCAAGGGAGATCTTGGCACAGATGCGTTAACAATTTTAACGAATTGTTGACGTGAGAAGGCTCAGTGTGGAGAGTTGATGCAAGATGCTGTGCCTGGCTTATTTCTCATTTGCCACAGAAATACATTTAGGAGCATTGGCACCCAAACAAGATTGCTTTATGATTAAATCAACTAGACAATTTAGAGAACTGGTCAATTCAGTTGGCTATTACTTGTATGTTTGTTTTTTTAAAAAATCTAACTCATTTATGCACTGAATGGCTGGTTATTTTCCTAAATTGTTTGGTAAACAATTGTATAGGTATCCTTCAAGGGTCTGTTCAAATGTCATTGCCACCCTGGTTCCACCAATTAAAAGTGATGTTTCCCTCCTGCTAACTCATATAACATTGTCTAAGTACCTCTCTGGTCATTTGTCATTTCTCCCTTGGAATTTATCTCCCTTCTGGGTCCAGAAGCTCATCCAGGACAGGATCCATGCCCAATGTCTATCTGTCCCCTCAATAGTGATGTGTTATAATGCCAAGAACATGGTACATATTTTCTAAATGTTTATAAGTGAGTAGATGGAAAGTACCATATTGGCATGGTGTGTGTTGAATGCCTATTATTCATTCATTTATTCAACAATAAATACTGACAAATTACTATGTGCCAGGTATTGTTCTAGATTCTGGGAATACAAGCAATGAATCGAAGAGACAAGAGCCCTACCCCACGGGGCTTACATTGTGGTCAACTGATAATTTTTAAATATCCAAACCCCTAAATGGAAAGTCAGTAGGTCTCTGGAAAGACAATCAGTTTATTATTCCAGCAAACACATTGATTCTCTTCAACCTTCTTAAGAACTTGGGAAGAGCACAAATCGTGGCATGATCAAATAAACAGTTCTGGGGCTCAGTTTTCTTATCTGTATAATGGGAATAACAATACCCTATTTCTTAGACTGAAAAAAGTGCCTGGCACTACACCTGGCACATTTGGGATATTCCTTATAGTATTTTCCTCCAAGCCAGCATTGTCACATCTGCTGTAAAGAACAGGAACATGCATATCTTACTTATCACATCTTCCTGATTCTTTTATGGAAATTTCTATCTCCAACAGCCTCTGGGGAAAAATAAGAGGTGCTGTCTGGGAGAATATGACCTAGCACTGTGCTTACAACACCAGAAAGATACCATTACTTAAAACAAAAGGGGGGTGATGAGAGCACTTTCTCTTCCAAGGCAAAAACACAGGGGCCCTCAGTGTGACTCATCCAGCACTTCAGACCTTGCAAAGTGGCTTTAGTGAAGAATTTCTGAAAAAAATAAAGCCACTCATTCCTTTGACCCTAAAAAATGAAACTTAACAGTGTTTTATAGGTTCAAATGATTCTCATTTCTGCTCTGGTGTCTTGCCCATCTCTCTAGAAAATGTAAGTGCCCGTGAAGGGTTTCAAGTAACATCTCTCACCCAACCTCTCTGTGAATTCCTGTGATGCTCTGAAAAAGAATAAGACTTTTCTGTACCAAGGGGTGGAAGCCAGGAGCCTAGATACGGTACCTAGTTTGAGAGCAGCCTGACGGCCAGAGAGATAAAAGTCCCTATAGCAGCAAGAACACTTTCTCCAAAGATCCAAATTCTTGTCCCTGCCAAGATGATGCCTGGGAGATGCCCTTTGTCCTTGGCCATCCTTCCTCCCAAACATATCTATCCCTTTGTACTTTATCCAATAAGAAAACCTCCCTCCCCTCGGTTCTCCCCATATTCTATGCTCAGGACACACTGGACATTCTGCTATTACCCAAACAAGATGGATGTTCACACCTACTATCCTTCTGCCCCAGAATACCTTCTTTCTCTTCCTAATAAACAGAAGCTCATCTTTCAAGACCCACTCATCCATCACCTCTTCTGCAAAATCTTTCTCCAAACCCTTAGATCCAATTAATTATTTCCCACTCTAGGTTCTCACAGTTGTTTTGTCTTTTTATCTGAATTCTCGTTCCCATTATGCATTATTAGGTTTAGAGAAGAGAGGAGCAGATAAAGGAGAATGAGGGCATTAAGGTTGCCGTTGAGGAAAACCTTCTCTTCTCTTAAAACACTCTTGTGTATGGAAGATTATGCCTAAAGATTGGTCTTCTGCCTCTGTTCCTCCCCACAGTGGTGGAGTGAGTTATGTGGTTGGTGGACAAGTCCATTGGTCCAATGTCTAAAGAGGCTGGCTGTAGCCCATCAAAGGCCGCGAACGTCACTCATTTGTTCTCTTCCTCCATCCCCAGTGGGAAGCAGAGTTCTGGGTGTCTCCATTGAACACTCAAATCTTCCCCCTTGGATGGGCTCTTCCAAAACCTAGGCTGGAGGAGCTAGCAAGCTCATTTTGGCTCTTAACCTAAGCAACATCTTCCAACCTTTATTTTTTATTAATGAAGAGATGCCCTGTTTCTCCATATGCCAGCCTATTTTGTTTCACTTCTCCATTGGTTAAGCGCTCAAGTGGAGAAATAGGAGGGCTCCATTTTGCACTACCTGAAAGAACTCTAACAACTGCAGAGAAAAATTGGAACTACAGGGTATGTGACTGGACTTACCAAGAGTTTCTGTTGTGTTTCCCTTTCTAGCATTTATCCCATTGTGTGGTATCTACTTGTGATGAGAACCACAGAAGAGGTGATTAGGAGTAAAGGGGGATGATTCCAGTTTGGAACAGGATGCATCTGGAGAAGCAGCCCTTGATCTCTTGAGATAGGTAAGTGCTGTGGTGTCAGGATGGTAGCCAAAGCCAAAGTAGGGAATAGCGTTCCCTGTACAAAAGTTGACGAAGACCTTTCCTCCAGTCCTGAGAGCATCCTGGTTTCAACCCGGAGGCTCCCTGGGGTAGCAGCCACTTTTCTGATTAATTTTCAAGGCTATTGCTGGCCTGTGCATATGCAGCAGCTACCTCCCTATAATCACTCTCTCCTCCCAAGCAGAGACATATCCACAGCCCTATGTTCCTGTAACACTCCTGATGGAGTTAGCCAACGTTTCAAGGTTATGTAAGCCTCAGTCAGTAACAGTTGCCTGGCATAAGGACAATGGTTTAAGAGGAAGAAATTAGGAGAGAGAGAAAAAGGAAGTCAGAGAACAAAGGTAGAGAAATAGAGAAGAGTATGAAATAAAAAAAATTGAGAGAATGCAATTCATGGGGAACAATACAGTCAAATCAATTAAAATTGAGTGTCTCCCCTGTGACCACCCCCACCCCCCCCGCCAAAATGTTCCTGACCTTCCACCTGGAACACCTTGCCTCCCCCCAGGGCATCTTCCAATTCTCCCTTTTTTTTGGAGGAGCCATGATCCTCAGCCCCGTTGCTTATTTCCATAGCAAATGAGATTTCTCCCCTCCTCCAAAAAAGGGAAGGACGACCAAACCTCTTTGTTCCACTTGTTTTGTGCCCTCCCCCCCTCCTCCCTCAGAAAGAGTGGCTCATCTAATTGGTGACAATCTGACTCCATCCGTGTTTCACTGATGGGCGGGACCAAGGTGTGAGAAGTTGCCCGTTAATACATGGTGCTCCTCTTCTGCCTGACTCCAGCTTGTACAAAGGGGGCCCTCTATTCCCACTCCCCTGGGGTGAGCCCACCTGCCCAGGTCTTCCTTTGGGTGGACAGTGAAGGCCTGAAATTCTCTACTTGTAAGGCATATGCACAATGCTGCCTAGAGGCAGCTGGGAGTCACCTGAGTTAGAGAACTACCTCTCCCCACGGGTAGGCTCCAAAGTCTGGATGTCCGGAAGAATTAGTCAGCCTACTCTGGCCTCAAGACCACATTCTCCAACACAGTTTACTATGAAGCTTGTGCTATGGGCTTACTGAGCTTTTTCTTTTCTTTTCTTTTCCGGTCACGCCACATGACAGGTGGTATCTTAATTTCCCGATCAGGGATCGTACCCGAGTCCCTGCAGTGGAAGCGCGGAGTCTTAACCACTGACCGCCAGGGAAGTCCCCTGAGCGTTTTCTTGACTCTAGAATAATGTGTTTCTTTGATCCTCATTCAGCCACATTGGTTTATGCTTGATTGGGTTGAAATAAGGATTCTCAGCCTTGAGCATGCATCAGGATCACCAGGAGGGCTAGTTAAACACCGATGGCTGGACAGCACCCCCAGAGTTTGAGTCAGCAGATCGTGGGTGGGCATTTCTAACAAACTCCCCAATGAGTCTGCTGCTGCCGGTCTGGGGACCCCACTTTGAGAACCATTGGATTAAACACAAGAAGAGAAGAAGGTATGCAATATCTTTTCATAACACTCAGCACATCTGGTATTCCTTGTTGAATGGTGTTTTTCCCCAAAATTCCAGGCAAGCAGCGACCTTGTTCATCTTGTTTACAATTGTGTCCCCAGTGCCTATCACAAATTAGGAGCTCAACGATCATTTGCTAATGAGTTAGACTAGACACCTGTCCTTATTAATGGGACATCTCCGTCACATAAGACTACTTGGCTCTCCACACAAGGCAGTGAGATGTTCTTACGTACTCTTCTCTTGGGAGGTACAGAGGTTATGAACTGTAAAATTTCAGAGAGTCCCCGCCCCAAAGCTGCAACCTGTGTTTCCCAGACACCATTGCCCCAGGGTGTTCATTTCCATTAAGACCTGCCCTGGGTGAAAACTGGAAGAAGGTAAGAGGGAGAGAAGGAGATATGTACTTGCTTAACCAGTCACGTAGGAGGGTCTGAGCAGTCCTTCCTGCTTCCAACCCTTGGTGAGAGAACAGTGCTCAGTAGTAATTGTTATTAAAGCCGTTGGCAATAATACGCCTTGTAAATTGTCTGCAGGGCTGCTAGCAACCAGAAATGCCCTGATTGCTCATCGGCTTGTTCGGAATACATTGGAATGCGGCTCAAGCTGTGATGAAGGAATGATTCTCAGAAATAAATCAAATTTGGTGCAGGAAGACACATCTATATTTCATGTGCCTGCTCCTGCAGGAATGCTTCAGTAATTGGTTTAAAAATATCCATGACATCTGTTGATTCTTCTACTTTTAAGTGTGCATCTTTATCTTTGTCTTTTTTGCAAAAGATTATGCTGCAAAGCAGAGGAAGGGGAGAAAATGTTGCAGCAGCTACATTTAAAAAGGCTTTGCCCTGCCAGCTCTCAGATCTATCTGCTAGTCACCTGGCCTAATACAGAATCATAGCTCCCTCAGACCCTCGTGGGAATGAAATGGCCTATAAGTAAATACATGGCATGCCTATAGGTGAGCGCTCACTTGGGACACGTCAATAATTTCACAGCATTGAAACGAGGGTGTCTGGTAATTCCAAAATTTTACATGTATATTCCAGAAGTTATAGCCCCCACTGGAAACACACAAACAAAGCCACATCTGCATTTAGCGTTTTCAGTCGGGGAAGTCTTCCTGGAAAGCTTACTATTGCTCTCTGGCCTCAGTTAAGTCAGATGTAAAATGGGGAAAATGACAGAACCTACTTCATGAAAATTGTTATGAGAATCAAGGGAGAAAGTGTGGGAAATATCTACATATGTAAATAAGGACTCTATAAACATTTTCTGTTACTATTGTTGTTGCATTGTTATCATTGCTCTTGTGGTCGAATAACATTCAAGGCCCACAGCATCAGTGAGACTTGTCAGGGAAGTAAGCTTGGATAACAAGGCACAGTCCCTCCCTGGCTTCCAGCTTAAGTTGCGGCGGCCCTGGGGCAGTCCTTGCCGCTCTCCTTTGGGTGTTTATTACTTCCACCTGGAATGCCTTTTCTCCTTCCCATTCTTCACCTATTTTCCCCCTGTCTAAGGTAAAATGGAGGGATTGCTATCCCCCATCACACTATCCCAATCCAGAGTGGCTGCCCTATTTTAGCTTCATCACAGCCCAGGAGCATCCCATCAGAGCAGTTTTCACACTGGATGATCCTTTGCTGTTTACTGGTCTGTCTCTTCCTCTAGATTATGAGCATCCTTGGGTATGAATCTGATATTATTGGATATCTAATTTGGAACAAATACATGTGAAGAGTATGAATTAAAAGGATGACTGTCACTTGTCTCTTTTGCAAATTTCTTAAAAGGGGTTTGGTGGGAAAATTAAATGCCAAACAGAATTCACACTGGCAAAAGGAGAACATATTTGGGAATAAATAGAAGTGAGTATTGTGGATAGAGTGATAGTATATGGGCTTTGAAGTCAGTCCTGCATTCTAAATTTGGCTGTGTCATTTACTAGCTGTGTGTCTTTGGTCATGTTATATCACTTCTCTGGACCTCTTTTCTCATCCAAAAAGATGTAAATAACTCACAGGGTGGTGGAAAAAGATCACATTGGTGTTATGGACTGAATTGTGCGCTTCCAAAATCCCTACCTCTCCCCCTCTCCTTCTCCTTCTTCCTCCCTCTCTCTCTCTTCCTCTCCCTCCCTCTCATTGTCTCTCTCTCCCCTCAGCCAGTGTGATAGGCCATGTGAGAACACAGCAAGAAGGCAACTGTCTTCAAGCCAGCAAGAGAAACTTCACCAGAACCCGACCATGCTGGCACCTTGATCTTGGACTTCAGCCTCCAGAAAGGTGAGAAAATAAACTTCTGTTGTTTAAGCCATCCAGTCTATGGTATTTTGCTATGACAACCCGAGTAGACTAACACAATCGGCATGTGTAACGGGACTTTGAACATAATATATACCACATGACACATAGTAAATGCTTAATAAACACTGGCCTTACAGGTCATTTTCAATGGTGTTTGATTTTTTTCAATGAGACTTCTTATAATAACACCAGCATTTATAATACAATTCAGTTGGAAAATGGTGTAAAATATCAAAATTATTTTTGCCAAGTATAAATATTTATCTACTTTTTTGGGCAAAGTCAGCATATACAGCCAATGCATGATGCTTATATCAATGCATAAAATTAGATAAAAAGCCATTGATCAATCACTTAAAACACCATTTCACCCACTGATAATAAACGCTTCCATCGCGAGCATTTATAAGTGAGCCAGTTTGAGCAAAGAAACTGACTGAGGGTACTTTCCTCTCCTTTTCTTGCCATTGGCCATCATCTTGTGAATGAGTGACCTGGTCAACTCAAACTTGCCTTCTTATGAAATTCTCCAGGGGAACTTTAAGACACTGACGCCTGGGTCTCATCCTCCAGAAATGCTGCCTTAATTGGTTTAAGGTGGAGCTGGACCTCAAGAGTGTCCCAGTCCCTCTCCAGATAATTTAAATATTCAGCCAGGTTTGAGACCCACTGAGCAGGGGGCTGGCAGGCTTAACTGGCTGTACTCCCTGTTGTCTGTTGCCTGGCCAATGGCCACCCCTGGGTAATTAGGGCTTCTTCTCTTGGTCCAAGGAAGGAGTTGAATATTCTGTCAATGAAAAGCACCCAATTGACTATCTTCATAGACTTAAGCTACTCAAGTTCTCTGTATTGCACCTTCTTCACCTGTAAATTGAGGACAACGCCTGTGCCCTGGAATTGTTGTCAATAACAGCAATATAGTAATTAATGTGCATCAGGCTCAAGCCATGTTTCAGGCACAGGTCTGAGTGCTCTACACATTTTATCTCATCTGATCCTCATCAAAGCTCAGAGAGGCAGGGACTGTTGTTATCCCAGCTGTGCATTGAAGGTGAAGCTAAGTCTCAGCCACAGCAAGGAATCACAGACTGAGCCGTATCACAGCACGTAAGTGACAAAGATGGACCTGGAACGCAAGACTGCCTGGCCCCCACTCTCTACCCTGCACTCCAATGCCCTGAGCTGTTTCCTGTCTCCTGGGCTACAGGAAATGATGTGTCTTAAGATCTTAGCACAGGGCCTGGAACATAGGAGTCCCTGAAAGCGTGCTGGTTCCCTTCCTACTCCTTAGAGCCCATTCTTATAAGGCAGAACCAAGGTCAACACCCTCAATGTCCAAGCCAGATTCCAGAAAAACATCAGAACCTGACCGAAACAGAACAGATCCTGTTCAGCAAGGGAACGACACTGAAATTGGTCACTGACCCAACCTAGCATCAGTACCATCTTAACCAAGAGCGCTCTACCAGCCGGACTCAGGCCGTTGGCAGCTGCGTCAGAGCTGGCCTTGCAGCATCCACAGCTGCCAGGGCCGCCAAAGGCTGCAAGAAAGCACCAAAAGATCCAGAGGCATCCACGCATTCTCACGCTGCTTTTCTTTCTAATGCAGAAGCAGGTGAATGGCCCCTGCAGCAACAGGGAAAATGCTTTGACTCTAAGGAGAGCTAAAAGAAAAATAGAAAACCATGTCTGTGTTATAGGAACATCGTTATAAGAACATCCATTGTTACTAGGCTACATTGTTATAGAATAAATACCTGCATGTGTGTGGATTAGAACAGGCAGGGGAAACGGGCATAAAAGGAAGCTGCCTTATTGGGGTGGCAGGACAGTCAGGGAAGATTTTCATTTTTGTTAATATGGCCGTAATGCTGTTTGTGTCATAAGTGATACGGATTATAAAAGAGAGAGCATCAAGGTAACAAAAAATCTCTCCTCATGGACAGCAATTGCATCAGAAACCAGAAGCAGACTGGAAAGTGGTGGAAAGAGGCTGGTACCCAAACCCAAGAAGTCAGGAATCTTTCATTCTTTCATCTCTTTTTCTCTAGTCCTCCTATTCATTGTAGAAAACTTAGAAAATATATGTCATAACTGCATTTTTCATAGCTAGCTAGATAGAGGATAGATTTTTTTTTTATAAAATTAAGGTAATGCTCTACACTGCTATGAAGTGAAGAAGAGACACAAGATTCAGGCCTTTGGAAGTCAAAATGTGAGGTTCATTCCTGAGAAAGCTGTTTAGAGAATATGGCTTAGCTCTGTAGGCAGGTGAGCTCGCTAACCCTCGGTCCCTGAATGAGAGTGATTTATTCACCCAGTTTCATCATACCTGGATGGTGCAGGTCGCCCTGCACGGGAGCAGGGCTTTCAGACTAAGATGACTGCACAGCCAGAAGAGAAGAATGCACCCTCGCTGGTGGAGGGCAGAACCAAAACAGGAAAGCAAGGGGCTGAGCCAAGCTCAGGATTGGGTACATCATACCTGCTCTCATGGGCGAGAGGAAGTAATAAATGGAGAGAGTGGCCAGCAAGTCCCCCCACAAAAACATGAGAAGTGAGAAAAATTAGGTTTCCAAGTGAGGCGTATGGTGGCACATCCTTTTGGACTGCCTTCCTTGGTTGCAGTCTAGAAGCTAAACACTATGTTGTCCAGACTCCAGTACAGCTGATTTTTCTCTGGTGGCTTCTTGACCACACAGAGGTGACATGAGCCTCAAGCCAGTATCTGTACAAGCAACTTGCCAGTTTAGCCGATGTCCTTCTGGTCTTTGTGGCCTCCAATTTATGAGAGAGACAAGTGTTTCTGGAAGCAGCATTGGAGCAGCAGCTTTCCAACTTAGTCAGAATCTTAGATCAGAAAAGAGGCAGTAGCTCCTGGGGTGATTCAGTTCTCTAAGATGTTCCTGGGAGCTCAACCAAGATGCGACTTCCTCAGCCTCTCTAATGATTCCGGAAGCTCTTTAATATGTTGTAATCAATCCATTTCTGCTAATACAAGCTGGAGTGAATTCTGATCTCTGCACCTGAGCCCTAACTTTTCATCCAAGATTAGTCACTACTAATAATTTTAAATAAGTATAATGCTGTGGACTGAATGTTTTTCCCTCCTTCTCCCACTCCTCCAGATCCATATGTCAAAGCCTTAATGCCTGAGTGATGGTATTTGGGAGATAATTAGGTTTAAATGAGGTCATGAAAGCAGAGCCCACATTGATGGCACTAATGTCCTTATAAGAAGCTGAAGAGGCCAGAGGTCTTTCTCTTTCTGCCATGTGAGGACATAGCCATAAGACAGCCATCTGCAAACCAGGATGCTAGCTCCTACCAGACGTGGCTCCTTGATCTTGGACTTTCCAGCCTCCAGAACTTTGAAAAATAGATGGTTGATGTTTAAGCACCCAGACTGTGGCATTTTTGTGATAGCAGCCCAGCACTGAATAAGACATACAATAATATTAGGACCACTAGTAAATTTTCACTATGTGCTAAGTATTCTGCAAAATTTATTATTTTGTGCAATTCTCACAAGAACTCTCTGAGATTAATATTTTTATTATTTCTATCACTAATCCACCGAGAGATCAAGTCAGGTGCTCAGCATCAGCGGGATATGAGGAGGAGAGCCTCGTGGATATTTCCATTCCATATGCGGATGGAAATCTGGAGTAGAATCCAAATCTGTCTATACCTACAGTCTATGCCTTGACCCATTCCTCCATCTTTCCCATTTTCTTATTGCAGTGTTTGATTTTTTTCTAGTTGATTTTTAAACACACCCAGATGTCCTTTAAAGTAAATTTCACATGTTCACAAATATTTGGGAAGGCCCTCCCCCATCAAACGCACGCTATTGTCAAGCCAAACCTCTATCATTCTACCCAAGCCAGGTCTCCACTTAAACAGAGGCCCCTTAAGCACCTCACCAAATGTCCCGGTAAGAATGGAAAGAGGAAAGAAGATGGGGGAAAAGAGGAAGGACACAAGACAGGCTAATAGAAGAAAGTGTGGAGAGAATTCAGTAGACCTGGTATGCCAGAAAGTCTCTTATCAACTCAACACCAGTTCTGCTCCCTCCTAAGTTCCCCTCTATTCCCAAGGGCTGGAAGCCTGGGACCTACATTTCCCCCAAATTCTCTGTCACTGGGGTTATCGTTTAGCTTCTGCCAGTAGAGGCTGGCAAGGTGTAAGAGAGGCAGAAGCCATATTATAGCTTCTCTACATTTTCCAAGGATATGCATGGACGTTAGCAGATGAGAGACTACAAAAATCTCCAGGCTTGCTCTTACAAACCACTTGCCTCGGTGCTATAAGCAACTATAATCATTGGTGGCAGTTTCCTGCAATTCCAGATTGACAGCTAAGCAGTAAAACTGTGTGTCAGCAGCTTTTCCTAACCTTTGCTCATCTAGTCCTTTCAATAATTTTATACGCCATTAATCCCCATTATTAAACCACTTCAAACTTACAAGACCCGGATCAGTCTCTGGTTCCAAGATGGAGAGACCAGGGATATCTTTCCAGCTCTGCCACCAGAGAGGGTTCTCCTAGACTGGTTACTTTCCTTCTCTGGGACTCAGTTTCCTCATTTATCAGACAAGTGGATTGGACTTAGCTGCATCGAAGGTCCCTTCCAGCTCTAGCACGCTGTGAGTCAACGACAAAAAGAAAAAATCATTCACACTAGAAAAGTATCTCCTGGCCTCTCTTTCTTACGCCCCACCAGCCAAGGCCAAAGGGGTTTTGTTTATCTGGCAATGGCAGGTTCTACACTGAGAAACAATTTTTACTGGTGAAACCATATTGAGAACCACAAAAGAGAAGCGAACGTCAGATACGCTCAAAGGTGCCAGTTCATCCAGATTCAATTTCCCCTAGAAATTGACTTAATGTCCAAAAACATTTCAGTTAATGGCTCCATGGCTATTGCTTTCTCCCCTGCGAAAGCAAATAACTTTCCCTGGACTTATTCTTAACCTACTCCAGAAAGATCTGTGCAGGTCCAGGCAGAACATTTGAGTAACTTGGAAAATTGTGAATGACTAACATTTCTGACTTCACTGCCTGGCGGCGGAAACAGAGCCTGTGACTTCCTGGAATTAGGTTGGAGTCCCTCTATATCAGTCTGCTCAAGCTGCCGTAATAAATATCATAGACTAGGAGGCTTAAGCAGCAAACATTTACGTCTCACAGTTTGGGAGCCTAGAAGTACAAAATCAAGGTGCCAGCAGATTCGGTTCCTGTGAGAGCCCTCTTCCTGGCTTGAAGATAACCACCTCTTGCTGTGTCCTCACATGGCAAAGAGAGAGATGGGGAGAGGGCCCTGGTCTTTCTTCCCCTTCTTATAATTCCATCATGGGGTCCTACTATCATGACCTCATCTAACCCTAATGACCTCCCAAAGTCCCAACCTCCAAATACCATCACCTTAGAGATTAGGGCTTCCATGTGTGAATTTTAGGGGGACACAAACATTCAGTCCAGAACACTTGCTTTTTCCCTTCCTGACTGTGGCTCAGCTTACAGGTCGCTTCTTCAAGGGGTTCTTCCCAAACAACTGCCTCATTCTAATGTCAAAATACTACGTAATTTCCCTTTAGGTCACTTCTTAGAGCATAACTGATTATTGTCTGACAGAACTTACCTAGCTTCTCAATAGCATATAAGCTCCACGAAGGCGAGAATGCCAGGGTCGCATCACAGCTGTAACCTGAACCGAATTCAATCCAACATGGGGGTATTTATTAAATATAAGATGAAGAAATGCAGGGGCCCATAAATTCGAGAATTTGGGTAATTTAATTAACCTCTCTGGACCTCGATTTCCTTGGTAACAACTACCTTATGCTGCTGTGATGAAGGTTAAATGCAGTTGTGCATGGAGGTGATTAATTCGTAATTTGGAGGGACAGCCTGTTGTAGAGGAGGGGCTGGTACATGGAAGATAAACAGGTCTGGTTTTTGTCCCACTGACAAGACGTGTGACCTCAGTGAGGTGTTATTTTTTACATAAAATGGGAATATTAGTGATTCATTCACAAGGCTAATGTCAGAATTAAATGAAATCCCTAGGACGGTGCCTGGTCCATAAGAGGTGTGCAGTAAACATTTGCTCGTGCTGATGGAGGCGAGCCAGGCAGGTTTGCAGGCAACCGTCTTTGAAAGGGAACACAGGAGTTTCTTGCTAGAGACTCAGAAGGTCCAGGTGGCTCAGCTTGGCTTCCTGCTTGAATGGAAACTTCCACCAGCATCCCAGCTGCCCCTATCGGCTGGTGATGTTCTGGATTCATCGGGAAAATGAAAAGGCAGGGTTGGCCTCTTTGTCTCCATCAATCCATTGCACCATGATGCTCCCAGAACCAGCAGAGTGACTCATGTGCCAGCGCTAGTGACAGGATTAAACCCAGCAGTAATAAAAATGTGACTAGCTCTCACACCTGCAGAGAGGGGTGTTTAGAAACAAAACTCCTACATGTTTTCCTGAGGTGCAGGCACTACTCTCTTCTCGTGGTTATGACAGAGAGAAAAGCTGTCAGGTGGAGGAAGCAATGAATGTGCTGGGACTTCAAGATTTCTTCATGTGACCTCAAAGATCTCCTCAATCTTGAAATTGTTAGAATCCAGTAGCTCCGTGCCTGGTAACTTTAGGGGCCTATATCTCGCCTTTTCTGATTCCCAGTCTTTGTGTTCTCCCCTACAACAGAAACCCTCCGGCTCAAGAAACCAGCATCCAGCTACGGACAAAAGGTTGAACGCTTCTTTGTGACACTCCATCATCAGTACTGTCTTCAATTTACAGCCACAGATACAGGAACCCGGAGAAGCAGAGCAGCATGCCAGGGTTCACAGCTTTGAAGGGAGGATTGTGAATCCCACATTCTTATAACCACTATGCTAAATCTCTGCCTACAGTATTTGACCCAGTAGGGAAAGATACACAATCACAGAAGCAGGAGAATGGAACAATACCATGGAAATAAAAAAAAATGTGGAACCATATGATCGTGGAGAGAGGCAGAAGTCTCTGTCTAACTCTCCAGTTCCCGAGTCCATGTGGTCCAATGGTACATTGTTTCCTGCTTTGACATCCATGAACTTGCCTATCACATCCTCCTAATATCCCCCCCTTGACCTAGTCTGGCTTTAAAGATGTCTGTTTGCCAAGAACATGCCGAAACCCAAATCAGAATCACAGAGAAGCACAGAAATCACTGGAAACACAAAAATGCATACCATCCTCTGGGAACCATGAGTCACTGGTTGGGCTGAAGCAACAGGCGGAGTCAATAGTATTCAATTCAACATACATTCGTGGCATGCCCAGTAGGGACTAGATACTTAACTAAGTTCCTAAGCAGACAATAAGTCTATAAAAGAATCTCGATGTCCTCTTATAGAATGTATTTGTTTCTTCTCCCATTTTCACCTCTTGCCCCAGTGGTAACAGCCTGGAACCCATTGCTGTTGCACTATCTGTCCCCGTCTATGTAAGATCCCTCAGTCTCAGTTACCAACCCAGGCCTGCTGACTCAAGCAGTGCCATGCCAAGTTCTATTTATATAAACTCCTTCTGTGTATTTATGCAATTATGGAACTATATGAATTCTCAGAGCTCGAGCAGACCTTAGGGGACATTCGTTCACCTTCCTAATTGCAGATAAGGAAGTGAAAGGCTACTCATGCAGTGTTAACTTCCTTTCCAAAGCCCACTGTTTGTGGGTGCCCAGCTGCATAATGAACCCAAGTCTTAAATGGAGTAGATTTTTAATGGTAGAAATTCTGGAACAATAGCAGGAAACTTCTGAAAGCTGTTGTACTCGGGTCACAAAATGAAGCATTTACAATGTTCTTGACAGGCGTGGAAATTGTAACTCTTAGATCTGCCCCAGGAGGACATGACTCTAGATGAATTGTTCTATGATCCTCTAAGCTCATTCCCAGGAGTAAGTCACAAATTCTGATCATCCTTCACTTTGGAAGGGGACAGGTTGACTGTCAAATCCCAGACTTTCCTAGTTTCAAAATATTTTGAAATTCATCACTTTCACACACTGTAAGGTTCCCCTCTATAGCATCCCTGACTTGTGGACATCCAGCCCCTGCTTGAATACCGCTAAATATAGTTTCCTACTTCATGAGTCACCTGATACATCCATCAGAGAACTCAGCTGGCTAGAGGTGGCTTCCTGCTGTGGAGCTGCCTCCTTGAAATTCACAGAGCAGACCTGCTTCTTCTTCCAGGAGGGTTAACAGCCCTACTGCTCTCTGAAGACCGTCCGTCCAACTCCGACCTCTTTCCTCTTATATCTCCTCAACCCACATGCCACTCCTAGACCAGCTCCTCTGCAAAAATGTACCTACCCTTCTCAGCCTCCTTTTCAACTCATTTATTTTTCTCCAGGAAAGAAAACAGATATCAGAAAATGAGCTTTGGGTTGCTAATTAGCATCCCTAGGGGTGTAGAAAGAGCAGTTTATCATTTCCTTCTCAAGGTAAATTAGTAACATTTACTCTTCTAGACATTACACTCTTTACCTGAATCTTCTTAATTAATTGGCTACATCTACAATCCTGATTGTTAAAGAAATCTGTGCTTGCCTGGGCCTCGAACAGGAGGAGAGAAGAGCCGAGGAGGGGCTGCCCAGAAAGAGGATATTAGAAGACAAGACAAGGGACTTCCCTGGTGGCGCAGTGGTTAAGAATCCACCTGCCAATGCAGGGGACACGGGTTCGATCCCTGGTCTGGGAAGATCCCACATGCTGCAGAGCAACAAAGCCTGTGCATCACAACTACTGACCCTGCGCTCTAGAGCCCGCGAGCCGCAACTACTGAGCCCATGTGCCACAACTACTGAAGCCCGCGCGCCTAGAGCCCATGCTCCACAACAAAAGAAGCCACGACAGTGAGAAGCCTGCACACCGCAACGAAGAGTAGCCCCCACTCGCTGCAACTAGAGAAAGCCCACGTGCAGCAACAAAGACCCAACGCAGCCAAAAATAAATAAATAAATTTATTTAAAAAAAAAAAAAGCAGACTGTTGATTGGGGCCGTCACCACTGTTTATGACCATCTGGTATCACCTCCATCCTCATCTGGTAATTCTGTCACCACACCTAAATGGCCAGGTGACCCATGCTCACCAGACACTGGCACAGAAATGAGCTCTGTGAGTGAAACTAGGTTAGAGACTTTCCTAAGATTTGATTTAGGACCACTGCAAAAAAAAAAATTAAAAATAAGCCCTCCACTTTTCCTCAGGAACAATAACCTGTAATGTCATATAGTCCTAGAACAAATTGTTATTGGCTCATCTTTCCTGCCATGTAAAGACAGCCACCTGGAGAATGAAGCCAACACATGGAAGAAAGCTTAACAAGGATATGACGGGAGAGAAAAATCCATAATAATACCGATTGAGCCCCTGGATACAACCATTCCTGAACCCACATTCCTGAACCTTAGACATACCAGGTACCAGGCAGCTATAAATTTTCATTTTACCCAAGCCTGCTTGCAGCCAAGAGTCCTGATGTTGTGGAAACCCACTTACTTATTTAACGGACATTTCATTTAGTGCCTTCTGTGTTTCAGGCATTGCACTTGTCTTTTGGGAAATGCAACGAGAAAGCTCAGCATGCCCTGCCTTAAGAGAGCTCATAATCTGGTTGGAAACATACTTTAATAAATCCTTTACCGTGTGGTAATAAGGGGACATCCGAGTGCTAAGGAACATAGAGCAAGGGTTTCCATTTTCTACTGCTGTGTATCAAATAACCACAAATGTAATGTCTTCAAACAACACCCAGGTATAATCTCATGGTTCCGTAGGTCAAACATCTGGATGGCTCAGCTGCATTCTCCGCTCAGGGCCTCACAAGGCCAAAATCAAGATGTCAGCCAGGCAAGGCTCTTATCTGGAGGGTCAGGGGAAGAAGGTGCTTTCAAGCTCATTCAGGCTGACAGTAGAATTCAGTTCCTTGTGGGGGTAGGACCGATGTGCCCCTTTCCTTGCTGTCTGTCATGAGGGGTTCTGTCTCTAGAAGCCACTCCCACTCTTTCTCACATGGTTCTCTACGTCTTCAAACTAGAAATGGCACTTCGAGTCTTTGAGTCTCGCTGACTTCCCCTTTTTCCTTCCTCTTCTGCTACCAGCCAAAGAAAGTTCTCTGCTTTTAATATTATGATTAGATTGGGTAAACTCAGAAAATCTCCCCTTTAAAAAATCAACTCATATGGAATTTAAATTATATATATAATATCCCTTCATAGCACTACCTAGATTAGTGTTTGATTGAATAACTGGGAAATGGAAATCTTGGGAGCATCTTTAGAATTCTGACCACAACAAGACCCCTAACCCAGACTGTAGGAGTCACAGAAGTCTGCCTGGAGGAGGTGGCATGTGAGCTGAGTTATAAAGAAGTAGTAGGAATTAGAAAAAAATAATAATAATAGGGAGAGCAAAGTTCCCAGCAAAGAATCAAGGACTATCTAGGCACATAGGAGAATAGGGGGGAAAAATTCAGGATGGATGGAGTGACAATTCAGAGGGGGAAAAAAGCAGTGAAAGATGAGCTGGAGGGGGAAGAAAGGAC
Source organism: Eubalaena glacialis (assembly GCF_028564815.1). Taxonomy (NCBI): domain Eukaryota; kingdom Metazoa; phylum Chordata; class Mammalia; order Artiodactyla; family Balaenidae; genus Eubalaena; species Eubalaena glacialis. Next base: position 79,771,736 of record NC_083732.1, read on the forward strand.
TCCATGATAAAGGGACTAGTAAACCCTACTCCACCTCCCAAATCTCATTCAAGTGCAAGTTGCTGGATGGATCTATGTTAGGGGCAACGTTTTAGCTTTTTAGCCTCTGCAAGAGAGGGAGGTCTCTTGGAATGAGGCTGGATACTGGAAGTAAAATGCCTTACAGCCCAACATATATAGGGCACTCAAAAAAAATGTCTCTCTTCATATTTTTATGTTTTCTGTTGAACCTTATTTAGGTATTCATTCTTTCAAAATATATTGATGGAGCAACTTTTCTGCCTGGAGCTGTTATGCACAAAAGATACCTAGATAAAGAGATTAGCGTTCATGCATCTGAGGAGCCCACAGTCCAGAGGGACAAACTGACATGTAATGCCAACAAATAAATCACAGAGCACACAGGTAATAGTATAATGGAGGTCATGTGGTTTTGGAAGCATTCCTTCATAACTTAACACCTAACTTGTGGTGTCAGATGTGGAATCTAAAATAGCCAAACTCCTAGAAGCAGAGAGTAGAATGGTGGTTGCCAGGGGCTGGAGGGGAGGGAAGGTAAGGAGGTGATGGTCGAAGGGTACAAAGATTCAGTTACGCAAGATAAAGAGGTTCTGAAGATCAGTTATACAACATGGTGCCTATAGCTGACAATAATGTATTGTATACTTGACATTTGCTAAGAAGGTAGCTCTTATTTTGTGTTGCTACTACTACTACTAATAATAATGATAATAATAATAATTAGTAATAGAGGCAGGAGGAAACTTTGGGAGGTGATGGTTATATTTATAGCCTTGATGGTGGTGATGGTTTTACAAGTGTATACTTATCCTCAAACCCAAGTTATGTACATCAAATATGTATGGATTTTTACATGTCAATCATACCTCAGTAAAGTGGTTCCAAATTTTTTTAATTAAAACCCAACTATCGGGCCCTGCTATTGGGTCCTCTGGCCTCTGGGTCTGGGTCTCCTCTCCCTACACAGAGAGGATGACAACACCTTTTCCAGAGTTGCATGGGGATAATACATGTATTACAAGAAAAGGGCTCAGCCCCTGGCTTGACACATGGTTCAGGTTTTGGTTGTTGATATTATTCACAGAACCAAAGGATCTACTCAATACTACATATTTATAAAGATGCATTATGTATAAGAAACTACACATGTATTAGGATTCTCTGTATTCTATAAAGATGCTTTTCTCAATGTCTTTAACATTTCCTTGTTCAGTCCTTCTTTTAATGTCTCCCTCTAGAATAACTGGTCTTCATTTTAGGCAACATCTGCTTCCCTGCCATTTGTATAAATTGGTCCTAAGCGAAGTCGCACTTTCTTTAGAACAACTCTCCAAATGTGAGAAGACAGCGCTCGTGGTCAGCTTTGCCACCCCCATCCTTCCTGTGCATCTTTCTTCTCCATCCTTCCTTCTCTTTTCTTTCTCTTATGCTTTCTAGCTCTTGTTCCATTCTTTTCTTCTTAGTAACGATTTCCAACATTGATGAAGGGCTGGTTCCATGTGCGATGCACTTTACATAGATAATGTCAAGGTTTTCCTTATGACAACCAGTTAATTGGGTATTAATAATCCTTTCTGTTTGTTGTTATTTACAGACCATGAAAAGAAAGCTCAGAGAGGTGAAGAGAGAATCCCAAGGTCACACAGCTAATGAAGGGCACACCTTGACTTTAAACACTGACTCCTCAGTCGTGTTTTTAATCACACATTTATTCTGTCTCCTAATCCTAATATTTCAAAACAACATTACAGTGATCTTAAACTGAATGGTTTGCATCACTCCTCAAAGCCCATATAGTCAGAAGAGACTTTTAGCTGTAAGAATCAATCAAGGTAGAATTTAACCAAGAGATCACAAAACTCCCTGATCTGGAAGTGTCAGGTTATTATTCTACCCCCAGATTGTTCTTGAAACAGGTCCATCCACCTTGGCAGACAAGGGTCAAGTTGTGAGAGGCTGTGACTGTCCTAGTCAGTGCTCCCTTCAGAGCTGAGCTGTAGTCCCAGGTCCTCTAAAACAAACCCTCATCCATGCTCAGAACCCCTGCCTCTAACTCTGACACATTTATAGGATACACGAAAGCATTGGCACCTCGCATATGCCAAGCAAGGCACTGGGCATGCTTCCATATGTTGTTTTATAACAATGAAAAATGGGTTTCTTGATTCCCCATTCACATCAGCACACTGAGGCTTCAGCAGGTCAGGGGTCTTTCCTACCGCACGAAGCTCTTGCTGAGCTGCATACAGAGCTACATGTATTTATTTAGGCAGAGGCTCATTCATGGGTGAAGATTGTGTCTTATTCTTCCCTGAATCCCCAGAGCCTATCACAGCATACCGCAGGTGCTCCAAACATGTGCACTATGATGAAACTGGGCACGTCTCTCCTCTACCAGCTTCCTTAGCAACTGCCTTCAGGCAGAGATGAGAAGGAATGGGTTTCATTTATAACAACTCAGAAGATGACTGTGCTTTGTGACCACCTAGAGGGGCGGGATAGGAAGGACGGGAGGGAGACGCAAGAGGGAGGGGATATGGAGATACATGTATATGTATAGCTGATTCACTTTGTGATAAAGCAGAAACTAACACACCACTGTAAAGCAATTTTACTCCAATAAAGATGTTACACACACACACAAAAAATGACAGTGTTGCGCCTGTTTATTTTTCCTGCAGTATAACGTTGTAGCCATTCTTCCTGAGGGGAGGTGGTGCTGCAGGTGTTATGAAGCAGCAGGCTCAGATAGGGTGAGCTATTTGGGTCCCGGTGTATTTCAGTTCTTGAGATCCATGGGGACATGTGAGCACATCCATGGGGTGTGCTCACAAAGGCACAGAGTGGAAGGAGGGAGCCCTATTAAGCTGTTTGAGGTTGACTGTGGCGGGACGAGGGACCGTCAGAGCGGAGAAGCTGACAAAGCTCTTGAAAGACTTCTTGCTCTGGAAATCCAGGTCTCTGCCTCCATGCCTTTAGAGTCCCTAGGATGGGCCACAGTGAGTGCCAGGTGTGGCTGGAAGGAACCAAGGCACAGGCAAGTGGGAAATTTGGAAAACCAAAAGATCAAATGAAACAAAGTAGCTACCATTTACTGTTTAAGAGCCTGCTGTGTCCTTGCAATTACATTAATTGCTCCCAGGCACCTGAATTCTCACTGCAACTCTATGGGGTGGGTAATATTATACTCATTTTACAATTGAGGATACAGACTCAGGGAGGTTAAGCGACTTTCCCAAGGTCACAAAGCTGACGACTAGAGAAATTAGGGAAAGACCCTGCTCTTTACATTATTCCACAGCATCTCTTCAATACTGCGGCAGCTGAATAATGGCCTCCAGGAGATGTCCACATCCTAATCCCCAGAAAGCGTGAATGTTCCCTTAGATGGCAAAGGGGACTTGCAGATATGATTAAGCTCAAGATCTTGACATGAGGAGATGATCCTGATTGATGTGGGAGCACCTAATGTAATCCTGTTATCACAAGGGTCCAGGGTGACAAGAAGGTTGAGGAGGAAGTTGGAAATGTGACCACAAAAGCAAGAGGCTGGAGTTATTCAAGGAAGGGGTCGTGAGCCAAGGAATACAGGCAACCTCTAGAAGCTAGAAAAGGCCAGGGAATGGATCCTTTCCTGGAGCCTCCAGCAAGAACCAGGCCTGCAGACCCTTTGACTTTAGCCCGGTGAAACTGATGGCTATACGTCTGGCCTCTAGAACTAGAAATCAATAAATGTGTGTCGCTTTCAGCCACCAGTTTTGTAGTAAGTTGTTACAGCAGCCATAGGAAACTAACATAAATGATAAAATTTTTAAATTGAAGATGAATGCTGAAGTGTGTCCAACACTATCTAAAGAAAAATTTTTTTAAGTGTCAACTGATTTCATAATGGAAGATGTCATAGAGCAGATGACCTCCAACTTAAGCTGAAAAATAAAAAGCACACTCACTGCCTCCCTCTCCTAAGCCCTCGGTATGTCAATTTCAACTCCACTGAGGCACGTTTCACACTGAATTTTCACATATTCTTATGATCCATCTCATCTCACCACTCCTAGATGTCACAACCCCTTGTTCAAACATGGCCCAAGAAATGCAGTCTACTCACCATCTGGCTTAGACAGTGGCTAGCCCAGAAATCACAAGACCATTAACATCTCGTCCACTTGGGCTGGGTGAGATGCACATAAGAGAACCTCTCAGTAGATACTATTGAATCCTCACCAATAACCTTGTGACTTTGGTAGAACAGGGATTATAATTAACCACATTTTTCAGATGTGGAAAGTGGGACTCAGAGAAATCTAATGCTTTCCTTAATGTTACACAAAGGAGATTGCATTTAAATTCTAGGTCTGCTGTTACACCAAAGACTGAGTGGTTCAATCAACAGAAATTTATTTTCTCACAATGGAGGCTAGAAGTCTGAGCTCAAGGTGTTACCAGGGTTGGTGTCTTCTGCGGCCTCTCCCCTTGCCTTGTAGATGGCCATCTTCTCTCTGTATCTTCACATGGTCTTCCCTCTGTAAAGCTGTGTCCTTCTTATAAGGACACCAGTCAGATTGGATTAGGGCCCACCCGAATGACCTCATTTTAATTTAATCACCTCTGAAGGACCCTGTCTCCAAATACAGTCACGTCCTGAGATACTGGGGATTAGAATTTCAACCTATGAATTTTAGGGGGACATAATTCCGTCCCTAACAGTCTTATGGTTCTAGATTGATGTTGCTTTCTGTCTCTATCAAGCATCTCATGAAATGGCATAGTTACTTCTCTTTAAACAACACCAAATAGCACGAGCCTTCCCAGCATTATCACCCCAGAGCTCTGGATTTCTGCTTTGCAGAGTCCAGCTTCAAGCAGGAGACCTGGGGAAAGAATCTGGGGCTATCAGAACCAGAGACTAGCAACTGCATTCAGGACAGTCTTACGTAACCAGCACAGGAAGAGCCGTCTTCTGAAGCAGGGACACTCCCATTGCCTGACAAGCAATGAGAGCTCTCAGAAAGCAGGGATTCTGAGGTGAAATCAAAAGGGACCTGTTTGGCGGGCATCCCCAGTAAAGGATTGCTCTCTGCTTCTACAGTGCAGCCAGATGCGGGAGGTGAGGGGCTACCTCCCAGTAGAGGCAGTGAGTGATGTGACAAACACTCCCCCCAGGTGTGCCTGCACAAGACCCCATCACGGTGGAGGGATAAACAAACGTCCCTTTATGACTGTGACCCCGGCTTGCGGAGCAATTTTTCATTTTGATTACATTTTCAATTAAGTTTGATTCAGAGCAATATTTGGAAGCAATACCTGTAGTCCCTCTAAATGAAAAACCAAATTGCTTTGGCAGATTCAGATATTTCTTATGAGGACAAAAAAAAAATTGACAAAACCACCCAGCATTTGTGTTCTGGTGCTCTAACCATTATACCCTTGGGCGAAGACATTTTATATTTCTTTCCATACATCCTCCACACCCTTATTCCCCAAAATACACACTGACACGTGCACACTTTCCGTGAAATTAAATTTCTATTTCTGATGGTGGCAAACAATTATTTTCCTTTGTTGAAAAATTGATCCAAGTCCCTAGATTGAGAAAAAGGCAGTAGTAGACCAGTCCAATGTCTGAACTTTTACTAGAAGAATTAGAAAAAAAAAAAGTAGATCAGAGACCTAGTCTTTAACTCTCCTTTTTGTCCCCTCACTCCCCACCACTCCTCCTGAAAGCTGAAAAGAGAATCACTTCACAAGGCATCATAATAATAATATCTATGATTTAATGAGCACTTACTATGTGGTACCCATTGCCCTAAATTCTTCACAAGCACTTTCACATTTAATCTTCATAACAATTTTATGATAGTGGTGCTATTATTAGGCTCATTTTTCAAGTTGGAACACTGAGACTTAGCAACTTTCCCAAGGGAGCATAGATGGTGATAATGCCTGTGGTAGGCAAAGTAATAGCTCTCCAAAGACGTCCACATCATAATCCTGGGAACCTTTGAATATGTTAATTTGCAAGGGCAAAAGGGATTTTACAGATGTGATTAAGTTAAGGACCTCAAAATAGGAAGAGTATCCTGGATTATCTGGATGGGCCCAACGTAATCACAAAGGTCCTTTAAAAAAGGGAAATGGAGGCAGACGAGTCAGAGGACATGTGACAGCAGAAGAGAGGAGAGAGGGATGTGATCGCTGACTTCGAGGATGAAGGGATGGGCCTTGAGCCAAGGAATGCAGGCAGCCTCTAGAAGATGGGAAAGGAAAGGAAACAGGTTCCCCTCTACAGACACCCCAAGAGACACAGCCCTGCCAATACATTGATGTTACCTCCATGAGGTCCCTTTCTTACTTCTGACCACCCCTCCCCATCTCTGGCTATGTAGTTTGCCAAGGGCTGACCCCTGCCCCTGGCTCTAGAGATAACCACATGCCCCAGACTGATGGACACCATATACTTCACCTCCTTGGTCATGGTGATGGATTCAAGGATGGACACGGTGATTCACATCAGCACAATAGACAATAGACATCAATCACAAGACATTTGTGGGAATTATAAGGTAATCTCTGTCTCCATTGGGAGTTGCTGAGAAGACAGGGAAGAAGCTGGGTACAGGCAGGACCAGCACTAGGGTGAGCCTGTCTGAGAAAGAAGCCAACATAGAAGAGACAGGAGCAAAGAGATGGAGACATTTCCCAGTGACAAAGTATGAGCACCTAGAGCCAGCCAAGCTCAAAGTATCTTCAAAATTTTTTCCAGTTATGTGAGACTATAGTACAATCTTTTATTTAAGTGGGCTTGAATGTAGTTTTGCCACAGACACCAAAAAGTCTTGACTAATACAGACTGGCACTGGCAACATAATTTGGGTTATTTTGCACATTAGGCTACCAGGTGGTACCATATACATTCATGGAAGGAAGGGTCCAGACCTCTGGAGTATGAGTCTGGCCCAGACTATGCAGGACATCAAAGCCAAGCCAAACAGACTTAGTTTCCAGACCATATCCAGTCCCCACCTCATCAGGAACTGGAATGCCAGGCCTCGGCAGAGAGGCAGATGCCAAGGCCTGCAGATGGTACCATAGGTCAGAGGAGAGGACGATGACAACTCAGAGTTTACTCTTGTCATATGCACATCGGATTCACGAGCAGAAAGACTTACTTCAGCAGATGGCCGGACTGAGGCAGCTGATGTGCTTTCTGTTGGGTTCAGCTCGTGAACTCAAGCAACCCAGAATTGCAGATGGCGCCCACCCCAAAAGCCCATGGTGGGAAGACAGAGGCAGAAGGAGGTGGCAGTTGTGCAAGGAGGTAGCCAAACAGCAACAGGTAAGAGAAGGGGGAAAAAAGTGAGACTTTAGACTCAAAATGCCCTGAATACTTCCTGTCGGTCACAGATGACACATGGATAATGGGGGGAAGCGATGAGTAAGATTGTAAGGAAAGACTGAGATCACTGTCAGGGAAATTAACAAGGTTACATTCTGTAGCCCGGAAGGTGCTGGTGATGTTGATGGTGGTGGTTGTCATAGTGATGGGGGTGGTGGTAGAGGTGGAGTGATATTCACCATTGCTAAAATATTTACTATGATCCCCGCATTGTATTAGGCCCACGATTTCACTTAATTCTCACAACAACCCAATGAAATAGGTATTATAAGTCCCATTTTACGGATGAGGGAACAGACTCAGAGAGGTCATACGACATGTCCAAGTGTACACAGGTAGTAAGTAGAAAAAGAAGAATTTAAACCCAAGAGCATCTGACCGTAAGACCAGTGTTCTTAATCACTGTGCTTCAATGCATCTTAAGCTCTCAGAAGCCATCACTCCCCACCTCTGTCCGCTGCAATGTGCTTCTCACCCCCCCCCCACCGCCCCGGGCGTGATGAACAATGTAGCACCTTGTGTTCTTCCAAGTTCACAGTGGTTTTCAACACACTGTCCCCTATACCTGTGGTTTACAGTCTTTCAAATAAGAGAAATAATTTTAACATCAAATTATTTGGCTGATCCCTATATGATTGTACTTATCTTTTGAGTATCATTAACCAGGAAAATACATGAAAAAGAGCTACTCTAATAGTACATAATTTAAACTTCATGAATAATCACAACAGCATCTACCTGTATTTGAAAATAGTCAATCGTACAGTTAAGTCAGAAACATTCCTTATCAGGCCATTAATTGGGACTTTCTGTATGCAGGAATTAGCCCATACTTTGACTTTGGAAGGATGCCAACCACTTCTGGGCATTATCTCACTAGTTCCTTGGGAACTTGCTGTGAAGACTGTGAAAGCATGTGGTGTAGACCCACCCAGGAGCACCAGTGGAGTCCATGGTGTACCAGCACAGGAAAATTCTGCTTCTCCCTTCTCGCCCCTGGAGCTTTTGAAGAGACCCTAATACTCAACAAATGTTTTGGCATGCCCAGGAATCAGCCTTTTCATCCCAGCTCGTTTATTAACAAAATATGTGTATCTGTGCTCCTGGCACCAACCCTCCCAGGAGCTCAGTTTCCTCACTTGGAAAATGAAAGCCTTGAGCCAGACCTCTATGGGTCCTTTCAAGGTACAATGTCTGATGCTATTTATACTTTTGCATCCAGTGTATTTCCCCAACCCTGCTTCCTCATAATCTCCTGCTATTTATCATCAAAAATAACCAGTATGTTAAAGTGCAATGAAAAACTTCAAAATGAGATTTTTCAAAATATAATGTTCTACCAGAGAACTCATCAATAATACCACTGTCTTATTGAATCAGTAGAAGAGTTCATCATCCCTTTCCTAAAACCAGTCTGAGTGTGAAAGAGCAGTATATTCATTTTAAGTAGCTGTTTTGACTGTTTTAATGTCATGGCCTAATTTGTCTCTCCAACTGTAAGAAGACATCTTTAAACGGCCTCTAGGATTCGGGTCAGGACCACCCTCCTGGGAATGGAATGCTTCTCTTTGCACAGAAGCCCAGGTGACGATCTGCCTCATGGGAAAAATTCACAAGATTTTCAGCTTTCCATTCTTTTTCCTCAAAACCCTCAGTCAAATAATCCAGATTCATTGTGCAATCCACCTTCAACCTAATGCTAGCCTGAGCGGGCAGTCGGATAGAGCAGAGTTGTTCAAAGACAGTCTGAATGTTAAAGACAGGCACTGAGAGTCAATATTTACAAACATTTAAAGCAATCTGATATTATCACACTATCCTAGTGTATGATCATTTCCCTAGTGATTCATTCTTTATTGTAAAGTAGAAAAGTATTGGTCCAGAGAAAATGGGAACTTAAAAACAAAAAAACGAACAAAAAACCCCACTCCTTCACTACCAGTGGTTTGGAAAGCACTGGGTAGAGGATACTCACACATAATTGTGAAACGATGGAACAATCGTTGCAAATCACATTTCACTCACTCAACGTGTTTATTGGTTGAGGGCATGCTGGGTGATAGGAGCACAGGCTCTGAAGTCAGACTGCATGGGTTCAAATCCTGGCTCTGATACTTACCAGCTAGGTAACCTTGAACAAGTTCCTTAACTATTCTTGGACTCAGTTTTCTCATCTATATAATAGGTATATTAACAGGACTTACATAATATCTCTGAAGATTAGATGAGACTTGGCACCATGTAAGAAACAATGGTTGATGGTAAGGAGGAGGAGTGAAGCATTCTGCCAGGTGCTAGCTTGGTGGCTGAATAAACCATAGCCCATGTCCTCTACAGGCAGACAGTGTAAGCAAAGAAATGCCGTGAGTGGGTAGAGAGCTGGAGGAGCTGCAGTGGGTGCATGGGGGAGTGAGAGAGAGAAGAGAAAGATAACTCTGCTTAATGGGTTCAGGGTAGGCTTTTCATAAAAGTAAATTCACCTGAGTAGGAATGAGAAAATTAAGGATAGTCTTCCAGGAAGACTGGGGGAAGTGGGTGGGGGAATTCCAGGCAGAGAGAATAGCACGTTCTAAGGTCCAGGGGTTGAAACATAATGGTGGGATCTGAGACCCTCACTAGTTCAGTGTGGCTGGATTGTAGGGGAGGGGCAGAAGTGGTGAATCCCTCTAGAAAAGGGGTCACCGGTCTTCCTTGTAGTTTTCCCAGCACTTACAACAGTCCCTGGTACATGGTACTCAATAAATGTTTATGGAATGAATGGGGCTGAATGTCAGGTGTGCCATGCTGAGAGTTTGGGCTTTGCCTTGAAGTTGATGAGAAGCCATGACAGGGTGAAGAGGGGAGTAAAAGGGATGCCCACCATGCCAATTGAAAGACAAATCAGAGGTGAGAGAGATGGGGTTCAGGGAGTCCAATCATGACAACTCTTTGAGATGGATTTGTATTTCTTTTTAGCTCCAATTTACAAATGAGGAAACAAAAGATTAGAGAATCCAATGACTTGCTAAAGGACCCATAGATTTCACAGGATCCAGGTCTGCCTGACTCCAAACCCCATGTTCACTCTCACTTAGTCCAGACAGCCCATCCCCTGTTCTTTCTGGTCATACTGACAATCCTGTTTGCAGCAAGTGGATTTAGGTCTGGTGATCTAGTCCCCAACTCACTTTCAACTCAGAGTGATATAAACACCAGAGAGAAGAAAAAAGATGGTGATGTGTTTTCAGCCCTTAGAGAGAGAGTGTGTGTGTGTGTGTGTATGTGTGTACATGTGTGTGCCTGCATAGCCTCCTGTTTGAACAGTAGCTACAACCCCCAAAACATTCCGACAATGGCAATGGCACCTGCGTGCACACATACCAACATATACACAGAGGAGGAGATTTTTTGGTTGCTCAGAGACATGCCTAAGAACAACTGAGCCTGAGTTGTTTGTTTCCCAAGTAGAACAGAAAGTCCAGTGTTCCCAGAAGGAGATGAAAAGAGGTAGAGATTTGGAAAAGGGTGAAAAGGAAACAGACTAGGACACCCTCCAATGAGAAGGAAGTTGAATAGGTTGTGACAAGGCTAATTGTCAGTCCCTGGAGGCAACAGAAAAGTGCTGAGAGCTGGAAGCCACTGGGACCCTGGCTTTCTAAGCTCAACTCTGGTCCTGACTCACTGTGTAATCTTGAAGAGGTGCCTTCATTTCTCTGGGACACTGTAGTCTTTACAGGTGAACTAGTAAGACAGGGTAGGGCTCATGGTCAACTAGTAAGCTATCTGGTCATGGCTATAGAACAGTAGAGGGATTTAGAAATGGTAGAGATCATCTGGGACTGGGCTTATCAGAGAAGACTTCCTGGAGGAGGTGGCATTTACAGAACTGGAAGGACTCAAGCACACAGAAGGGAAGAAGGATGCTCTAAATGGAGATGACTGCATAAGGAAAGCCATGGAGAGTGAAAATGTATGTGCAGAAAGCAGAGAAGAACACATATCCAATAAGGGGTTAATATCCAAAATATACAAAGAATTCATACAACTCAGTATCAAGAAAAACCCCCAAACAATCCAATTTAAATATGAGCAGAGGACCCAAAGAGACATTTTTCCAAAGACATACAAATGGCCAACAGACACGTGAAAGGATGCTCAACATCACTAACCAACAGGGAAATGCAAATCAAAACCACAATGAGCTATCACTTCACACTTGTCAGAATGGCTATCATAAAAATAACAACAAATAACAAGGCGTTGGCAAGGACGTGGAGAAAAGGGAACTCTAGTGCACTGTTGGTGGGACGGTAACTTCGTGCAGCCACTACGGAAAACGGTATGGAGGTTCCTCAAAGTTAAAAATGGGACTACCATATAATCCAGCAATTCCACTCCTGGGTACTTATCCAAAGAAAACAAAAACACTAATTCAAAAAGATATATTCACTGCAGTGTTCATTGCAGCATTATTTACAAGAGCCAAGATATAGAAGCAACCTAGGTGTCCATCAATAAATGAATAGATAAAGAAGATGTGTTATATATACACAGTGGAATATTACTCAGCCATAAAAAGGAATGAAATCTTGCCATTTGCAACAACATGGATGGACCTAAAGAGTATAATTATGCTAAGTGAAATAAGTCAGACACAGAAAGACAAATACCATACCATTTCACTTACATGTGGAATCTAAAACACAAAACAAGTGAACAAACCAAACCAAACCAAACAGACTCATAAATGTGGAGAATACAAAAGTGGTTGCCAGAGAGGAGGGGGTGGGGTATGCAACATAGGTAAGGGAATTAAAAGGCACAAACTTCCAGTTATAAAATAAATAAGTCATGGAGATGTTTGAAACAGTATAGGGAATATCGTCAGTGGTACTGTAATAGCTTTGTACGGGAACAGATGGTAACTAGGCTTACCGTGATGCTCATTTCATAATGTATTTAAATGTTGAATCACTATGTTGTATACCTGAAAGTAACATAATATTGTAGTCAACTTTATTTCAATTTAAAAAAGAAATAAAGGAAACAGAGAAGAGCTGGCTTTGCAGGAGCAAAGGGTGTGTACTGAGAAGACGCCAGAAAACAGGGAGACTAAGCACGGTGGAACCAGATGACAGGCAGCATCAAAAAGGACAGACAGAGACGTTTGGATTCCGAGGAAGTCGCACCACATTGCTCAACTCCAAAGGCAGCATCCGCATTGCAGGCTGTGACTGCCCTGTGCGCACAATGCAAGGGAGTGGCGGAATCTGCTTCCTGAAGTTGTACAGCAGAGGCCTGAATAGGAGACCCTACAGGGTCCCCATGGTTTCACTGAGCACCTACTATGCACAACATCCTGAGCTGGGCACGTGTTCCAGAACCTGGGAGAGTACAAGGCACATGCTGCTGCTGTACCACGTGCCCCTTCGTCCCAACCCTGATCCACCACTTTCACCTGGCTAGCCCTCCCCCTTCCTTCCGCTCCCAGATATGGCTTCTCTTCCCCCAGAAAGCTTTCTCTGACATCCAGGTTGGGTTTATTCATTCAGTCCCTTGACAGACTTTTGTTGCTCCCCTGCTAAGTGCCAGATGCTGTACTGGGCACACAAGAGGTGCCCCTGCTGGGGGCTCCCTCAGCATCACATGACCCCCCTGTATCATAGCACTTATCATAGCACTTATGTGTTATAATAGTGTATTCACTGCTATATCTCTTCTACTAGACTGTGAACTCCTTTAGACCAAGGACTCTATTTTATTAAACTATGCCCTTCTAGAACGTCACCTGGCATATAGTACCTGTTCATTAAATGTTAGCCAAAATGACTACTGAATGAAGGGGTGAATGAATAAAGGAATAACAGATGAGCATGAAATCTACCAAAGGACTTGCATGTACACAGCTAACAGTGGGATGGGCTGAAACAAGAGAAGGCAAGGACAAGGAGACACAGGGTCACCTTGGTCTCAAGATTCCAGATGTGAACATCCGTGATATGGGGAAGGGCCATTTTGACATCCCTCACATTACTCCAAAGATGCAAATAAGCCCGAGTCTCGATATAATGCAGTCCTTAGTCTGTGTTGGGGAACAATGGACCAAAGTTTTTAGCTATATGTTTGGGGGAGGAATTGTGTTTGTGAATCTAAACTTTTAAAAATGAATAACCTGATGTAACAGAAAAAGCAGAGCCTTACTGCTGAGGAAGGCTGAACTAGTGCCAAACTTTTTCTCTACCACTTATTACTGTGTGATCTTGAAAGATGACTTTATCTCTCTGAAGCTCCATTTCCTTATCTGCAAAAAGAAAACAATAATGGAACCTAGGAAAGAAGTTTCTTGTGAAGATGAAATGGACTCATGCCTGAAAGGCCTCAGCTTGGTGCCTGGCTCCGAGAAAGTCCTCGGTAGATGGTGGTTGCAATGGTGATGGTGAAAATTAAGACGGAAGGGGAGGGGGGGCAGAAGAAGAAGGGGGGGGTGGGGAGGAGCAGGAGTGGAGAAGGGGGAGGAAGGCCATGGAGTTGATGTGCAGACTAAGATTCCGTATTTCAACCTGCCTAGCACATGCCTGGCACGGCAAAGCATCTCAATACCTGTTAGTCATCTTTCCCTTCTTCCTCCTTACATAGGTTACAAGATATCACTCCTGAGACTGAGATCCCCAGAGCAAAGAAGAAAAAATTTGTCAAATTGTTCTTCAACCTCACAAGTTCTGAGACAGAGGCAACGCCACCACCTACTGCCTAGCAGAGGCACTGCCCTTGGTCCTCCAGAGCTGACAATAAGTGCAAGAGCAGGGGCTGTGGACAGAAGGATGCCATGCAAAACATCGCCTCCAAAATGCTCTGCCCGTTCCCTATCTCGCCACTTTCCCTCTCTCCTGAAAACATGCGTGAAGCAGACAAATGTTCCACAGATTCAGTCATCTCTACAGAATCCCACTTTCCAGATTAATATCTGCAAGGGGAGGGTCAGGAAAAGGGTGGAAGCCACATCCAATGAGATTCCTGAGCCGTGTCTCCAGTCCTGTCTCCCTGTTTCCTAACCCACAGTCGTGCTAACCACAAACACTACCTGGCTTTTAGGGGTTTCTGGGCTCTTTTCCAGGAAATCACCTGCTCACTCCCTTCCCCTATCCTTCCCTGTGGAAATTCTATTCATCTCTCCAGCTCTCATTGGCTTCCCTTCCTTTAAGACAACGCCTCAATGTCTTAATACAGCCCAGGAGGCCCCAGGAGAACTTTGCACTTGATGCTTCCCGAGCCCCCCTTTCCCGGCTTACTGATGGACTTACTCTCACTCATTCTGAGGGGTTCATTGTAGATGTCACAGCTGAAAAGCCTCTCCTGGACCACCCACCCTGATAGGGTTAGCATTACTTCTCTACTTCCACAATCATCATGTTTTGGAGTCGCTTATGCTTATTTCTCTTCCATGAGACCATGACCATGAACTGTGTGTAGCAGGGTCTCTGTATCATTCACTCTTCTATGTCACACAGAGCACAGAAGCCCTTCAATTAATATTTGTTGAAAGAGCAGAAGAATTAATCAATTAATTAAATAATCAACAAACCATCGAGTGAGTAGAATGCCTGTTCTAGTGATGTCTCTGGCGCTTACTAATGCATGACTTTTGGCCAGTCTCTTCATACCTCTTGCCTTAGTTTTCTCATCTGTGAAATTGCAGTAGTGAAATCTACTACCAGGGATACAGCAGTGAACCAAGCAAAATTCCTGCCCTTGGGAACTTACATTGTAGAATGTTGGAGAGGGACAGATAATTAACAAACAATTACAATACAAGATAATTTTGCAAGCCCACATGAGGGAATAGACCATTCTGGGATTAGGGAAGTCTTCCCGGAGGATATGACAAGCAAATATATAGAATGACAAATGATGAATGAATGCAGGGCAAGAAAATAGAGCAGGACAAGGGTCATGGTGACTGCCACACGGTGGGAGGATGTCACATCATGTCAGAAGTGGCCTCACTTGTAAGGAAGTGAGGATGCAATAATGCAATTAATTGGGGACAAGGCTTGCCAGGCAGAGGGCAGTGCAAGTGCAAGGTATTAAACCAGCCCAGGTGATGGTATCCACTGGAGTCCCTTTTATTCTTTCTCTTGCACTTTGTCTTTCATTCACTTTCCCAGGAAAGGATACAAGAAGCTCCTGCCAAAGATACAAACTGCACCCAAGAGCAACTTCTATCCTCAGACTCTGACGTCTTCCTACACAGCCAGCTTCTTGAAAATCAGGAAGATAACCTGCAAGTGCCCTTTGTCTCTTCTTACTTCACCCCTTGAGGCGGTGACCATCCAGGATTCAAGGATGACCCCTGGCTATTGCTCTGGCAACCAGCAGGTTCAGGGCTGGCAACTTAGGGCTTGGTGATGCCTCTCATTGAGATGGAGAAGAGGAGAAGAAGCAGAGTAGAGAAAAATGACGAGTCCTGTGTCCTTTTCATCTATCATGGACTGTCTTACGATTTGTTAGAAATCAATCAATAAGGATATGAAGGAATCCATTTTTTGTGTAGTTGAAAAGACAAAACTTACCTGTATAAATAATTCGAGGACATTTTGAAGCTGGACATTAGTTGCAAAAGGATATGTTTGCTATTGATGACAGGTACAAGGGATGCAAAAACACTTGAAGTTATGGGAGCAGGAGTAGTAAGGTAAAAAGATGGGACCATGAGTGAGCTTTGAAGATTTAGTTGAGTGGCAAAAAATAAGGGGATGAGAAAATTGTGACCAGGTACACTATCTAAACAAAGCCACAGCTGCAAGAATGAGGCAGATGTGCTTGAGAAGCACTCAAAGAAGTGTATAAAAATTGCCCGTAGCTGTGGTCCAGGGTGCACTGACATTGAAGAAATCATAATACTGAGTGAACATAAATTCTGGGAATAGAAGTCGTACAAGATGGGCAACATCGTTTTTCCTGCAGGGTTTGGTAGAAAGAACATGCATTTTGGAATCAGATAAGCTCATTTTCATATCCTGGGATCATTGCTAAAGAGCTTTATGATGCCAGGCAAATGAATTAACCTCTGTGAGTCTCAAATTCCCCTTGTGAAAATGAGAAAAGCAATACTTAAGTTGCAATATTCTTTGGAATGAATGAGATGGTACAGAGTAAATGCTCAATATATGTTCATTCCTTTCTGGTGCTTTTTTAAATTAATTTTTGTTGGAGTATGGTTGCTTTACAATGTTGTGTTGGCCTCCACTGCACAACAAAATGAATCAGCCATACGCATACAGATATCCCCTCACTTCTGGACTTCCCTCTCATTCAGGTTGCCACAGGGCATTAGGCAGAGTTCCCTGTGCTATACAGTATGTTCCCATCAGTTGTCTATTTTATACATAGTATCAATAATGTATATGTGTCAATCCCAGTCTCCCAATTCCTCCCACCCCACCCCTTTCCTCCTTGGTATCCATACATTTGTTCTCTACGTCTATGTCTCTATTTCTGCTTTGCAAATAAGATTATCTATACCATTTTTCTAGATTCCACATATATGTATTATTATACGATATTTGCTTTTCTTTCTGGTGCTCTTTTTGAGTCTCTATTCATCTAACTTACCCAAATGAAATATTTGAACAGGGTATCTGGATTCCATGCAATATGGAGCTGATCCCAATGTCCATTGACACTAAAGAAGTTTTTCAAGCTCAAGGGTTGTAGAAAGAAACCACGATGAAGTAATCTATATGCAGGGCTGATAGATAGATAGATAGTTAGATAGATAGACAGAGGTAAAATTGTAATCTTGAGCATGAATATGCTTTAAAAATTGCAAATAGCATATGAGAATGTGAACCTGGTATAAATCACCTGCTGGTTTCTCCTCATGAACCTGTACCCTTAGTCAGTATGAGGAGGGCACAGTCTGCCCAGGTCCACGTCCATTTCTGCTGCTGCCGCTGCCCTACATCTCCCCAACTGCTACCACGTCCAGGTGTCAGTACGGAGTCCAACTGCCTCAGAGTCAGCCCTGAAATTTACAAGCTTTCTGCAACTGCGGAAGGAAATATTTTATTGCTCTTGCCTGACTGTCATGGTTAAGTGAAATAGCCTTGCTCTTCATTTCTTTCTTTTTTCTAAATTTATTAATGTGCTTATTTAATGCATTCCCTTTGATCACTATACCTATTCATATTCACCCAACCACACGCCACCCCACCCCACGGGCAACTATGTTTTTTGTGTTTAAAAATTTTTAAACACATACTTTAGCATATGTATGTTTCATTAATGGACTACATGATGACACATTTGGTCATTTTTAGCTCTTCTGCCTCCTTCTTGACTTCTATCACTAGGCTATAAGCATCTCAGAGATGGGCCCAGGTCTTATTCATCTTTGTCTCTCCAGGATTTAGAACAGTATCTGCAGAGTAATTCTCAAAAAAGTCATATAGATTCAGATTCTACAATGTTCCAGAGACCTAAAGATTACACACCTATGAAATATTTACAGCACAATTCAAGATGATTTAATTATGCCTGCTGACACAACTTGTGAATGCATTACCCAAACTCTGTACAGCCTGGATATTAAGAATCAAGCTGGGCTCCGACAGAGGACCTCGGTACAGTGCAGTGATTATTATTCTTCTTATAAATGTTACCACTTGATTTCTTCACCCCAACCTTTGTTCCACATCAAGTCACCTAGGGTTTCAAGGCAAGAATGCTGGAGTCCTAAGACCCATGATTAAATCCCGCCTACTAGCTCTATCAGACAGCTTTCTTAACTTCTTTATGTGGCCAGACCTTAAAAAAGAGGGAGGAAGAAAAGACACAGTATTATTATAAGGATTTGTGTATAACAGAGCTGAAACATCAAAGTAAAAAGTTATTAGGGATCCCTAGAGTAAAGTGTTAGCTACTTTTCTCAACTCTCAAGGACCATGTCATGAATAAGTGTGTGTCTGGGAGTGAGTGTGGAAGGACAGGGGTGTATGAAGTATATGGGCCTGATACTCTGCTAGTACACACTGCTATGACCACACAGGTTGTAAATATTGAAAAATTTCCAGACTAGTTGATAAGTAGCCTCCAACCCACCCCATGTTCCTAGCCCAAAGTCCTTTATCTGTCCCCTGGGGTCTTCATAGGCTTTCAGGCCTTCCTGCAACTCAGCAGTGCAAGTTCTCCAGGACCTGTTCAGGTGCCAGTCTTCCTGCTTCTGTTCCAGTTAATCATGCCTCTGCTGAGCTGGCCGTTGGCTATTTTAGACACATGTGCGTGCAAGTGTGTGTGTGCACATGTCACAGTGCCTCTGTGAATCTCTCTGCCTTTCTCCCTCACTCTCTCTGCTTCTTTCTGCACAAGGATTCCATTCTTCTCTAACACAAGGATTCATGTACTTATTCTTTTCTTAAATTTTTTTAAAAAATTTTTGGCCGCTTCACACAGCATGTGGGATCTTAGTTCCCAGACCAGGGATTGAACCCTCGCCCCCTGCATTGGAAGCGCGGAGTCTTAACCACTGGACCACCAGGGAAGTCCCTTCATTTGCTTATTCTTGGTTGTTCCTCACTTACACTCTCAGCTTGCCCAGAGCCATCATAACCTCGCCATGCCCTCGCCAAATCCTGACCCATCATTTCAGCCCCTATAGCTAACTTCCAGGTTCAAATTCCTGGTGGCAGTTACCCAAACTGACCCAGTTAGGTTTTCCATTCAAAGTCACTTCACCGACTCCCAGACACCTTGACCTGGCCAGCAAGATAGCAGGGGGATGGGGGGACAATGGTTCAGGCTCCCTTGGAAGGGTATGGGGGTGGTGTTGATCTTCACAGAACGGAGAGTTTTTGTAGGCATTAATTCTGAATGAATTCGTCGGAGTTCACCTGAAAGGGTCTGGAACATGATAGAGAGCCAATAAATCATTTCTGAAACTGATTCTGTGAGAAGCTAAAAGTTAGTCGAAGACCAGTTGCACCACCTGCCACTTGGGACATTGGGTTTCATGGAGTCTCTGGGCTTTTGGATCTTACATAGCAGAGGGGAGGAGTAGAACTGCTGCTTGATGGGACTGTTGTGAGGCTGAAATAAGAAATGCCGTGTGTGTGTGTGTGTGTACGTGTGTGTGTGTGTGTGTGTACGTGTGTGTGTGTGTGTGTGCGTGTAGTGGTGAAGGATTGGGAGCAAATCACTCAACTGCTTACATCAAACCCTTCCGAAAAAGTGGAGTGGGGATTGTTGGAAAATGGAAGTAACACATAGAATCTCAGGCAAGACCAACCCTGGTATGGATTGGAGAGGGACCCTCACCTGAAGAGAGGCCTGTGAGGCTTTCTTTATTTTTATTGAACGATAGTTGGTTTACAAGGTTGTGTTAGTTTCAGGTGGACAGCAAAGTGATTCAGTTATATATTTCAGACTCTTTTCTATTATAGGTTATTACAAGATATTGAATATAGTTCCCTGTGCTGTACAGGAGGACCTTGTTGGTTATCTATTTTATATATAGCAGCGTGTATCTGTTAATCCCAAACTCCTCATTTATCCCTCCCCCCACCTTTCCCCTTTGGTAACCATGTTTGTTTTCTATGTCTGTGAGTCTGTTTCTCTTTCGTAAATAAGTTCATTTGTATCATTTTTTAGATTCCACGTATAACTGATATCACATGATACTCCTCTTTGTCTGACCTTCTTCACTCAGTATGATAATCTCTAGGTCCATCCATGTTGCTACAAATGGCATTATTTCGTTCCATTTTGTGGCTGAGTAGTAGTATTCCATTGCACATATGTATACCGCATCTTCCTTAACCATTCATCTGTCGATGGACACTTTGGAGGCTTTCTTTCAGAGCAATGCCATAAAATGTGGGTTCCACCCTAGTTTCACATTCCTATAGGAAGCACCTGATTGGCTCAGCTTTGTCTCTTTCTCTAAACCAATCGGCCATGGCCCAAAGACAGCAGTTTTGGGAGGGAAGGAGTAGGAAGATACAGCTTGATGGCTGGGGCAATTGCTGTGGATGCAGATCAAATGACATGAAATTGGCTCACTCTCTGACACGTAATAGGCATTCAATATATTATTATTGTGTGATAGTGCCATGAAAATTGTGAGGAGCTCAATATTTTCCTGTATGCCTATTACATTGCTGACCCTGTGCTACATTCCATAGGGGAGAGAGAAGTAGAAGACATACCCTATCCTCAGGGATCTTACAGTCTTGATGAAAAAAAGGATAATACATATCTAAGGGTTTGATTCTATAATACAGATCACAAGTGTCAAAAGAAATAATGGAATACCTTTGAAAAAGAGACAGGGGTGGTGGTAAATGAAAGAAAATTCCAAGAGACAAGTAGACGTTTTGTAAGAAAAATAATTTGGAAACAATTGATTTTGAGACTAGACTGGAAAGTGATTTTCTGTTCCTTTTCCTGAGAAGTCTCATACCCATAATAAAAATAGACTTATTTATAAAGCCATTGATTGCCTTGTGTATACAGCTAAGAATATAAAATAGGAGAAGGGTGCGTTCCATTTCGACAAATGCAGAAATAGTAAGGAAATGTCCTCATCATTTCTCCACTGCTCCCTCTGGATCTTTTCTGTTCTCTCTGACTCACTGCCTTGCCAAGCAATTTAGTTTTATCCCCACAAATGAAGCAATTTACATGATTTGAGTTTGGCTTTGTTTGTGTGTTACTGAAAAATCTCCTATACCTTCACCATCCATTATCTTGAACAATATCATAAGGATATTTGAAAATAAATTTAAGAAAAATATATCACAGGGGCTTCCCTGGTGGTGCAGTGGTTAAGAATCCGCCTGCCAATGCAGGGTACATGGGTTCGAGCCCTGGTCCGGGAAGATCCCACGTGCCGCAGATCAACTAAGCCCGTGTGCCACAACTACAGAGCCCGCATGACACAACTACTGAAGCCCGCGTGCCTAGAGCCCATGCTCTGCAACAAGAGAAGCCACCGCAGTGAGAAGCCCGCGGACCACAACGAAGAGCAGCCCCCACTCGCTGCAACTAGAGAAAGCCCAGGCACAGCAACGAAGACCCAATGCAGCCAAAAATGAATAAATAAAATAAATAAACTTATTTAAAAAAAGAAAAATGTTATCACACACACACACACATCCAAGATCAGACTGTAGTATTAGGAGATAAATTTACGTTCCCACTACTCTAATTCAGGCTCTTTGCCTGTTCATAAAATGGGAATAGAAATAACTCTTAATATGATAAAAGGGCTGAACTTTGATTATGCACCAGCCTGTGGATTTTTGTTAGGGCTCTGCCTCTGACCTCCACTTTATATTCTATCTCGTGCAGGCGTTTTAATATTGCTGCATCCTGCTTTCCTGCAGCAAGAGGCAATTTCATAATGAATGGTCCTGCAGTGCAGCAAGACCAAGGATGCCTTGGACATGACATCTTCAAAAGAGGTGGCTGCTGCACAGCTCAGAGGCTGGAGGGGTCTGTGTGTGTGTGTGTGTGTGTGTGTGCGTGTGTGCACGCTACACTGAGACTTATTTAAAGCTCTTTCTTCAGGGCTGGCTGGTCCAGGAAGAATAATTCTGACCCTGTCTTTCCTTTATTTTACCAAAAGAAAAATGCCCAACATTTTTCATGCCTTATCCTAGGTATTTGATACCTATTAACTCATTAAATCCTCAAATCAACTCTAAAAGGTACATATGATTGCTATCACCATTTTACAGATGAGAAAACTAAGACACAGAGAGGTTAAGAAAATTGTCCAGATAAAACAGCTGGTATGGTCTAAAGACACAATCTGAACTCAGGTAGTTTGACTCCAGAGCTCACGCTCTTAATCCCTTCACTCTCCTGGAAGAAGACATTTGGGGGGCCCGTCTACACGGACACCAGAAACCAGCAGGTTATTCTGAAAAAAAAAAAAAAAAATTCAAAATACAACCACAAATTAAAATACTCAATTTCAGATCCTTGACTCCAGACAGAATGGCTACACAGTTCAACTTGATCTGGAACTACAGCCCTACGCTCTTCTTGCCCCTCTGCCTTACTTGCTATTAATGAACTTGACTCCCATTTGCACCAATGAACTCCCTGCCATATTGACAGAAGAGCTGTTATCTCCCCGTATTCTGCAGAGAAGTGACCTCATTTAGGGCATAATGACCCTTTGTGGCTGTCATGGTTATTATTATTATTATATCTTTATGAAGTGTACATTGTGTGCCAGGCTCTATTCCAAGCACTTTACATGCATTAGGTTATTTAAACCATGCCACAACTCAATGTGGATTACTATTGCTATCCTCATAGTACAGTTGAGAAATCAAAACTCAGTGTCTGAGGATGAAATGAAATGTTGCTAGTAAAGCCCATTGCTCAGTGCCTGGTGTATGATAAGCACCCAAAATTGTAGCTGTTGTTATTCTCACCATCATTATCATTTATCGTTATTTTCTTTTTAATATTGCATTAACTGGTCTTTACATTGCACATAGGAGAACGAGTCCAGGTTAGAACTCAAATCCATGTGCTTCCCAAACCTATGCTCTTCATCATCCCATAAAGTCTGTGTCCAGAAATCAGCAGCCAAGTTGTGAGAGAGCTGAGAGCCAGTACATCTGAAGAGAGCTTAACAGATAGGGTGTGTGCAGCTGGGTGTAGATAAGAGACTCAGGGAAGTAGAAATCATCTTTTGTGTATTCTTTTTCGCACTGGAGGACCTAAATGTGACCAATGGTCAAAACTTGGGAGAGGCAGATGTTTAACTCTACTTAGGGTGCATTGTCACATCCATTCCAACCAATAATGGAATGAGATTTCCTGCACAGTAGCCTGTGCTCCTGTCCTTGGAAATCCTGAAGCAGAAGACATGCAGCCATCGTGAGAGGCTCTGGGAAGAATTTCTGGAAGGTGATGCCATGGAAGAGTGAACCTCAATTCCCCCTCATACAAATCTGAAATTCTACAATTTATAAAGACCCCTGTGCAGCCTAGGAAATTCCCCCTTCTTTGTCCCAGCTCAGGCATCAAGTCTAAAGCCTTTTCTGTTGTTCTTCTTCCATTCCAGCCCTTTCAAGTCTCAGGACCTCAGAAATTAACTAGTAAATTAATGATGTTAATGTATCTGGTTTTCAGTGGATTGATGCTACTCCTTCTAGTGAAAATAAACAAAACAATCAAAACCATAATTGAATGAATAAAATACATTTATTAAAGAAAATTAGAAAATAGAAGGAAGAGGAGAAAAAGATAATTCACCCATAATTCTTGTTAATATGTTGACACATATTTTTCCAAATCTTTTTGTAATTTCGCAATTTAGAAGACAAATTCTTGAGATACAGACATGGCTCTAAATATAGGAATAGTCTGTATCGTGACAGACTGAAGATTGTCCATACTTTCCTTGCAGTACGCCAAATGTTGAGCACTTAATTCTGTGCCAAGCGTTGTATCAGATATTAGCAACATACAACCAAATAGGTCATCAAGATCCCTTCTGCCAAGATGTTCACAGTCTAGTGCAGGAGCCCAACAAGTAAACAGAGCCCAATAAATGTATGTGTGTAATAAGAGTTGTGGTAACAATAAGCACATATAGTTTTATTCGGGCTCCTAAAAAATGTTCATGCTAACACAAATAATGCTCATAATCACAGTAACTAACAGATTTCAAACTTTTTTACACTTATTTTAGCTGGTTTCAACCTTAAAACAATGTTAGAAGTTGGTAAGCATTTTTATTTTTATCTCCATTTTAAAAAGGAAACAAGATATAGGCACCTCTATGTTCATTGCAGCATTATTGACAATAGCCAAGACATGGAAGCGACCCAAGTGTCTATCTATAGATGAATGGATAAAGGTGTGATATATAGATATGATACACACACACACACGCACACACAAAATAGAATATTACTCAGCCATAAAAAAGATGAAATCTTGCCATTCATGACAACATGGGTGGATCTAGAGGATGTTAGCCTAAGTGAAATAAATCAGACAGAGAAAGACAAATACTATATGATTTCACTTATATGCAGAATCTAAAAAGCAACAACAACAAGAAACCAAACCAGACAAAATGAAAAAAGAGAATACAGAGAAAACAGGTAGTCACCAAAGGGGAGAGACATTGTGGGGACAGAACAGGTGAAGGGGATTAACAGGTACAAACCTCCGCTTATAAAATAAATAAGCCACGAGGATATAATAAACAGCATAAGGAATATGGTCAATGATATTCTAATAACTTTATATGGAGACAGATGGTTACTAGACTTATCATGGTGATCATTTCATAACGTATGCAAGTATCAAATCGCTATGGAGTATACCTGAAATTAACATAATATTGTACATCAACTGTATTTCAATTATAAAAAAGAAAGATAATAATCTATAATGGAGAATTAGGTATTTCAGATTATTATATATATAACAATCACTTTGCAGTACACCCGAAACTAACACAATATTGTAAATCAACTATACTTCAATTAAAAAAATGAAAGGAAAGAAGGAAGAAGAAAAGAAAGAAAGAAAGGAAAAGAAAGAGAGAGAGAAGAAGGGGAGAGAAAGAAAAAAAGGAAACAGAGAAATAAAATGGAAAGATTGTGGGCTTTTGAAACAACCAGATTACATCCAACTTTAGATTCTGGTGCTGACTAGCAGTGTGGTCCTAAGCTGATCACTTAGTATATTTACCTACCTCTCAGGGTTTACAAGTAATATCTGTAATGTGCCTGACACATGGTGAGTATTCCCTAAAATACATCTTTTCTTATTGACCAAAGCTCAAAATAAGTCAGTGACTTGCCCAAGGTCACATAAGCAGGAACTCTAAATTCTCTTGATTCTAATCCCGGCTTCCTCTGGATGTGTCAATTATAGCATTTAGGTAATCGTGTATTGCTGGCAATGGACAGTGCCAAAAATAGAACAGGTACCCCATATTTATTTATATCTAAATATCTATATAGATGCATTTTGCATATTGTTCTTTGTTTTTATTCTTTGTGCCCAACCAAAAAAATTACATCAAAATTGTCTTATATTTTTCCCAGTAAAAATCTATTGCCCAAATCCTGCTTCACATTCCATGATGTCAACACTAGAGATTACAATTAGATCAGGGAATTAGAACTCATTACACCTGTGGAAAAATCCATCCAAAAACCTGCAAAGTTACTCTGCTCCTAGGACATGGCCCATTTCCCTTCCAGGCTATGAGTCTACTCTCCCATGGACTGAGCTGAAGGGCCCCCCAAAAACCTCTTAAGATACCAGTTTCACATCTGTTTCAGTTTAGTGGGCAGTGAGTCCCTTCCACAGAAGATGCTCAACTTCCTTGGCCCCTTTAAAATAAACAAAGCAGGGCTGATGTAGAAAACAAAGGCAGTGAGGGAGAGAAAACTCTCAGTGGAGCAGGGAACTGCCTGATGACCATGAGTCAGCAGGGTAACAGTGTTGTGTAACATGAAGGCATGATGCTAAAATGAGCCACAGCATCTGAGAACGACCACAGAATCTGGAGCTGCAAGGGATCTTACAGCAGTCTTTTTCAAAAAAAATTTTTTTTGATGCAATCCACAATCAGAAACACATTTTATAATTGCAACCCAATACACACACATATATAAATAAATGTACAAATAAAACTTTTATGAAATAATTACTATCCTTACCATGTGAAACATTCTAATGCTGCCTATTCTAAACCATTCTATTCTTCCTGCTTCCCAATAAATTAATTTCTCAAGATGCTAATGGATCATAACATGTAGTTTGGGAAAAAAAAAAAAACAGATTTGGAGAATATCTCATTCAACCCCCTATGCAATGCCCATGAAAATTCTGAGTCATGTCAGTATGGGGTACTCCTTAATAATGTCAAAGTCATTCAAGACACTTGAGTTTACAGATAATGATGCAACAATAATGGTATTCACCAACCGTTTTGAGCACTTTTCTACACACTAGGTCCTACACTTGTACTCCTAATCTGTACACTATTTTATCCTCACAGATGGTTCTTTATATGAGTCTATTATCACTTCCAGTTTACAAATGAGGAAACTGAGGGCGCCACCAAAAGCTAGTGACTTCTCACAAAGGGCCGTCTAACCCACTGGGAGCTCAGTTGCTTGCAGTTGAGAAGACTTTGGGCAGCAAGCCTTTTGTTGCATTTGCTTTACCCCTTAGGTGTCATTTTATCCTGGCACTTAAGCCCCTTTTGGTCTTGCCCCAGCTTTCTGTACCAGGAAGTTCATGTGCATGCGGACCCAGGGCTGGTCCTAGATGATAGCCCTGATCCAACAAAACATCCCTGGAACTGTATCTTCATGCAGTTCACTCCTCCATCTTCAGCCTGTTGGCTTTCATTATCAGGGTCAAAAATGCTACAGCAATCCCAGGCACCATAATCTGACTTGACTTGCATCTAAAGCAGAAAAAGAGGAAAGGGAAGGTAAAAGGCTTTCTCTTCATTATTTCTAAGCTGGAAGACTTTTCTCTGAACGATCTCAGAATTCATCTGTTTGCCTCTCATTGGCCAGATCCTAGTCACCAGCTCACCTAGGATCAGTCAGGTGGGCATATTGCCACTTGTCCAAAATCATGATCCTGTTGGTAAGGAAGGGGCCATGGCTGTTGGGAAGGCAGCTAATAGTGTCCGCTACAGTGACTTTTGGGGATCTGGATTGTACTCAGCTCATCTATCTCCCCACTTTCTCCCAAGGTTGAAGTCCCACTCAATCTTTACTAAACTTTTTTTTAGCTCTTTCTGTGTACCACATCTTGCTAATTTTAAGTCCTTTACTCTTGTTCTTCCCTTTGCCTGGAACATTCCTTACCCTACCCCTATCCTCTTCTGCCTTGCTCATCCCTACTCTTGTCTGAGGTCTTGAGTAAATGTCCTCTCTTTCAGGAAACCATGGCTGAGCAATGGTCTGGGTGAGGTGCCTCGCCTACCTGCTCTCTGCTCAGCTGAAATTTACTGAGTTCAGAGGTCATGTCTGCCATTACATTTCCTGTGTCCTCAGTCCCTACCAAGGTACCTGGTTTTTTATAAATATTTATTGAATGAATGAGTAAAAGTCACAGTTGTTAAGTAGAAAGGGCACTATATTTTAATAACTAATTTGAGCATGAATATCAAATATTCATAAACCACATAATGCAATTACAGGAGTATTTATCTCAATTTTATTCTATTTGAAAACAAGATTCAAAGAGATCAAGTTACATGTTCAAAGCCACATAGCTGTGAAAGGTAGAGACAGGATTCAAATCCTGGTCTGATTCTAGAATCCAGGGATATTCCACTCCACCACACTGGTGCACAGTGAGAGATACTACAACTCTAGCCCTAACTTGTGGTTGAACCTAGATAGGGGTGGACAAATATTTTCTGTAAAGGACCAGATAAAAAATATTTTAGGTTCTGAGCCACATACAGTCTTTGTTGTAACAAATCTACTCTGTTGTCATAGCTTGAAAGCAGCCATAGACATTATGAATGTGTGGTTGTGTTCCAATAAAAATTTATTTACAAAAACAAGTAACAGGCCAAATTTGGTTCACAGGCTATAATTTGGGGACCACTGACCCAGAGTAATTCAGTTCCCTTGACTTAGCTTTGGATTCTTCATAAATAAATTGATGGTTTGACTTTGATGCAACTTAGGTGACTTTCTACTCCGAAACTCAACTATTAATTATTGTTCTGAAGCCAAGAAAACATCCTGTTTTACTCACATTATTAGCAATAGGAAGGATACAGTATAAGGTTTTATTCAATTAAAATATAAACATAAAAAATTAACATGTGCTCTAAAAAATATTAAAAAGAAGTACACAAAGAGTAAAGTGAAGTGTTTGCCAACATAAACTAAAAGAACCAAGAAAGGAAAAGTTTAGCTACATATATATTTTTATGTGAGACCTTTTCTTGCTTTGGCATTTATGATCTATTGGATAACCTAACACTTCTTTAAAATACAATCTTTCTATTTTTAGCCTCTACCATCTCTTAGAATATAAGTTCCATAATTCTAGTCTTTAAACATTGATTCTTGCTTTTAGAAGTTTGTAATTCACATATTAATAAATGATTGTGAATATGGTCATTCCTTATAAATCTTTAGAAATCCATAAATAAATATTTACTTACATCATAGGATTGTTGTATTAAATAAGATGATGTACCTGGCACAAAACCCGACAGGAAGGAAATGTGTCATACATTGTGATTATTTGGGGGATTACTGACATTATTAAAGTGAGTTTTATTTGATATTGATGAAAGAGGCAACGTCTTATTCATTAGAGCTGTGGTCCTTAACCGGGGGACAATTTTGCCTCCCAGAGAATATTCAGCAATATCTAAAGACATTTTTGGTTGTCACAACGAGGGGTGCTTCTGGCATCCAGTGGGTAGAGACCAGGGATGCTGGCAAACATTCCCCAGTGCACGGAACTACACCCCACAACAAAAAAGTAGCACTATTTTCAGTAGTGCCAGGGTGCAGAAACTTTGCATTACAGTAACACCCTGTGCCTGGCACAGTTCCAAACATAACACAGAGTAGGTTGTCAGTAAATGTTTGTGACTGAGTGAATGGATAACTGAATGAGTGAATGGATAACTGAATGAGTGAATGGATAAAACCAGTCACCATCATGATAATATTTTGCTTCTGCCTTGTATCAGTACTTTGCTAAGGAAAACTGAGTCTATTGAATCCATACTATTTAATTGACATATATATACACTAGATTATACGCTTCATGTCAGCTGAGACACTGTATGTATTGTTCAAAGTTAAGCCTCCAATGCACAGCACAGTGATGACACATAATGTGTGCTCAATAGATAGCGGATGAATAAGTGAGTAATCAAAGAATAATTGAGGGTAGTTCCCTTTGCCTATTATACTAAATTCATTCATTCTACCATTACTTTTTTAAAAAATTTTTTTAAATTTTATGTTGGAGCACAGTTGATTAACAACGTTGTGTTAGTTTCAGGTGTACAGCAATCAAATAGCACAGGGAGATCAGCTTGGTGCTTTGTGACCACCTAGAGGGGTGGGAGAGGGAGGGTGGGAGGTAGACACAAGAGGGAGGAGACATGGGGATATATGTATATGTATAGCTGATTCACTTTGTTATAAAGCAGAAACTAACACACCATTGTAAAGCAATTATACTCCAATAAAGATGTTTAAAAAAAAAAGACCATTACTTATTGAACTCAGCCATGTCCCACCTCTATCCTTAGAGCTGAAATGATGGGATTTCCTTTTCACCCTCCATCCCAGCCCCATCCCCTCCTTCCAAGAGCAGCTTTGCATGTCAACATAAAATTCATGTCATTCTGTTTTTCCACAAACAGGAAAAAATATCTGTAAAGCAAACCCCAGCAGCAAAGTACAGCCCTGCTTGCTCAACACGGACAGGCTGTGTGCATTTTTATGGGGTAGAAATAAATATGGAGATAATTATGCAGAAGGAGCTGAGGCAGACAAGACAGGAAGGCCTGCTGAACACGTCAGCACACAAGAACCGGAGAATTCTGCTGAGCTCCAGGCAGCAAAGGAGACTTCAGGCCCCCGAGGGATGAAATGAGTGTTGTTCAGTGATGGAAGAGGCAGTTAACACAAAAGGTTTTTTGTTTTCTGGTTTTTGTTTTTGTTTTAAGCCATTGCCTTAAAGGAAGAAAGAGAAACATTTAGAGAATCATCCATTCTAAAATCTCCCTTCTGGGAGATTCTTTCCCAGGAAATATTAACCTTGGATTTATTAACCCTTGGTTGCCTACAGATGTCCTGGAATCCATAACGTTTATGTAAGGTTATTTTTTCAGATCTCTATTTTTCTCTGGACATCTGTTATTAGATTCATGATGAAACAAACAAAAGGGTTAGTAACCACTTAGCCACTGCTCTAGAACCCTTTAATTGTATCAATTAATGTTTTTGACTACTTAACACATGCCAAGTACCGTACTTAAGAATTGTGCATGTATTTTCTCCTTGAATTGGAAAAATAACCCTATGAGGTAGGCATTTTTATTGTCCCCATTTTCTGAGGATTAAGGAGGTGATTGGACTTGACTGAGTGTGGAGGCCAGAACCCCAGCAGTTCCAACCTCACCTCCCACATTTGCTTCAACGATAACTCGATGGTACCACTGCTGACATGGGTGGATTTCATCAGACAACTACCTACGTGGCTTTGGGTGAGTCATTTATCTCCTCTGAGCCTCAGATTCTTCATCTATAAAATGGAGTTAGGAATGATAACCATTCCATCAGGTTATCATAGAGGTTACATATAAAGAGTTTAGCACAGTGTGTGTCACATATAAAGTAGGAAATAAATGGTAACTCCAATATCCCACTACTGAATTTCCTACTACTTCGCTTTACAGATAAGGAAACCAAAGCCCGAAGAGAGATGTGACTTTCCCAAGGTCACAAGTCCAGGTGAAGACCATTCAAGGACTGAATCTCAAGTCTCCCACTAACGATTAGGGGTAATTTCTGCTGCACTTCATCTCATCCAGCATCAGGGAGAAATCCCTCTGCCCTAACGTGACAGGGGCCACGCAGAAGTAAGCAAATCCAAGGACCATCGGAAAAGGTGATCCTCAGTCCAAACATCACTATGAATATCTGCAAACCATTTAAAATGACATTAAGCAGCTACACTCTTTTTTTCTTTTTTAGTTTGTTCACTGGCGGTTGATCTGAGTGAAATAACGAAAGGGAAGAGAAGTTGGCAAGGGAGAGATTGGAGTTCTGTCTCTTTATCAGAAAAATCCTGACAAAATCACTACCTACATCATTCTTTCCACAGAATAGCATGAAAGGATCAAGCAGTCATCGGTTTTGAAAGGCAAACCCTAGCGCCAAACTGAGTGAGCGGTGTGACCTTGAGCAAGTGTCTCAGCCCCTCTGACTCTTCACGACACTCAAGTGTAAAGTGAGGTGAGGTGCTCACTTGACAGTGTTGGCAGAGGAGTTGGATGAGATCGTAAGACACTTTGAAAACAGTTAAAGTCAGGCTCTGAAGTTCAACAGGAATGAGTTCGAATCCTGACTCACCATTTCTTCGCCACGTGACTGAGAAAGGCACCTCACCCCTGTAAACCTGATAATCCTCATCTCTAAGTTATAACATTAGTATCTACATCATAGAGTTATTGTGAAGATACAGTGCACTGATATGCATGTAGAGAACTTGGTAAATTGCCTGGCAAAAGTTTAGGAGTTTGACAAATGCTAATGAATAAGTATAGTAAATTATTGTCCAGCATAATTTTTTACTGAGCAAGACTGTTGCTGACGTCCTCTGAATTGATCTGTACATTCATCCATCAAGCATACATTGAGTAACTACCCTCTGCCAGGTTTTGTGCAAGATTTTACACACTGCCTTTAAAAGTCTAGAACTCATACTTGAAAAGAAACAATACAGAATTCAGGAGGACATAAAAAGTGTCTTAAGTATTTGAAGAACTATCACATAAAAGTAGTTTTCGTTTCCACATTTCCAGAGAGGAAAATGAGGGCCAAGTCATGAAAAATTAAAAGATGGAACATTTTCATTTTGCAGAAGAAAGATTTTGCTACTGATTAGATCCATCTAACAATAGAACTGTTAGTCTTGAAAGATAGAGAGCTTCCCATTATTGGAAACAATATATTATTTATAATATAAATAATAATTTATATTTTAATATAAACAATATAATATATAAATAATAATGATATATATTATATATTACATACAAATAATATAATAATATATATAAATAATATAAAAATAATATTTCATTGTCTTCCATCCCCCGCCGATGGACATACTGGGTTTCCAAATATGTCATGCCATTTCACATGCATCTCTGGGACTTACACATACTCTTCCCTCTGCCTAGAAAGGTCTTCTCCCACCACATACACATGGTCATCTCCTAGTCAAGGTGTGAAGTTCCCCAAAGTTATCCTATTCTCTGTGATCCCGTGAGAAGTTGTGCATCCTCTACGAGAACATTTCCATTGCTCTAATTTTTGTAATCTATGCCATACTCATTTGGCTATTTGGGGAGCCAGGACTATGTCTCACTCCATTTTGTGTCATTTTAGAGGCTGATAGTCTGCCTGCACATAAGATCCTCAATCAGTTAAGTGCTGAATGATAACTGGTAAATAACTGTATCTTGAAAACATCAGAGAAGAAAGGTTTTAAATCATCTTAGACCACTTCTACATATGATCTATGTCAAATAGGCTAGCCCTTTGCTGAGAAACATACACTCCAAAATCTCAGGAGTTAAACCCTATTAGTTTATTTCTCACTCATCCAGGATTATCTGTAGGTTGGGTAACTCTACAGGGCACCTGTGCTCTGTGCTGTGACTCAGGGATCAAGGATGCTTCGTGTTGTGACTTCACCATCCCAAATCAAGGCCTCCATGATCTCCATGGCAACAAAAGAAAGATGGGAAAATCTCAAAGGTGTTTTTTTTTTCTTTCCTGCATCATATAGAACTAACAAACTTCACTTCCACTCACATTTCTAGCCAGAACTAGTTCCATGGCCTCATCTAACCTCAAGGGGAACTGGGAAATATAATTTTCCATAGGCCTAAAAGGGAGGAATAAGAAACAGGATTTGCTGAACTCAAAGTGTCATCTCTGCCACATGGTCATTGGGAGAGAGTATAACACATTTTTAGAGTGCTATTAATGTTTGCCACCGTTCAAAAATAATGAATTTGTGCAGTCAAAAGAATGTACTGAATTTATTGAAATTACAGTTTATCCATGTACTAAATATTATGTAGCAATTAAAAGTTATATTAGAAAAAAGCTTGATACAATATTAACAGAAAAGTGTTAAAAATAATATATACAGCATGTCTTCACTTTTATCAAAGAGTAATATATATGTACATATACACAAAAAAGACAGGAAGGTTACACACCAATGACATAAGTCTGGTTATCTCTAGACGGTGGTATTACATATGTTTCCATTTTCTTCCTTGGGCTTTTCTCTATTTCCTATTCTTTTAAAAGATTTTTTGATGTGGACCATTTTTAAAGACTCTATTGAATTTGCTACAATATTGCTTCTGTTTATGTTTTGGTTTTTTGGCCCCAAGGCATGTGGGATCTTAGCTCCCCGACCAGGGATTGAACCCGCACCCACTACACTGGAAGGCGAAGTCTTAACCACTGGACTGCCAGGGAGGTCCCTCTATTTTCTATTTTTTACAAGAAAGAATTATTAATTTTGTTATCAGGAAAAAAGGTTTTCCTCCTAATTTACCAAAATAAGGTACCTGCTGAGCCAAGAAACTATTAAATCACTCAAGAGTGGAATTATCTTTTAGTGCTTTTTGTCCCTATACTCCTATGGACTCATGAAATCCATCCAAAGAGAGCAGGACTTTAGCCTTCTCCTAAAATGATAGGTCTAAAAATAATACCCTGCGGAGTTAAGACTTCACATGTGAGAAATGCCAACCCTAAATCTAAGAGGAAAAATCACCAGGTTGTGAAAACAGTACAAGCACAGGCTGTGCCAGGTGCCGGGTGAGGGACCAGGGACCCAGCAGAGAGCTTGCAATGGGTGCAGCAGCCATCAATCCCACCCAAGAAGGCATGTCTAGAGCCCTGCAAAAAAGTCAGGAGCTCGGGTGTACTTTGAGACAAGGGAAAAGAATACAGGAGAAAGGCTGAGTCTACCCTCAACCACCAGTTGAGACTCTACCAAGAGAGAAGAGACTCACAGCTCATCCCCTACAGCTCCTTCAAAATGCAGATGCAAAATAAGTAAACTCAGAGAGGTGCTGTGACTTGCCCAAGGTCGCACAGCAAGTTAGTGCCTCAGCCAGAACTAGAATGTCTGTTTCTTGGCTCCCAGTTTTCTGCTTGCTTTGGTTTGTTTGTATTTTCCCATTACACTTTACTACTTTCAATACCAGTCAAAAGTTAGATGACTCGGTCCTTGTGTAGACTGCCACAAATCATCTCTGTGACCTCGGACAGAAGTCCAATCTCTCTTGGCCAGTCTAGAAATAATGACATCTGCCCTACTGGCCCAAGTTTGTTGAAGGTGAATTGAAATAATGGACCAGAAAGTACTTCTAATTGTTGAAAGAGATAGAGACAAAGAAAGGAAGAAAGAAGGAGGGAAAGAAGGAAGGAAGGAAGGAAGGAAGGAAGGGAGGGAGGGAGGAAGGAAGGGAGGGAGGAAGGGAAAGAGAAAGGGGAAAAAAAGGAATGAGAGAGGGAGAGAAAAAGGGAATGGGTTATTATTACCAGAAATATACCTATTTTCTTTTTTTATTAGCTAAATGCCAGCTGGTCAGGGTGGTATGGATACCTGAAATAACAGAATTAACAGCATCATGACCTGGATATGCTGCTAAGCTAAAGAGGTCAAAGTGCTGAATTCTACTCAAAGTAGCGAGATGCTGCTAAATTGAAATGCTTCCTCATTGTTTAGGACTTAAATTCTCATGACCTCTTGCTTCCTGTCACCACAAGTGTATTCAGCGAATACACAACTTTTAGTGCTAGAGGAAAAGGTCGGCTGTGAGAGCTCTCCCTTTGAGTGTGTGGTTGTCTTGCACAAGCTTCCCAGAAACTGTGGTTAACATTACATTTCTCAGAAAGCCCCGCCACCCGCCTCCTGCTCCGTGTAAATCACCTTCTCCTCATTAGGCGTAGCAGGAGCTTAACTAAGGTCCAGTTCACTGGGCGAAGGTTAGAATGCAGAATCGTGGTTCCTCTTAGACATCATCTTGTTAAATATGCAGGTTTTATAACTTTTATTCTCTGAATTCTAGTCCCAAATATTGTTCCATCAACTCTTTCTATAATTTAATTTTCATATACATGCTTCATACAATTTGTCTTATTCATGATGAAATCATCTCATTCATTTCTAATTTAGCAATGCAGTTTAAGTGACATTTTGGCAACACAGGAGTTACACAAATGCAGTCTGTTTTGAGCAGTATTAAAATACCATGTATAGTTTACCTAAAGAACATTATTTTACCAGCCAATCAATGTTCTTAGGTCCATAGTCACAAGCGCTATAGTTAAGAAGGTTAATATTCAGTTTGTAACGTGCGGGTGTGTTGTTTCGACCCTCCGGGAAGTCTGATAACCTCAAATCACTGAAGAGAAGAAAAAGTCTGAAATGGTCACTACTGGATCATGGTTTTCAGGCCAAATGCTCACCTGAAGCTTGGTCTCCAAAGACAGAATTATCTTTAAGATGAAGATCCAGAACCAGATAACAGGTGACTTCCTGAGTAGAATCAAAGGTTCTTCCCTGGCCAGTACACAATTCTGAACCTGTTTCCCTGGAGTCTTTGTATTACCTGCTTCTTATCATATTTACCTTTTTTCTTATCTGAAAGTGCATAGTAGGTTGCATAGTGGCCCCCAAAAAGATATGCCCATGCCCCAGCAGCTGTGAATGTGACGTTATTTGGAAAAAGGGTCTTTGTAGATGTAATTACATTAAGAATTTTGAGATGAGATCTTCCTGGGTTACCCAGGCAGGTCCTAAATCCAATGACAAGTGTCCTTATAAGAGACAGAAGAGAAGGAGACACCGAGGAGAAGAGAGAAGGCCGTGTGAAGACAGAAGCAGAGATTAGAGTGATGCTGTCACAAGCCAAGAAACACCTGCAGCCACCAGAAGCTAGAAGAAGCAAGAAGGGGTTTTTCCCTAAAGCTTTTGGAGGGAGTGTGGCCTGCTGACACCTTGATTTTGGACTTCTGGCCTCCAGAACTGTGAACACATTTCTGTTGTTTTAAACCACCCAGTCTGTGGTAACTTGTTGTGGTAGCCACAGGAAACTAGTACAGGGTGAGACCCCAGATCTGGGGGAAAACAGGACGGTGGTAAAGTCTCGTACCTGAATTAGAAAAACAGACTTGGGCAGCCTCTCTCCAAAAACTACTAAAGTGTGTCTCAAAGTCTCTTACCTCTGAATCTGGCACCCGGGATTCAGCAGGGAGCATCTATTCCATGGTCCTAAGAATGGACACAGTCACTCTGCGTCAAAGCACCAAACTGTGGTTTCTATCAGCATGAGGTCTGGAAACCAGGCAGAGGAAAATGTCTGCTACCTCTGTGCCTGGGGATGAGAGATATCTAGCAGGCAGGAGACACAGAGATTAATGAAATGTAGATTTCTTTCAAGTTCTTGGTGAAGGTACAATAAAGGTCCACAGATCTGGCTTTGAAATGAGCCGTCAAATGGACAGTTATATTAGGAGGAATGTGCTTTTTCTCTGAAAAAATAGAAAAATAAGTCCCTTAGCAAGAGCCCCAGGAAAGCTTATTACATTCATAAAATATTTTTCTTTCCTTTTCAGTGCTTGGTAAAGATTAAAATGAGAAGACAAATGGTACTTCATTGCTTGTTTTTATGTGTGTGAACCAAAAAAAAAATACTGTAAAGATTCAATTAAAAAAATAAAGTTTCTGAAAGAACTATGTAATCTGAAGTTCCCTGGTACAGACTCATAATTTGGAGGTGATACACAGAAGGCTTGCAGAATTACTAATTAAAGAAATTGGCTAAAAAGGAATCATACTTCCCTGAAATGGTTCTGAATCATCAAGTCTAGGGGCTGAAGAAGGGACGCAAGAGATCATTTTGTCATCTCCCAAATCAAACACTAAACCAGAAAGATCCTTGTCTGTTCTTTTCCATAAGCCTCCAGAAAAGGAAAGAATTTTCCTTCTCCCTTGATAGTGTAACCATTCGGTGAGTCACTGAGTCAATATTGAGCATTTATTTAGCACCCAGTTCGATATTAATTGGAAAGAATAAAATTGTTCTTGGCATGACTTGGGTAGGCAGGAGAGATGAGACATTCCGGGAATTCAGCTTAGTAAAAGTTCTCAAGCCTTAGTCCTTGTTGTTCCCATCTTTTATCGTTTTATTAGCCTCCATTCCTTCGTCAGTAAAATGGGGATAAAATATTGCCCACTTCACACAGCTGAGGAGAAGATTACAAGAAAAACACGGGCTTTGACGTCAGACAGCTTTGACCAAGATTTAGATCCTAGCTTTGCTCTTTTATTATCTGTGCCATAAGGTCACATCTCTGACTACCTCTCAGCTAGGTTTCCTCATCTGGAAAATGAATGAGCAAAGTCCTACAAAGGGCTCTTGTGAAAATCAGAGATACTTTACACAATATGGTGTACACACATCTAATACATGAGTTACAGTTGTTAATGAAAAACATTGATTGCCATATCGGTGAACAAAGGATGCTGCAGCCATCAAGCCACTGCAGCCACCTCCAACTGTGCACCCTGAGGGGATTCAGGATGGAGAAAAGCAGAATACTAGCCCTAGATAGTTAAGGTGCACATCAAAGGAATGATTTCAATGAGCCCAGACTCTTGCATCTTCCCATACATAGAAAAGTGCTAAATTCATTAACTTGAGATATCTGGTTTTCTTTAATTAACAGTTATCGTTTGATGATCTGACTACCTGACCTTTGTTGCAAAAACTGCTATATATCCAGGCTCCCCACTTTACCTCTTGAGAGTAGTCCCTCAGAGCTACCCGAGAAGCTGTGTCCTGGGCTTAAGTCCTCAGTTTTGTCCACCAAATAAAACGTAATTCTCAACTTTTAGGTTGTGCATTTTTTTTCAGTTGACAGAGTTGCTGTCGAAAGCATTTCATTAACTGAATTCTGTGTAAATTGTAGGAATCCCTGCCTCCATCCAAAGCTTCCGTTGTCATCCCATGGAATTGTTGTATTGAACAGTCCCAACTTGGTTGGATACAAACATGAGTTTTCTGGTCTCCGTTCACTGCCCCTTCCCCCCACTCCTCAGCTCTTACAACCACTGGGCACCTCAGAGCCTGTTGCTGCTGGCGTCCTCCTGCCCACCTGACAAAGCATCGGATGGGACAGCGGCAATCTGGTTGTGGTGCAAAAGAAACTCACACATCTTTGGAAGCCAAACAGTGGAAGAAGAAGGCAGCTGCACCACCACCCCTCTGACTGGAAGTTCTTTCCTCCTCTCTTTCGCCCGCTCCCATAGGCTCAGGTGAGATCAACAGGCTCACTGCCTAAGCAGACATCCAACCAGGGCATGAGATGCCACGTTCTTCCTCTCCTGCCAGCATCTCTGTTTCTACGAAGGTTCTCTGGAGCCCTGTACCATTTGGAGTGGGGAGAGGAGGGGGAGTGTAAACACTCCAGCCCCTTCAAGTCAATCCTCTTCCCCTCTGGCACTGTCTTCTAAAGGATGCTGAGGGCTCCTTCCTCCTGCCCACCATTTTTATTTATAGAGTGGGAAAATGATGGGGGTGACAAGGACAATGGCAGTGTGGCAGGTCCAATCGAGCTACCTCTTTTTTTTTTCTTTTTACCTTTATTTATGGAAGTATAGTTAATTTACAATGTTGTGTGAGCTACCTCTAAATACGCCTGAAAGAGATGTCCTGGCCCCAAATTCTGCTGGCACCTTAATGCTTTTCTTTTTTCCTATTTTCTCTTTGTTCTTGGATTTAGGTGTTAGCCAGCAATCTATTCAGGATCCTGTGATACTTGACTCACTCTTAATGCTCTCAAGAAATGTCACCTATGTCGAGTGGACCCAACCACAAGTCCTAAACATTGTGGCACTATCAATATTCTGCTTTGGAAATGGAAGAGGGATGGACATGAAGGGAAATTCATCTAAGGAGTCCTACATCTGACATGTCTATTTTTTTTTTTTTTTTTTTTTTTGGCTGCCTTGGGTCTTTGTTGCTATGCACAGGCCTTCTCTAGTTGAGGCGAGCGGGGGCTACTCTTCGTTGTGGTGCGCGGGCTTCTCTTGTTGTGGAGCACGGGCTCTAGGCATGGGGGCTTCAGTAGTTGTGGCACACGGTCTCAGTAGCTGAGGTTTGTGGGCTCTAGAGTGCAGGCTCAGTAGTTGTGGCTCGCGGGCTCTAGAGCGCAGGCTCAGTAGTTGTGGCGCATGGGCTTAGTTGCTCCGTGGCATGTGGGATCTTCCCGGACCAGGGCTCAAACCTGTGTCCCCTGCATTGGCAGGCGGATTCTTAACCACTCCAGCACCAGGGGGAAGCCCAATGACATTCCTATTTTTTACTAAAGATTCTTACATCTGAAATTCCTATTTCTTATAAGGTCAACATTATAAAGCAATTTTCTTTTTTTTTCAGCCTTTTTTTTTTTTTCAGCCCTGAAATAATACATTCAGGGCTAACCTGTATTTGGCCCCAAGTCCACAGAGACACTTAGATTCTTTCCCATTGTCTACTCTCTTTGGTCAGGTTCAACAAATTTAGGTTGAGAAAGCATTTGTTGGCAATTCAATGGACTGTATGCTTTACCAAATTTTAAGTCATTAACTCTTTCTCCTAACTTTCAAGTCCTTATTTCTTGCTCTCTGATCAAACTGCTAACAATTACTCAAGCTTTTCCTTATTTGAAGACACTTTCCTAGAACACCTCAGAAAGTTCTAGCAGCTTTAGATTTGTGCTACTATAGTACTTTGCACATAGTTGTATTAAAGCCTGTTAACCTTGATTTTTAGTTACTTGAACATGTGTCTTTCTGCCCCGACAAGAGTCTCCCTCTCTCACTGATGGAGAATGGTTGTCACGGTATACCTGTTACCTAGCATATGCACTAGGCCTTCCAAAATATCTGTTGAGTGGTCCTCCTTATTGAAGAGAAATTCTCATCAAGAAAAATTGAAATCCTTAGCAAAATCCAAACATACTGCATTTCAATTTCTCTATCACTCTGTCACAGAAAGAGAACAGACTACTTTGATGATATCGATTCTCTACAAAGCCCTGCTGGTTTTCACCCAAAACCCTGTGCTTTTATGGCTGCTTAGAAATTGATTTCTGGTGAGATATTCAGTTTGTTTGTTTTGCAGTATGACGCGTTGATGGATCCGTATCAGGCCACACTATCCTGTTTCTCCTTTTGTGAGAATGGACTTTAAATTGCTCCTTTCATTCACTTTGACCACCTACCCCAATCTTCATGAATCATTTACAATCATTGCTAGTGGTTGTGATATCCCAACTGGACCTTGGGGAAACTTAACCTTGCTGATTAAAACGCATCCCGCTTACGTAAAATGTAACCAAGATTTCCCCAGGCCATACCAGCACAGTGGTTAAATCATGGTCGTCCTAACACTAATAAAAAAGTATATTTCTGCTTCACAAACTCTGAGACTCCCATCTGATTCAAATTCCTCCCCACCCAGCACTCCTGCATATCACTTAGGATGTCTCAGATGTTTGCAGACGCATCCTCTGGGCTGCCATGGGGACCCACCAAGTTCCTCCTCTCTTGCTCTCCTGCTTTGATGTGTCCTATTGTTGCTGGTCATGAAACCATCATGAAGCTGCCTCATGTCCTCTGTGGTTCTGTTAACACCCACTAAAGAGTGGCATCGTCTACCACTCTTCCATGTGAGAAGAAAGCTAGTTTACCTGGATACCAGGTGGCTGAGTTTGCACTGTGTTTGAGAGTAACTCATGATGTGAAAATGCCCCATTCCTGTGCAGCTCTGTCACAGCAGCCACAAAGCCTTAGGGACTCCACATCTTACAGTGTTTCTGCTGAAACAACTCTTTCAGGTTTTATCCTCAGTTCCCTTTCCCTAGGTTCAGGCGAGAATGTAGTAGTTTGGCCAGGAGCAATAGCCATGGGCACTATTCAGAATGACCTTGCACTTCTTTACAAACCATTGTATTCCAGACAAAACTCTTTGTCCAAACTCTGTCTTTGCTCAGGATGATGTTGTCCCCAAGAGACCTCTAGTCTGTCATGACAACAGAATGCTTGTGGATTCATTCAATTGGCCTTTAGACATGCCCGCATATATCTGCATCATAGAATGACTATAGTTTGGGATCAAGCTCATGTCCTCCTTACATTCAATAATAGAGAACTAGCACCTACACCTCTACGTTGTGTCATCCTAGTCTCCCATACTACATGCTGCCCTGTTCGTAGATTATAGAAGACATTTAAAATTATTCTGTTTCTGGGACTGCTGTTACCTGGTCAGCTCAATCAGATTCCAAAAGAACTTATTGAGCACCTCCAACATGCCAGGCATCTGCTGGCACTAAGATTGCAGAGATAAGTAACACCAGAACCATCTACTCCGGGGTTTCCTAGTCTACTGGAAAGATATAAATAAATATTTACCATGCAGACTAAGAATTTTTATGATAGGGGTTAAGTACAGGTGCCATGAGAGCACAAAGAGAAGTGCTTTTGTTAGTCTGTGGCTCGGAGGAGGCTTCCCAAAGGGGATAATGCCCAATTGGAGTGCTGAAGGAGAAAGAGACACCCCCCCCCGCCCCCGGATCAGGATGGAGGCTGTTGAGAGTGGGGAGAACAGTGTGAACTCAGATGCTGAGGCA
This sequence comes from Eubalaena glacialis, assembly GCF_028564815.1. Lineage (NCBI taxonomy): Eukaryota > Metazoa > Chordata > Mammalia > Artiodactyla > Balaenidae > Eubalaena > Eubalaena glacialis. The sequence goes on from NC_083732.1 coordinate 79,813,625, forward strand.
CACAGCCTATGGTGTTCTTGGGGAAACTCCAAGTAACTGGATATGACTGAATCATAGGTGAAGGCTTAAGGGGGGTGGTAGGAGGTTGTATCTATTTGCAGCTGCTAAGGTTTTAGGACCTTATCTTTATAATTAGTTTAATCCCCAGCTCTAGACCATCAGGATTTGTATCTTCTCTATGTGGTTTTCCAAAAGGAAACAATCCAATTAATTTGTTTGTCCAAAGGTGTAGTTCCTCCAAATAACACAAATAGAGAGATGGCAATATTAAATATATTAGGATTGACTAAACATTGCAACAAAAATCAAGTTTGCTTACTCACCTCATGGTCCAATACAGTAGACAGGGAGCTCTGTTTCACAGTCATTTATGTACACAGGCTTCATCCATCTTGTGACACAACCATCTTCAATTATTTCCAAGAAAGAGAAAGAGAGCATAGAGGATTACACAGATGGAAGGTATACGGTTAAGTATGGCATATATCACTTTTGTACACATTCTGATGTGCATAACTCAGTCACATAGCCTCAATCTAATTGCAAGGGAAACTTGGAAATATAGTCACTCCTCAGTACCTGTAGGGGATTGGTCCTAGGACCCCCTAAGGATACCAAATTCCACAGATGCTCAAGTCCCTTATGTGAAATGGCATGGTATTTTCATATAGCCTGTGCACATCCTCCCGTATACTTTAAATCACCTCTAGATTACTTATAATACCTAATACAATGTAAATGCTATGTAAATAGTTGCCAGCTTGGGAAATTCAAGTTTTGCTTTTTGGAACTTTCTAGAATTTTTTTTTCTGAATGTTTTCAAGCCACCGTTGTTGTAATCTGCAGATGCAGAACCTGTGGATACAGAGGGCAGACTGTGCGGTCTTCCTCAGCACCCAAGATAAAAGTGAAATGGTTTAGGCTGAATACATAACACTATTTCAGACACATTAAGGAAGAAAGACTAGGTCTGACGACTGCCTTTTCTAAAATTGATCACTGACACAAGGGAGCAAAGAGAAACCACAGAGTTATTGCTGTGTTATATCTTTATATTGAACACGAGGCCACTTCCATGTGATGAAATCAGGATGGACACACCATCATAGGCATGGAGAATAGTAGATGACAAACTTTTGTACTTTGTACCTCGGTATTTATGTGTATGAGCTAAACATCTGAAAGAGGTCTTGCAATCTACTAGAGAAAACTAGAAAATGGAGTATGCAACTCTCTAAGCTCTAAGAGTTTGTGAGTTTTACTAACAAATACTGTAGTCTGAGAAATGGCCTTTCATATTTTCCCTTCTGAGTCTAGACTTTTAATACTGTTGTCAATTTTTTTCCATATAACAAGATGTCAAATTCCTAAGAACACTTGACAACACCCATCTCCAAGGACTCTTCCTCATTGGCCATGGTTGCAATTGAATCAAATTAAATTTGGGAGAAAAAAGTACCTGTTTATCTAGGAGCAAATATCTACCTAATAACAGAACCCATGTAACATTTACACATAGATCTAAAACGTTAGCATCTTGGGGGAAATGATAGAAAATGAAGAAGGTCATTTTGGTTCATTACATCAGATTCTTGCAAAGCTTCAGAGACTTTTGAGCTAATTCCACGTTTTTTCATGTTTACCATTTCACTTCCTAGCTACATTTTGTGTAGCCATATATCTTTTCTTTAAGACCCATTAAAAAATCACAAAACATCTTCTTATAAAGTATTACATTTTATACAGGAATATAAAGCAATTGAATAGTTGTGGAAAGGCATTAAATCTCAAGAAATACCTCTACAACGCTGGTTTGAGAGTGGTATTAAAACTCATCTTACAGTGGTCATTTTGTGTAGGAATTTTGAGTCCCAATATTCTTATTTTTTTCTGCCCTTCACCTTCTACCCTTTGATAATTATAATCATTAATATTATTATTTTGACAAACAGGTTAATACAAGTCATTTTCTTACTGTGTTGGCACAGGGATCAAATGAGATAAATACACATAATCATTTTTGAAGTAGGAAAATGTTGCAGATGTTATATTGCTTGGTCTTGTACAGGCAGGAGTGGCCCTCTATCCACTGTCCTGTGTGCATTTCTCCAGGACAGTCTTATCTTCTTGGTCTGTGATTATCACTATGATTATCTATCATATAGACAGGACTCTGTGATTGAAATGTTGTTTGTGGTTGGTTGGCAGGGGCAACAGTAAGAACACAGAGGACATGCACGGTAGGTGGGCTAGGCACCAATATGGCATCAAAATCAACCCATACACCATCTGGAGATAGAAAAGCAGTTTTCAGTATCTTCCATCTTTAGACAGGAAGACATTGAACACCTCTCAGCCAACTTTCCTACCTCAGCCCATCGGTTGACAAGGAGAATTTCACTTCTACCCCAGCTCCAGAAGTGTTGGAGAGAATACATCTGATCTGGTCTATCTCTTTATTTTTACCCACACAGGAGGCTGCGAGATTAGAAAGAGCATCATATGTTTTAGACTATAGCTACCTAGATGCCAACAGTAGCCTCCTAACTCATCTTCCTTCTTCTACAGTTGTTTCCCTACAGTCTATTCTCAGCATCCAGAAAAATCCTTTTGAAATATTAAGTTATTAGATCTTGACTCTGCTCAAATCCTCCTATGGATCCCAATTTTAGAGTTCCTTGTAATTTCTTTTTTTTTTTTTTGGCCATGCATGTGGAACCTTTTGCATGTGGGACCTTAATTCCCAGACCAGGGATCACACCAGCACCCCCTGCATTGGAAGCGCAGGTCTTAACAACTGGACCACCAGGGAAGTCCCTAGAGTTCCTTGTAATTTCTTACAGTAGCCTCTACAAGGCCCTCCATTGTCTGGGCCTCTGTTATGTCCCTGATCTTGTTTGCTCTCCCTTTTCTGGCCACCACGGCAACCTTATTCTTTTTTAAATATTCCAGACCTACTCCTACTTTACAGTCTTTGGACTAGCTGTTCCCTCCATCTGAATTATTCTCCTTCAGTTAAGTGCATAGCCCACTCCCTCATCTCCTGCAGGTCTTTACTCCAATGCCACCTTCTTCATGAGCTCTACAATGACCACCCTATCCAAAATGGTACTTGTCCCCCTCAAATGTCATATTACATTACCAAGTTCTACACTCTCTGTTTTCTGTAGCACCACCACATAACACTTTCTAAAATCTATTTCTTACCCTTATTATTCATTTTGTTTCCCTCTCCCTGGAATATAAGCTCTTAAAGGAAAATAATTTTAGTATCTTTTATTCACTGATCTATCCTAAGCACTTAAAACTGCCTGGCACGCTTGTCGAATGCAAGAATGAACTTGCAGATGCATTAATGAAAGTAAATAGGAATTTGTGGGTAATGGGAATAGCACTGAGGCAGGAAGGAGCCTGGGGAGAGAAGTGTCCAGTGAGAAATGCCTGGGAGTAGAGAAGTCAAAAGATTTTAAGAACAAAGGCACATAAAATTAAATGTCCTATTGTTTGCATCACTGCTCTATAGCCCTCTCTTTGGCGGTCAAAAAACATGGCTGCAATCTGTGTATCTTCTTTGGAGAAATGTCTATTTAGGTCTTCTGCCCATTTTTGGATTGGGTTGTTTGTTTTTCTGATATTGAGCTGCATAAGCTGCTTATATATTTTGGAGATTAATCCTTTGTCAGTTGCTTCATTTGCAAATATTTTCTCCCATTCTGAGGGTTGCCTTTTTGCCTTGTTTATGGTTTCCTTTGTTGTGCAAAAGCTTTTAAGTTTCATTAGGTCCCATTTGTTTATTTTTGTTTTTATTTCCGTTTCTCTAGGAGGTGGGTCAACACATGAAAGGATGCTCAACATCACTAATCATTAGAGAAATGCAAATCAAAACCGCAATGAGGTATCACCTCACACCGATCAGAATGGCCATCATTAAAAAATCTACAAACAATAAATGCTGGAGAGGGTGTGGAGAAAAGGGGACCCTCTTGCACGGTTGGTGGGAATGTAAATTGATAGAGACACTATGGAGAACAGTATGGAGGTTCCTTAAAAAACTAAAAATAGAACTACCATACGACCCAGCAATCCCACTACTGGGCATATACCCTGAGAAAACCATAATTCAAAAAGAGTCATGTACCACAATGTTCACTGCAGCACTATTTACAATAGCCAGGACATGGAGGCAACCTAAGTGTCCATCGACAGATGAATGGATAAAGAACATGTGGCACATATATGCAATGGAATATTACTCAGCCATAAAAAGAAACGAAATTGAGTTATTTGTAGTGAGGTGGATGGAAATAGAGTCTGTCATACAGAGTGAAGTAAGTCAGAAAGAGAAAAACAAATACCGTATGCTAACAAATATATATGGAATCTAAAAAATAATCGTTCTGATGAACCTAGGGGCAGGACAGGAATAAAGATGCAGACGTAGAGAATGGACTTGAGGACACGGGGAGGGGGAAGGGCAAGCTGGGACGAAGTGAGAGAGTGGCGTGGACATATATACACTACCAAATGTAAAATAGATAGCTAGTGGGAAACAGCCGCATAGCCCAGGGAGATCAGCTCGGTGCTTTGTGACCACCTAGAGGGGTGGGATAGGGAGGGTGGGAGGGAGACGCAAGAGGGAGGAGATATGGGGATATATGTATACGTATAGCTGATTCACTTTGTTATATAGCAGAAACTAACACAACATTGTAAAGCAATTATACTCCAATAAAGATGTTAAAAAAAAAAAATTGGCTGCAAATTCTTTAACATTTTCCCACAGAGAGGTGGGGTCTACGTTCCCTCTCCTTGAAAAAGTGCAGGCTTGTGCATGGCAGCAGTGAGGCTATGCGACTTCTGGGGCTGAATCATAGAGGATCTTGCCATTTCAGACTGGTTCTCTCAAATGTTTGCTCTGGAGATATGCCCACTTGGAATCCAGCCACCATGCTGTGAGAAGCACAAGCCACATGGAGAGGCCAAAGGGAAGGTACCCCGGGGGACCGTCCTAGCTGGGCACATGCTTTGAATCACCCATGGGAGTGAAGATGCTTCCAGATGATGTAGCCCCCATGCCCTCACCAATTGCGTCACCCCCAGTAGAGGCCTCAGATGCCCAAGCCTGGAGAAGCCATCTCTGAATTCGACAGTGCACTGTTCAAATTCTCCATTAAAATAAACCCCAATGAGCATAACAAAATGACTGTTCTTTTATATCACTAAGTTCCAGGTGGTTTGTTACTCAGTAATATAATAGTAACTGGGACAGCCTCCAGCCTCCAAAGTCACACCAATGACCTGTGTGACCGGATGCACACCTGGGGAGATTCGAGTCAGTGGGGGCAGAGAGTAATCCAACAACCACAGAAAGGGAAACTCTAATTTTGAGGCCAAGAGACTTCCCGGAACAAAACCTCAGGCAGGAGTGAATGGGCAGATTACAGAGCTCCAGAAATTAGCAGAAATTGGAGTGGGGAAGCAGAGAACTGCCCACAGGTTGTGAGGCAGGGGCTTGAGATAACCAGTGGCAGATGGACCTCACCCTGGGTGGGGGCAGGAAAGTTGAGGGCCTTTGTATATTAATGCTGATTATATTTTAGTTCTCAACTAGGACCCAAAGTATAGAATGTCACGTGATCACCCCAATACTCTAGAACTGGGTCTACCAGTGGACCTTCTGTCTCACACTGGGACTCTGGGATTCCTTCCCATTCTTCTCTCTCCCTTTCCCCCCCACATCTCCTCCTGGGGACAAAAGAGCAAAAGTAGCCAAGTGAGCAGCTTTGGACCCAGCTCTGTGGGTCTGAGTTACAGCAACTCCACTTTGCAGCTATGAATTCCTAGGCAGCTTATTTCACTTTTCTGAAACTGTTTTCCACATTGGTAAGTGGGGATTATATGAGTAGCTATTTTATGGGACTGTTCTGAGGCTGACGAGTTAACCTATGGAAAGCAATTTAAGCAAGGGCACACAGTAATTCCTCAATGAATAGTAGCTAGTCACCTCATCACTGATCAAATTCTGCTAAACATGCTTCTTTTTTTTTTTAAGAAAAAACTAGTTGTGATTTTTATTTTATGATGCCAAAATAAAACAGGATTATTTCACAGTTAGAAAACACATCTTAACAAAAACGACTATAAAACACATGTCTCAAGTGTGAGGGTGGTATATAATGAGAGAGTGAAAATGAGTTCTCCATATACTCACGTTGTTGTAGAGTCCTTCGGAACCAGCAGTACAGAGGGTATTACATTTTTTAGGATTATGTGAATTTAGCCCTGAGAATACGGAACTATTTAATCAAAGTTCCAAAGTGTGACATCTCAAATGCTCCCTAAATTCATCAAATGAGTGCTTCAAGTATAGAAATTATCTCAACATGATCATTTCAGCTCTCCCTTATATTTGAAAACCAGAACTATAAAGGTTTTAAAAAGCTATTCATGTCTGTTTCCAATAATAAGACTCTTTTTATTGTAAAACGAAAATAAAACTTAAAATATTCGTAAGGACTAATTTACACAGAGCATGGTTTTTTGTGGTATAATAATATATTCTATGGGAATGTATTATACCAGGATCATCATCAGTAATGATATAGAAATAGTTAAGATTGTGTTTATGAGCATAATTTTCAAGATCAGAAGTCAAAAATTCCCAGTGAACGAAATGATTTGGCCAGGGCCGTCTCCTGAGTCTGTGACCAGGGGAAGGCAGTATTTTGTTTCCACAAAGCCAGTCTACAAATTAACCTTTAGCAAGTAAGCCTTCCTGTAATACTTTTTTTTTCTTTTTTTTTTTTTTCACATCTTTATTGGAGTATAATTGCTTTACAATGGTGTGTTAGTTTCTACTTTATAACAAAGTGAATCAGCTGTACATATACATATATCCCCATATCTCCTCCCTCTTGCGTCTCCCTCCTACCCTCCCTATCCCAGCCCTCTAGGTGGACACAAAGCACTGAGCTGATCTCCCTGTGCTATGCAGCTGCTTCCCACTAGCTATCTGTTTTACGTTTGGTAGTGTATATATGTCCATGCCACTCTCTCACTTCGTCCCAGCTTACCATTTCCCCTCCCTGTGTCCTCAAGTCCATTCTCCACATTTGCGTCTTTATTCCTGTCCTGCCCCTAGGTTCTTCAGAAACTTTTTTTTTTTTTTTTTAGATTCCACATATATGTGTTAGCACACAGTATTTGTTTTTCTCTTTCTGACTTACTTCACCCTGTATGACAAACTCTATTTCCATCCACCTCACTACAAATAATTCAATTTCATTTTTTTTCATGGCTGAGTAATATTCCATTGTATATATGTGCCACATATTCTTTATCCATTCATCTGTCAATGGACACTAAGGTTGCTTCCATGTCCTGGCTATTGTAAATAGTGCTGCAGTGAACATTGTGGTACATGACTCTTTTTGAATTATGGTTTTCTCAGGGTATACGCCCAGTAATGGGATTGCTGGGTCATATGGTAGTTCTATTTTTAGTTTTTTAAGGAACCTTCATACTGTTCTCCATATGGCTGTATCAATTTACATTCCCACCAACAGTGGAAGAGGGTTCCCTTTTCTCCACACCCTCTCCAGCATTTACTGTTTGTAGATTTTTTCATGATGGCCATTCTGACTGGTGTGAGGTGATACCTCACTGTAGTTTTGATTTGCATTTCTCTAATGATTAGTGATGTTGAGCATCCTTTCATGAGTTCATTGGCAACCTGTATATCTTTTTGGAGAAATGTCTATTTAGGTCTTCTGCCCATTTTTGGATTGGGTTGTTTGTTTTTTTTGATATTCAGCTGCATGAGCTGATTGTAGATTTTGGAGATTAATCCTTTGTCACTTGCTTCATTTGCAAATATTTTCTCCCATTCTGAGGGTTGTCTTTTCGTCTCGTTTATGGTTTCCTTAGCTGTGCAAAAGCTTTTAAGTTTCATTAGGTCCCATTTGTTTGTTTTTATTTCCATTTCTCTAGGAGGTGGGTCAAAAAGGATCTTGCTGTGATTTATATCATAGAGTGTTCTGCCTGTGCTTTCCTCTAAGAGTTTTATAGCGTGTGGCTTTCCATTTATGTCTTTAAGCCATTTTGACTTTATTTTTGTGTATGGTGTTAAGGAGTGTTCTAATTTCATTCTTTTACATGTAGCTTTCCAGTTTTCCCAGCACCACTTATTGAAGAGATTGTCTTTTTTCCATTGTATGTTCTTGCCTCCTTTACCAAAGATAAGGTGACCATATGTGCGTGGGTTTTTCTCTGGGTTTTCTATCCTGTTCCATTGATCAATATTTCTGTTTTTGTGCCAGTACCATACTGTCTTGATTATTGTAGCTTTGTAGTATAATCTGAAGTCTGGGAGCCTGATTCCTCCAGCTCTGTTTTTCTTTCTCAAGATTGCTTTGGCTATTCGGGGTCTTTTGTGTTTCCATTAAAACTGTGAAATTTTTTTTTCTAGTTCTGTGAATAATGCCATTGGTAGTTTGATAGGGATCGCACTGAATCTGTAGATTGCTTTGGGTAGTATAGTCATTTTCACAATGTTGATTCTTCCGATCCAAATATGGTATATGTCTCCATCTGTTTGTGTCATCTTTAATTTCTTTCATCATTGTCTTATTGTTTTCTGCATACAGGTCTTTTGTCTCCTTAGGTAGGTTTATTCCTAGGTATTTTATTCTTTTTGTTGCAATGGTAAATGGGAGTGTTTCCTTAATTTCTCTTTCAGATTTTTCATCATTAGTGTATAGGAATGCAAGAGATTTCTGTGCATTACTATTGTATCCTGCAACTCTACCAAATTCATTGGTTAGCTCTAGTAGTTTTCTGGTAGCATCTTTAGGATTCTCTATGCATAGTATCATGTCATCTGCAAACAGTGACATCTTTACTTTTTCTTTTCCAATTTGGATTCCTTTTATTTCTTCTTCTTCTCTGATTGCTGTGGCTAACACTTCCAAAACTATGTTGAATAATAGTGGTGAGAGTGGGCAACCTTGTCTTGTTCCTGATCTTAGTGGAAATGGTTTCAGTTTTTCACCATTGAGAATGATGTTGGTTGTAGGTTTGTCATATATGGCCTTTATTATGTTGAGGTAAGTTCCCTCTATGCCTGCTTTCTGGAGGGTTTTTATCATAAATCGGTGTTGAATTTTGTCGAAAGCTTTTTCTGCATCTATTGAGATTATCATATGGTTTTTATCCTTCAGTTTGTTAATATGGTGTATCACATTGATTGATTTGCGTATATTGAAGAATCCTTGCAGTCCTGGGATAAACCCCACTTGATCACAGAGTATGATCCTTTTAATGTGCTGTTGGATTCTGTTTGCTAGTATTTTGTTGAGGATTTTTGCATCTATGTTCATCGGTTATATTGGCCTGTAGTTTTCTTTTTTCTATGACATCTTTGTCTGATTTTGGTATCAGGGCGACGGTGGCCTCATAGAATGAGTTTGGGAGTGTTCCTCCTGCTGCTATATTTTGGAAGAGTTTGAGAAGGATAGTTGTTACCTGTTCTGTAAATGTTTGATAGAATTCACCTGTGAAGCCATCTGGTCCTGGACTTTTTGTTGGAAGGTTTTTAATCACAGTTTCAATTTCAGTGCTTGTGATTGGTCTGTTTATAATTTCTATTTCTTCCTGGTTCAGTCTTGGAAGGTTATACCTTTCTAAGAATTTGTCCATTTCTTCCAGGTTGTCTATTTTATTGGCATATAGTTGCTTGTAGTAATCTCTCATGATCCTTTGTATTTCTGCAGTGTCAGTTGTTCCTTCTCCTTTTTCATTTCTAATTCTGTTGATTTGAGGCTTTTCCCTTCTTTTCTTGATGAATCTGGCTAATGGTTTATCAATTTTGTTTATCTTCTCAAAGCACCAGCTTTTAGTTTTATTGACCTTTGCTATTGTTTTCTTTGTTTTTATTTCATTTATTTCTGATCTGATCTTTATGATTTCTTTCCTTCTGCTGACTCTGGGGGTTTTTTGTTCTTTCTCTAATTGCTTTAGGTGTAAGGTTAGGATGTTTATTTGAGATTTTTCTTGTTTCTTGAGTTAGGATTGTATTGCTACAAACTTCCCTCTCAGAACTGCTTTTGCTGCATCCCATAGGTTTTGGGCCATGGTGTTTTCATTCTCATTTGTTTCTAGGTATTTTTTGATTTCGTCTTTGATTTCTTCAGTAACCTCTTGGTTATTTAGTAATGTATTCTTTAGCCTCCATGTGTTTGTATTTTTTACAGATTTATTTCCTGTAATTGATATCTAGTCTCATAGCATTGGGGTCAGAAAAGATATATGATACAATCTCAATTTTCTTAAATTTACCAAGACTTGATTTGTGACCCAAGATATGATCTATTCTGGAGACTGTTCCATGAGCACTTGAGAAGAAAGTGTATTCTGTTGTGTTTGGATGGAACGTCTGATAAATATCAATTAAGTCCATCTTGTTTAATGTACCATTTAAAGCTTGTGTTTCCTTATTTGTATTCATTTTGGATGATCTGTCCATTGGTGAAAGTGGAGTGTTAAAGTCCCCTAATACTATTGTGCTACTGTCAATTTCCCCTTTTATGGCTGTTAACATTTGCCTTATGTATTGAGGTGCTCCTATATTGGGTGCATAAATATTTACAATTGTTATATCTTCTTCTTGTATTGATCCCTTGATCATTATGTAGTGTCCTTCTTTGTCTCCTATAATAGTCTTTATTTTAAAGTCTATTTTGTCTGATATGAGAATTGCTACTCCAGCTTTCTTTTGATTTCCATTTGCATGGAATATCTTTTTCCATCCCTTCACTTTCAGTCTGTATGTGTCCCTAGGTCTGAAGTGGGTCTCTTATAGACAGCATATGTACAGGTCTTGTTTTTATATCCATTCAGCCAGTCTATGTCTTTTGGTTGGAGCATTTAATCCATTTACATTTAAGGTAGCTATCGATATGTATGTTCCTATTACCATTTTCTTAACTGTTTTTGGTTTGTTATTGTAGGTCTTATCCTTCTCATGTGTTTCCTGCCTAGAGAAGTTCCTTTAGCATTTGTTGTAAAGCTGGTTTGGTGGTGCTGAATTCTCTTAGCGTTTGCTTGTCTGTAAAGCTTTTAATTTCTCTGTCGAATGTGAATGAGTTCTTTGCTGGGTAGAGTAATCTTGGTTGTAGGTTTTTCCCTTTCATTACTTTAAATATGTCCTGCCACTTCCTTCTGGCTTGCAGAGTTTCTGCTGAAAGATCAGCTGTTAACCTTATGGGGATTCCCTTGTATGTTATTTGTTGCTTTGCCCTTGCTGCTTTTAATATTGTTTCTTTGTATTTAATTTTTGATAGTTTGATTAATATGTGTCTTGGCATGTTTCTCCTTGGACTTGTCCTGTATGGGACTCTCTGGGCTTCCTGGACTTGATTGGCTATTTCCTTTCCCATATTAAGGAAGTTTTCAACTATAATCTCTTCCAGTATTCTCTCAGTACTTTTATTTTTCTCTTCTTCTTCTGGGACCCCTATAATTCGAATGTTGGTGTGTTTAATATTGTCCCAGAGGTCTCTGAGGCTGTCCTCAATTCTTTTCATTCTTTTCTCTTTATTCTGCTCTGCGGTAGTTATTTCCACTATTTTGTTTTCCAGGTCACTTATCCAGGTCACTTCTGCCTCAGTTATTCTGCTATTGATTCCTTCTAGAGAATTTTAAATTTCATTTACTGTGTTGTTCATCATTGTCTGTTTGCTCTTTAGTTCTTCTAGGTCCTTGTTAAGTGTTTCTTGTATTTTCTCCATTCTATTTCTGAGATTTTGGATCATATTTACTATCATTACTCTGAATTCTTTTTCAGAGAGACTGCCTATATCCTCCTCATTTGTTTCATCTGGTGGGTTTTTTACCTTGCTCCTTCATCTGCTGTGTATTTCTCTGTCTTCTCATTTTGCTTAACTTACTGTGTTCGGGGTCTCCTTTTTGCAGGCTGCAGATTCGTAGTTCCCATTTTTTTGGTGTCTGCCCCCAGTGGCTAAGGTTGGTTCAGTGGGTTGTGTAGGCCTCCTGGTGGAGCGGACTGGTGCCTGTGTTGTGGTGAATGAGGCTGGATCTTGTCTTTCTGGTGGACAGGACCACATCCAGTGGTGTGTCTTGGGGTGTCTGTGGCCTTAGTATGATTTTAGCCAGCGTCTCTGCTAATGGGTGGGGTTGTGTTCCTCTCTTGCTAGTTGTTTGGCACAGGGTGTCCAATGCCGTAGCTTGCTGCTCGTTGAGTGGAGCTGGGACTTTGCTTTGAGTTGGAGATCTCTGGGAGAGCTTTTGCCATTTGATATTACATGGGGCTGGGAGGTCTCTGGTGGAGCAATGTCCTGAACTCGGCTCTCCCACCTCAGAGGCTCAGGCCTGACACCTGGCCTGAGCACCAAGACCCTCTCAGCCACACGGCTCAGAAGAAAAGGGAGGAAAAGAAATAAATAAATAAACAAATAAAATAAAATAAAATAAAGTTATTAAAATAATAAATTTTTTCAATATTATTAAAAATTAAAAATTAAAAAATGAAAGAAAGTAAGTAGAGAGCAACCAAACCAAAAAACAAATCCACCAATGATAACAAGTGCTAAAAACTATACCAAAAAGAAAAAGAAAAAAACAGACAGACAGAACCCTAGGACAAATGGTAAAAGCAAAGCTATACAGAAAAAAATCACACAAGGAAGCATACACATACACACTCACAAAAAGAGAAAAAGGGGAAAAATTATATATGTATATATAAAGGAAGACAGCAACCAAATCAATAAACAAATCTACCAATGATAATAAGCTCTAAATACTAAACTAAAATAAACATAAAACCAGAAACAAATTAGATGCAGAAAGCAAACCCCAAGTCTACAATTGCTCCCAAAGTCCACAGCCTCAATTTTGGGATGATTCATTGTCTATTCAGGTATTCCAGAGATGCAGGGTACATGGAGTTGACTGTGGAGATTTAATCCACTGTTCCTGAGGCTGCTGGGAGAAATTTCACTTTCTCTTCTTTGTTCGCACAGCTCCCGGGGTTCAGCTTTGGAGTTGGTTGTGCCTCTGCATGTAGGTTGCCTGAGGGCATCTGTTCCCTGCCCAGACAGGACTGGGTTAAAAGAGCAGCTGATTAGGGGGCTCTGGCTCACTCACGCAGGAGGGGAGGGAGGGGTACGGATGCGGGGCGAGCCTGCAGAGGCAGAGGCCAGCGTGACGTTGCACCAGCCTGAGGTGCGCCGTGTGTTCTCCCGGGGAAGTTGTCCCTGGATCAAGGGACCCTGGCAGTGGTGGGCTGCACAGGCTCCTGGGAGGGCAGGTGTGGATAGTGACATGTGCTTGCACACAGGCTTCTTGGTGGCGGCGGCAGCAGCAGCCTTAGCGTCTCATGCCCGTCTCTGGGGTCCGCGCTGATAGCCATGGCTCGCGCCCGTCTCTGGAGCTCATTTAGGTGGTGCTCTGAACCCCCTCTCCTCGCGCACCCCAAAACAATGGTCTCTTGCCTCTTAGGCAGGTCCAGACTTTTTCCCAGACTCCTTCCCGGCTAGCTGTGGCGCACTAGCCCCCTTCAGGCTGTGTTCACACCGCCAACCCCAGTCCTCTCTCTGTGATCCGACGTCCGAAGCCCGAGCCTCAGCTCCCAGCCCCCGCCCGCCCCGGCGGGTGAGCAGACAAGCCTCTCAGTCTGGTGAGTGCTGGTCGGCACCGCTCCTCTGTGCAGGAATCTCTCTGCTTTGCCCTCCACACCCCTGTTGCTGCGCTCTCCTCCGTGGCTCCAAAGCTTCTCCCACAGCCACCCCCCTGTCTCCACCAGTGGAGGGGCTTCCTAGTGTGTGGAAACTTTTCCTCCTTCACAGCTCCCTCCCAGAGGTGCAGGTCCCATCCCTATTCTTTTGTCTCTGTTTTTTCTTTTTTCTTTTGCCCTACCCAGGTATGTGTGGCGTTTCTTGCCTTTCGGGAAGTCTGAGGTCTTCTGCCAGCATTCACTGGGTGTTCTGTAGGAGTTGTTCCACATGTAGATATATTTCTGATGTATTTGTGGAGAGGAAGGTGATCTCCATGTCTTACTCCTCCGCTATCTTGAAGGTCTGCCAACATGCTTCTTAATAATCTTTTTTTCCAGTTTTATTGAGGTATACTCGACAAATAAAGATTGTATATATTTAGGGTGTACAACATGGTGATGTTTAACATGCATATATATTTTATTGGGAAATGATCACAATCAAGTGAATTAACAGGTATATCACCTCACATAGCTATAAGATGAATAAGTTCTGGGGATCTAATGTATGACGTGTTGACTATAGTTAATAATGCCGTATTATATACTTGCAAGTAGATCTTAAGTATTCTCACTACACACATAAAAAAGGTAATTTAATCATTTTACAGAATGTGTCCCCTCCACTCCATTATTTCCTTCCTTCTTGTCCTGTTGCAATTCACCCTCCATTATGCCTCTGGTATCATCTATCTGTAGAGCAGGTTCCCATCAAATTAAAAACAACAAAGGATCCCATGTTGTCTGAGAAGGCTACAAAGTTTTCCCAATTTTATGGCCCAACATTTCCAGTTTTCTCTCCTACCACTTTGATGCCCATGGCCTTTCTTCTAAAGACACTGACTTTCTTCCACGTATTTGTTTTCTCAGCCAACAATGCCCTTTGCCCCCACTTCCCTCACTCTTTAAAGCAGTCATCTATGAAGCCATGTTCATGATAAGGTGTGCTGAAATCTTAATGAGAACCCAGTGGCAGAAACCTCAATTCTAAGAATTTTGTTCTGTTTCATTCTGAAGTAAAAGGGGGGAAAATGACGGAAGCAAACCCACATCCAGGAAATTGCTGTTAATTAGTGTTTTCCAGGTTCTTTTTTTTTTTAAATAACTTTTATTCAGTTTAATCATTGCTGCCCAATCTCCCTCAGCACAATGAATTTTTTTAAATAAATTTATTTATTTTATTTATTTTATTTTTAGCTGCATTATGTCTTCGTTGCCACACAGGCTTTCTCTAGTTGTGGCGAGCAGGGGCTACTCTTCGTTGCTGTGCGCAGGCTTCTCATTGCAGTGGCTTCTCTTGTTGCAGAGCACAGGCTCTAGGCTTCAGTAGTTGTGGCACATGGACTCAATAGTTGTGGCTTGCAGCATCTAGAGCACAGGCTCAGT
The DNA here is from genome assembly GCF_028564815.1 of Eubalaena glacialis. NCBI lineage: Eukaryota > Metazoa > Chordata > Mammalia > Artiodactyla > Balaenidae > Eubalaena > Eubalaena glacialis. Next base: position 79,828,803 of record NC_083732.1, read on the forward strand.
AGTTGTGGCCCATGGGCTTAGTTGCTCCGCGGCATGTGGGATCTTCCCAGACCGGGGATCAAACCCGTGTCCCCTGCATTGGCAGGTGGATTCTTAACCACTGCGCCACCAGAGAAGTCCTCCTGGTCTTTGTCTAAGAGCAGTTTACTACCTACTGCAGGGCTACCCGGACCAACCCTTGTCCTTTACCTTTACCTGCCAGCCTGCAGCTCCAGAGAAAATGTCCCTCCACAGCTTAACAACTGCATCTGTGCCTCTAATTCTCTGGAGGGTGGGGATAGGCAAGAGAGGGGAAACCAGTTTAACAAAATGCATCATGGTAATAAGGAAAATGTTGATATTACAATTGTTGGTGCACATGTGTATCTTCCCTACCCTCACCTCCTTGACAGCTGCCCAGATAACACATGCATAACAGGAGAGCACACACCCACAAACACACACACACACACACACATACACACACACACATACAAGTGGGACATTATCATTCCCTGACACACTATATATTGGTTGTTGTTGTCTACTGTCTGCCCCTATTCTCTCTCTCACTAAAATGAAATTCCCTGGGACTTGGTTTTTTGTTCACTATTATATATCCAGTGCACAGTATAGTAGTAACACATAGTAGGTTCTGGACAAATATTTAATAGATGGATGGATGACTGAATGGTGGAAACAACTCACTAAACGTATAACAGAAGTTTCCTGCTTCTTAATTACATTAGCTTAAGTCAGGACTTAAATCTTCTAATGAATGAGGGATGGATGCATGGATGCATGGATGCATGGATGGATGCATCGATGGTGGAAGACCTCACTCACTAAAAATCAGTAGAAGTTTTACTATTTCCTAACCTCAGTCTTAAGTCAGGACTTAAACCTCTGTGGACTTCAGTATTCTCATCTGTAAGAAAAGGCACGAGAGCATTTTAGAAAAAAAAAAGGTTACAAAAGAAAGAATTAACTCTCTTCATACCTCCATGCCCAGTTGTACGCCATCATCTCTGTGGAGACTTGACTCTTTCCTCTAGACAGCATCTGATGGTCCTCTAATTTCCATCTATAATTTCCATGTATTGTTATTACAAATGATCACTGAGATCCAAGAATGTGCTGTGGAAAAGAACGGAATTTAAAGACTGATTGAGAAGAGACGACCTAGAAGATTAATGGGGGCCAGAGGAGAATGCTAGAAACACACCAGGGGGCATTAGAAGAAATTTTTGACGTGATTAAGAAAATTCATAGGAAGAAAGGAAAATAGAGAGCAAAGTGGTAAATGCAGCCAAATGTCTGCACTTCTAAGGTGAACAAACTATGCAGGATGCCATGCCGGAGGTGGGTCTCAGGATTCAGCACCGTGAAGCAGAGGGACCTATAGTTGCTCACTGATGTCCTAGTTGAAGAGGAACAGTGCCACCCAGTGTTCTGAAGCTTGCACCCACCTAGCTTTCAACATTTCTCAGGACTGAACGACTCTGAGAATCTCTCAGCTAAAACATATTTGGAGCTGAAGTATAAACAGTTCATTGCCAAGTACAAATGATCCAGTGATTCATTTTCCACTTTGAGAGAGGGAAGATGGACTGGGAAAGAGAAAGAGAGGGTACGAGGAGCTTGAGCGTTCCAATTATACAGCCCTGCAGAGATGGCAAAGAGAGGCAGTCAACACAGAGAGCAGGGCTCAGAGGCTTCTAGTTTGGCAGAGGGCTGCCATTCAGCTGGGCAAGGATAAACAGAAAGCATGTATTAATCTATCAATTGTACTAAGGTGTAGGGAGCACAGGGTAGCAATCCCCACAGTAGAAGTAAACGTCAAGGTCTGTGGGAACAGAGAAGGGAGCAATTAACTTGACACTAGGAAACGATGCCGACAGCCAGGGTCCTCATCCCAGCTCTACTGTTTCCTCGCTGTGGGCCCTAAGACAAGTTACCTTAAATCTGAGTCTCAGGTTCCTCTGTGAAAATGGGGATGGAGATGATGACCACACCACATTGCAAGGATTGAAGAGCTTGATGTATCTGAAAGAGGCTAACGTGGTGCCTAATGTCTACAAATATTCTCTACATGTGATTTCCTATTACAGAAGAAACTTCAGAGAAGGTTTCATTGGAAAAGCAAACTTTGCAAAAAGAGGAAGACAAATACCATATGATATCTCTTATATATGGAATCTAAAATATGACTCAAATGAACTTATCTAAAAAACAGAAACAGACTCAGACACAGAGAACAGACTTGTGGTTGCCAAGGGGGAGGGGTGTGGGGGAAGGATGGAGTGGGAGTTTGGGGTTAGCAGATGCAAACTAGTATACATAGAATGGATACACAACAAGGTCTTATTGTATAGCTCAGGGAACTATATTCAATATCCTGTGATAAACCGTAATGGAAAGGAATATGGAAAAGAATGTATGTATTTGTATAACTGAATCACTTGGCTGTACAGTAGAAATTAATACAACATTGTCAATCAACTACACTTCAATAAAATAAATTTTTTTCAAAAGTGACCTTTGAGCTACATCCTAAAGAAGCCAGTGTTCCATTTTCTTGGGTGAAGAACTGTTATCCTCCTTAATTGAGGGAATAGCTCAAGAATAGTGAGGACCGAGGTAACTTTTCCCCCCACCAGCCAGATACGTGACTATTGCAAGAGGTCAGTAGGTGACAGCTGTCACAGGCAGGTCACCCAGACATCCCAAAGAATGAGCAGGTTACCTCCAGGTAGAGATGGCAAGCACCCTTCCCTGCAGAGCTGCAGTTAGAGATTGGAGCCTCCAATCTTGAGTCTGTGTGTCCGAGGCTATCTCATAAGCTGTGGCCAAAAACTGAAGGTCAGGGAGGTATTTATCACAGCAATAAAGGTAATTCTTGTGCTTTAGGAGGGGATCTGCTGCTTTTCGGCCTCGAAAGCATTGTTCCTGGAGAAGAGGAGGCTTATTCTATCCCAAAGATACAGCTTCTCAATAACACCTGTGTTTTCCTGGCTTGTGAGCAACACATATTTAACTATTTCTCAGCTCTAACCTTGGAATTTGCAGATTCTTCCAAGTCCGATCAACAATCACAGCGGCACTTCAGGTGAGAGGAAATAGGTATCTTCTGTGAACATGAAAAGTGTTTCTTTCCCTCCACACAGCTCAGTGGAGGAAAACGCTTCTGCGCGTCTTTATGCTTCGCTTACAGCGCCACCTAGCGTCCTGAAGCAAGTGCTTTCCTGCTTAGGAGATACTTTCCCTTTAGGAATTTTGCAAAATCCATGCATGCTCTTTCACCAACCAAGAAAAATAGAGATCAGCACTGAACTAGGCATCAGAATGTGCCAAAAGAAGTGGAGTGCAACACTCAACCTAAGAAGACTTTTATATCTAGTTAGAAGGGCAAGGGGAGAGATAGCAGAGCAAAGGAATACATTTACGAGTATGTTGTTATTAAATTTAACTCCATATGAAAATAATATTTGAGCACCAACTCTGTACCCAGCATTGCAAGGTACTGGTGATACTGCAGTGCTGAAGAGGATACAATTCTGCCTTCGAAGAGCCAACTTCAAAACAGACAATTAAAATACAGAATGACGAAATATGTGATCAGTTTATAAAGGGTGTGGGAAGGAGCCTAAAGAAGGCACACCTTTGAGAGTCTGAGAATAGGGTCAGGGGAGTCTCTGGGTTGAATATTTAAAAAGCTAGTCAGGTAAAGGCAAAAAGAGGGAAGGGGAGAGGGGTTTAGGTTGTTGGTTTAATAGGTATATTTAAGAGTATCAACCAAATCCAGGGATTGTCCAAGAGCCGCCTAAATCACAGATGAGGTGAACCCCCATGGGCACAGCTTGTGCTATACCCCTCCCCGTCGTCGCAGCCAGGGCTGAATGGACTAGGAGTGAAAGCCTTACCCAAGCTGAGCTGGGAATTTAGAACTGAGAACGGGCAGATTCCAATTGGGAAGAAACGTGATGTATCATTCAGGGAGGTTAGGGAGGTGTGGAGCAGCCATAATTTGCTGTCAATAAAGCAGCAGAGAAATAAAGTCTGCAGGAGAAGAAAGACATAGCTCCATTCCTGTTCACCACCACTCTGCTACCATCATGTGTCCCCTGGATGATTGTAGGAGCCTCCTAATAACTGTCCCTGCTTCCGCCCTTGCCGCTCTCTATTTTACAAAGGTGGGTGATCCGGTTAAAACTTGAACCAGACCATGTCACTTCTCTCTTCAATTGTCTGATAGCTTTCGATCTCAGAGTAGAGCCATAGTGTTTAAAATAGTTTTTAAAAAGCTCACATGACCTGCCCCAGGATCACCATTATGTCTCTGATCTCATCTCCTACTAAGTCTTCCCCTTTTATGCCCTCAACCAGTCTCCCTGGCCTCCCTGCTGTTGCTCAAATGTGCCGCCTCAGGGCCTTTGCATGTGCTCTTTCCCGAGCCTAGAAGCTCCTCTTCCAGAGATCCATGTAACTTACTCATTCACCTCCTTTAGAATTTACTCAAGTATCATATTTGTAGTGAAGTCTTTCCTGATTGCCCAGTTAAAAATTAAAACACTCTGTAATATTCCCTACCCCTGCTTTATTGAAGGATAAACAGAACTTGTCACCACCTGACATACTACAGATTCTCATTATTTATATTGCTTATTGTCTGACTTTGACCACCACCACCTCCCACTCTCATTACAATATGGGAAAGAGATTGCAATGAATTAATAAGCTAATTAGTTCATTAGTGGAGTACATGTGAACACTGAGAGGAGTCATAGAGAGGGAGCTCTTTCTGGGTCCTGGATGATCTTCTATCTCCTAGTTCCTCTGCACTTGACCTTGTCACATGCCCGCCACTGGCTTTTGGGAAACACACTTACATCTTTATAATTCTTCTTTTGTTGCTTAAAATAATCTCAGTTAATTTTTGTTCTATTTGCAGACTAAAAAGTCCTAACTCATTCAATGAGAGAACAGCCTTTGAACTTGCTCTATCTGGAATAACTTTTCCCTGAGATATTCTTAAGCCTGCCTCCCCTGCCTCATTTAGGTTTCTGCTCCAGTGTCTCTATGATAGAGGTCTTCTCTGACCACCTTATCTAAAACAGCGGTCTTCTAGAATAGATCTTGTGCTCTCACCACCAAAAAAAAAAAAAAAGGTAACTTTGTAAGATAATGGATATGTTAATTAGCTTGATTGTGGTAATCAAGGATCAAGGTATATGCCTATCAAAACATCACACTGTGCCACCTAAATATATACCATTTTTATTTGTCAATCATTCCTCAATAAAATTGGAAAAATTAAAATAAAATGACACCCCCATCACACTCTATTCCTACCCAGACTTGACTTCCCTTCATAGCACAGAGGGCCAGTCTGACACATATTTATGTGTTTATTACATCCCCCAGTGGAATGTAAATGCCGGGAGAACAGGGTTTTTATCACTGGATCCTCAGTGTTTAGGTTAGTCTAGGACATAGTTGACACTCAGTAAATGTGTGTTCATCTATTCCACAAATACCTTTAAAATGCCAATCCTCATCCCAGGTGCTGTGGAAATGTGTGCCTTCCAGGAAGCTACATTCTCACGGGAGATTTTTGTTGACTATGAAATGCATGAACTCCAAGGTGAGGAATGGATGGAGCCTGTGTTGACGTGTTGCTGGCCCTGAAGGCTGAGACAAGAACAGAAGTCGGAGGCTCCCTGGGAGGGCCAGGCGAGGTAGAGAGGGCTTGGGTTGTTGCTTCCCCAGCATCCACCTCCCACACACCCCAACAGGATGCAGATTTTCCATTGGCAGCAGCACAGGATTTGGGCAGGATTGACATCAGATCAAGGGGGCAGGCCTGGCTAGACCTGAGCAATCAACACGTGACCCCTCGGCCACCAACACTGGTTTTCAGAAGAGCATGTGACTCAACCTGATCCAGTAAGGCAGGAAGAGATGTTTGCTGGAGTTACTGGGAAAGAAGTTTCTCTCTTCCATGGGAGCTAAGAGAAAATTATTCTCCTTACTATGGACAGCATGGTTGAGGCTGTGTGTTCCAGAACTCTTGCAGCTAATATTGCTTCCATAAGCTAAAGGGTTAACAACAGAAGATGGCATGGAGAGGACAAAGTCACATACAGCGAATGGCAGAGTCCAGAGAAAGACCCTGATGACATCACGAACCCATAGATCAAACTATGCCTGAAGCATTTTCCTGACATTTTTTCCTGACATATTTCCTGACATTTTCTGTCTTATGAGCCAATAAACTCCCTTTATGACTTAAGCTAGTTTTAGATTTGTCAAACTATAAAAGTAATACATGCTTGTTGAAGCACAAGAAATAATAGAAAGATACATAAGACAAATTTTATAATCAACTTCTATATTCCTTCTCATCCTATCCTCTGAAATATCCAATATTAACAGATGGATGTTGCTATTGGGTTAACATGTGTCCCCCCCCCCCAAATTCATGTGTTGAAGTCCTAACCCCCCAGAACCTCTGAACGCGACTGTCTTTGGAGATAGACTCTATAAAGAGGTAATTAATTTTAAATGGGGTCACGTGGGTGGGTCCTAATCCAATATGACTGGTGTCCTTATAAGAGATTAGGACACAAACACAGAGGGGAGACCATGTGAAGACATAGGGAGAAGAAAACCATCTACAAGTTAAGGACAGAGCCCTCAGAAGAAACCAACCATGCTGACACCTTGATCTTGGACTTTCTAACCTCCAGAATGGTGAGAGAATAAATTTCTGTTGTTTAAGCCATCCAGTCTGTGACACTTTATTATGGCAGCCCTAGTAGAATCATACCTATTTCTACCTTTCCATACCTTTCTCTTTGCTTTCACATATACACCTACAACATATGTACACATAATCATGAGTTCACTGTTTTTACAAAAAGAGTCATACGATACTCGTTATTCTGCAAGATGCCTTTGCCATAAAAAACATGGATATTGCTAAAAATCAGTTGTGGTCAATCTATTTATATCTGTTTTCTAATCTTTTAATGCATGTATAATGTACATAAATATAATTTTATATAAAGTCAATCATACACATACTGGGCTGGGGGGGGGCTCGTTTGTTTGGTTGGGTTTTTTGGAGTGTTTTCTTTTCTTCTATTTTTATCTGAGGCTTGTTTCATCTTCTCTTCCTTCATGCTCAGGAGAAACCAGATCAACAACCTCAAATGTGTCCTTGGTCCCATACTTTTCTCTGAGACATGTCATCAAGTTTTGTCATCCCAACCGAACTACAGGACTCCTAAGAGCCAATGGCTGTAGCACAAAGTTGTGGCTTCCTCCCAGTCAAGTGATTCCCATCACATGGTTCACAGTGGACCCCATCATTCCCATGGCTCAGGGGTTGAAATGAGAGCCCCCCATATAGACATTGCCCAAAGCCAGGAGTGGAAGAACCATGGCTGACACTTCGTGGACAGGGAGATGATTGCATTTGTGAGCACACGAGACACCCACCAGAGAGTCTCAAGATTAGCTGGAAAAGCTAAATTGTGCAGTGGCTGCTGGACACCCTGTAATAGTAAGTCCAATGAAAACCGTTTTGTTCTCCCTCATTTTACCCTCCCTGCCCCACACTTGAATTTGGATGATAATAGAAGATCTAGGCAACTAGGAAGAGAGGTCTTTAAAAATAGCTCAGGTGCACTGAGAGCAATCAATTGGCACTGTTTTTTGTGCAAACGTGGCTTATCTCTAATGACAGCAAAATTGCAGACCCCAATGTTTGTGCCCTCATCAATCAGTAAAATATAAAGATAAGATGAGCAGCTCCCGTTGATCTTCCCTTTAAAGAGCCGAGTTATTGAACCACCTCTGCTTCACTTTGCTCAAGTGAAGCAGGCAGAGGCAACATGGATCAGAGAGATTCCAGATCGAACAAAGTACAGAGAAGAAAGCAGTGGAATTCCACACAGGGCGGCCCCAGATACATGCCATTCAGAAAACAACTCTGTTGTTTCTGTTGGTCTCTGAACTCACGCTGTTTGGTGCCACCCATCAGCATGTCAACACCATGTCGGTGCCCTACCCCAGGTTTTATTTTATTTTCAGAAATTCTGATCTTACTTCCTTTTCCAGCTGTTAGACATATGTTCATTTGGGCTCAGAAATGCTAGAAATATCATGTATTTAGGAAACAGAGCATTTTCAAATACATGAGCCTCAAGGTTTACAACTTTAAAAGGAGGTTCACATTCCCTCCCTCACGGGGTTCTTGCAGGGATTAACTGAAAGACAGCACATAAAGTGCTTTGCATAGTGCCTGGCCCTCAGGGGTAATTGTGCAATAAACAATCCTTATGTTTACACAGGTGGGTACAGACAAGAGAGCAGGGGATTTCTTGGGCCTGTGGTCAAGGGGCTAATGTCTCCATCCTGTGGTGAATGAAAAATGTGATGAGGACATCATTCTCATGCAGGTGGTCGAAGGCCATGTCTGTTGTATCCTTTTGTGTATCCTGATGAATTATAGCCATTTGTGTCTTGCCAGAAAACTGGATTGCACAAATTTGATACTTTGTTCACCCTTTGCTTCACTTTCATGCAAAGGTGATTTCATTATTACAAAGCATTTGTGTGTGTGTGTGTGTGTGTGTGTGTGTGGTGTGTGTTTATTCTTTTATTATGTGCAGGTTCTTTTCATACATTACCTCACTGAAGTGGGTAGTGAAATTCTCATTTTACAAATGAAGATAAAATGTTACAATGTTAGGGAGGTCCCTCTTTCTTTCTCTCTCCTTTTCTTTCTTTCGCTGTAATTATTAGTATCTGAAATTGTCTTATTTCATTTATATGCTTAATTTTTTACTATCTTTCTCACACACTAGACTATGAGCTCCTGCATCTCTAGTACCTAGAACAGTGTCTAGAAGATAACTGGTATTCAGTAAACAGCTGCCAAAAAGAGAAATATACAAGGAGAATACACTTTTAGGAAAAGATTTGACCAGCCTGAACCAGAGGGAGCCACCCAGGAGGCCCAGGTAATGTGCTTTTCTGAAAAATTACTAGGTTACTGGACATCTATTAAAATCTTGAACATATGCTTTCCTGGAAAATTACTTGACTCCTGGGAATATAGTAAAATCCTAATTTTTACTATAAGAAATTGATACCACTTCTGAGTGATGTGGACTCCTTCTTCCTACAAATTTTATCCCCACCACCAAGTCTCTGGCTAGAGAACAGAAAGAAATGTTTAAAAACCATCCCTGGATCCCAACGTACTCAGCAAATTCTCTTTATTCTTTTATTAAATTCTTGGAGATTTTCACTGTTTCATGCTTGTTGTTTATGGTGCAATAATATGGTGCAGTAAGATCTACAAATATATACAGAGGCAGTCTAAAAATACCCTTGTGCGTGGTTTGGAAAGATATCTTCAAGAGTATCATTTGGGATATCTTTCCGAGTAAAAATGCTGTGGGGTGGTGCTCTCATTATTGAGGTTTTATTCCTTATTCTTATTCACATGAAGGTGAGAACATATTGATGACAAAGATGCCCTTAGGCTTTTGTACTTCTACAAAGATGCTCCCATTGAGTTCAACAGCTCTCAGTGAATCATTATAAGACATTTTGTTGTTGAACTTCCTGCAGCACATGATTTTCAACATCTTTTTAGTATTCCAACCATCTCTCCTAACATTCGCAAACTGACTTTTAAGGAATACAGGAAAAGATAGCTCTAAAATCGACTTTTAAGAAGAAAAATGTTGTAAATGGCAGGGGTGATAAAAATTACTAAAGGCTCCCTTTACCACCTATAAAGTTTTAATCAGACTCAATTTTGTTGAGCCTCGAATGGGAAGAAAATAATGAGCTTCTATTTTTCAAGGTTATGATAATCAGAAATTCTGATAATACTGATTTACTGCAAGGCACAAGAAATCTGTGGCCTCATGACGTCCAGTCTATAGGGACACAGGCAGAGTTCCTGTTTTTTTCTCATCTTCTTTGGTGTTCCCAAAAAAATCTGCTTATCGATACGGTGGGAAAGAATCTCAGAGGACATGCAGTCTACATTCTTCTTTCAACCTCTGAGGAAACTAAGGCAAAGAAAGATTTTCTTAAGTTTAATTAGCAAAATGGACCCACAAGATGGCAAGGAGGCTTTTCACTTTTAGTTGTTAACGTGATTAAATAAATTAACAAATTATTTTAAAATTTCTAAATCAAATTCTCCATCCTACTCTGTAGACTAGTTTCATTCACGCATGCAAATTTTTGCAATTGGCCTGAGAAGGATGATTATTTTCGATAGAATTGATATGACTTGGTCATGAGGTTAGATGCTGGGGCAGAGGAAGATAGAGGTTGCAGACTTCCAGGAATCTGACTTGGGTGATCTGACATAGGTAAACACCTTATGAGTTCCATCAGCCCAAGAAGGAATGCAGCGTCTCATTTTCACAGCCTCCCTTTCCGCAAGACTCAGCCATGTGACCTGTGCTCCACCAATCAGATGCTCCAGTACATGATGTCTATTCAAAAGTGAGCAATGGGCCTTTATTGTCTTCAAGAAACAATAACGTTATGAATCAATTTTAGAGCTTGAGAGAGAGCTGCAACTCAGTGTAATGGCTCCCTAAAGCTTGTAAAGTACAGGCATCAGCATCAGTAAAATCACGACGACACCAAAAGAAAAGTGAGCAATGGGAGGAGGCCACCAGCACATGGAATTTAGTTTTCCAGAGACATTTGGGAGTCAGGTGGTGGAGTTTCAAGCATACAGAGGCTAGCATCCTGCAACCGTGCCCAGGCATGATAGTAGTGGGTTCTGCTATATAAGCCTTGCATTGTGGTTTGAGCACTGTTCCTGAATGTATAGCTTCCAAGCCTGATTCTTATGCTTTCCTGGGATGTCTGAATGTCACCTGTTACTTTAACACACTTTTCTGTTCAAACCTACAACAGTGGCATGGTAGCTGGTCTCCAAAGATAACTCCCCTAGAAGCTGGTGTTGTCCGTCCCCTTGAATGTGGGCTAGCCCTGTGCCTCCCCCAGAACAGAATGAGGTGGAGAGACAGTGTGACTTCCAAAGCTAGTTGTAAGAATCCTTGCAGTTTCTGCTTGCCCCGCTGGGAATGCTTGCTCTTGAGAAGGTCTGATTCGGACCATAGCTGCCATGCTGTGAGAAGCTTAAGCCACATGGAGAAGCTATATAGAGTAAGGATAAATCAAATGAAAAAGAAGAGGCTTAATTGTCCTTGTTGAAAATAAGAGTAGAGATTTCTCTTCATCCTTTCTTTTCCTTGGAGCATTTACTTTAGAAAATTAGATAGGCCTTTTGTCAGCTTTATGACCCAGGAATGTCTTTCTCAAGGACCTGGGAGCTATTTCTTTGAAACATAAACATCAAGAGAAATAGCATCTCTCTGTCTCTCTCTGTGTCTCTCTGTCTCTGTCTCTCTCTCTCAGTTTCTGTGAGAGGGTAGGATCTAACTTAAGTGAGGCTCTGAACACACCCCCCTCTTCTTGAAACTTCCTCCAAGTTGCAAGACAATCTCCTATCATGAAAATATCAGAAGTTTGTTATTCCTCCGGATGAAGCCAATTGGCTAACCCAGATGGTCACCTCAATTACCAAGTAAAGTTAGGATGAACTATACATGACAAACGGTGCCATCAAGTCCTCTTACCTGAGGACTAGTTATTGTTTATCTTGAGAACATGTGTATAATAGACTGTATCTGCTTGGCTATCTACAAGGGTGAGATTTCTTTCTATCTTTGCAATCTCTTAGCAGATTGCTTCTGATGTGTGCATCACATTCGGGTTTAATGTTTATTCGATAATAAAACTCTTTTCTTTTTCTACTACCTTTGTGGAGCAGTTTTCTGGGTTGGGAGAAGATTTTGGGTTTAATTACATTTCCCAAGAGTAGACACTCCGTCAGTCTCCGCTGAGGTCCCAGATGACAGCCAGCATCAAGTGTCAACCACAGGAGTGAGCCATCCTGGACCTCCAGCCCAGTAAGCCCATGAATAACTGCAGCCCAGCCAATGACCGTGACCGCATGACAGACTCCAAGCCACAGCCTCCTGGCTGAGCCCACTCAATCATAGAACCATGAAAGATAACAATAAGTTGTTTTAAGCCACTAAGTTTGGGGTAGCAAGAGATAACCAAAACAAATAACTTTTGTTCTTGCAACTAAGAGCTCTGAGTGATACATATAACCTCTTCTCTCCTTTCTGTGGGAGTATCTTAGAAGATGGCGGTCCATTGCATCTCTGAACCTCCTTCCTTGCAACTATTTTTCGCACAGAGGAGATACTAATACATTTTCCCATTTAAATTGCTTTTTGGACAGATTGGGGTTTAAATAAAATAAAAACAACAAATTGGATGCAATACATGTCAAATTGAACTAAATATTTTTATCTAACAACTGCTTCTAAAAAGCATTTGCTTCTGTTTGTTTACACACTCCACAGATAATTTCCCTACAGTTTAAAGCCAATACACACAAAATTATGTTTAGGGAATACCAAGACTATTTCATTTTTCCAAAACCACTTCTGAGCTCTGCTGTTGGTTCATTGGGCATTTCGCTCTTCTGTTCACTTCAGGAGACACCATTCTGTGTTCTATGCCTGCTTTTTTCCCATTTTAATGGTGTGATTAAAAGCTCTCTATTTGTTGGCCATAGGGACCTCTCACAAATATCCATAGCATATTGTCAAGACTGAAAGCAAATGATTAGGCACAAAAAGTGCTGTCTGCAGGGACCCATTGTTCCATTTCTCTGGAGCATCAGCCTGTGTGTGTAACAGTGACTGGATAATGTGTCTGCAGATACATGAGGTCTCTTGTGATTTGACTTCTCCACACTCCTGACAGATTACTGACTCACAGGTTTCAAGATAAAAGCCACCCAGACACTGCCTTCATGCTTTTTCCCGGATTGGTAAGTGCCTTTTAGTTGCGATTTAAACTGAACTTTGGAAACTTAAAGGTGCTTTCCTTAGTTGCTCTGGATCCTTTCTGACATGATTAGTCCTTGACAGAGAGGCTCTGGAAAGGTGGGCTCACAGCATCCATTTCCTGTCTTTTCCCCCATCCATTTGTAAAAGCCTCACTCAGCAGCAATGAGCAAGCCATCCATTTGCAGGGAAAGGATTGTCACAAAGGAGAGGTAGTGAGTGAAACCAGAAGACAAATTCTGTTCCAGGCAACCACTTCACATCTGATGCACTGAAATCACTGACTTCCATCTGTTTTCCTTAGAGCCTGGCATAAAGACCTGATGACAAGGGCGTCAATAGTACTTGAACAATTTGGAAAGTATAGTGAGAGAGTGAGGTCAGGGAGAATTCATTCACAGGCTCAGCAACTTCACCTGTAGAAAGATGAAATGTTAGCATGCACCTCCCCAGGTTGCTGGGAACCCTAAAAACGTAAGTCAACTTAAGAACGTGAGTAGCACCCTAAGCATTGTGCCTGGCTCCTTGTGCAATCAACGTCCCCTTGGATATTGTCATGTCCAGAGCAATACTAGGGGTGATGCATTCTGTTTGGGGCGCTATGCTTTAAGAGGGGCATTGCAAAATGTAGATAGAACTATGAGAGAAAAAGGAAGAGGAGAAAGAAGAGGAGGAAAAAGAAGCAGAAGAGAAGGAAAAGGAGAGGGTACAGGAGGGAGAGAAAGAGAAGGGAGAGGAAAGGTGACCAGGATGATGAAGGGCCTTGAAATAACATCAAACGAGGGAATACAATACAGAAAGGTCATGAGAACTGAAATGCACCACGATTTAGGAAACAGACCTTGTTCATTCAACATCACATATTTAATGCTTGTCTTGGGCCCAGGGTGCTGCTAAGCACAGGGGATGCAGACATGGTCCCTGGCCTCGTAGAACTTAGAGTAGCAGAGGCGACAGCTAATTTAAAAGGTCCCTGCTGTACAGTGGGTTATGGTATTATGACAGTGGAAGGATAGGACAGTTGGCTATGGTGGAACAGATCTGGGGCAGGTAAATAGTCTTTGGTGGGTAAGGGGGAGGTAAGGGTTGTCTGGAAAGGCTTCCACTTACCAGGTACCAGGACTAGGATACAGGATAAACTACTTAGCATTGCCAAGTCTCAGATGCTCATCTATCAAATGGGAGTAACAACGGTACTTACCTCACAGGGATGCTGTGAAGAAGAAATAAGACAATCCATGTAAAGTATTTCACCAGGACGTCCCTTGGTCTAGCAAGGGATTCAACCTGGTGGCCATGGGGCAAATTAACCTCACTACATGTTTAGTCAGTGATTCAAAAGGAAATGAGATGCCCACATTTAAAAACTGGGAAGGTTCACAGGAATTTGTATTTCTAGCTTCTCATGAAAAATAGGAAAATCCGGCACCTTTGCTCTCAGATTCCATATGGCAGCAGTTGGCTGGAACTGAGTAACAGCTGCCCTTCTGGGCAAGGGGTCTGGCCTCCAATTGGTCACGGTCCCAACAGCCCTCTTCTCTCACGTGTGTCCCCTGCCCGCCCTGCACGCTTCTGAAATGACCTCTCTTGTGCTACTGAATACAACGCAGCCTCCTTACCTCAACTTTGCCCCTCGCCCTGCCTTTGCGCTCTTCGTTTCAGCAATCCTGAATAACTTACAACTCCCCCATGATCTCTGTGCAGAAGTACCCTTTTTCCTGCTGCTCTTTCTGCCTGGAAGAGGAAGAATCAATTAACTTTTGCTGAGATGAATTTGAATTCTGTTTTCAAGCATGAAAGAATTTGCTTAGACAAAGCCATGGGACAAATGGCACATCATCCTCTGGGTAGTTATAAGCTATACGTTCAAAAGAGAAAAATTAGGCTTACCGTTATTATGAAAGGGGGAACTTTTCTGCTCAACACCTGTCGTTTTCTGCCAAGTGAAGGGAGCGCCTTCACAGTGATACACCTGGATTCTCCCATCTTGCACTTACTCTTCCCAAGGCAAGAGTGAATTTGGGTGAGTTTGGCAGAAAGAATTGGAAAGGCACAGCCCGGCTCTTTTGTCAGTCCCTTTCCCCTCCTTGCTGGTATGACTGAAGAAAGCATATGTCTTGCTCTGCCTCTGTCCTGTGGGAAAGGAACCTTCCCCAGCAAGGGAGAGTTGCAGGCTTCCAACTTCAACTGGGTCTAGATGGGTAAGCCTGGATGGTAGATTATTTGCAAAAATGGTTATAATTATTCCTTGCCTTGTACCCAGCCCTGTTAAGTAGTTCATACAACTTCCGGCATAAAGAGAGCTTGGGGGGCAAAGGGAAAGGAAACCTGGGGGTCGGGAGGTGGGGAGGATTCACAAATTATCTGGACATCACCTTTCTATTCTAAACTCCTTTATTTCTCTGCCACTTTGAAATTTTAAAGTCCTCATTCTATAGAGGACAATCTTCAGTCTTTGCCCGTCTAGCATTTGACCTCTTCACATAGGAGGCAGAATCTGTGTCCCACTCTGGAATCTGAAATCCTGGACACGTCCTTTGCCACCCTCCCCTGCAGCAAGAGGGCCCTCTCCACTCCAGAAATGCTACTTCTGGAGATTCACTGCAGAATCTGAAAATAAAAGATCATCCTGACCACAAAGCTTCTGCCAGCAGATCCGTAGAACTTCTAAATGATTTATTTATCAACAATGGTGATATAATACATTCGACATTGTTTCTGAACAAAAACCTTTTCTTTTTTTTACAGTGAGAGAAGAAAGGAGTTTAAGCCCATGGGATTCACTGCTCTTATCATATACCCCATCACCTGAGAATTCTTGGCCTTCTAGAAGAGTGAGAAGGCTTCTTGAAAACTCAGTGTTGATGCCAGTTGGACTGCCTTGCAAGGCTGAGTTGCACTTATGCATATAAAATGTAGTATATGCTCTGAGCCTGACAGTAATTCATTGGGTGTTTCTTTAATAGCCAAAATACGTTGCATTCCATGCCCACAACTCTGAACTTTAATGGTTTAGAAAATGCTGTGTCCCAGAGAAGAACGTTTCCTTTAGGAGACACAGCACGATTTCTTTGATTGGGGAGCTGAGCCACTGCCTATGCATCCAGGTGCCTCTGTTAGAGGAACAGGGGAAAGTGAGGGGTAAGTTGTTGTTTGAGATGATGAATTCTGACTAGCTAGGGAAGCTGGGGACATGGAAGGCTCTGTCTGGATCTCAGGTGATCTCCTGTGATGGCTTTTAGTATTCCTGCCTTGTCTAGTGACAAAAGTTAGTGGAAGATAACAGCAACCCCATGCAGGTGGAACACGAAGGACCCTACTCCACAGGGATGAAAATGTGGGTCACCCAACCAGGTAGAGGACCTCAAGAGACCAAGGAGCTGGCTGAAGTTAAAGGCAACAGGAAATGAATAGAAGTCATAAATTCACAAATACCAACTGTAGCCTTATGAACAATTACTGTAATTAGTGCTCAGCATCTCCTGGCATTTTCTTCCTCCTTGACTTGCACATACACAAATGTATTAACAAATTTTCTTCTTTCTTCTCTGTCCTGCTATGTTTTATAAGATGTGTTGATGGTAGTTAACTTCACAATTTATTTTCCTAGAATACTGAAGATTGAGATGGGATGGTGGTTGGACTAGAATAAGAATGGAAAATAGACACCCCAGACCTGGAGCTGGTAACAGAAATGACTTAAAAAAGAAAAAAAGAAATGACTTCGTGTTGGTTTCTTTGAGGGAGGAGATGAAAAATATTTTTGATTTTATGAAGCCTATTTGCATTATATTATTATTAGGTGAGGTTTTGTTGATTGGTTTAGTGTGTGTGTGTGTGTGTGTGTGTGTGTGTGTGTGTGTTGATACTATAAATGTGGGAAAAACAAAACAGACATGTTGATGTAGAACAGCCAAATGGCGAACATTTGTCATGATTTTTGGTTGCCCAGCATCTAACTCCCTTCCGATGTGTGGCAAGTCCACCCCTGGTAAGGCAAAACACTTCTCCTATTAGAATCTGAAAATGTCATCAATTTGTTTGCCCACCTTTTCTTGCAGCTGGGTACCCGACCTCCACCTTTCCCACCAGGTATACCCGCACGAAACTTTGAATTGGAAGGTAGCAATGAAAAAAGAAAATACGGCAGAACCTCACTGAATCTATGCTTGGGATGGGCAGTGACACCAGAGACAAAAACAGCAATGGCCAAAGTAGTGCCAAGGACAATAGTGACCAGTATTGCCAGCAGCAGTCCAGTGATACGTCAGGCTAGTTTCCTGGGATTTGGGTTCTGCTCCTGGCTGTAAACTCTGAGCCGAAACCTCAGGCTTTCCTAACTATTCTGAGTTACTCAACTATCTTTTAATGAATTCATTTTTGCTTAAATCAATCAGAATTAGTTTCTGTTGATTGAAACTTTGAGCCCTGACTGATAAATATCATTCACTCAATGACTGTTAATTGAACTCTTACCATGTACCAGACGCTGAATTAAATGCTATACTATTAGATACCAGTAGAGAGCAAATGTAGATATGGTCCCTGCCTACAGAGAACTTACAGTCTACAGAGAGAAATATTCATCAAATAATGAAAATACATTTGAGACTGATTCTCTGGTCTTTTCCACATTTACATTCCTCAGAGTCCTTGACACTATTTTCTCCTAACACTAAAGCAAAATGTTATTTCTGAGTAAGAGTGAGCTGAATGAGATTAACTGGCATTTTATTCTTTATACTTTTCTGCATCTTTTAGATTCTTTAGAATTGGTAAATATGTCTTTTAAAAACCTATCTTTTCCACCAGACAGATCGTACTTTATTCTCCAACTAGAATCATTGAAATCTGCAAAGATTTTTGGTTAATGCAATCAAAATTATTTTCACTACTTTGCATCATTATAATAGCATTTGGAAACTGTATTTGGTTTATGGGAAATTATACCAAATTAGTTAATAAAATACGTCTTAATATGATTGGAAAGATGTGCTTTATTTTATTGTGGGCACAGTTATAAAACAAGTAATGCAGGTCAGGTTGTGGTAAGAACAATTGTATTGAATATTAGAATAAATAACCATGGGGGGAAACTATTCTTAAGAGATTTGCATATAAATTAGGTTATTTAAAAACTGACTTTTTTTTTTTTTTTTTTTTTGCTGCATCGGGTCTTGGTTGAGGCATGCAGGATCATTTTTCGTTACAGCGCGCAGTCTGCTTGGGCTTCTCTCTAGTTGTGGCGTGTGGGTTTTGTCTCTCTAGTTGTGGCTCACAGGCTCAGTAGTTGTGGCACGCGGGCTTAGTTGCCCCGCAGCATATGGGATCTTAGTTCCCCGACCAGGATCGAACCCACATCCCCTGCATTGGAAGGCAGATTCTTTACCGCTGGACCACCAGGGAAGTGCCTAAAAAGTGACTTATTAAATGTCTAAACTATGGAAACCACTTAGTTATATTTTGCCACCATGGTGAATGAACAGTCATATCAACAGAAATCGATGTCATTTTTTCTTTTCCTCTCCCCCTTCCCCCCTCCCGCAAGCTCATTCTTCATGCTGTGTTTGTTTATCTGAGTCATCTGATGGTCCCTTATGTTCAGACTTCTGCATTCCACCAAGCTTTCCCTTTCAGATGCCATTTAAAAGAGTATAAACTTCACTGTGGTTTTGGACAATTAGTTTGAAACTAAGTTTAATAGCAAAAAGGGAATTCCATTTGCCGTATTTCATGAATCACTGGGGTTTCCTTTGGCTAACAAATCCCTTCTTTGGGAGAGTAGATCCCTCTTCATTTTGCTTCATCTCTTCCTGTAGCCTTGTTTCTTCCCCATCTAATTTGTTCTTCATCTATTTATAAACTTCTCAGTTAAAAATGCTCTCTCTGTTGTTACTAGTGATCGTTCCCTAATCACCCAACTCAAAGAAAGACCTACTCCTTTCCCCACTGGAGACTTCTATTAATTAGTAAGTTTGCCTTCTTCCTTAAAAAAGCAAATCCCAAATCCTCTGAGGTTAACAATCGGAGGGAAAAACTTCACGTGAAAAGAGAAGCTGGCCTTGGAAGCCCTCACCTTTGTCCTCCTGAAGCTCACCTTCCTCTTTGTAAGATGAGGACCTACAACGCGAGTCCCTTGACTCCTGGACAAGGGGGTTCACAGCTCCTGGTCATAATCACTGCAAAGCTGACAGGGTTGAGGGCAATGTTGCTCGGCTCTCAGCTCTACTACCTGACCCTTTCTTTACCTTCCCAGAACACCTCACACAGGCAGTTCATTCCTGCTTGAGTAACTAGCTTTTGGCTCTTTCCCAGTATCTACGGTTAAACTTCTGGATGAAGAGATGGACTGATCTAGGATACAGTGTTCCCAGGGTTCCTCTCTGGATGGAGGTGTTGGACTGCCCACAGGTAGGCTTTTATTGGGCAGATGCCCATCTCTGAGAGACCCAGTGGTACTTCGTGTGTCTGTCACCTGGAACAGACCCTTTTTAAAAAAAAACTTTTCCTCTATACGTCGAAAATATTTTGAGTAACCATGTCATAATAAAAATCAAATATAATATTGATTTATTTTTTACTTTTAAAGCAATTATTTTAAAAAGCATTTTTCAAATTAAAGTATCGTTTGAAACCCATAAACCAGTTCATTTAGGAACTAGAATTTGTACATCCAAGCAATATTATGTATGTTCACAGTTCGCTGTTTTAAAATTTGAGCAAATAAAAACTCCAAGTTGTCCCATAGAATGGAAGTAGTTTAAGTTCTGTTTCTCAGTTTTGATAATCACAGCACTATCATGGTTTATTTCAATTCTACTATTTAATTGCAGGGTTATGCTGCGCCACAGAACTTGCAGACGGGGATTGAACCAGAAGAGAAGCTGGAACAATTCAGAACCGCTTTCATCTGCCAGTGAGTTCAGAGTGGTTCAGAGTAGTTCTGCATTTTTAAAATTTTAAAACAGCTGTGTCCATGTGCATTGAGGCTTGGTTTTATGATTGGGAGTTCTTCAAAGTGACTTTCACAGAGAATATTATGTTTGTTAAAGGATAAATAACACAAATTACATTACATGTAAATTATTAGAACTCACAGTAACCCCGGAAATTGAGTAGAACTTAGACCAACGAAAGACTTTTTCAGATTATTTTATCACTGACATTGTTTACAATAGCCAGCACTGGTGATAATAAAAAGCAGACACACTTTTAATTGGTGTTTTAAAAATTTATTATTATTATTTTTTAAAGATTCTGTACTTTAATTCATTTTTTATTTATTTATTTTTGGCTGCATTGGGTCCTTGTTGCTGCACACGAGTTTTCTCTAGTTGGGGCGAGCAGGGGCCACTCTTTGTTGCGGTGCGCGGGCCTCTCATTGCGGTGGCCTCTCTTGTTGAGGAGCACGGGCTCTAGGCGCGCGGGCTTCAGCAGCTGTGGCACGCGCGCTCAGTAGTTGTGGCTCGCTGGCTCTAGAGCGCAGGCTTAGCAGTTGTGGCGCACGGGCTTAGTCGCTCTGTGGCATGTGGGATCTTCCCAGACCAGGGCTCGAACACGTGTCCCCTGCATTGGCAGGCGGATTCTTAACCACTGCGCCACCAGGGAAGCCCCTTTTAATTGGTTTTATTACTGTCGTTAACTTCTCTATTACGAATGCATCCCTTTAGTGTCTGCATCTGCAATGGACCACACTTAGTGCCTGGACTTTGGTAAACCAATGGAGAGGTCTTCTCCGACCCCTCTATCTAATAAGTAAATCTCCCGTCTACTCTTATTTCTCTTTATCACCAGAACCCTATTAATTTGCTTTACAGCACTTATAATTTGTAATGACATATTTGTTCATATACATATTTACTGTCTACCCTACCACATTGTTATCATCATCAATTGGTGATGGTGTGTCCCAGCACCTCGTGGATATCTGACATGTAGTAAGCACTCAGTACATTTTTTTAAATGAATGAATGCATGCATGAATGAATTAAAGTCTTGTTCATTTAGCAGTGGCCAGGGGGATGAGATCATGTAATACCAGATGGCAATTAATGCAAAAAATAGAGGTGTGAGTATGCTTTGGTATGCCCTGGCCTGCCTATTCACCTTGATTAAAATCATGAGAGGTATATATAGATCAGATGTCCACGTGATGAGAAATACAACTGTCAGAAAAGCCAGGAGTTTACATCAGCCTTATCAGTGCATTCTTTCTTATAGTAAATATAGATGAGAAATCAAATCAAGATTGCTTATATAGATGGCCAAAAAAGCACATGAAAAGATGCTCAACATCACTAATTATTAGAGAAATGCAAATCAAAACTACAATGAGGTATCACCTCACAACGGTCAGAATGACCATCATTAAAAAGTTACAAATACCAAATGCTGGAGAGGGCGTGGAGAAAAGAGAACTCTCCTACACTGTTGGCGGGAATGTAAATTGGTAGAACCACTGTGGAGAACAGTACGGAGGTTCCTTAAAAAACTAAAAGTAGAACTACCATATGATCCAGCAATCCCATTCCTGGGCATATATCTGGGGAAAACCATAATTCAAAAAGATACATGCACTCCAGTGTTCATTGCAGCACTATTTACAATAGCCAAGACATGGAAGCAACCTAAGTGTCCAATGACAGGGGAATGGGTAGAGAAGATGTGGTACATATATACAATGGAATATTACTCAACCATTAAAAAAGAATGAAATAATGTCATTTGTAGCAACATGGATGGACCTAGAGATTATCATACTAAGTGAAGTAAGTCAGACAGAGAAAGACAAATATCATATGATATTACTCATATGTGGCATCTAATTTTAAAAATGATATAAATGGATTTATTTACAAAACAGAAACAGGTTCACAGATTTCGAAAACAAACTTATGGTTACCAAAGGGGAAATGTGGAAGCGGGGGACAAATTAGGAGCTTGGGATTAATTTACACACACTATTATATATAAAATAGATAACCAACAAGGACCTACTATACAGCACATGGAACTTTACTCAATATTCTGTAATAACCTATATGGGAAAAGAATCTGAAAAAGAATGAATATATGTACATGTATAACTGAATCATTGTGCTATACACCTGAAACTAACAAAACATTGTAAATCAACTAAATAAAATTTTTTTAAAAAAGATTGCTGGGTGAACCCAAAACTGGGGCCAAGAGAATTCAGGACATGCTTCAAATGTTTGAGAGAATAGTGACTCATCTGGAAGAAGTCCCTAATTGTTGGGGAAAAGGAGGGAACGAGATAGGGGTTCAGAACCTAAAATGCTGGGTTAGGTCTAATTCTTGTTCTTTTAAAACAAACGTTGGAGTTGAAAATCCAAGATACAAAGAGACCTACAGACCATTCAAAGTGTTATCCAAAATATTGCTCCTTTATACTCTAGTAAAAACAATCTCATACACACTACATTCGGAATTACTGATATTACTGACACTGGTTTCAGCCACCTGCTCGTGAGTTTTTTTTTAATGTTTCCAAGCAGATCTGCCACTCCCTTCCCACATTTCATTGGATAGAGTAGGGTTTGTCTGCAACTGGGTTTCTCCTTCAAAGGCATAAAATATACTGGCTTTATTTCTAACCACTAACCTCCCTGCTCTCTCCCCCTACATTCATGATTCAAGGTAAATATGATTAGCAGTGATATTATCTAACCATAATGCTATTACCTTATTTGAGGCAAATTTAATAGGCAGCTCTCTCCTGCGTGTGCGATTTCTGTCTCCCTCTCCCTCTCCCTCTCCCTCTCTCTCTCTCCCTCCCTTCCTCTCAGTAGCTATATTAAAGACCATGATGGCACAATTTATGGATGAAGATTTCTCATAAGAACTCTATAAGCATTGCATATCCCATCGGATGCAATATTTTAAAAAACATTTTTCTGAGAAAGATGGACACTGACATACGTAGAACTTATTTGAAAACAATAGCTAATCATCACAATTTCTTATTTCTATCTTCTTCTCAAGTGACAGGAAACTACATGGTGACTGTCATTCAGCTCCCATCCTACAAAAAGAGAATCAGTACAAAACCTCTTGGCTTCCTTTAAGGTCATTGAAACAGATGGAAAGCACAATTCCTCCCCTGGAGGGCTTGACAATTTTTTCTGAAAAACAAACTGGAAGAGAGACCATCATTGTCTCTAACTCCACAGAGTCTAAATATGCATCTCCTACTGGGCTCTGATTTGCTCTTCAGCTGACTCTGCATTGTCTGTAGTTAAGAGCTTGGGTTTGGGGATGCACAGACCTGAGTTCAAATTCCAGGGCCATTACTTACATATGACTTTTGAGACCTATTTAATCTCTCCAAGCTTCAGTTTCCTCTATTAAATCAATGGGATACTCATACTTATCTACTCAGAGTTTCTGTGAGCATTTTGTCAGAAAATGCAGGTAAGGTACTCAGCACAGTACTTGGCACATACTGAGATCTTGATAGATTATACCCCCCATGATTAATTTTATACAACAGGGATTAGTTAGCTATAGATATAGTGATAACTATTAATAGGGATTATGGGGTTCATAACTAACCACCCTCAAATTTGGTGGCTTAAAATAACAACAAGTTATTTAGCTCATGCCACTGTGCGTTGACAATTTGGGCTGGTCTCAGCTGGGCGGTTCTTATGCTGGTCTTGGCTAGATTCACTGTTGAATCTTTGTGGAGCTGGTGGGTCAGTTGGGGCTGGCTGACTTATGATGGCCTCATCTGGGATGGTTGGGATGATTGGGGCCTCTCTCCTCCAACGGAGGCCAGGCTTCATCACATTTTCTAAGTCTCTGCTTGCACAATGTTTGTTGCTGTCCCATTGGCCAAAGCAAGTTGCAAGGCCAGTCCAGAATTAGGACTGGAGAAAGAGAGTCCCAAAGTCAACTGCAAGAGTGTGCACACAGCCAGGGGAAGAAATTGAGAACATTTTCCCAATACACCACAAACAGCCTCTTCTAATACAGCCTCATATGTGGAATTTGATTTTTTAAATGATATAAATGAACTTATTTACAAAACAGAAACAGACTCACAGATTTCGAAAACAAACTTATGGTTACCAAGGAGGAAATGTGGAAGGGGGGGACAAATTAGGAGTTTGGGATTAACTTACACACACCACTATATATAAAATAGATAAGCAACAAGGACCTACAGTATAGCACAGGGAACTTTACTCAATATTCTGTAATAACCTATATGGGAAAAGAATCATGTACTTTCGTTTTTTTGGTGTGTTTTTTTAAAATTATTTATTTATTTTATTTATTTATTTTTTTGGCTGTGTTGGGTTTTCGTTTCTGTGCTAGGGCTTTCTCTAGTTGCGGCAAGCGGAGGCCACTCTTCATCGCGGTGTGCAGGCCTCTCACTATCGCGGCCTCTCTTGTTGCGGAGCACAGGGTCCAGACGTGCAGGTTCAGTAGTTGTGGCTCACGGGCCTAGTTGCTCTGCGGCATGTGGGAATCTCCCGGACCAGGGCTCGAACCCGTGTCCCCTGCATTGGCAGGCAGATTCTCAACCACTGCGCCACCAGGGAAGCCCATGTACTTTGATTTATCTATGTTTGCTTCTTGTCTTTATGTCCTTTGTGTTTATGCTCCCCCCTTCTTTCCTCTCTTTCTCCCTCTCTTCCTCAAATGTTTATTAAGCACCTAATATGCTCCATGTAGAGGGAATACCCCAATACACAAGATGTGATTCCATTTGTCATTAAAAGTCTTGTAAAGGATCTCTCTGCCAGGAATGCCCCTGTGTTTAAGGAGCTTTTTCCTCTCTCTCCTTTTAGCAGCTCCACTACACCCTATGTTAAATGCTAAAGCTAGCTAGCATTTTAGTAAATAACAATGAGAGATAATGCTTTCCTCTAATTGTTTAAAATGATAGTGTTTCTAAGGAAGAGTTTCCAGCTGTTTTGTCTGACCTAATCAAGAACTCTTCACCTTATTATCTCAGGATTTTGCTCCCCATCCATTTGCAATTCTCTTTCTAAAGCACAGATGCCTGTGACATTTGGCTCGTGGGATCATCAGGAGTGTGTGCCTTGCATGCTGTCCTAGTTGGCACAGAGAGGGCTTAGGAATGACCTTCTGGATTAGAGGCTCATCCTTTTCCTTTGGTCTCGTGTGTTTCCAACGACTTTGGCTAGGACGGTAGTGCGAAAATTACTCTGGCATTCAGAGTGCAGTGATCTCAAACGCATGAGCTTAAATGGCAACAGAAATGGTCTGATGAGATGTATGACATGTATGATTAGAGTCTCATCATACTTCAAGTCTTTTCTAAGAGAATGGTGCTCCACTTTGGTTACAGACAGAAACATCTGGAGAGCTTTGAAATTAGGTCCACACCCAGGCCACACTGCAGACCAAACTACATCAGAATCTGGGGAGTGGGAACAGGGCATGGGTATTTTTAAAAGCTCCCCTGGTGATTCCAAAGTTCAGTCAAGTTTGAGAACTACTGCCTTGAGGGGACTCATCGAATGTTACAACACAGGAATGTCTCTTGATTTTAAAATTGAGGAAAATTAAGTCCAGAGAGGTCAAAGATTGTCAAAAGGCCAGGTAAGGGGGAAGGCAGTATTCAGACCCACGTTTTCCAAGTCCAAAGTCTGTACTTTTGATGCCTCATAAGAACCAGAAAGCCCTGAGTCACTATTAGGCAATGGTAGAAATAGAATGGAAAGAAATGAAACAAGAAGGGCATATTACTGACATAAATATTTAGTGAGAAAGAAAACTAAGCAATGAGAGCATCAAGTTGCATTATTTTGACCTTTTGGGAGAAGTAAGTAACCTTACAGTTATTTCCTATAAACTGTAAATCTGCTGGCAAATAACTTTGAACACTGTACTTCCTTGGTGGCGCAGTGGTTAAGAATCCACCTGCCAATGCAGGGGACATGGGTTTGAGTCCTGGTCCGGGAAGATCCCACGTGCTGCGGAGCAACTAAGCCTGTGCACTACAACTACTGAACCTGCACTCTAGAGCCAGTGAGCCACAACTACTGAGCCCGTGAGCCACAACTACTGAAGCCCGCGCACCTAGAGGCCGTGCTCCGCTACAAAAGAAGCCACTGCAATGAAAAGCCCGCGCACTGCAACAAGAGTAGCCCCCGCTCGCCACAACTAGAGAAAGCCCGTGCGCAGCAACGAAGACGCAACGCAGCCAAAAAAAAAAAAAATATATATATATATATATATACCTTTGAACACGAAAATGCGTGCTAATTAAAAGTGAATCGTCTCAGTGCTTGATTTGGAAATTGGAACAAATACTGGACTAAACATGAAGCAGAGCTATTTTGGGCAATTTGGGCTAAAAGCAAATACTCTGATAGGATGTTGACAATGATCTTTCTAACACCATCTTAACTGATATTATCAGGCAGGCATCCTTCCTGGAAGAGGGATCTATCTAGTGGCTCATCTTGGTGTTGGCCCTACACAGTGTGTAAGAACGAGAGCTGGGAAGTGTGCGGACACGGAGATGGATAAAGCCCAGTTCCTACCAGTTCAAATCGGGCTTTAAGAGAGAAACACTGGCACAGAGGGGATGGGAAGGGTATTCAAAAGAGGTCCAGGAGAGGCAAACACTCTTAGCTCAAGTACTAAGAAGGTGGTGGCAGAATCAGTCCTCTAGAAATTGGGGGTAAGTGGAGGGGTGATACAGAGGCAGAACTTGATCCAGAGGATTTGACAGGGAAAGGGGGTCTGTACGGTAACTGTGTTACCAAAAGCCTACGTGTACTAACTAGGAAAACACTTAGGTGTGGTATATGTGATCCAATCATCAGGATATTATTATTCCTGACTTTGACCTGTCCTTCCTTCCTTCCTCGGGATCTTTGGCTGCAGATTTTATTTCTGGCAACTGTACAAAACCAAAA
Organism: Eubalaena glacialis; assembly: GCF_028564815.1. Taxonomy (NCBI): domain Eukaryota; kingdom Metazoa; phylum Chordata; class Mammalia; order Artiodactyla; family Balaenidae; genus Eubalaena; species Eubalaena glacialis. Next base: position 79,855,678 of record NC_083732.1, read on the forward strand.
GGTCAAGGGGATTAAAAAAAAAAAAAAAAAAACAGTGAAAAAACCAAACCCATTATGGGCCAAACTATCTCAGGGCCTCTGGGATTTGCATCTTTTTTGAACGATGTAAGCAGAGATGTCTGTCATTCAGCATCTTATCCTCCTTTGCCTTCCTGGGCACTGTGCCCTCTGGATCTCCTCTATCTCTGTCATTTTGGCTCCACACCCTCCCTCAGCAGGCTTTCTCTGACTCTTGCCTTCAGCTTTTGTCCCAGGGCCAAAGACTCCCAAATCTCTCTTCTTGAGATCCCTCTGCCTGCCTTCAGCCTGGTATGCCCAGCTTCCTTCAGATCTATTCTCTCGGATGTTTCTCTTGGATGTCATCTCAAGCCTAATACGTAAAAGAGAAACTCACACCTTCTCTTCACACCTCCTCCCTAAAGCAGCTTTCCTTCCCAAGTTGCCTACTGCTCTTCCAGCACATCCGTTTCCTCATTCCGTAAACTTGGAGTTTTGTAACTAACAGATGCCTGCTTTTGCTCCCAAGTCAGCAGCCAGCAAATCCCAGAGAGTCTTCTTCTGCAGTAAGATTCAGCCCTTTCCTTTTCCACAGCCACCAATACTATGCACCTAACACTCCCTTCTGTATCAAAATCGAGGTCTTCCCTCCATGGGTTTTCTGTCATGCTGTTGGCTCCATAGAACCCTGTTGTTGATAATTCAACGCTACTGTCCTTATAAAGAACCTAGAGTGGTTTCTTAAAGGACATATTCCAAGCTTGCATGTAAAGTTGTTCATTAACTAGCTCCATTGTACCTGTTTTGTTTTTACATCCAGTGAATAAATATGTACTTTATTTACATAGTTATTACATTAACATGCTCTAGTCCCCCTACTGTGTGCCAGGCAGGAATACAGAAATATGAACAGAATATGGTTTTTGCCATTTTCTGAAATGTATACAGCCCAGTGGTAGAATACAAGCACGTATGACAGTTTAATTAGGATTCAGTGGGAAAAATGCTACAGTAGAGGCAAATCAAGATGTTGTGAAAGTCTGGGGAAGAAAACTGGGAGCAGGAAAGATGTTATAGATGATAAAAATATGCAACGATGCATTGAAAGAAAACCAAGTATTTGGTAATCTGCCCCTTATACCCTTAAGCAAGAGACAGCCTCCTACATAGCATCTGTACACACTTCCCTGACTCACTCTAAATTGCCCTCCACCTTCCCCCAGCCTCTTTAAGAGCTCTCCAGGTCTTTGCTAACTCAAATTCTGCTTTCTTAGAAGTCCACCTCAAGACTAGTTTCCCTCAAGCCCTCCCGCCTCGTATCTTCACCTTCTTTTTCTTCTTCTTTCAGTACTGCACAATATCATTTCTTCACCAGAATGTTGGCACTAGGACAAAGGATCTCAAACTTAAATAGGTATTTGAATCACCCTCAAGTGTGATCCATCGGGGTTCAGCTAGGAAGGCAGGAATCTGATTTTTAACAGGTTCCCAGGTGATTCAGGAACAAGAGGATCTTGAGCCACTTTGAGAAACACCGGCTGAGACCTCTGTGGTTTCCTTCGACTTCTCCATACTGGCTGTCCACAGCCCACAGGGACTAGCTAAGCGTATGTGGGTTGTTGAAGGCTCTGGGCTCCAAGTATTCGCTTAGGTCGGTGACTATTAGATACATCAATTATCAATGACACTCAGAGAGTAAAGAAAAGTGACTCAGTCAAGTGGACAGAACCGCCCTCTCTGGAGGAAACTGACCCCTGAGGCGTGAAATCTCTCTGAAAGTCACCATCAGAACAAGAGAATATTTGCAATATTTGCAAATGAAGCAACTGACAAAGGATTAATCTCCAAGATTTACAAGCAGCTCATGCGGCTCAATAACAAAAAAACAAACAACCCAATCCAAAAATGGGCAGAAGACCTAAATAGACATTTCTCCAAAGAAGATATACAGATTGCCAACAGACACATGAAAGAATGCTCAACATCATTAATCATTAGAGAAATGCAAATCAAAACTACAATGAGATATCATCTCACACTGGTCAGATTGGCCATCATCAAAAAATCTAGAAACAATAAATGCTGGAGAGGGTGTGGAGAAAAGGGAACACTCTTGCACTGTTGGTGGGAATGTAAATTGATACAGCCACTATGGAGAACAGTATGGAGGTTCCTTAAAAAACTAAAAATAGAACTACCATATGACCCAGCAATCCCACTACTGGGCATATACCCTGAGAAAACCATAATTCAAAAAGAGTCATGTACCAAAATGTTCATTGCAGCTCTATTTACAATAGCCAGGACATGGAAGCAACCTAAGTGTCCATCATCGGATGAATGGATAAAGAAGATGTGGCACAGAACAAGAGGAAATTACACTTGCTGTCCTCTCAGAACAGGCGCAGCCGTCGCCCCGGATGACCTCCGTGCGTCTCAAATCACGTTTTCAGAGAATACAGAACACACTGCAAGTTCAAGAGCTTATAAAAGAAAAAGCCTACAGGTACTCGATGCACTCAAGGCCATCACGCGTAGCCTCACAACCACATAAACGGGTGCAGTTGCAAGAAACAAATATTGCTAATGCACCTCGCATAAGGGTTCATGAAAATGAATATGACTCAAATCAGGAGGGTCTGACAATAAAACGAAGCCCGAAGTGGCCCTACGCGCGGCCCTGTTCTCTCCAACTTCCCCAAGCCCCAGCACGCAGCCCCTCCCTGCCCGGAGCGCGGCCTCCCTGTGGAGGCGGGGCCGAGACGTCGGTGACGTGCTGACGTCAGGGCGTGCGGACGCCCAAGTCTCGTCCGGCGCGGAGCTGGGCTGGCGGCGGCCCCTGTTGCCAGCTTCCTTTGCGTGAGCCGCGGGGTCCGCGTCGGCGCCCTCCGCCGTTCGCCGTTCGCCGTTCGCCCTTCGCCCTTCGCCCTTCGCCCTTCGCCCTTCGCCCTTCGCCTCGTCCCGGTCTCCCCGGCCCGGCCCCTACCCGTCATGGTGCCGTCGGCGCGCCTGGCGAGGCCCCGCTGAGCCTCGGCCCGGCGGCGAGCGCGGCTCGGGGTCACCATGCCTACCCGTGAGTGGCCGGCCGAGGGTCGGACCGGGCGGGGAGCGTTGGGAGGCGGCGGCCCGCTGGGCGCGTACTCCGGTGTCGCCGTCCGGCGGGGCGGCGGGGCAGGCGAGGCGGGCCGGGCCGGGGAGAGCCAGGAAGTGCCGGCGACCGGCCGAGTTAGTTTCGTTTGGGCTTAGGCTTCCCCGGTGGGGTGGCGTGGGAGCCCGTTGCACAGACGGGGAAACCGAGGTCCGAGCGCTAAGGACGCACGGCTAGTAAGTGGCAGAGCTGCTAGTAAGCTTGACCTGTGGGACTTGGAAGTCCAGCTCTTTCTCCAGCAGAGCTAAATGGCACTTTATGGAAATGCTGAAAATAGCTCCGTCCCATCGCCATTGCCTCCTCACTTGCTCGAGGACCAGGCATCTCCTGGTGGGACGCTCCGGCCTGGCCCAGAGCCCTTTCTCGCGGCGCCCGAAGTCCCAGCAGCCCTGACTTTTCTCTGTGACACGTCCCGGGGGTTGAAGCAGGTGCTCTTTGGGGAACTTGTTGGACCCACCGGCTTCAGATCCAACTGGCAGCTGATTGAAAATACAGGTGTAGGGCTCCTCCCTAGACACGTTGAATAAGCTTCTGGAGCTTGGGCCCTGGAATCTGCGTGTCTTAACGTGTTACTGAGGTACCCTGAAGTTTGAAAATTGCTGGATAGTGGAGGCGTTTTGGACAAACAGGGTACTATAACACTACCAACGACAAATTTTAAAACGACTCAGAGAATCACCATGTGACTTTAAACCCGGTGACCTATCTGGATATGTGCAGACTAGGGAAGCTCCTGATTTTGGACGTAGAGCAAGCATGATGATGATTGATTTGAGATTCTTTTCAAGTAGGGCTCTTGCAAGCGTTTCATGCTGTAGAATCTTGAAACACTTGTCGGTATGTTTCCAATTAGTTCATATTTCTTAGAATTCATAACTTCCTAATTGTCCTTATTTTTGTAGACACATGGGACATTGGATTTCCAGGTCAGCCTCAAATGCATGTTTTGTCCAGTGGTGGGTAAAGAGGAATTATTTCCTGATACTAGAAAGGTTTATGTAACGTTGTTTCAACTTTTTAAACAATCTTGATGTAAAGATTGCTAATAACTCCTCATATATGTATGGGTAAGGTGGATTTTGTTCTCTTAACCCAGTCCTGTGTGTCCTAAACTTGATGTTCTTGGATTTTTGTATCCCGTATGTATGTCAGCAGTTTATATTTTAGTTTTATTCTTCTAGACTGGAGGAATATCATCATCAGTATTATTGTCAATTTATTGTTCCTAAATTTATATTCATGTTAACAAGTGAATTAGTACTGTGCTAATCTTTTACTTTCTTAGAAAGCAAAGGGGGTGGGGGAGGAACACCTTTTTTGAAAGTTAAGGCTTCAAGTGGACTTTATTGGTAAAATGGCAATTAAACAGAGATTTTTAGTTATGTTCTAAGGTTATTTAGCCCCATAGAATGGATAGAGGACTTTTTTTTCCCCTTAATTGTGTGACTTACGATGCAGAATGACACGAGGATGAGCCATGGTGTACTCTGCATAGTTAAGATTACAGGATCCGTGACCTGACTGGAGGGCAAGTGAAATATTTGAGTTATCTGTCGTTGCTGCTGATATTTATTATGGTGCAGTTTCTGTGATTACTTAAAAGTGTGGTACCGATTGGTGGTACACATGTGAAGTCAGTTGTGTTCATAATTGCCTTTTTCTCTTCTTTTGTGACCAGAACCACCAAAATAGCTGTGATAGTGTGTGGATATTAGTACTTCTCAGAAATTCTGCATGTAGAATAAGTAATTTCCAGCAAAATTATTATTTTCTTTAGGGATTTTTTTAGGAAGGAACACCCCCCCCGCCCCCCCTATAAGCGAAGCTTTTTTTCTTTCTAATGTCAAATGAGTTAGGAGGCTCATGTACATGCTCAGCCAGTTAATCCTTAAGCGTTTAGTGAAATAAACGTAATGCTTTTCTGTAAAATGAAAGTGTTGGAGATGATCACTAGGCTCTTTTCAGACTCTATAATTCTGAGAGTGACCCTTGTTCCAAGTCATAGAATTATTATACTCTTGCTATTTTGTTGCTTATTTGGAATATTGATACCCTCAGTCATTGAAACTGGAATTGGTAAGTAGAATCCAGTGGAGCATAGTACACCCCTGAAGGCTGAACGATGGCATATCTCATGAATGTTAATAGTCACTTCATTGGACTTATTTAGGAGATCCATAGACTCTTTCAGAAAACAGCTACCTGGAAGGATGTGTGACAGGAAGTTGCTGCGACACAGGAACAGTTCTGTGGTCATGTCACTGTGTATTTTCAGGCAGTAGTTTGCAATAATCACTAAGCACAGATTTCAAGACTGTTTCACTAAACGATCTTTTCAAATCTACAAACCTGTAATTTGTCACATCATTTCTCTAAAGGCCTTCATTTCATCCTCCTACACCCAAAGGATCATTAAGAAACATTTTGATTGTGAAGATTTTCCAAACTCTGTATCAGAATTTGAGTGGAAGAAACGTTAAAGCTTCTCAATCCAATCGTTTTATTTTATTTTGCATAGCAGGAGACTGAGACTTGGTGAGTTTCAGTAACTCGGCTAAGGTCACAGATGGAGTAGAACCAGGACTTGAACACAGACCTGGGATTAGGGTTTGGATTAGGGTTCCTATCCATAATCACACTGAGCATAGATAATGTTTATTTTTCCATAGCTAAGTTGATAATAGTTTATCTTTTAAAAAAATTTTCCCTGGAGTTACACTAAGGCAAAAGTGAGCTTGGCCAAAACTTACATCAGACATGTGAACTTAAAAGAATATTTAACATTTTTGCCTTTGCTTCTGTCTTGTCACAGGAATCTGAGCAGAGATTGCCGGGGATTGCGCTAGGTAGATACTTGGTTATATAGATATAGATGTAAACTTTTTAGTAAACTACTTATATGAAAGGGACTCGTTAGCTGACAGATAACTTGTCTCAAAGCAGGTCCAATAAAATGTGCCCTTTTATTATATATGAAAACATTGTATATTGGCTAAGGGAAACTGCAGCTATTAACCATTCTTTGCTGTTAACCTATACTTTCAGTAATTATTTGTGGGTAATGCTTTCTTTTCTCATTTAGATGTTGGCATTGATATCTGGCCGCATTTGTTAGGCTGTGGTAATGTGGTCCATCTGTGTGTGGATTTTTCCATTGATGAGGTTGATTATATTTGACTTATTTTTCAATCCATTCTTATGAAATAAGTGCAGAATATAGGTGAATTGTGAAGTGAGGGATGAATGCTGGTCAAAGTGTTTTCATTTAGAAACACATGACAAGTAAACTTGACCTGTTACTGGCTTGTGAACCTTTTGTGTTTGTTCGTTCTCTCTCCCTCCCTGCCCCTCACCCCCTTTTCTCCCTCTCCCACCCAGCACCTATGTACACTGCCAGAGTTATAGCTGAAGAGTTTTCTTTCTCACAGCGACCTTTGGCCTGACATGTTTTGGTTACTACCAGATCTCATCTTTCAATCTGTCCCCACTCATGGGGACACGGGGCTGCATTAAAGATGATGTAGGTCATGGGAGATGAGGCTGGAGAAGGAGAAAGGAGCCAGAATTTGAAGGATGTAAGATGCTGTGCAATTAACGTGACTAAAATTGTGTTCCAGCTGTCCCAGTCACAGTTAGTGGCTATTTTGTAGGCATGTTAGCAGTTTCCAACTTAGTGGTTACTTAAAAACTTAAAATTTGCTCTTAGTAATAGAAATTGATTATTGGATATTGATTGTGTACGAGGCAATATACTTTGTGCTTTACAGGAATGATCTTACTTAGTTGTCTCCGACATTGAGGAAGGTCCTATTTGACCAATTATAGAAATGAAGAGATTGGTTCGGGGAAGTCAAGTAACATGCCTAATGACAGTAAGTGGTGGAGCTGGGATTGGAAGTGGATAGGTGTGACTTCACGGTCCCAGTTCTTTTTTCACACTGCACTGCTCCGAGCCGGGCAGGAGTTGAATCTGCAGTCCTCAGATCCTATCAGTTTCCTTTAACACTGTCACTTTTGCTTAGCACTATGCCTGATCACATAATAGGTACTTGGTAAATGTTGAATAAAAGAATGAATTCTAACTGGAGTCAGAGAAGTTATTCTTTGGATACTATAACCTGAAATAACTTTTTTCCCATAAAAACTGTGTTATAAAAAGTTTTATAGTTTATGAGTAGATTCTTAGCAGACCTGCCTGAAATATTTGCAAGACCTGAGACAAGAATACAAATGGAGGCCCGCAAATCATAGTCTAAATTCGGGTTTCTCAATTTTTGCTCTCTTGATGTCTTGGACTGGGTCATTTTTTGTTTGGGAGGGCTAGGCCTGTGTTTTGTTTGGGCCTGTGCATTGTAGGATGTTTAGCAGCTTCTCTGGCCTCTACCCACTAGAAGCTAGTAGTAATCCTCCCCGTCCCCTACAGCCGTGACAACCAAAAATGTCTTCAGACATTGCCGAATGTCCCCTGGGGGGGGAATTGTCCCTGGGTTGAGAACCACTGGTCTAAATATTAAATCTTATAGACCAAGCTGTGGCCACAGCCTGGCCTGCTTTCCCATCCAGGGTCCCTACAATCTGCTCCCCAGAGATTACCTTCTCAACCTGGAGGTCCAAGCAGACTACAGGCCTGATCCGGTCAGCAGTGATCTGTTGGGTCAGGGTGGGGTCTTGCCTGACCCTGTCCAGCTTCTTTGGGGAGCCAGAGTGAGAAGGTCCCACCGCCCCCCGTTACTTCACTTCCGTCTCAGGAGTTTGGTACAGTTCTAAGCACCTCCCAAAGCTATACCACCTAAGTAGAGGGGCAGATGGGTGGAGGAAGCCCCGCTTTTTCGGGAAACTCCATCTGCCTGGACTCCCACTTCGGGTGATTTGGGGTGGGCAACTTCAAAGAAAAACAGCTGCCGCCATCTTTCTCTGGTTTTCTAGGATGTGATTTTCAGTATTGTCCCCTCCCCCACCCACACGTACCTCTCTAAAAGGAAAGAAAACTCTGTGTTGTGGGACGCAGAGGCCCTTTTTTCCCCCCGAGTCAAATGAAGGCACTAGTTCTTAGGAGAAAGCCGCATCTTACCGATTATATAGCTCAACTTAGGTATGGAATGACCCCAGGTCACCTGAATACGGGGTGGGTATTCACAACTACATACTTCATACTACCTTTATGGAGGATGGAAAAGTATGGTATAGAAGTATTATAAAAATCTGTGGCTAAAGATTTGAAGAAGGATTCAAAGTTAACATCAAATATAAGAGATCAATATTTGCAGTATTTATACAAATCGGAAAGCAAAAAACCACCAACCCTCCGTGGTTAAAGCACACACCTATGCTTGTCAAAGTCTAAGTACAAATGATTGATAAAGATTTGGGGGGAGATGGTTCAGTTTTACTAATAAAGAAATGCTCATTAAAAGCTGAAATCATTTTTGGTTTACCGCATTACCGAAGACTTTTTAACAGTAATAGGCAAAGGTGGTGGTAAGGTGCAGTAGAAAAGGCAGAAATTTAAATTGATACAATTCTTGGAAAGTAATTTGGCAGTATTTTATCAAGTGCTCTGATAATGCTTTTACTCATTGACCCAGTAATTTCACTTTTGGGAATCCTTAAGAAATGATTAAAAACATAAACTGCACTAGGATGTCTGCACTGAGGTGTCTGTCACCGTAATATTTGTAAAATAGTAAAAACCTAGAAACTTTAATATTCAATAATGGGGAAGTGGTGCAAATTGAATATAGAACATCCTTGCAACAAAATATCATGCAGCCATTTAAAATACTTATGAAAGCACTGGGATTATGAACTGTTTTTATTATCTTTTCTATAATTTGTGTTTTCCAGAGTTTCTACAGTTAGCATATAATCCACAATCAGAAAAAGATGCTTAAGTTTTTTTTTTTACAACTTTACCATAATTTTTCCAACATTTTCGTAATTCTTTCCAAAACCTAAATGAAACAAAATATTGCCCTGAACTGGTTCTTCCTTTAGCCCATAGAAAAGAATTTTGGGTAACTGATCAGATAGTGTTGATTGTGTGTGTATGTATATATATGGCTTAGGAAAACAGTGCATTTACTGTCTGATTGCAATTGCTGTCAGGTGATAGCAAATGCTTATCATTGGTGTTTTATTCTGAAAGGAGGAAGAAATAATTTCTGATTTATTAAGTGGCGGTTTCAGTTGTGAAAACCTGACAGGTTGAGATGAATCACTTTGGGTTTGGTTTATTGGGAATTTGTAGGCTTTTTTTTGTTTTTTTTTCCCTGAATGATTGTGTATTGTAGAATGAACACAATTCTAGGGAAGTATGATCACGAAATGAATGTTGGCAATTCCTCCTATGATTAATATGTCAAACCTGTCAAAATTCTTTCATCATTTGTGTTTGCCAGGTTTATTCCACTCTTGAAATGAGCCTGCTTTCGCATATGCTCGAAATCAAGCAGGAGCTACTATTAATTTTCCTCTTTCTGTATAGGCTGTCATATCCTCCCTTCTGCATGTTTATTTACTGCTTCCTAACTTTAGGTATTATTAGATAGCATGATTCTAATTTTTATTAAAGAAGGAATCACTACTCAGCTTTTGTCATTGTACCTCTGCATCAAGTTTGCCATATTCTAAAAAATGGGCATTAAACCTTTTGCTCTGCAGTCTTCAAGAGGACTTTCATTCTCCTCAATGCCATTATTTTTGTTTTTATTCTTAGTTGGTGAGTTCATTACCTCAACTGCGGGGTATTTCTGCTGTACTGTATCCAGTTTTCTGGATAATTCTAAGTGTTCTTCACACCCCTGCTATTTAATTGGCTTTTTGAACAGCTGTCTTGGCAATTTGCTACAAAGTTCTCTGTGCTGTGGTTGCACTTAACTTTAAATGGATCTCACTCCCGCTGGGCAGGGAAAATGAAATATAAGATGTTCAAGTTTGCTGCGGTCAATGCCTGGGGCCTCGTAAATGGCAAAAGGTACTGGCCAGGCTAAAGGACTGGCCTGGAAGTCGAAAGGAGTGGTCCGTTTATGACATCTGACATAAATTGTTTTTTGAACTTAGTTATAAGTGTTTTTATTAATTATTTGATCCATTCAATGGAAAATGGTAATACTTCTCAGGGAGATTTAGATGCAGTAGAATTTATGTAATTGTGCTTTAGAGGTAGAAATACTTTATGAACATGTGATTAGAATCAGAATCAGAATTAGAATTGCTTCTTGGATTGTTACCCTTTGCTGCAGCTGGTTCCAGAAGGGCATCTACAGAGGAGGGTAGTCCAGGCAGATGCGTAATAGCTAGGATTTGGTGTCTAAGTCCCTATGGGTTTTTCCCATTCTCTTAGCTGGCTGGACTATGTGAACTTCAGGGGTCCAGTTTCTTTTTCAGTTCACAGCCCGGATCAGAAACAGCCTTAAATAATTTGTCTACTCCATGCTGCCTTTTCCCTTGATTCCATCCTGCTTCATCACTTGGTCTTCCAAGGATGGGAGCACCTTTGGGAAGCTGCCCCAGGTTTGTCTTACTGCGCCATCTTTACGAAATGGAACAGCTCAGGTCCAGGAGATTGAAGGAAGAAACTGCCCCAGGTCAGTTCTATTTGTATTACCTTTACTAAAGCTCCATCCACTGGCACAGGATTCTCATTGGGAGTTCCTGAGCATTACATGTTGTTCTTGATCCGTATTGGAGGGTGGCACAAGGGAAGTTTGAGCTACCGCTAGACCTAAGTTTTCAGAATGTCTTCCATGGAAATATAGTAGGGACTGTTGTGTGGAGAGGGTGCTGAAGAGGCTGAGCAGGTAGGCCTCTCTACCTGACCCAGCTTCAGCCGGGCCAGCTCTGTTTTTAATCTGTCTTATGGTAAGATTCTGCATCCAATTTCAGGAGGTAAATAACATTGTTTCCTTTTTAAAAAGTTTGCAATTTATGGTCTTAGACATTAGAATATGCCTTCTGACAAGAACGTAAGATATTTTAGAATCAAAAGCTTAGGAACCTAGAGGCAAAACCAAAGCCATTTAGCTGATGGTGTCTCAGCTGCTTTTGCTCTAACAATCTCCAGGAATGGAGTTGTCTCATCTCTCCTTGTAGTCGTTTCAGTCATAGGCGCTGTCTGTGTACTCTTGGAGTCACAAACATTCTCTTTCAGTCTTTCTTATTTTCCTGTTGGATTTCTCTTAGGGATTGATTCACTCAGCAGATTATTTTAGTGCCTACATGTGCAAGGCAGTGATAGGTGGGGAATATGGAGATGAATAAAGCAGTCCCTAGCTTTAAAAAGTCTATCCAGTTTATAGAACCTTGTGTAGATGGCTATCACACAAAGAAGGAAATGGCAAGCCCCCTGAGAAAGTGCTGTGGGGTTCACAGAGAGACCGCAAGGAAAAGGTGAGTGGGAGATGGCGTCCTCAGCCTGAGTGGTTACCAGAGGTGAGAGTGCGGGTTTGGGGAAGATGTTTGAGTCACACAGGTGGAAGTAACCAACAGCTGGCGGGAGTAAGTCATTGGTGCTGGGGAGCGTGACGACTTTAAGGCCATATATATATTTGGTAATTTTGTCTTTTAAGCAACACATACTTATCAACGCCTAGTATGTGCCAGCTATTACAGGCACTGAGGACACAGCAGTACCTCATACTAGACACATGGGCATCACCCTGGACATCTTCTCTGCTCTCATGAAGCTTAATCTGGTGAGAAAGACAAGTGCTGACCAGACACTTATCTTCCTCACCAGACTAATTACAAGCACCTAATGCCTGTTTTCTTTGCCAACGTATATATAGTTTTTGATACAGTAGGTGGCTCATGGTACACATTTGGTGTATATTTGTAGAGTGACTCAAATTACTAAAGGAGAAACACAGGTTGCTATGGAAACACATGAGCGAGGTTGGAGGGAGAGCAGTTAGAGGTTATTAGAATACAGTAGTCTGAGTGGTGGGCTTTTGGACTTGGATGATAGTAGTGGGATGGATTGCAGTGTACAAATCTGAATATTGTTGAGAAAGTACAATTCATAGGATTAATTGGATGAGGGGTTGAGGGAGAAGGAGGAGTCAGGATTCACTCCCAGATTTCAGGCGTGATCGTTCGGGTGAACTGCTCTGGTATGATACAGGGACTTTTTGGAGAAGGCAGGTGAGTCCATCTCAGGGTATGATAAGTGTGTGGTGCCTTACAGGACTTTCAGGGTACATTTGTAGGAATAACAGTGGATGAAATTACTAAAGGATAGGTTGTGAAGAGAGTAAAGACGCTGAGGCAGATCCTCGAGGAACATGTTCATTTAAGGATGGAATAGGCAGAGGGAGCAGGTGCAACATTGCTAAAACAAATGCGTGCGTGACAAGAACTAGGTAAGGCTCGTGACAGTCCCTTTATTTATAGACGCACTGCAAGCATTTCAGTGTAGCGAGGGAAAGAAGCTGGACAGTCGCTTACCGTTTGATGTGAGGCTTTGACAATGATGAGTTATGAAGTGTTGTTAGGGAAAAAAAATCTTACTTTAAAACCGTAAAGATGATTGTATGTCTTAATTGTGGTATGTACTATCCTGTACTTATGTCATTAACTTGTCACTGCTTCCTAGCTGAGGGAAGAGATTGTCAAATTATACTTGGTTGAGAGAATATAAGCTGTTCTATAATTCCTGGGTAGACAAGCTAAATTGTGCAATTTGCGTGTAGAAATTAGGGAATCTCCACATATGTAATCTAAAACTTTCATATAGAACTAAACTATTAGTAACTTATCATCCCATGCTGTCTTCTTTGAGTCTCACTGTTACGTGTATTTGTGGAAGAACTGAATGATTTGCTCGTGGCAGATACAATGCTTATGTAAACTTGCTGAGGAACTGCTTTACTTCAGACAAAGAACTGAGGGGGCATTTAGAGACTGGAGCTGTCACCTGAGAGCATCAGTTAACTCTTTGGGTGTTGAGCACCACATTCTCCCCCCACACAGCTGATACTCCTCTTTTTTCCCTTCCCTATCCATTGCTTTCTGCGTATTTACTCAGTGACGTGGAGTAAACAGCCTCTCTTCTCTTTTCAGCAGCAAAGAAATATTGCTGCTCTTTTTGCTGCCTGCCCTGATAGGGTACAGCAACATGCTGGTTAAGGGCTGAATAATTTTAAAAGCTTTGTATCCAGTGGTTTCAAGAACATTAGGGAGGGGTGAGTACAATTAAGTGTGGTTTGGCTGCAGAGCTTTTGCTGGAATGGCAGTTGATTCCACCATTCTTAATTTTTTAAATCTAAAATTTCACTGTATTCAACCTTGCTAAAGAATCTGTGTATTTACACAAAAGTGAGATGATTTTCTCTTGTTCCCTTTTAATTTTCAAGAGTGAATAGTTTCTTTTTGTAGTTGTAGTAATAACATGAATACTACAAGTGTGTATAGATTTCCAGGTTCTCCCTTTGTGTATAAATGCCACAGAAAGTTGCCGTGTTTTTTATTTCTTCCATGCATTCGTTGTTATAAGTCTTACCTTTGAACTTGAGGAAGATAATAGTAATACATTGAAATCTTCGGGTAGCATCAGATTTTGGTTTATGATTCATTACAAAAGATATTAGAGAAGATTAGATTGCCTTCTTAAGAGTTTTGATTAACATAAAAGTTGTGCATGCTGTGATCATAATGTGTATAATAAATTAAAAGAATACCTAATTTAAAGAAGTCTTAGGCTTTTGACATTGTGTTACCCAAGTGAATACAAAATGTTTAGAGTCTTTATGTTTTAGCTGGAAGTTTTGGGGAGACTATGTCAAGCACTGAACCTCGAAAGTTTAAATTAGTAGCTTAATGTTTTTTAAATTAAACTTTGTACTTAGCTAGACCCACTCAGCAAGTCCTGTGTTATATTTGCCTATCTTCAAACTTTGGATAGAGATATTAAATATATATTCTGTTTAGATACATAATGAGAGTGTTCCCTATCTTTCCCTTTACTGTTTAATCAGGAAATTTAATCATCTCAATTCAAATGAAAATCTTCAACATATGGCATAGACACCGTGGGTGTTGTGAAATCTGTAAGAAGAATCAATGCCGTTGGTATATTGAATGTATTCGTTCTGAAAATAATTTTGGAAGTTACAAACACCCCAGATTTAACCCTTTTGTTACTCTGTGACTAATAAGGAAATAAGAATTTGTTAAAATTTAAGTCGTTGGGGAATTTTAATGCTGTTTTGAATTTTGCCTGAAATAACTCATATCCTACTTTTGAAATATTCAGAGAATTTTTAATTAAAAATAACTCAAACATCTGGTTCACTGAGAAAGATCCTAGTCATTGTCTGTGGTGGATTCTTTATGTTTGTAATGGTGACAAGTTAGTATCTTTTGATTTAAGGGTTTATTTTCCTGACTACAGTGCCTTAGCTCGTTTAAGCAGAAATTGGATTTGGATGTGTTGGTGGTTTTTTGTTTTTTGTTTTTTGTTTTTTTTTAAAGAACTTAGCTAGAAATCTGCAGAAAACCCCACCTTTATCTTTTTTTAATATCCAGGTTTTCATTGTGGACGGTAGGGTAGCAGTAGGGTTTTAAACTGTGACCTTGGTATTACAAATACTTATTAAGGTCACAGTAAGTATACTGATGGAAATAATTGATTTTTAAAAAGAGCTGTATTGAGATATAGAATTTGCATACCTGTATTAAGTATATGGAAAGGCTTGATTTTTATGTAAAATGAAAACTGTACAAATTACCTGAGCAGTGATTATAAATGTGAAATCCTAGATTCCCAACCTTTCCTTTCCCCCAGATTTTGATTCAGTAGGACTCACAATTCGATAAATTGCACGGTGTTAGGAGACTTGCTAAAATTAAAGATACTGAGTGGCACGATTCTGAAATTCTCGTTCTTTTTAATCTCTTTATTATAAATCAGATATTTTTTTCCTCTGGATTTTAAAACTTACACAGTACATTTTTAAATTTAAAAATCTGAAATCATCCAGTGTCAGATTACCATAATCCCAAAATGAGTGTTTTAATTTGTAGAGGGGAGAATTAACTGGACTTTTTCCTCTGCATGCCCAAATTATAATAAAGCAAAGGATTCCCACCTTACTTCTACAAAGTAAAAATGGGTTGTAGCTTCAAAACTGAAACTTGCCTTAAGTATGGATTTGCTGCTAGAGTTTTGTGAAAGTTTACATATAAATGCTTCTATTATTTTCCTTGTTAGTTTTGGGAGAATTTCGTTGTTACAAGCTGAAACTCACAGTGCACAGTGGATAGGGAAGCTTTAAGACATCCTAAACAGCGGTTGTCATTTGGCT
This sequence comes from Eubalaena glacialis, assembly GCF_028564815.1. Lineage (NCBI taxonomy): Eukaryota > Metazoa > Chordata > Mammalia > Artiodactyla > Balaenidae > Eubalaena > Eubalaena glacialis. Next base: position 79,871,125 of record NC_083732.1, read on the forward strand.
GTGATTTTGTAAAGTAATGAGGTTCTCTCCCCCTTTTTTCAGTGGCTGAGCTCCATACAGCTCTTGTTTGTTGTCAGGTGTGCTGGGAATTCACCAGTAACTTTTTGTGGGGGCAATCTAATAGCCTAACAAAAGCTTCTCATTTTTCCGTTCATGATGTTCTTGTATTCTTAGGGATATTTTAGAGCTCAGAGTAACCTACAATAGGAAAAGAAGACATTTTCTCGAAGTGGGAAGTTTTGTAATATGACAGGTTCTCAGGCAGGGTGTCACTTCTCCATTCTCTACCATCTGACTTGATGGAGAGCTTGGTAACAAGAGTATAATCTTTGGGCAGCTGTGAAGTATTTTGACTGTGTTGCTCTACTCTCCATGTTAAACAGTTCAGCTTATTTAAAAAAAAAAAAAAAAAAGCCATCTCAGGAAGGCAGTACAGTATAGAAACTGTTAAGAGCACAGGCTCTTAAGTGGATCCACAACTTCTAGTTGTGTGACCTTGGACAAATTACTTTTATCTTTCTGATTTCCTATTTGTAACCTATAGATGTTGATACCTACCTCATACAGTTATGAGCATTAAGGAAGATAAAATCTGGAATATAGTGGATGCTCAAATATTGGTTGAATGCATTCTGAAAGAATCAGACTGGCAGATAAGGAATAGATAAGAACGGGGTATTCCTGGGGTAGATTAGGTTAGGTCTTCTGGTTTTCTACTATATTTTGCATTATATCCATGAAACCAGAATTTGTGCCACAGGGAACTTGCATTTAGTATTTGCTGTTGTATTAGTTTACTAGGGCTGCTGTAATAAAATATCACAAACTGAGTGACTTGAGCAACGAATTTATTGGCTCACAGTTTTGGAGGTCAGAAGTCTGAAATCAAGGTGTTGGCAGAGTTGGTTCCTTCTGAGGGCTGTGAGGGAAGGGTGTGTTCCAGGTCTTTTGATCTGGCTTGTAGATGGCCAATTTCATGTTCATCTGGAGTTCTCCCTGTATGCATGTCTGTCTCTTAATTTTCCCTTTTTATAAGGATACCAGATATATTGGATTAGGGCCCACTCTAATGACTTCATCCTCACTTAATTGCCTCTGCAAAACCTTATCTCTAAATAAGGTCACATTCTAACGCCCTGGGAGTTAGGACTTCAGCGTATGAATTTTGAGGGGGATACAGTTCAACCCATAATAGCTATGTGAGACATGAAAGTGAAACAGATTTTTTTACTTACAATATTTCCATTTTCTAAGCCATGCTTATTTATTAAACTTTGATGTAAACTGATGGCATAGTAACTTTTTCTTTTACTAAAACCAAATATTCATTTACTTAAACTTACGGTGAAGTATATCTAGCGCTAGAAGAAAATTGGTAGAATTGAACAAAAATTCTTTCTTTTCATGGCTCAGTTATTTGGTATGCTACTAAATTCTCTGAAGGCTGACTTATAGTCATTTTGGCATTTGAGTTGATTTCAGGAATGGTACATATCTTAATATCTAGCAAATACAGAATTTACTGGTCTACATGTTATATGAAATCTTACTTGTGTTAGTTTTTCAAAGCTGCCATATACAAGGTACCATAAGCCAAGTGGCTTAAGACAACAGAATATTCTCACAGTTCCGGAACCTAGAAGTCTGAAATAAGGTGTGGGCAGGGCCGTGCTCCCCCATAAGTTTCTAGGGAAGGATCCGTCCTTGCCTCTTCTAGCTCTGGTGGCTGCTGGCAAGCCTTAGAGTTCCGTGGTTTGTGGCAGCATGAATCTAATCTCTTCCTGTCTTCAATGTGGCCTTCTTCCCTGTGTGTCTCCTCTTTCTCTTATCCACTTGTCTTATCTTTCTCTTTATGAGGGTACCAGTCTTTGGATTAAGGGCCCACCCTAATCCAGGATGACCTCCTTTTAATTTGATTCCATGTGCAAAAACTCTGTTTCCAAATAAGGTCACATTCACAGGTACTAGGGTTAGGACTTCAACATATCTTTTTTGTGGGAACACAGTTCAACCTGCAACGTTTGTCCATTGCTTTAAAAAGTTAGCTTCTTTTAACTTCTCTAATCTTCCAAGTATTCTTGACTAGTAAGTGGACAACTTTGTTATCACAGATTAATATTCTTGAGCCTCACAATTCAGAACCCTCCCACTGTCTTGATTGTTAACCCATTACCTTGGTTTTCCAGGTAAAGAATTATGCTTCACTTTCAGCTCTTTGTCCTGTTTCAGTAGTTTGTTGCAAATTCTTTTTAAAGTGCCTTTTGTCTCATACTTTCTTTACCAACTCAGTGTTATGAGTTATGTTTGAAATTGTTGAACCTACTATTTTATAATTTACAATAGATTTCAATTCCAGGAGCCTTTTGTAACTGGAACGCTTGTTATCTTACTGTTGAGTGCATCTTATCTGTAGTACTTTTTATGAAGACAAGGTATTCTATACAGATAGAATGGTGTGAGCAGGTGCATGGGGATGAATAGGTTTGGGGCTTGATTTAAGAGCTGTGAATATTCACAGTTTTTATCTGGGAAGTAAGGCTGAAAAGTTAGAGGCTGTGCCCAGGTTCATCTCCAAAACCAGCCTAACAATGAAGTGTAAATAAATTGGGGAGATCTTTATTTTGGTAAAGTGTAACTGACTTCACTTTTTAAATCTTTAAATAAATGTGTGTGTGTGTAGCTAAAATAAACTATTAAATTTATCATATACATTTTGTAAAATAAGTGATTTGGGTTTTTGTAGGTATGCTCTGAATGAACTATCTGATAATTTGTCTAATCATGGATACTATTTTAATAACCTTTTCCATTATATTCCATTATATTCTCAATATATTTCTGACATACAATAAAATGTCTTGTAGTCATATTCTTTCTGTGTTAACTTTGCCTTATATAAACTTCACAGTCTTTTTCAAAGGCATTTGGAAAATGTCAGGGTTTTTTTTGTTTTTTTTTTTTAACTTTCACAATTGGAAATGTCACAGTCAGACAGCTTCTGAGGAGAAATAGAAGGCTTTTATTGTGAGTCAAGGTTTGAACTTTATTTATTTTTTATTATTATTTTCTTCTTATTAGTCATCCATTTTATACACATCAGTGTATACATGTCAATCCCAATTGCCCAATTCATCACACCACCACCCCCGCCCCCCCACCGCTTTCCCCCCTTGGTGTCCATACATTTCTTTTTCTACTTCTGTGTCTCAATTTCTGCTCTGCAAACCGGTTCATCTGTACCATTTTTCTAGGTTCCACATGTATGCGTTAATATACAGTATTTGTTTTTCTCTTTCTGACTTCACTCTGTGTGACAGTCTAGATGCATCCAAGTCTCTAAAAATGACCCAATTTCATTCCTTTTTATGGCTGAGTAATATTCCATCGTGTATATGTACCACATCTTCTTTATCCGTTCGTCTGTCGATGGGCATTTAGGTTGCTTCCATGACCTGGCTATTGTAAATAGTGCTGCAATGACCATTGGGGTGCATGTGTCTTTTTGAATTATGCTTTTCTCTGGGTATATGCCCAATAGTGGGATTGCTGGGTCATATGGTAATTCTATTTTTGGTTTTTAAGGAACCTCCGTACTGTTCTCCACAGTGGCTGTATCAATTTACATTCCCACCAACATTATAAGAGGGTTCCCTTTTCTCCACACCCTCTCCAGCATTTGTTGTTTGTAGATTTTCTGGTGATGCCCATTCTAACCAGTGTGAGGTGATACCTCATTGTAGTTTTGATTTGCATTTCTCTAATAATTAGTGATGTTGAGCATCTTTTCATGTGCCTCTTGGCCATCTGTATGTCTTCTTTGGAGAAATGTCTGCTTAGGTCTTCTGCCCATTTTTGGATTGGGTTGTTTGTTTTTTTGATATTGAGCTGAATGAGCTGTTTATATATTTTGAAGATTAATCCTTTGTCCATTGATTCGTTTGCAAATATTTTCTCCCATTCTGAGTGTTGTCTTTTCGTCTTCTTTATAGTTTCCTTGGCTGTGCAAAAGCTTTTAAGTTTCATTAGGTCCCATTTGTTTATTTTTGGTTTTATTTCCATTACTCCAGGAGGTGGGTCAAAAAAGAACTTGCTGTGATTTATGTCAAAGAGTGTTCTTCTTATGTTTTCCTCTAAGAGTTTTATAGTGTCCGGTCTTACATTTAGGTCTTTAATTCATTTTGAGTTTATTTTTGTGTATGGTGTTAGGGAGTGTTCCAACTTCATTCTTTTACATGTAGCTGTCCAGTTTTCCCAGCACCACTTATTGAAGAGGCTGTCTTTTCTCCTTTGTAAACTCTTGCCTCCTTTATCAAAGATAAGGTGACCATATGTGCATGGGTTTAACTCTGGTTTTTCTATCCTGTTCCATTGATCTGTATTTCATTTTTTGTGCCAGTACCATATTGTCTTGATTACTGTAGCTTTGTAGTATAGTCTGAAGTCAGCGAGTCTGATTCCTCCAGCTCCGTTTTTTCTCTCAAGACTGCTTTGGCTATTCGGGGTCTTTTGTGTCTCCATACAAATTTTAAGATTTTTTGTTCTAGTTCTGTAAAAAATACCACTGGTAATTTGATAGGGATTGCATTGAATCTGTAGATTGCTTTGGGTAGTATAGTCATTTTCACAATATTGATTTTTCCAATCCAAGAACATGGTATATCTCTCCATCTGTTGGTATCATCTTTAATTTCTTTCATCAGTGTCTTATAGTTTTCTGCATACAGGTCTTTTGTCTCCCTAGGTAGGTTTATTCCTAGGTATTTTATTCTTTTTGTTGCAATGGTAAATGGGAGTGTTTCCTTAATTTCTCTTTCAGATTTTTCATCATTAGTATATAGAAATGCAAGAGATTTCTGTGCATTAATTAATTTTGTAGCCTGCAACTTTACCAGATTCGTTGATTAGCTCTAGTAGTTTTCTGGTAGCATCTTTAGGATTCTCTATGTATAGTATCATGTCATCTGCAAACAGTGACAGTTTTACTTCTTCTTTTCCTATTTGTATTCCTTTTATTTCTTTTTCTTCTCTGAGTGCCATGGCTAGGACTTCCAAAACTATGTTGAATAATAGTGGTGAGAATGGACATCCTTGTCTTGTTCCTGATCTTAGAGGAAATGCTTTCAGTTTTTCACCATTGAGAATGATGTTTGCTGTGGGTTTGTTGTACATGACCTGTATTATGTTGAAGTAGGTTCCCTCTGTGCCCACTTTCGGGAGAGTTTTTATCATAAATGGGTGTTGAATTTTGTCAAAAGTTTTTTCTGCATCTATTGAGATGATCATATGGTTTTTATTCTTCAATTTGTTAGTATGGTGTATCACATTGATTGATTTGCATATACTGAAGAATCCTTGCATCTCTGGGATAAATCCCACTTGATCATGGTGTATGATCCTTTTAATGTGTTGTTGGATTGTGTTTGCTAGTATTTTGTTGAGGATTTTTGCATCTATATTCATCAGTGATATTGGTCTGTAATTTTCTTTTTTTGTATCTTTGTCTGGTTTTGGTATCAGGGTGATGGTGGCCTCATAGAATGAGTTTGGGAGTTTTCCTTTGTCTGCAATTTTTTGGAAGAGTTTGAGAAGGATGGGTGTTAGCTCTTCTCTAAATGTTTGATAGAATTCACCTGTGAGGCCATCTGGACTTTTGTCCTGGACTTTTGTTTGTTGGAAGATTTTTAATCAGTTTAATGAAACACTTTCATTTTCATTACTTTGTGTTTCATTACTTTGTGCTTGGTCTGTTCATATTTTCTATTTCTTCCTGGTTCAGTCTTGGAAGGTTATACCTTTCTAAGAATTTGTCCATTTCTTCCAGGTTGTCCATTTTATTGGCATAGAGTTGCTTGTAGTAGTCTCTTAGGATGCTTTGTATTTCTGCGGTGTCTATTGTAACTTTTCGTTTTTCATTTCTAATTTTATTGATTTGAGCCCTCTCCCTCTTTTTCTTGATGAGTCTGGCTAATGGTTTATCAATTTTGTTTATCTTCTCAAAGAACCAGCTTTTAGTTTTATTGATCTTTGCTATTGTTTTCTTTGTTTCTATTTTATTTATTTCTTCTCTGATCTTTATGATTTCGTTCCTTCTGATAAGTTTGGGTTTTGTTTGTTCTTTCTCTAGTTCCTCTATGTGTAACGTTAGATTGTTTATTTGAGATTTTTCTTGTTTCTTGAGGTAGGCTTGTATTGCTATAAACTTCCCTCTTAGAACTGCTTTTGCTGCATCCCATAGGTTTTGGATTGTCGTGTTTTCATTGTCATTTCTCTCTAGGTATTTTTTGATTTTCTCTTTGATTTCTTCAGTGATCTCTTGGTTCTTTAGTAACGTATTGTTTAGCCTCCATGTGTTTGTGTTTTTTACGTTTTTTCCCCTGTAATTGATTTCTAATCTCATAGCGTTGTGGTCAGAAAAGATGCTTGATATGATTTCAGTTTCCTTAAATTTACTGAGGCTTGATTTGTGACCTAAGATGTGATCTATCCTGGAGAATGTTCCGTGCGCACTTGGGAGGAAAGTGTAATCTGTTTTTGGATGGAATGTCCTATAAATATCTATTAAGTCTATCTGGTCTATTGTGTCATTTAAAGCTTGTGTTTCCTTGTTAATTTTCTGTTTGGATGATCTGTCCATTGGTGTAAGTGAGGTGTTAAAGTCCCCCACTATTATTGTGTTACTGTCGGTTTCCTCTTTTAGAGCTGTTAGCAGTTGCCTTATGTATTGAGGTGCTACTATGTTGGGTGCATATATATTTATAATTGTTATATCTTCTTCTTGGATTGATCCCTTGATCATTGTGTAGTGTCCTTCCTTGTCTCTTGTAACATTCTTTATTTTAAAGTCTATTTTATCTGATATGAGTATTGCTACTGCAGCTTTCATTTCTCCATCGAATCTGCGTAAAATCCTTGCTGGGTAGAGTAATCTTGGTTGTAGGTTCTTCCCTTTCATCACTTTAAGTATATCATGCCACTCCCTCTGGCTTGTAGAGTTTCTGCTGAGAAATCAGCTGTTAACCTTATGGGAGTTCCCTTGTATGTTATTTGTCATTTTTCCCTTGCTGCTTTCAATAATTTTTCTTTGTCTTTAATTTTTGCCAATTTGATTACTATGTGTCTTGGCGTGTTTCTCCTTGGGTTTATCCTGTATGGGACTCACTGTGCTTCCTGGACTTGGGTGGCTATTTCCTTTCCCGTGTTAGGGAAGTTTTCGACTATAATCTCTTCAGATATTTTCTCGGGTCCTTTCTCTCTCTCTTCTCCTTCTGGGACCCCTATAATGTGAATGTTGTTGTGTTTAATGTTGTCCCAGAGGTCTCTTAGGCTGTCTTCATTTCTTTTCATTCTTTTTTCTTTATTCTGTTCTGCAGCAGTGAATTCCACCATTCTGTCTTCCAGTTCACTTATCCGTTCTTCTGCCTCAGTTATTCTGCTATTGATTCCTTATAGTGTATTTTTCATTTCAGTTATTGTATTGTTCATCTCTGTTTGTTTGTTCTTTAATTCTTCTAGATCTTTGTTAAACATTTCTTGCATCTTCTCGTTCTTTGCCTCCATTCTTTTTCCGAGGTCCTGGATCATCTTCACTATCATTATTCTGCATTCTTTTTCCAGAAGATTGCCTATCTCCATTTCATTTAGTTGTTTTTCTGGGGTTTTATCTTGTTCCTTCATCTGGTACATAGCCCTCTGCCTGTTCATCTTGTCTGTCTTTCTGTGAAGGTGTCAAGGTTTGAACTTTAAACATTCATCTCATTTTAGTATAAAGTGTTTTGTTTACCAAGAAGTTAAGTAGACTTTCTTATTACCTGCATAACAAGTTAATTTAGAAGGGAAGTATCAAAGCATATGAGTCCTTGTTAAATAATAGTTTCCATTGCTGGTCTTTTCTGTATCTTCCACAATACCTTGTATAGTACTTTCCACATAATTGGTATTCATTAATATTTGTTTTGCAGCTGAGTTGGAATGTCATGTGCATTTAGAGTTAGAAGGAATCTTAGATTATTTAATCTAACCTCTCATTTGAATCTGGACAGCAACTGACAGATGATCCTGTTGGGAAGCTCTCAGAGAGTTCTCAATTATTTTGACTACTTTTATTCAAGTTCTATTCTTTGAGGGCATTACAGACTAGTCCTTTTTTTACATGATGTCTTTTAAATATTTGGGTAGTACCTGATATTTTGACATTTACTACATGATACAGTCTGTGCTAAACATTTCTTCAAACTAAAAGAATGAAAATTTTTGTTAAGAATTATGAATTGCATTTAGTAGCCTTCAAATCTACCATACCACAATCTATGTACAGTTAGTCAAATCCAACAGCAATTCATTTTTGCAGAATCCATGAAGCAGGGCAGAATTCCTTTCTGTTAACGGTAAGATACCTACTTAGCTCTTGTAAGCTGATACTTCATTGCAGTCCATTTCTAACCACTGATATGTGATGAGGAGCATCCAGAGAATTATATAGAAATGATTATAAAGAAATGATTTTGATTTGGTTTCAAAGGACGTTAAATAGAAAAACACAAAACCATAAAAATGATAAGAATATACGTACATACTTTTCCAAAAGTCTGAATGGAGAAGTTCTCAAGAACAAGTAATTTGTTTCCTGTGGCAGAATGGAGGAAGTTACTTTAAAAAACAAACAAAAAACAAAATCCTGTCTCCCTCCCCAAATTTTGCTAGAACAGAGAACAGTAATGTATACAAAATGAATACACCAGGATAATGTTGGTATTCAGCATGGCTTAAAAATTGCACATGCTTTAAAAATTATGAAACATACAGAGTGGAGTGTTAGTTCAAATATTAGTTCTAATGGCTGTTTCACTGGCTTAGTTCATTGATCACAAATGCAATGTGTTAGTCACAAAGTTTGAGAAAGTATTATGTTTTAAAAGGCCATTTGTCTCTTCTGTGATTTCAAGTTTATATAACTTCCTTTTAAATATATATGATGGTCCTATATAGTAGTTAAGATCAAATGACTACAGTATTGCTTTTTGTACTGTTACAGCAACACATTTTAAACACAAAAACCACATCAACAGTGATGAAATTTAAGAAAGAAAACATGTGTTTGTTCTTGTTTGGTTTTTTTGTATGATCATGAGATCAATAAAGCCTTAAAGCTTTATTGTGATACAGTAATGTAAAATGAAATATCATGGCATACATATGGGGCCAAATACTAAAAATTACATTTTAAGCTTTATACCTACCAGCTGCCAGCATTTACTTTCTGTATAACTTTTTATGTCTTTCATTTTAAGTGTGGGAGTCAAGTGCTCTTACTTTTCTTTTTCTATTGTAGCATTTTGACTATAACTGATTTAAACTAAGAAAAGATTGCTTTAGTCTAATATATCAAAGAGGACTCCAAATTTCAAGATTTCATTTTTCTTTCACAGAAAGGAAAAATGTACATAACTGTAGACTTTCTTTCTAGACATTTCTGGATCCTTACCCTTTCAACATCTTTTACCTGCTGAGTCTCAGAAATGAGTAAACCATAGCCCTGCCCTTGAGGATTTTATAGACCTCTAAGAGAAATAGATCACTAGGTCATTTAAACAGATGATGATGGTGGTGGTGGTGGCTGAGAAGGGTGGGCCTGGCCCAGCTTTGGGTGGTCATCAAGGACAACTTCCTTCAGCAGTAACGCTAGGCTGAGGCAGGGAGGTGAATAAGTTAGCTGAGGAAAGGAGCAGCAACAGAGAAGCCTACCCTCTTCATATACATTAGTTTGCCAGTGCCTTTGAAAATGCAACATGCAGAACATTGCCTTTTTGTTCTATGTCCAAGCTATAGGATTGTTAAGCAAAACAGCTAAATTCAGAGTTAGTGGAAATGACTAGAAGTCTTCCTCTAGGTTTGTGTTTTCCAGACTCAAGAACTCTGACTGTGACAGGGTTCTCATACCCTAGACTGAAAAATGCTGAATGAAAAATCTAATACTCTTATTTTAGGTGATTACTTGGTGCCAGTATGGCTTTAGACTCAGAAGTAAACATGGGCACCGACATCAATATGGCATTACTTGGTTATAATGTGGTTCAGCATATTCTCATATACAAAATAAAATGGCTTTTAATAAGACATATTTTTAGGTACCAGAATAGGTTTACTAAGAATTCACAAACCTTCAGTTAAGTTGTTCTATAATTTTGTTAGTAGGTGGTGTTCAGTTTATTGACTTGCACTTTCTGAGCTCCACTTACTGGAAATTGATATAAATGAACAAATAAAAATTCAATAAAAACAACAAAAATAGTGAGCACTATTAGGTAGATGAGTAGTAAGACATAGTTCTGCCTTTATGAAACTCAGACTGCTGTGTGATACATGGAAACAAAGGAACAGTTATGGATGTGATATTACAAAACTGTGAAAGCCTTGTAGATTCCCAACCTTTTAGAACTTCCTGTTCATCATAATTTCTCAAACATTACTGACTGAAGTTCTGCAACCATAATCTTAAAGTTGTCTTTGACAATGAAAAATATGGAGTGAGAACTAGAATTTTTGAATTGTGTCTTTCTAGGTTGGGAACTTCTTGAAGATACATCTTGTATTTCTGGCACTTTACATGTAGTAGACACCTTATAAACCTCTTTTGATTGGTTGACTAGTCATGAAACAGTTACAATGTTTCTTTGAATGTCTATCTTGGAAGACTTCCTCAAATGTGAAACTTCTGTTAAATTGTATCTATTATTAGAATAAGACCAGTGCCCAATTACTTACCTTGTTAGAAGAAATCTCTGTTTTTGTCCTATTTTCAACACCAAATGCCAAATGAAGGGTGGGGTTCTGCAGGCGTAACTTTTTTTCTTCCAATCTTTATTTTAGTAGAACTTTCATTTTGCGATTATCTCATTCTAATCAATTATTTTATCCTTAATTATTTACTAAAAATTATAGAACATAATCTAGTTCCGTATTTCAGATAGGAGACTTGCATCTTACTAAAAACTGATTAAAATAGTAATGAAATACATTACTAGATCCTTTTAAGGGATATTTCATATTATCCATCATTTTATGTTTAATAAGAACCTATAATCATTGTAAATTATGTGATTAGTCTCTTTATTTTTTCCCACATCAAGTGTGGAGTCTGTAAAACAGTGATTTTCATTCTGGATATTTTGAAACTGCCACTGCTTTGATTTAGTTTTGGTTAAAATATTTAACATATCTTAATTTTAGTTTATATTACTGTAAAGTCTGAGATTTTCAGTTTACTTGTTTATAAAAATGCTCTTAATTTCTTTTTCTGCCGTTTCCTCATTCTTGGAGTCTTTCTTATTTATTTTATTTTTTTGGAGTTCTTATTTTATCTATGTAATTGGTACTTTTATAGAAGGTATAGGATTTGGAAAACTCTCCTTTGTTTTCTCTAACACTACTCTTTTTGTAGTTTTCTTCCTATTTCTTTAAATATCTTCCCTTTCACTTCCTTCTCTGCCAGTCATTATTTAAATGTTTGCTTTCCCCAGGATTCTCTCCCCAATTACATCCTATTTTTCTTTGACGACCTTAGCTACTCAAACTAGTTGCTTTTGCTATCATTTATATGCTTTTGGTTCTTAAATTTATATTTCTAGTCTAGATCACTTGCCTACTACAGGATGTCCCACTTTCAGGTTTGTAACCTCAAGTTTAACATGTGCAAAATAAAATTTATTCTCTTTTTGATACTTCCTCCTACCCCCAAATTTGTCTTCCTCTGTTCCTTATTGGACACCACCATCCAACCACTTGTCCAAACTACCCTGTCTGTTCCTTTTGACTCCTCCCTCTTTGTACCTTCTAAGTTCAGTTGGTTTCCAAGTCTGCTTCCTACAAGTTTGTCTAGCCATTTCTCTCATATTGCAGAACTTTATGTTTGTTTGCAAATTAAAACGACACTCTTGTTCTTAACATGTGGCTCTCTCCACCTAGAATGATAATCCTCCCCCCTTTGCTGAATTCCTACTTCTTCTTCAAGACTTAGTTTAGTTATTAGTTCTTGCAGGAAGGTTAGGGCTGCACTACTGTTCTCCTATAGCAATCTCTTCTGTCATAGCTGTTGTCACATAGAGTTATAATTCTCTTTGTATGTGATTATCTTCTCTTATCAGACTATGAGCGCCTGAAGGCCAGGGACTGCGACCTGTATTTGTCTTCCCTGCATTTAGCCTAGTGCCTGGGGCATGGCAGGTCTCATGAAAACCTTGCTGAAAGAATTAATGTGATTGTGTATGTGTTTTTTCCAATTAGATATATTTCTGTTGATTTTAAGACTGTAGCAGTTGCACCCTTGTTCCCCTCTGAATTTGGAACCAATTGAGAGAAATATAAATATCAGGCTGATAAAAGTCAAAATATGAGCTTTATTATTAGTAAAGCTGGGTCAGAAAATATGGTTTGACTTTTGTCTATCATCAGGCTTCCCACTTACTTTCCATCCAAATCTAGACTTTCCAACGATGTGTCTAAGGGACATTCCAGGTTGGCAGAGCAAATGCACTTACCAGCCTTCTGCAAGGAAGGACACTCTGAGTTAGACTTCTGGGTAACCCCCTAGTGGCCACGTAGAGACAGCCTTCCAGGACCAAATATACTGATCACGAAGAGGCAGAAAGAGTGACTTGCAGAATGCAGATTTGAAAGAGAAACCTTTGCGAGTGCACTGTTCATTCATTCAGCAAATAGATATGCACTCTCCCTATGTGCCGGGCAGTGCGTAAGTGCTAGGGATACATATCCGGAGCTTATGTTTCAAGGCACGCTCAGTTCCCTTGTCCAGACTCACCAGTAAAATAAGTCACTCTTCCTCCTTATAATAGAAATTTTCTCTAGGAAAGGTAGGTCAGGAGAATAGAACAATTTTTCCAAACTGTAGAGCTCATTCCTTAGCTATTGCATGTAAAATAAATTCCAAGGACGGATAATTTTAAGGACAAAGTGGCATGAAATACAGAGAAGCATACCAGAGCAGTCTTTTAGGAAAAGGGGAAATTTCAAAGTTCTGGTCGTATTTTAGAAAATCATGTGCAAAGTCTGACCATGATAATTTGTTTTCCTTTGCTCCAGTACTTGATTTAGGATTTTAAAGGCCATTTAGTGCCTCACCCTGATTTGTCTCCAGCATGGGTCTGCCAAGTATTCACTTAACGTAAGTTGTTTAGAAAATCTAGTCCACAGGGAGGTATGGTGGTGGCATCTCACAGTGATGGGGAAGTTCTAGAGACCTCAGCCACGAATACTAGTGCACTGTTGGCAGTGAAGTTCTGTCAGGTCAGTATCTTCTGTGACGTTGTTTCCAAATGCCCCAGTATTTGTCATCTCTGTCATTCATTTGGTCTCATAAATGGTGCTTTATATGATTCATTTATTGTAATGTATTAGATGAACTTAAGATGCCGCCGGTATTATCATTTTGTATCCATTGCGTAAGTTAGGTAGTAAGTACAATGTCCTGCGTACCTCAAGTACACAATAAGAAAAAATCATATACGTAGTTCTTTAAATCATTATGCAAGGGGAGTGGTTCTTGAGAACTTGAATGGTCATGGTAGGAAGCGGGGGTTATTTCTAGAAATAGGAATTCTGGTATCCCATCTCTAGGGACTGACTCAGAAGGTCCTGGCTGGGGCCAGGGAGTATTCAGTTAAAAACATATATTCCAGGAGATTGTTTTTCAGATGGCTCATAGAACCCTAAGGAAAGCATTGTACTATGGAAACACAGTTTACTTAGGTAGGATTTCTTATGAGAGTCATAAACACATTCACATCGTAAAAGCAGAAGAGTTGAGAGTGTTGTTTTAGTTAGGGAAGTTGAGGGTGTTCTAATTGTTCCCTAGAGATAATGTTTGTGTTAAGAGTATGGTAGAAAAATCAGCGTAATTAGATATATATAATTCTACCCGGAGATTGAGGGTGAATTTGGTTACTTGCCATTATGGTTTTGTTTGCATATGCGTTTCGTTTTTAGTAAAGGAATAATCATCTTGTTTTCTGTAGTATTGATTTCTTACAATTTTGTTAGTAGTTTTTGTTGTTGCTTGATTTTTAAAAAAATTTTTTTAACATCTTTATTGAAGTATAATTGTTTTACAATGGTGTGTTAGTTCCTGCTTAAAACAAAGTGAATCAGCTGTACATATACATATATCCCCATATCTCCTCCCTCTTGCGTCTCCCTCCCACCCTCCCTATCCCACCCCTCTAGCTGAGCTGATTTCCCTGTGCTATGCGGCTGCTTCCCACTAGCTATCTATTTTACGTTTGGTAGTGTATATATGTTCATGCCACTCTCTCACTTTGTCCCAGCTTACCCTTCCCCCTCCCCGTGTCCTCAAGTCCATTCTGTACGTCTGCATCTTTATTCTTGTCCTGCCCCGAGGAAGAGAAAAACAAATACCGAATGCTAACACATATATATGGAATCTTAAAAAAAAAACAAAAAACAATTTTGTTATTTTTAAAGGTCTTCATGTTAGGAACCAGTTTTGTGCCTTATTCACACATCCCATCACAGTCCCTAGCTTCGTACCTTGACTGTAGTCGGCATTTTATAGAACATTAATTACAGATGTGCAGGGAATTCACCAGTTAATAACAAAAAATTATTACATCATTTGATATATTACGATTATAGTTATTATATACCAGAAAAATTAAAGCCAGGTAAACTCTGAAGTTATTATTATTTTTTTAACCAATGTTCTATGTTTCTTTTTTTTTTTCCTTACCTTTTTCTTTATCTTCCTTGGCTGGATTGTTGCTGCTTTTCCTCATTTTGTAGCTGTAACTGAAAACTTGTCTACTTTGTTTGATGCCTTTGGACATGTCCCAATACTCCGTCTAAGAGAATAAGGATAATCCTAGGTCCTAGGTTGCCTGTGACTGCCAAGATTTATATCACTGGTCCTGGCATAATTATTAATAGCATCCTGAAGTCACTCTAGAGATGCTAAATTACTAAGCATCCCTGGGCCTCAGAACCATCTGAATCAGTGATTTGCAAATGGAGTTCCTGCCTTTACTTATCCATAGAGGTCCTTCTGAGGCTCTGCAAGTTTGTCTTTGCTGTGTTAATGTTAGTGGCTCTTTCTGTATTTTGATTTCTAATGTGAGGATTCCTAGACCCTGAAGTTTTGTTGTCCTCTAACAGGTAGCACTACTAGCATCTTTATTTTTATTGAGAATTTTTGTGTTTTTTAAATGTGGAATTTTTAACTTATTTTAATCTTATTTTTGAAGTATACAATAGAAGGTTTTGGCTGTCTCAAGAAAATTTTGCCCTTTCAAAATGGATTCTAAATGGGTGAGAGAGAATTCTTGGGCCATTAGCTTATGTCTAGGCATTGATATAAGAAAAACAATTTTCAAGAACACATAAAAAAACAACATTCCATGGTGTTCCATGAACATTTGTTCATGTTAAGGGTTCTTTACAAGAAGTTCTAACTAAAGGGAAAGTTGTAAGTTCAGTTTCTTTTGTTCTTTTTCATAGTAAAGGAATTTAGATATACACTGATCTCAGTTTTTGTTTATCTTTGAAGAACACATTTTCTTCTTAATGTAAGATACTCCTGTACTCTTTGGCTAGCTTTGTCATATTACATAGTTACCAAGATTTGCTCTGAGAAGTGGAAAATAAGTTTTTGTACAAAGCTCCAAAGATTGGTTTGTTGAAATATACTACAGAGGTGGAAGCTGTTAGAGCCCTCAATTACTTTGCCAACTGTTTCCCTAGCTGGGTATTAAATCTCCTTTTGAAGATAAAGGATTTTTTGTCAGCTAGAGTTTTTGTTAGACTGTGTTTTAAATAGGACTCTTAAAACACATTTGTGCTTTAGGATTTTACCTTCTCAGTTACGTTATAAATTCTACATAGTCTGATTTGCTTATGCCCTTCTTCCTCTATCTTAATCATAATCCTTAAATTTATCTTTGACCATTACATAATTCTCTCTTCCCCCCAAACATATTAATTGTGCAAAATAATTATCAATATAATAGTCAGTACCATGGTGTGGATTCAAGAGGAAAGTTGTTGTTCACATGCTTTTTTAAACAATTACATATGGAGAAAATGTGATTCCTTTTGTAATTCTTAACAGTACTACTGACATTATCATAGAGGACCTTTAGTCAATATTTTATCTATTAAACAAAAAAGGGAATCACATACTATTTCAGTTTTCAGTTCTGCCTCATCTAATTTCTTACCTCCGGAGATGGGGACACCGGAGCGCTGTGTACTCCCTTCCAAGACCACCCCTGAGCGCACTTGAAGAAGGTCTGTGGCACGCAGAGTCTGGTCATATGGTCTTAGAAGTAGGGATGAACCATACACTATGTCCTAATGGTGGTGGGGACAGAGGTGTGAGTACTTTTTTTTTCCTGGTTGCAGCTCTGGTTTCTGCGTCATCCAGTGGATCCTTTCTTATTTGTTTTGCAAACTAAGCCAACATCAGATGAAATGAATAGAGAATTGTATTTCCTTATTTTAATGTTTGTGGTATTTTTTTTTTCCATATGAGGATTCCAAAAGGTTTTCAAATACAATCTTGCAGGATTAGATTTTCTAAAAACCATGATTATTCTGTATTTTATTGCTCTTGTCCTTGGATAACTCTACTGAGTAATATTTATTTTTTTTTCAGTTAAGTATGATAGTATACTGTAAAGTCTAGGTATAAATCTGTAAATTGACTGTAAGTAGGACAATGCCTAATATATTTTTTTCCTTTAAAATTGTGAGAGTGGGGGGAAAATGTGTTGAGTACAGACTGGTCACTAGTTGACGCAGCAAGAAGCTGTTTTTTCCCTACAGAGAGTATCTCAGAGTAGTTTTGTGAAGTGTGCAGAGTTTTGTCTATGTTATGCCTTTTGTAGAGGCAAGTATTGCAATGCAGTGGGAAGACAATCTTTTAAAAAAGAATTGGAGCTTTAATTCCATTTACTGCCTTTGTTGTCCTCTTTTCCATGAAGTTTGTGTGCCTGGGAATAAAGAACAAGTAGTGAAATTGAGAATGAAAGGAGAGAACGTATAGAATTACATGCGGAAAGAATCATGTAATAAAATACTCCTCTAATGGATTAGAATCCTTTCAAAAGGAACACTTTCCTAAAGATAAGACTATTTTGTTCCCATTTTGCTTTGACCCCTATCTAATTAGTCACCAAACCCTTTTGATGCTTCCTTTGTGCCACCTTCTATGTTCCTTCCTTTCTAAGCTCTGGGTCATTAGAAAACGCATTTTGGGTTTTCCATGCGCCGTCCTCCATAGTGAAACTTGCACTGTTCCACCTGCCTGTAATCATCCTCCACTGTCTTCAGTGTATCCTTATAGTTCAGTCTACTTGTTCTTCAGGGGGAGCCCTCAGCTCAAATCCCATGTCCTTCACAAAACCTCCCTTCATTTGACCTGGGAGTGCTTTCTCTCTTCTCTCAACTTCTGTGGCCCTATGGCCATGTGGTCCATTTGACATTAGATGTCCCTTGTCCTCCAGTGTTGTCCAAATCTTGTTTTAAATTTCAATTTTTAAACCTTTGTCTTTTCAAGTAGATAGTTACCTTTTTGATCCTCTGTGGCTCTTAACACAGTGCCTTGTACATGTGTTGAAGTGCAGGAATAACAGCCGTATTACAGGCTTTATATATGGTGTCTATATGTGTGTGTATGGTATATGTAAATCTACATATTAAGTGTTCGGTACTTGGAGGGATATGTGTGAGTGGGACTGTAATATTACTAAATCTTTTAATTGTATGAAGTGAATGTCTTGTTCTGACACTAACTGAATGAATAACTTGACTTTTAATTTTAACCTTGAAGAGACTATATGTGATGCAGACTCTTTTAAAGGGCTTTGGATACCATAGAGCTCGAGGTCTTGAAGTAATGAATTTTTTAAATCTTCTAATAGAAAAACATGCTGTCTCTTTTCACCTTGATTACTGATAGCTTCCACTAGGCCTAAAAATAAAACATGAATTGTTTAAAGTGATTCGTTTGACATTGTCAGCTATTCGTTGGAGACATTATATTGTTCTGGCATTTATTTAGTATTCTGTGGTGGACAGTGTACTTTATCATTTTGATTTTTATAGCACATATCAACAGATATTAAATTCATTTTGTTTATCAGTGAACTTTGGGTCCACATTCATTTAGTGAAGGAACATTTTTTGTGAATGTCTGCTATATTCCAGACATGCACAACAATGAACAAAACATATGGGCTTTATGTTGGAGTGACTCATTTTCTGGGGGGAAAGACAGACATGTGTATAAATAAGTACAATAATTTGTTATAGATACAATGATAGAAATATCATAAAGACCAAAATCCAGTAATCATAGCCATTCCCATTTGAAAGTATGACACTTAGTAAGCCCTAAATATGCCAGAGAATTCCTAATGCATTACATGTTAGAATTAACAGAGATAATATAATTGTTTTGTAGAAGGTATAGATACTATTAATTTCTCCTTTAATAGATCATGAGACAAACCTAATTCAAAATCATACCGTTGGTTCCCATCATAAGATCTAAACATTCTTCAACTTCAGTGACAGTAACTTATTATTTTTGTTTTAGAGGGTAGCTTTTTCCCAAGTACCCAGTGCCATGATGGTGTTTAATAATAGACATTAATAGTTTAATTATTAATAATTTAATAATGGAGATATTACTATTTCCAGTTAGATTTAAATTATCATTGGTAATATAGTTAGTTGAAAGCATAAGTAACTTATTTTAAAAGGGGTCTTAATTAATTATCCAAACCCCCAGACTTACAAAGCTGCATAGGAAAGCAAATGTCATCACAAGCTAGGAGTACTCACTGGTGGACCAACCACTTAGATTACTGGCCCCATTAAGCAGAATTCTCCCCACACCCCTGTGTGCCCATGTACCCGATCCAATCCATGGCTTCTATCAGCTCAGCCATGAGGTTTTCTGTGCAGCTACTCAAGTCCTTCTGTGAATGCCTGTTGGATCAGGACGGGTTGGAAATTATTTCTAACACCTCACCATCAAAGAAGGAGGATGATAGAGGGCGATACATTTCACTCCTGCCTGAGGTGAGGACTAGGAGACACTGGTGAATCCACATGATGTCTTGGGTGTCTTTAAAGAAGAAATGGTTAATTTAGGGGGGCAAAATTTACCAAAAAAAAAAATTTACCGAAAGATTATATATATTATTATATATATATAATGTTTTTAAAGTGGCTTCTATATTCCAGGCAATTTTTATATTGATTTAGTACTCCTAACCCTGAGACATTGGTAGGATTTTTCTGTTTCCTGACTAAGGCTCCGAGAGCATTATTGAACAGATTGCCCCGTGAGCCTGTCTGCACACCACTGTAATATGCAGCTTGGCACTTTTTTTTTGGTCATAATTTTTCTCTCCAGCTATGCCCCAGTTCCATTTTCCCATAGTTCCGTTACCTACTTGAGACTTCCTGTTTCTCCTCCTGCTGTATCATACGTAGGGTTCTAAATTCCATATGCTACAGGAGGAGAATAGTGAGTTACCTTCTCCTTTATGTGTTAGAATTAAATTTAAAGGAAGAATTCATATTTCTTAGACCTGCCAGTCGCTTGAGGCTTTCTTGTGATATGCTTAGCCCCTTTTTCCTTTGGAAAAGACGAGGTTGGGAAGCAGTTGAAAAGTGAGAAGTTTGTTGGAAGGGATCAGAAGCTAGGATGAGAAGGAATTAAAGGGATGCTTCAAGAAAAAAAATATAAGATAGGTTTATTTTCTTATTCAAACTATATGAAAATCTATATTTAGTAAACGAGCAATACAATACTTTAATAGTATCTTGTTTAAGCTGTTTGGCCTTGTCAGCAGAATTTGATAGGGATATTATCAAGTTCTCCATAGCTTTATATTTGATGTCAACTCGTTAGATAAGTTACAGTGTATTAGTGCCTTCTGCTAATTAATTACAAGTAAAGTGAGCTAGGCACTTCCTGGACAGTAGGTAAAAGGATCTAAGAGCAGGAAGATCAGCTAGAAAATCGTCTCTTACAACATGAAGGACTACGTTCAGGTACCTGCAGCTGAACTCGAAAAGCCTTATGAACTGACTTCAACAAGGGAGTCAACCACAGTTCTGTGCCTGAGTAGGTCCAATGATTTTATTTTACTTGTTCTTGTGGTGCTTATAAGTGCAGAATTGTCTTATTTAAAATAGAGTTATTTCTTTTGTGATTACTGTTACCACTCACTTTCACCTTGTATTACCTTCAGTATGTTATCATTTTATAGAAACCTGAGTAAATTGAAGCTTTCAAACCTAGTTTCATCTGTCTTCTCTATAGTTGGTAAGTTTTCATGCATAGTAAGTGGTCAAGAAGTTGTTTTTGTTTTGTTTCGTTTTGAACCTCCTGGAGAAGCTCACTGTGATTGTTTATTTCCCTCCATGGCAGTGCATTCCTCATCTGTTAGCCAGACCCATTCCTGCAGTCATGTTCATTGGTAATGGTCTGTGGAGAGCTAAAATGTTTAAAGTAATTTAGAAATTGTCTGGTACTTGAATTCAGAGTGGCAGTTACCCTTTAAAGTCATCAGATCTGGTTGGAATCTCAGCTCCTCTCCTTACCAGCTGTATGATGTGGGACAGATGGGCCTCCCTTAGCCTCTGTTTCCTCGTTTATCACACAAAGCTGGAAATAGCACCTCAGAGAGCTGCCGTAGGAGTAAATGAATGATGCTGTAAAGTACCTAGTGTGGTGCTGCACACATCACGTTCAGAAAATAGCGGTTACCCCACTGGTTCTCCTCTTGTTACTGAAGGCTTGTTGTGAACCACGTATAAAATTTGTTGGATTTTTAGATGATTAATTCGCAGCAAAGGTGTTCACGTTGTTGGCAATACTATCTCAAGGGCCCTCAAGCACCTCTGCTTACCCCGATTGTAAGTACTTACAGCGTTACTAGTAATAACTACCATTTTATTGAATGCTACTGTGTATTACACCCTTAATAAGAACTTTACATATAGTTTTATTTCATTTTCCCAATAAATATGAAGAAGGCGTTATTACACCCATTTAACTGATAAGGAAAAGTAGGTAAAATAAGAGAAGGTAACGTGCCTACCTAGCTGGACAGTGAGAGACCTTGGGTTCACCACAGTCTGTGTGACCCCAGAGCCCCTGCCCTTTAACCCCATGCTACCTATTGGGCATTTTGTCTTTTTACTCATCTGTCTCTCCCAGTACACCTAAGCTTCCTGAAAGTGGGAACTGGATATTATGTGTATTCCAAGTCCCCATTTTTGGAAGCCTCTTTAAACTAAAAGCAGTGTATAATATCAGAAAGTGTCAATGTGAGATGTAATACCTTATTAAGAATTCTTTCTTACCTATTGAAAATTACATAATTTACCATTCTGACAGGAAACTTGAAGCTTTGGGACTTGTTTTTCAGTTCCATTCTCTCTTTGCCATAATAGCAATTTGAATTTACTATATTTGGCCTTGTGTTAGTGATAGCAAAGTATTCATCCTAATCTTCTTATCAGGTTATAAGCTTCTTTCATCATTGCAATACCTAGCTCAGTGCCCTGTATAAGTTAATCACTTGATACGTATTTGATTTTAATTTATTTCAGTGTATTAATATTCATCTGAAGTATTTTTATATTAGGTATAGTTGACACAGAAATATGACTTTTGCTTACTTGGCTTTTACCCTTGTTTTTCTTTCTAGTAATCAGGCCTGTGTTTTGCTTTTGGACTTTAAAAAGAGTTCAGGTATTTTGGTGTTAGTCTGAAAAAAATTCCCTAATGGACTCTTTGGAATTTTTTCTTCTATTAAAGTAGAAAACATCCTGAACAATGTATAACATTTCACATTATCAGCATGTAGTGCCTGTCTATATATTGCTGAATTATTCACTGTTTTTTTTTAATAACAGGTTTATGAACTTCTCAAGGGCAGGGATCTTGTCTCTTACACTTTCTTGTATCTGTGGCATCTAGCCACAGATGGTGGCTAGGGACATAGCAGGTGCAGATGAAATATTTGGATCTTGATTGATTTGACCACTAATGTCTATGGGTTTGTGGAAAGAGCATGAGGTTTCAGAGTTAGACATTGGATTCTCACCCAGCCATTGCTGTTGAGTAAGTTACTTGGTCAGTTCTGCTACAGTTTCCACTCTTGTAAAGTAGTAATGATAATAATACCTAACTAATTTGCTGGAAATGTTAAATAATGTATGCACACTGATTTATGATGACTAAAGATGCTGTACATGTCTTAATTCTGTCTTGTTTTTATCAATATAATGGCTCCATTCTACGACAAATCTGGACTCAGTCTTGTATGTTTTGGCCTGTTGGGCACTTACTTGACGTGGTATATGACTGCATGCATGAGTCATGTATACTTCATGAGCAGAGTGAGGTCTGGAGAAGTTGTCTGTTGAATAACATTACTCAATAAGATAATAGAAGTCTGCTTAAGTCTGAGTTCTCTTAACTTCTAGCTTAAGTGTTCTCTCATACCATATTTTGGTTTCTAAATACATACAAGTACACACTTACACACAGACACACATACCCCAGTTTCATAAATCATGGGAAGAATTTTATAATGGCTCAAGACCAACATTCCCATTAAGTTATTAGTTTGTAGTACAAGAAAATGGATCCCTTCTACTTACATAGTCTTTCCAGAGAGCTGATGTGCCTTACCCAAGGTCATGTAGCCATTTAAGTGAAAGAATTGGAATGAACCCAGGTCTTCTAATCCAAATCCTTGACTCTTTCCAAGATGCCAACAACTGAAAATGTATAGAGCAGCCTTTGAGCATTTTTTGAAATTCCTGGACTTTCCCTCGATGTTGGTTCTCCCTCACTATTATGGTTCCTTTGTATGATGCATCATATAGATACAGGTGTTACCTGTTTTCACCAGCTATACTAGGAGCAAACTGCCATTTTAAGACCACTGTAGCTGGAGCTGAGTGGATTGGGCTGGGCAAGAAAAGTGGGGGTGAGGGAGGTAAAGGTAGGGGTAGGGGCTGCAGAGAGTAGTAGGAAATAAGACCAGAAAGGAGGCAAGGTGGGGTACCAGTTGTGTATATGCTTTATAGGATGAATTGGGTGGGTGTTACGTGGATGTGCGTGCATGCGTGCACACACACACACGCCCCAAAACAGTTTGAACGGTTTGGTTTGAAACTTTGGAATAATTCATTAGCATGTTCGTTTTGACCTGGTGTCTTTGGGGAGGGGAGGAGAAATTTAACTTTTTCACTTCTTCATTAATAATTGAATTTGCATGCCTTTTTCTATTTCTGGCGGTTTGAACTTTCCCCCTTTATTTGAAAGAACCCATAAATATTCAGCAACTAGAATTCCTAGGTCGGGTTACAGTACGATTAATCTCTGTACTTGGTGATTTTATTCTCTTTGAACAGGAGTGTGTTGCTGCTGTTCTGCTTTGCGTCCTCGCTACAAGCGCCTGGTGGACAACATCTTCCCTGAAGACCCAAAAGTAATTTGATCTGCATCTACTGCTCCTTCTCTTTGCTGGCCCATCCTCCCCCCCGCTGACCTCCCTAAAGGTTTCCCTAATTTCATTTCTCTACTTTTACTCCCAAATCTCATCATGTACACTACTATTTTTATACTACTCTCCTTTTTTTTAACCTTTAAATGATCCATGCTTACTTGTCTTGTTTTCAGATTCTTTTCTTAGATTAAGCATAAATTCAGAATGCTGGACGGATGATGTTCTTTAGTCTGTATAGTCCCTCAATTTAAGTAATACCAAAAATTTATGAACTAGTGTCAGATCATTTGTATGAAATGCCAAGAACACAGCTGTGAATACAGACGTGGTCTTCTGCTCTCACCAAGCTCCTAGACAAGTAACTTGGCAATTACAATATTGTGTGAAAGAATATGCTGTGATAGAAAAATAAGTACAGGGTACTGCTGGAGTAGGTAGGAATGATATCTAATCTGGGCTTGGGAGAAGAAAGGCCTGAAGGAAATGAAATCTAGGCTAAGATCCAAAGAATAAATAGGGTTGGCTACACAATTTTCAGAAGAGAATTGAGAAGTAAAGGGAGAATATTCCAGGCAGAGTTTGTTCTCTTTTTACTTAAGTGCTTTTAAATTTTTCATAAAAGTTACTTTATTGTGGAAGACGACTGGTTTCAAAGCAATTGTCTTTGATTGATTTTGTTTGACACTGTCTTAAATTTTCCAAGACTCCTTTAGTCTAGTGTTAAATGGATAGGAACAAAAAAATGTTACATGGGTTTGATTTCCAGAAGTTGCTTTATTTTAAAATGTAGCCAACTCTAGAAACCTTTTGGTTATCTTGATATTAATTTATGAGATACACCTCATTTTTAATCAAATCTGATTTAAATATTCAGCTATTTGTAGGAGGCCTGTCAATTAAATATTTTGGCTGCGAGATATCCTGGATAATTTATGGCATATAAATAACTCTAAGATATGGTACCTGCCTTTAAGAAGCTTTCCATCCATTTGACTGAAATAAAGCGGAAGCATACTAAATATTAAATCACAATGCATAAATCAGTAAGTAAAATGTTAAGTAAAACAGGTGGTAAAGTTTCTGCCTTTGTATCAGGGAGGTATCACATGGGTTGGCAATCTCTGTGAAGCATTCTCAGAAGAAATGCAATTTGCTGAACTTTGAAGGATGTACACCATCTGGAGAAGCAGAGATTAGTCTCTTTGTTGCCAGCAAGAGAAAAATCATGGTAAAGTAAGAGATACATTTGAGAACAAGAGCCTTCAAATGAAGGTGCCTATAGCCTAATTGAAGTGTAATGAGTGATAATTGTACACAATTCCTGATTGGAAGTTTCAGAAGTATCATTTAATAGACTGAATATTCAGATCATTTTCTTAAGGAATCTGGAACATATGATTACTGAAGATAAGGTGGAGCGCAGATTATGGAGGAATGTGAATGACAGACAAGGCATCTACTTTATGCCCTGTAACTTACAGGCAGTAAGGGAGCTTTGAACACTTTTGTTCATGGGAGTGGTGGCAGGTAAATTAGAGAATGGTTACAGAAAGAATCTTTATTTTTGCCAAGTATTTAGATAAGATTTACTTAAATAGCAATCTGTAAAATAAGGTTTAAGGAAAAGAAAAGATTTACATGAACCTTGCATACATATGGCAACCATAAACCCGATTGACTACATTTCTTATTTTTAATTTATTAAACGAGCAAATCTTGTGGTATATCCAAAACGCAGCCAACTGTAGGTTCCCACAG
This sequence comes from Eubalaena glacialis, assembly GCF_028564815.1. NCBI lineage: Eukaryota > Metazoa > Chordata > Mammalia > Artiodactyla > Balaenidae > Eubalaena > Eubalaena glacialis. The sequence continues at coordinate 79,896,450 of NC_083732.1, forward strand.
TGCAGAGGTCTACGTGTCATAGTCCTGCCTTCAAAGAGTGCTCGAATGAGGGGAACAAATAACCAAACCTTTTCTTATAATTACTAAAATATATTCTATGCCTTACGTACTATATGCAGTTAATTGAGCTATTTTTCTGTAAAGGAAGGTGTTAGAATAATCCATTGCTTGTGAAAGCATATTTAAATGCTTTTCCTAAATGGGGCATTTATTTAACTTTTTGAAAATTCTGCATATCCAGAATGGTGATTAGCTCTTAAGAGGCTATATCCAGGAAGGTTCAGCATAAATATGGATTAATTACCAATCCAAAAAGGGGAAATGTGATGCAGGCAACACTTAGAAATACAAAAAATAAGCATGAAAATATAGATATAAATATAACCTATTTCACTTGTTTTTTTAATTTTTATTTTTAGGATGGCCTTGTTAAAGCTGATATGGAGAAATTGACATTTTATGCTGTATCTGCTCCAGAGAAACTGGATCGAATTGGTTCTTACCTGGCAGAAAGGTTGAGCAGGGATGTTGTCAGACATCGTTCTGGGTAAGGAAACTAATTGCTGCTAATATAGTATCTTTGGAAAATTCTTCCTAGGCTAAATCATCCTATAAATTATTTTGCCATCTAGTCAGGGAAAGATAACATATGGAGAATAGAACATTGTAATATCATATAAGGAAATGTGTAATATCAAATAGATGCTGTAGCTTTTATTACTTTCCTGGTGGTCAGGTTTAAGAATAAACTCATGTTACTTAACAGAGTTGTTTAAGTATCCATTAATTTTTAAGACTTCCCTAATGGAAATAGTAGAAATTGATTCCCTTAGTCTGTCAGCACAGTACTGTAATTTAAAAATCAGTCTCAAAATTGAAAACTATCAGAAATTCTGTTAACGAACTGATTTTTATCACACCTCCAGTTTTACCTATCAGAGGAGCAATAAAACAGAGCTATGTTAGGCTTAAGGTTCAGAATACGTAAGCATGCTGATTTGACCTGTGCTAGCTATACATCTACCTATAAATAAAGGTCTACCATCTTAATCCATTCTCTGTGCTTGAACAGCAGTAACTTTGCAGTTTGGTTTATAAATACTTTTCCATATTGTCATTTTATGATACTAGTTTCTTAGAGTATTCCTTTCTCCAAGTGCTATACTGGCTTTCTCTACTTCTGCATTGTTACCATTTAGAGCATTTGATACAAATGTGAGTCTTGATACAAGTAGTTTTTATAGTTGACTGTTCAAGCAAAGTTATCTAAAGTCTGAATTTTAATTTTTAGTACAGGCTTTAAAATCTGGTGAATTATATGGTAAAATGTATGATACCTTTCCTTATAATATTGCTGATACTGTTTTATATACTCATATTTACAAATACAAATAGATTATGTTAGAAATTTAGGCACATTTCTTATAATAACTTTTGGGTTAGATGCAAAGAAATGTGGTTAAAAGCCTGGAAAATGGAGAATATCTGTGTTTACAAAAAAATTCACATGAAGGTAATGTTAAAGAAGCTCTGGAAGAGTTTTTGGTGAGCAGGAGAAAATGGGGTAGTACAGTATAGTTTCTATATACTTCCACATGAGGAATATTTTATAATCTCAAGATCATTTGTGTTGTGTGAAGATTAGGATCTCACTTAGAAGCTGCTAAATTTGCCTTTCTGTGTTCTGTGCGTTTAAATAAACTTATTTTAATTATCCCTATGAAAGTGATTAGGAGAATTAAGAGAGCTAGAGATGTGTTGACATTATTTTTCTCTTATATTTAGGTATGTTTTAATTGCTATGGAGGCATTGGACCAACTTCTTATGGCCTGCCATTCTCAAAGCATCAAGCCATTTGTAGAAAGCTTTCTTCATATGGTAGCAAAGCTGCTGGAATCAGGGGAACCAAAGCTTCAAGTTCTTGGAACAAATTCTGTGAGTAAAACTATTCTCTAATTTTAAGTTTAATTAGCATAACTTGGATTAACTCTTCTTAGAGCGTCTATCTGGTAGAAGCAGATGCTCTGGTCAGGGCATTTGGACAACCAGTACAGTGGTAGATGATTAGAACATTTTGTCTCTAGCTTTTATTGTTGCTGCTTGTGAAATCTGGGGTGTTAACCAATCATAAGGAACAACAGAAACTCAGTTGGCCATAAATAGAAGGTTTTTCTTTTCCCCCCAGGCCTTCTTACACTACTTCTGAACTATCTCTGCTAACAACATTCATTTTCTTTTATCCGGAACCATAGTTTGTTAAACATGTATGGGGTTGGGGAAGGCATATCTAATAAAGAAAATAAAATACAGTGATAACCTTTCTCCTCTTGTCTTTAGTTTCATTGTATAACCTTCAGTCATTCGGTTCCAACTTCATCTCTGAGGAAGCTTTCAGGCATTCAGCCAATCTATATGTTCCCATCCAGATTTTTATCAACAAATAACAGAGTCATGTACTACCTGCTACTGTTTATAGATAACTATTTTGTGGTTAGGAAGTGTAGGGGGTGACTGACAGCATGGATTCTAGGGTTCGACCGCCTTTCTTTGAATTATGCCTATGCCACTTTCTAGCTGTGTATCTTGGGCAAGTTACTTAACCTCTCCTTGCCTTAGTTTTTCATCTGTGAAATGAGGATAGTAATAGTACCGATCTTGGCACTCTTGTTGTGTGATATGAGTTAATATAAATAAAGTTCTTAGAGCAGTGTTTGGCACTGTTAGTTATTGTTGGTAGTAATATAATGTTTTTCTTTTTTTGAAACAAGAGTATGTAAATAAAATCCTCATTAAAAAGCCCTTAATATGATTTTGTCCATTTGTTTCAGAGGGAAAATATTGGCTATTTCCAAGTGCAGTTAGGTGGTGTGACAGGCTCCATTTCTGGCAACGTAGCTACTTATGCTTCTCCTGTTTCCTTTACATTTAGGTGAGGAAAGTTTAGGGGAAATTTTTTTTATAATTTTATTGAAGTATAGTTGATTTACAATGTTGTGTTAATTTCTGCTGTACAGCAAAGGTCTGAGTTATAGATACATATATATATATATATGTTCTTTTTCATATTCTTTTCCATTACGGTTTATCACAGGATATCAAACATAGTTCCCTGTGCTATACCGTAGGACCTTGTTGTTTATCCATCCTATATATTAGGGGAAATGTTTTAATGGCTGTGGGGGAAGGAGTTTCAGTGTATATCTCCAGATGTTTCTTTACTTCAAGCCAGCAATGCCATTAGAATTCCTTTAATGACTCATTTGGGAAAAAGACAAAATTCTCCAGTTACCTACTTTGATTTGAATGAATTGTATTAAATGAAATGCTATATTATCTTGACCAACATTATTTATATAGTATTCCCTGGAAGTCTGATTTTAATTTCTTAGTGGTGCTAAGTTGTCAAACATTGAAAATTGAATATTAAAAAAATATTGTCAAACATGACTGGTACTGATTTAGTGCTTCTGTATTTATTAGTGGTCTTTGTACATTTTATTTTAATTTGTTGACATTTGCCACTTTGTGCTGATGCTGACTCAGTGTAACAGTACATGATTTATTCAGATTCTCCTTTGTTTTAGAAATTGTGCTAGGTACTTTTTATTTTTACCCTTTTTTAAAATTGTGAACTATTTCAAATATAGAAAAGTATAGAGAATAATAGAGCATACCCGCATAAACACAGATTCAGGCAAGAAAAATGTTAAGTAGTTAATATATCAATAAATGATAATACATAATAATTATTGTTATAAATAATAATACATAATAGTAATAAATGTTAACACTCTGCAACATTGGTTCATGTTTTTTAAAAGAAATAATATAGTATACGCTAGATACTTCGTATACATTATGTCATTTAATTCTCACAAAAACCCTTCAAGCTTAGAAGTATTATTCCCATTTTACAGATGAGGAATTGAAGCTAAATAACATGTCCAAAGACATAGTGAAATAATGGTGTTATATAACAGGGATTCAGTGCTAGGCCTTTCCTACTCCAAAACTTGTGTTATATAAATACACTGTCATTTTTGTGGATTAGAATCTAGGAAAAGCAGAGGTTACTTTCCTTTTTTTCTTCCTCTTGTATTCAGTTGATCCATCTCACTTTTCTGAAGGCTATTGCTAATCTTAACCTTTTCTTTAACTACTTTTGACAGTTGTCCGTAGGGCCCAGTCATGAAACCATTCACTGCACTAAAGCAGTGATTCTCAACCGGGGACAGTTCTCCCCCCTCACTAACGCTCACTGGGCATTCGGCAGCGTCTGGAGACGTTTTTGATTTTTCACACCTGGGCTTGGGGGAGTGCTATCTAGGATGCTGGGCGTGCTGCTAAACATGCTATGCGTAAGGCACAGGACAGTCCCCGCGACAAAGCTTACTGGGTCGAAAATTTAATAGTGCTTACTGTGAGAAACTACATCTCAGATCACATTGCTGCTGCCTTTTGTTGTACCTTTTAAAACATATCTAGCTCTTCACTTAAATTTTTTTTTATTGGAGCATAATTGCTCTACGATGTTGTGTTAGTTTCTGCTGTACAGCGAAGTGAATCAGCTATACACATACATATATCCCCTCCCTCTCGGACCTCCCTCCCACTCCCGCACCTATCTGGGTCATCACAGAGCACCGAGCTGAGAGGGGGAGAAAGTAGCAAGGCCTTGTGCTAACTTTTGTTTGGTTCTCATTTGAACTTCTCAACAACCCTGTAAGTTAAATATTCCATTTCACAGGTCACATATTTTGTTAGTAAATCCAGGATCCAAATCCAGAGCCATCTAACAGAATCCATTCCTAATCTCTGCACCATACTGTCTCATTTTTTTCCACTCCTACGTATGATAAGAAGTCTATAATGATAATACCTTTCTTTTTATTGATTTATCTTAGCACAGGGTATATAGGTTTAGAATTTGTTAGAGAGCTCCCAGAGTTACAGGAATTAGAAGAGCTTTTCCATAAAATTGGGAAGGAAGATAATATTTTATGCATTGCCCTGGAACATAGCCGCACATGTTTTATCCTGTTCTTTATGCCAAAGGGCAATAGGAGAGGCTTCTGTAAATGATCACTCAGATTGTACTTGAGTATTTGTGACTTTCAACAAGTGAAAAGAGAATAAAGTGTTGCCTAAAAATTTTCTAGAACATTTAACATTTTAATGGCCAAATTTTAAAATTTCTGATTAATTTTTTTCTAATTTAATATGTGATTTTTGGTAGCAAATTTGGAAAATGTAAGAAAATATGAAAGAGTAAACAAGTTAAAGATACCTGTAATTTCAGTATCCAGAAGTAGTCCTTTAATATTTTAATTTCTTTTTAAAATATATTTTAGAAAATGGGGAACATATTGTATATACACTTGTATGTGTTTTTATCATTTACATTTTTCGAGCATTTCCTGGTGTCATTCAAAGTTTCTTTTTATGAAAAATACAAATATTTGGCTTAATATTTTCTGAAACTCTTCACATGTTCAGTGTGTAGTATGGGAATCTTGAAAATTGGAATCAAACCCCTGAACTGTAATGCCAGTTTCACCATTTACTCACAGTGTCATTTTGGGCAAGCGATTTAACCTCTGAATTTCAGTGTTCCTGTCTGTAAAATGGGGATAATGACACATTCTTTACAAGATTGTAGGAATGATTAAATAAGAAGTCATGTGAAAACACCTAGTACAGAATATGGTACAGAATAGGTAATGAATGTCAGTTTCATCTCTACCAGGTGTGGTATTTGTGGTCTTTTTCTAGATAATATGAATCATATGAAATTACAATTTAAAACAGATGACTTGGCTCTGGCTGAATTAATTTAAAATACTTTTAGTACCATAATTTTATTTTTTCAAATTTATTCTATGCTTACTTCAGTTTTGTTTCCAGGACAGCTTTAGGCTATTTTAGAAGTAATAAATTACCAAATAAATGAGAAAGCAAATAAGAAAAAAAGAGTACATATTAAGGAATCATATGGCTAGGTCTGTGACTCATGTAGGATATTTAAAATTTCCTAAACATATGGATATCTGTCTTTTTTTAATCTTTAGAAAAGAGGTAGAATAAATTTTACCATCTCAGTATTTTTTCTTCTCTATTGAGTTGGTTTTCTTCAGTTTAGGGCCCTTTTTTCTTGTCCCATCTCATTTGTATAAATATTGTTCATTCATGCGTTATGTAACAACTGTCAAGATTTCCTACCCGAGATTTAAGAAATAAAATTCCCTGAAGGTTTGGGCCTCACTGAGGTTGTCATGGAAACACTGTCAGCATCCAGGAAATGCAGAAGGGCTTTAGAATGAGAGCTCTTGAGAGAGTGAGCTCACTCAAAAGAGACTGCATCACAAAGTTATATTCGATGTTTATAATGCTATATTCTTGATTTTGTAAAGTTCATTATCAAAAACTTCCTTTCGTATATATGTGGCGTTATGATATTTCATATTTCGTTTGCTTTTTACTTGGATATTTCTTGTCGATGTATGTAACAAATAATGAATGAAAGTAAATGTGTTTGTTCCACACTTTCAAAAAGGTGATAATACATCTTATTGTTATTTTTTTAGTTTGTCAAATTTGCAAATATTGAAGAAGACACACCGTCCTATCATAGACGTTATGATTTTTTTGTATCTCGCTTCAGTGCCATGTGTCACTCCTGTGATAGTGATCCAGAAACACGAACAGAGTATGTACTGTTTTATGGTTTATAGTCTTGGAGTTATTTATTGATGAATATTGTATTTATATATTACATAATGATCACCAAAGGAGATGGGAAAATATATGCTTTATTCCTGAAGTACAACTTTTCATTGCTGTTAGAAGAACTGACTAAAGCAGCAAAATTGAGAGTGGTTTCCTAACTCAGTCAGAATAAAATGCAAAGTCTTTACTGTAACCCAGAATGCCCTTTAATGCTCACCATACCCCAGTGTTGGATCCTGTCATTTCTTCTTCCTTTCACTCTGCTCTAGTACATGGGTCTCCTCGCTTGCTTGAATACATGAGGCACACTTCTCCCCAGGGCCTTTGGACTGCACAGTGGTCTCTCGGCCTTACCTCACTTTGTTCAGATTTCTGCTCAAATGTCACCTTATCGTGAGAATCCTCCCTCAGCCACCTTTTATTTATTAATATCAACCCTTCCATCCCACTCCCAGTTAAAGCTTTATCTTCTCATATCTTGTTGTCTGTTTTCTCTCCTCTATGGAAGATGAACTCCAGGAGGGCAAGGGTTTTGTTTTGAGGACTGCTGTATCACTAGTACTTTGAATATTGCTGAGCACGTTGCCGGCTCTCAGTAAGCACGTTTTGAATGAATACATACATAAATTGAATGAATGAATGACTGTATGTTACGGGATCATTTTCTGACTGAGGTTGTCATGACAACTGATTTGGGCATTTTTAAACATTTCTTCTAGATACATCCTGGTAGTAATCTAGAATCAAATACTTATCTGCAAACACAATCGATAGATTGACATGTATATGAAAGTTAAAAATTAAATTCAAAATGACCCTGGTAAATGTAGTTTGAGCTTTACCATAATACACCTAAAAAGAAAGAAACTAACCCAAATTCAGAGTGTTGTCGTGGGCAGTCGATTGTCAAGATTTAGCATGTTTTGTGATTTTTACTTTTCTTTTAAAATAAAGGAATATACAGAAATGTAACTAGTTAGCTTTAAGTATGCAAGCTACAGTGTTGCTTTACGCAAACAAAAACAAGTGTAAAAGTTACTTAACTTGGAGAAAGAAAGCTGAGGGGTAATTTAATAGTTTTCAGATATAAGATTTATTTCTGTCTGAGATGCTGTTAGTATAATTTTTCCTTGGTATACTATAGGCTGTTTAGGATCCTGATGTTATTCCTTTATTACGAGTGTAAAGCCTTATAGAAAAATAGGGATAACTATAACTATCTTATAATAATAAATTTCCTGTTTCTCCCAATCACTGCTAAAGTCTCTTTTTCTCCCTAAAGGATATTCAAAAAATGTTTTATAAAACTGTTCCCTGTTCTCAGAAGCTGGTATTAACTTGTTAATGGGGCAAAAAGGTATAAAAATAAGCTAAATAAAATGGCAGGTTTTTTTCAAAGTTGTAACAATTTCGTTTTCTTTTAAAATACAGAAAATAATCCAGAAGATAGGGGTTTTTTGTTTCTTTGTTTAGTTTGTTCACATAGGCATTTCCCAATTTTTGGTTGAGGTGGTGAATTTCACATATAAACCAATGTATGTGAAAAGTGTTTATGATATTATAGTACCTATGAAAGGATGCATTTTAAAAATTCAAAAATTTTACATAGGTATCTGATTTTTAGGTTTTAGCGCCCTCTAGTGAAAAATCTTGTCTTTTGAACATGTATTTTCGTAACATTTTTCAATTTACAAAAAAGAAACTTGAAATCTTCTGTACACAAATGAAAGGTGGTACTTTGCCTTAATTCTTTATTATATAATATTTGATATTCCAAAATAACACTTCATTTGAATCACTGTGAAACAAATGAGTAAACTAAAATGCTTTAAGATACTTAGAGGGCTTGATTTTTTTTCCTGCTTCGTTTTTAGTAAAAGCCCTTTGGGTTTTCTTCAGGACTATTTATATTCCTTCTTAGGTTCTAACTTAGATAATTATTATAAATCCCTCTATTTTTAGCAATACACTGTCAAGTAAAACTTAGGGGGCATGGCCAGTAGGAAATGGGGCTGATAACTGTTAAGATTTTCTTAAAATATTTGACTTGCAAATACTACCTTTGTAGTAATGTTAGGCTTGCCCACTTGTGATAGCTGCAGAAGAGATTTTCAAGACTTTCTTTTTGCTGTAGAAAGCAGCATGAATAAGACACAGCTTTGTAAAAGGCAAAATTTGTCTCCTAGTTCACTTTCTCACCTGTTCAGCATCATGTTACCGCTGTATCCCATGCTCCACCTGCTACTACTGAATGCCTGCATTACTTCCCAACGGGTTTCTAAGCAGTATCACCCTCTTCCCCACATCTTCCATTCTCTAACCCTATTCGCAGCTTTTGGAAACAGTGCTGGGTAAGCTGAGTAAACTTCTAATGGTGACTATTTCAGGTAGTAACAAAAAAGGAGGGTAAGTAACAATCAAATTTGGCCAGAATGAAGGTGTTTCGGGGCAGAGGGGCTACTGTGTTAGCTCTGCTCGCAAGATTGTTCTTCCCCAGATTTTATATACCGTTTTCTAATTACTTTTCTTCTCATCCTTGAACCGAATAGATTTTATTTTTAAAGAAGAATGAGGAAGAGCTTGAAGAAGTTGAGGGCTGTGAATTGGGAAGGGAGGATAGGGCAGCATTCTCTCACAGTATGGATAAATTTTAAGTCCCATATGCACACAGTAATGTATACACATCGGGACACACGGATGTATATGTGTATATGTACATGGCTCAGGTTATCGGCACTCCATTTTGATAGTTCTCCTTTGTCATACCTTTTAAGGAACCAGCCTCATCTTCCATCTAGGTGGACTAAGGGAGGTGAGAGGTTCTCAGGGAGAAACAGTGAATGAAAAGTCTGCGGACGCATTAAGGGTGTTCAGGAACAGTGAAATAAATCCTGTTCTCACTCAGCTGCTGAGACTTCTAGGCAAGAAATGGGAGAGAATCTGGTCCACGCTGGTTTGAATTATCATCATCCTCTTAGGAAAACCTAATTCTTTTTTTTTCATTTTTTAAAAAATTTTACTGAAGTATAGTTGATTTACAATGTTGTGTTAATTTCTACTGTGCAGCCAAGTGATTCAGTTATACATATACATACATTCTTTTTCATATTCCTTTCCATCATGGTTTATCACAGGATATTGAATATAGTTCCCTGTGCTGTACAGTAGCACATTGTTTATCCATTCTATATATAATAGTTTGCATCTGTTAATCCCAAACTCCCAATCCATCCCTCCCCACCCCGCTTGACAACCACAAGTCTGTTCTCTGTATCTGTGAGTCTGTTTCTGTTTCGTAGATAAGTTCATTTGTGTTGTATTTTAGATTCCACATATAAGTGATATCATATGGTATTTGTCTTTCTCTTTCTGACTTAGTTCACTTAGTATGATAACCTCTAGGTCCGTCCATGTTGCTGCAAATGCTATTATTTCATTCTTTTTTATGGCTGAGTAGTAGTCCATGGTATGTATATACCACATCTTCTTTATCCATTCATCTGTCAATGGACATTTAGGCTGTTTCCATGTCTTGGCTATTGTAAATAGTGCTGCATTGAACATTAGGGTGCATATATCTTTTCAAATTATAGTCTTCTCCAGACACATGCCCAGAAATGGGATTGCTGGATTATATGGCAGCTCTATTTTTAGTTTTTTGAGGAGCTTCTATACTGTTTTCCATAGTGGCTGCACCAATTTACATTCCCGCCAACAGTGTAGGAGGGTTCTCTTTTCTCCACTCCCTCTCCACCATTTGTTGTTTGTAGACTTTTTAATGATGGCCATTCTGACCGGTGTGAGGTGGTTCCTCATTGTAGTTTTGATTTGCATTTCTCTAATAATTAGCAATGATGAGCATCTTTTCATGTGCCTATTGGCCATCTGTATGTCTTCTTTGGAGAAATGTCTATTTAGGTCTTTTGCCCATTTTTTGATTGGGTTGTTTTTTCATTATTGAGTTGTATGAGCTGTTTGAATATTTTGGAAATTAAGCCCTTGTTAGTTGCATCATTTGCAGATATTTTCTCCCAGTCCGTAGGTTGTCTTTTTGTTTTGTTTATGGTTTCCTTTGCTGTGCAAAAGCTTATAAGTTTGATTAGGTCCTATTTATTTATTTTTGGTTTTGTTTCTATTGCCTTGGGAGACTGACCTAAGAAAACATTGGTACAATTTATGTCAGAGAATGTAGGAGAACCTAATTCCTTTGATTAAATTATTTTTTATTGAAAACTGATACAGGCTAAATATGTCTATATTTTACAGTCTTTTTTAACTTTAAATGCTGATTGTAAAAAGATGGTATTAACAGTAAGCCTCGGGCTTCCCTGGTGGCACAGTGGTTAAGAATCCGCCTGCCAATGCAGGGGACACGGGTTCGAGCCCTGGTCCGGGAAGATCCCACATGCTGCGGAGCAACTAAGCCTGTGCGCCACAACTACTGAAGCCCGCACACCTAGGGCATGTGCTCCACAACAAGAGAAGCCACCGCAATGAGAAACCCTCACACCGCAACAAAGAGTAGCCCCCACTCGCCACAACTAGAGAAAGCCCACATGTAGCAACGAAGACCCAACGCAGCCAAAAATAAATAAATAAATAAATTTATTTATTTAAAAAAAAAAGCCTCTTTTGGAACTGCCATATCTCTGAAGATGTGGTATATACATACCATGGACTAGATTTTTGAGATTTTTATTTCTTAGACTTATTGTATGTTATTTTTATTGTCTCGAGATAACTATTTATTTGACATCCATTCTCTTAGCTAAGTAAGCAGACTTGTTTAAATAGCTTTTTTTCATGACTCATTTTTTTTTCTTTTTTATAGAATCCGAATTGCTGGAATCAGAGGTATTCAAGGTGTGGTTCGCAAAACAGTTAATGATGAACTTCGGGCTACCATTTGGGAACCCCAGCATATGGATAAAATTGTTCCATCCTTGCTGTTTAACATGCAAAAGATAGAAGAGGTTGACAGGTATTGAATAAAGATGTTAGGGCTGGGGCTGTGTTACTTTAATACGTGTGTATGTGTGCTCGCTTGCTAGGGTAAGAACGTTTGTCTTTAGTATTATGTATATAGTATTCTCATAAACTTGAGCAAGTTTAAATATGTATCCTTTCGGAAAAAGTGTCAGCTTCAGTCGTCAAATGAGACTGAGCAGACAGATTCTGACTCAGACACTTAAGCTTTTATTTCTTTTAGAATAAATTTTCACTTTACTTTCTGCTTATTATTGGGCATCCACATTGCTATTTGAATTAATACTACTTAAAGCTGCAAGTGTAAGAAATAGAGATTATAAACTGAACTTCTGTTAGTCTTTAGAGATCCAGCATGCTTTTCCATAGGGAGTTAGTACTAATAAAAATAATAATAATAATAGCAGCTACTATTCACTGTATATATATTTTTCAACAGAAATACTAGACTATTTATGTCTTATTTATTCTTCTAAGATATTTTGGCATGGAATATTGTTTTGGGGTATATGCTGATTTCTCCCCCCGCTCCCACCCCAGTAACCTGTTGAACTTGGAATTCTGTACTTTATTCTCTTTTTCCAAATGCCATAAGCATGCTTTCCTCCCAAATTTCTGTTGCCTTACACAGAGGTACTATGCAACCAAGTTTTAGAACCAGTATTCTCAGTTTGGCTTATTATGCTGATCTCCCTGATTCTAGCAGTTTAAAGAGGGAAATCCAAATCAAATTTAAAAGATATTTAATTCTGTAGTTCTAAAATTTTAACTTAATTTGTAATTTTGATGATTGCGTGTGCAATATCAAAATAAAAGTGGTCTAGAAGTGAAAAGGTGAAACTGGTAACTCTGCAAGCGCTTATATGTTTATCAAAATTTATGGCAATTACAGCAAGTATTTATGCTAGATTCCTTAGATGTGATTGTCTCCAGCTTTGGAAACCTAAAATGTGAAACGATATATTTTAACACCTTCTGTATTTTTCCTGTTCTTGGCAATGTAGCTGAGGTTAGTTTTTCTGTCTAAAATATTTATTCTTCTAAAAGTACCTGGCTAGTTGAGAATTGACTCCCCATAATTATGGCTCTTGAGGTACAGGATTAGCATAAATAAGATACAGGAATGCTGATACCATTGGTTGCCAATTTTTAAGAAGTTGTGTTTTCTCATGGTTTTATCCCAATGCTACAGATACATGCTTTTTTGAAATTATTATTGCACATGAATACATTAGTCTAAAATAAGGTTTTAAAATATGAACAAATAGCGTCTATTGAAGACATCTACTTATACAAATGTTCTAATTAACTTTTAATGTTTGCTCACTTACAGTTAAACTGGGTGATCTTTGGGCACCTCGTTCTTACTAGGATTTTGCTATAAATGTAGCGAAGTTGTAGGAAGTTAACAAAATAGCAACTACTGAGTATTTTGCCTTTAGAAAAGATATTCTATTAGTTAGAAACAAGTTATACAAGTGAATTTAGCTCTCCAATTTTGAAAGATTATGTGATTAGCTTCAAGGTGTTGAGTTCATGAAGTAGAATTAAGCTCTAAAGTTATTTTGGGATAAAAAGAAAATGTCATTCTAATATTTCCGAGAAGTAAAAATCTGTTCTGTTTAACTGTCAGAACTAGTGTCAGAATTCTCGCATTCATTTGTTTGTCTTTATTTTTCAGTCGCATAGGCCCTCCTCCTTCTCCTTCAGCAGCTGACAAAGAAGAGAATCCCGCCGTGCTGGCTGAAAACTGCTTCAGAGAACTGCTGGGCCGAGCAACCTTTGGGAATATGAATAATGCTGTGAGACCAGTCTTTGCGTAAGTAGTTGGTGTTTTCCTGGTTACTGGTGACTGTGCTATATTCATTCTGTTTTAATTTACTTACAGAGGACAAATACTCTTACCTGTGTGAGTGAGTTAGAGCCAGTGTAGCAATGTGGGAAGGGTACAGGATTGAGTCAGACAACATCCCTTTGAGCACTTGTTCAACCACTTCACTAGATTTTCCCCCTTAAATAGGAAATACAGTCATGTGCCTCATTTCACTAGAGTTTTTATTCACACCTTGAAATGTATATATCCAGTAAAATATTAAAACAAACGAATGTCCAAGTATGATGTATCTTGTTTTATTAACTTCTGGTCAGTTCGTCATATTCCCTGGCTTCTGTTTCTTGGCTTTCTTTTTGCCATGGCTGGACTGCCTTAGGTCGCATTCTCTTCTCTGAGTAAGTTTTATCTTATACCGAGTGACTGAGCAGAGCAGGAATATTAAATATCTTGTTGGTACTTATATGCTGCCTTCCAGGCAGAATACATTTGTGAGCTTTGAGTTTCTCCACATAGACATTATCTCTCAAGCCTTGTAAAGCCTCTGAGTTCTAACTCAATTGTCAGATGATAGATTTATATAACATTCTGTGTAATTTCTGGACATTTTTGCTAGTCTTTCTTTTGTTAATCATTTGCCTTGTCCTTTCCCCTTCCTGACTATAATAATGTCTTTATAGCATATATAAAGTAGTCGAAATGTAATATCCAGAATTCTTTATTTAGGGCAGATATTTGGGTTCGAAGTTGAGCTTTAGTTACAAGAATCTATAAACCGCAAAATTAAGCAACAGAGAATCATTATAGTGTTTTCAAAAGGATTCCCCCCACCCCACCCCCGACTGCTGCCACCACCAAAAAGTTGAGATTTACCGTTTAAAGACTCTGTGGGCTTATGAAAATGCTACTAAGAACTAATCAAATTATGTCAAATATAACTAAAGGCAGATTTATTTTTTCCAGACATGCTGATTTAATATCAGAATTCCAGTTTTTATCTTAATCCTCTTGTTAACCGAGAGGTAATCTATAAGGCCTTAAAAATCTAGAGAGCTAGTCTAAAAGAAAGCAACTACCGAATTAACTATACTTGATTACTTGAGTAACTTGGAAGTGGGCCATATTCTTTTCTGTGTAGAACTTAGTGGACTTACCTCCTGATCATGTGTTAATTAATCTAATTAAATGTTAATTAAATAGTTAATTATATATTAGCTATTTAGTTAATTAGTTGATTAAATATTAAATGCCCTCTGCAAGTAAGGTACCAGGTATTTTGGGGGAATATATACATGAATAAAACTGTCCTAGTCCTTAAAAACTTGATTGATAATTGACATTCATAGTGGCTTTTTACCTTGTGTGTTCTGTGAATTTTAATTTTGAGCTCATATTCATTGTAACTTTATTTGTGAGAATTCTTTGAGGCTTGGATTAACGGTGTGTACTCCATAAGAGGCTTTATTTTGCTTCTGCTGAAGGCATGGATGCAGTGTTATCCAGGCACCACTTTGAACTACATTCTTATCTTCAGTTTTTTTAAGCCACATAGATACTTGTGAATTCTGTCAACCAAGGCGAGAGCCTGAGTGCTAGGTGTATGGTTGAATTCTTCAGAGAGACTTTCATTTTTGTGATTCGTCTCAGAGCCAAGGCCAACGCAGACAAGCTTCTTGACAGTCTTCTACAACATAGAACATTCCCCCAGATTCACTGAAGGTGTCGTCTTTTACGGCTTGAATTGATGCATGTATTTCTGATCTGATAGCCACCTTTCCTGGGTGGACCCTAAGCTTTGTCTCCAGTCTCCTGTGTATACAATCCTTTAAACCACTAGCTATCAGCTACCAGAGATCTGAAGATGTGCCTAAGACAACTGCTGGCTTCAGTGTATACTTACTTCTCCAGATTCTCACCTTCTTGTGGAGTCTGGACTGAGGGACTTTTCTTCCTTGCCAGCTCATGTTGGTATTGAAAAATCATATATATATGTATATGTATGTATATGTGTGTGTGTATATATATATATATATATATATATATATATATATATATATTCTAGTCTTTTATTGTTACTGTTTTATGAAAGGATCTGGCAGTTGTTCTGGAAATGGAAACATTGACTTTCTTTTAGATAATATTCTTTTGATTGGTAGGCTTTGCATATTGTTGAGGGTTCTAGAGGAGAAAGTATAATAAAAATAAGGAATTCTTAAAGTACTTTTCTTACTGTTAATTTACAGGCATTTAGATCATCACAGACTATGGGATCCCAATGAATTTGCAGTTCACTGCTTTAAAATTATAATGTATTCCATTCAGGTAAGGATTGGTTAACTGTTATATTTATATATAAGTAATTTTAGTTCTGTGTCGATAAGCATGTCCTCAGACAGAGATAGAGAACAATGTAGGAGATAAGACATGTTCTTAATTTAGTTCTTTGTCTCATTTATTTTTATTTACCGCTTATATTCTTATTTGCCAAGATGAAAAAATATCTAATTAAAAAGAACTAAATGATTTTATGATGACAATCTTTATTGTGCATTTATTAAATACATTATTGAGCATTTATATTTTATGATAAACTGGTATTAGAATTGATATTTATTACAGCATCATATAGCTGATACATTTATTGGATATTTACTGTGCAATAGTGTAGTCTTTATAGATTGAGGCACTTGATGAGGCGCTCTCATCTACTGCAGAGGACAGCCTTGGTTTTCCTCAAAACTTGAACAGACCCAGTTAGCTCTTAATTCAAGTGGGATTTTAGGTCTTTATTATTTAACACTATCTACATTTTTAATGCCCTAAAAAGTCATCATTAATTTAAAGGAGATAAGGTAGTAAAAAGCAGTAGAGTTTTTAGTATAGGTCATACCAGGATTTGCATCCTAGATGTGCTGTTTACTAGTTGCATAGAACTTGGGCAAATTATTTAGCCTCTCTGAGCTTCAATTTCCTCATTTCTGAAAAGGAAATGTTAATGAATTCATTGAATGGTTCATTTTTATATTAAAATAGAAGGTACCATTTATCAAGTGCTGGCTATACCTCTGAATATGCTAATAACCTTATGTATATGCTTTATCTCATTAATCCTCCTTATTTTATGAAGTAGATATTGTTATTATCCCCATTTTACAGATCAGAAAACTGACCTTTAGAGAGGTCAGACACCTCACTCAAGGGTACACAGGTAGAACGTAAGGATTCAAATTCTGGTCATTCTGTTCTAGAACTTTTGGTCTAGATTAAACATTAAGTTTAGGTTACTATAGCATGCCTAGCATAATGTAGGTTTTCAATGCATGGTAGTTATTATAAAGCTGGTTTGGATGTGGAAGGATAATTTAAAAAAATTTTTTCCCAGTTTTATTGAGATTATAATTGGCATATAACATTATATAAGATTAAGGTATACAACATTGCAAAATGATTACCGTAATAAGTTTTCTCAAGATCCATCACCTCACATAGTTACACATTTTTTTTCCCCTTTGATGAGAACTTTTAAGATCTTTTAATTTAATTTTAGTTTAGTAGATGAGAAGTTGATCTGGCAATCTGTGGACATAATTAAGGCTGTTCCCCTGGTCTTCAGTTGCCTTGTATTTCTTCATTTGCCCTCCTCATTCAGATTTAGTTACTAGATGAAATTGTTATTTTTACAAAAAGTAAAGTAAATTACAAAGTTGAAGGAATCAATAAATATTTGTTGATTAAATTTCTGAGAAATGACTTCTGGTCCACAGCATTGCTTTAGAAGGAGCTTTAAGTGCACCGTATGTTTTTTGAAGTCCATTAATCAAAAATTGCATGGTAGTACCCACCAGAATGGGAGTTTCTGTTTAATAAGACTATCCTGATACAATCAAAACTTCTGACAGATTTGATTGTTTTAATTGCCATTTACTATAAAATTGATATAGGAATCATTCTTAGGTAATATTTCAACCTCTGTCCATAAAACAT
This sequence comes from Eubalaena glacialis, assembly GCF_028564815.1. Lineage (NCBI taxonomy): Eukaryota > Metazoa > Chordata > Mammalia > Artiodactyla > Balaenidae > Eubalaena > Eubalaena glacialis. The sequence continues at coordinate 79,913,978 of NC_083732.1, forward strand.
TAAACTAGCTGGCCCTGATCAGGAAATTTCATCAGGTACACATTGTTAAGACTTTAATTTTGGTAGTGGCTCTTGATTAGATGGGAGTTTTAACTGTTTAGCATTGTTAGATGTCCATGATAAGAAATAGTATGTATCTGGTTGGGTAAGAGAGAAGTACTATAAATGTCATAATCTGTCTATTTTTTAACAACATTTTGTCCTAGTATCAAGTTATAAGAGTGTATAAATATTCTTTGTGGAATTACAGAGAAGTACAAAGAGAGTAAAAATTTCTCATAATCTCCCTCTCAGAGATGACCAGTGTTAATATGTAGGCACATATAATTCTAGTCTTATATACTTTTTAAAAAACAGAATTTTATTTAACGTAGTATTTTACAACTTGCTTTTTTTCACTCAGGATATCGTAAATATTTTCCGGTATCCCTATTTATTCTTAAAAAGAATGGTTTCTAATGGCTACCTGTTGTTCCATTAAATGTCACATGGTTTATCATTCTTATGAATTCTGCCAGGATGCATGTAATTGTTCATATATTTTTACACTATTTTGTTCTTTTAGGCTCAGTATTCTCACCATGTGATCCAGGAGATTCTAGGACACCTTGATGCTCGTAAAAAAGATTCTCCACGAGTTCGAGCAGGTATTATTCAGGTTCTGTTAGAGGCTGTTGCCATTGCTGCTAAAGGTTCCATAGGTGAGTGCCAGCCCCCCCCCCAAAAAAAAATTCATTAATCATTTTCAGAATGTGGTTTATTTCAGTAGGAATAGCAATGTGTGGAAAACTCTTTGAAAATATTTGCAATGTTTTTAAATGTGCTCTAATTTCTCTTGAAATGTTAGGTTCACATGACTCTTGTTAGACTTCCTTAGTGTACAGTTAAACATTTCCCTCCAAATCATTCTCTTCTTCCCTTCCTCCTTTTTTCCAGTAAAGAGTTTTGAATACCAGTTATATGCTAAACATTGGGAGGGTACAGATACAAGAAAGTTATGGTTTACTTGGCGTTAGATGACTTTACCTAATACTGTAATACAAGGCAGAATTTGATCACATATCATAAGAAAACCAGGGTCCAGAGAAGGGAGGGAAAATGGATCAGCAGGAGGGAAGTATTACGTAGCCCGTTTGACCAGGACGTGTGGTGGTGGTGTGGGGGAAGCCCGAGGAGTGGCTTCAAGTTCCAGTCGTGGCCAGGTCACGGGTGTCATTCTACAGTGGACTGGCACTAGTTAGAGATTTACTGAGCTCTTCATCACAGGCGTGTTACAGGGCAGTTCATCTGGCTGCAGAGCGTAGGGCACATTGGAAGTCACAGGTGGTTGTCACCATTGGAGGCACAGAGAAAGAACTTGACCTTGATGGCAGCAGTAGGAATGGGAACGTAAAGCCAGCAGGATTTGATAACTGACTGACTAGAGAGAGGGGTAACAAGGAGAAGGGACAGGTCAGGCATCATGCTTTTTCACTCACATGTGATTAGAAGAATGGAAGGGTCCCTAATAAAATTACTGAAGTTAGGAGGAAAATCTAGTTATGGTTTCTTTGCTTCAAAATGGAAGTGGAACTGTATATTAGCTGCTGAAGTATTCTAATATTCACTTAGTGTCAAATGAGAGTGGGCATTTTGGATATGGACTTGTCATTACTCATAACTTATCTCAAAGAGATGGAAGCAGGTTATTTAATTGAGGAGTTAACTTGAAATATGAAGTGAAATACAGATGATGCATTGACTGAATCGTCTCACCTGCTAATATCTAGTATGTGTGAGGTTGCTATGTTTTAGGTTCCGTACATTCAAAGAAGCATTTGAACGTGGCTGCCTGTCCTGGAGAAAGTTGGAATCTAGAGTAGGAGGCAGAAATAAAAACACTGATTAAAGTATAGCATGATAGATGCAGTGCCAGAAACACAGGCAGAGTATTTATAGTACTAAAAACAGAGAGCATACTTAGTTTACCTGAATGTGATAAATTGGCTAGTTTCTGTCTAATAATTGAGGCAAAATTCTTTCTTCTTCAGCCTCAAAAGATGCCAAATAAATTTCTTAGGCCACAGTGAGCTATGTTATAGTTCTATGGATTCTGACCCAACAGTCAGGTTATCCCAATACTGTACACATTATTCTGAGTAGACAAGATTAGGTAGATGGAAAGTTTTTGGTAATCTTTATATGAATATACACATTTTGTGTGGTTTGTACCAAGGATTCAAACAGTGAGTTGCTCAGAGATGCCCAGTAAATGTTTGTTGGAATAGCTAGGAGACTTTCTTATTTAGGTATTTCTCATTTACTTTTTTAATGTGCTAGTTAGTTCATAAATTATGAAGTATTTCCAAGTACTTAGAAAATATGCAGAAATCTCCGTTGAGAAACACGAGGATTGGTTTTGAGTGTACGTTGCCGGAAAAATGTATCTGCTCACATCAGGGTTCATTTGCAGGACCCACAGTGCTGGAAGTCTTTAACACCCTATTGAAGCATCTGCGTCTCAGTGTTGAATTTGAAGCAAATGATTTACAGGGAGGATCTATAAGCAGTGCCAACTTAAACACAAGTTCCAAAGACAATGATGAGAAGATTGTGCAGAATGCTATCATCCAAACAATAGGTGAGTACATTTCACTTTTCAAATGATTCTGGGAAGCAGGGATTCAGAAAGCCCTCACGGAAGGTGCTTGTCTCTTACGGGACATTAGTCAAAGGTGAATGATAGCTTAGACTTTTAAAAAAACTTTCTGTTTGGAAAATAAACAAACATAAGAATACGACAAAGCACACTGTATATACCCTTCACCCAGATTCATCTATTAATATTTTATGTCATTTACTTTATCATTTCCTTTCTCTCTCTGTCTGCCTTTCTCCATCCCTTTCTCCATCCCTTTCTCCATTTCTCTGTGTGTGTATGTATATGTGTGTATATATAGATATACACACATAAGCACATATATAAATATATACATAAAGAGAGACATAGATACATACATATACACATCTACATTTTTTCCTAACCACTGGATGGTAAGTGCATGGCTCTTGACTACAGATTATTTTTCCAAAGAATAAACCAGAGTACTCTTACATAACCAGAGTACAGTTATCAAATCAGTAAATTTAACTTTGATACAGTACTTTAGTCAAACTTTCATATTTCAGTTTTGTCATTTGACCTGATAATGTCCTTTATAGCATGTTTCTCCTTAGGTCCAGGATCCAGTCTAGGATCATTTAGTTGCATTTAGTTGTGATGTTTCTTTGGTTCCTTTAGTTTGGAACATTTCTCTTATGATATGGGCAGTTTTCAAGACTGTAGGTCCCCCTGACCCCTCACTTAAAAAAAAAATATCCTCACATGGGTTTGTCTGCTCTTTCCTCATGATTAAATTCAGGTTATGGGTTCCTGGCTGGATACTACATAAGTGATAGTGTTCTTCTCAGATTATCACATTCGGAGGTACACAGTGTACACCTACTTCTCGCTGGTGATGTTAGTTTTGATCACGCAAAGTATTGTTCTATTTCTCTGCTGCACAGTTTCCATTTTTCCCCTTGCAAATAATAAGCAGTCTCTGAGAAGATACTTTTAGGCCGTGCAGATATTCTGCTCTCCATCCAAACCACCCCCTAGATGTAGCAACCATTCAAAATTCTTACCTGAACCAGTCTTTACCATGATGGTTACAAAATGATGGTTATCAACTTGGCACTCTCACTTGGCACTCAGTGTTCATTGTAAGCAAGAGCCCCTTTTTCTCCCTACTTATGTATGTAGGAATACATGTGTTTATCTATTTAAATACAGTGGTATGAGCTCATGGATTTATATTTTTATCTTCATAATTTATTCTGTACTTTTAAAATTATTATTATTATTTTGGTGGTCAAACTGTCCCAGATTTGGCCAGTGGAGCCCCTATTTTCTATATCTTTGTAATATACCCCCACATTTCTTTTAAGCACAGCCTTAGGTTCATTTTATACTTCCTGCCCCAATCCTAGAATCAGTCATTTCTCTAAGGAGCTGTGGTTCCTTTTAGTGGGGAAAGGCACTAGAGACCAGGATCTGGGTACTGATACTTAGGCTTTAATATCATATGCTTCCCCCTCCCCTCACACACACAAAGGGTAAGAGGGTAAAGCGCTTACTTAAAAAAAAAAAAAAAAAGAGAAAGAAAGCCATGGGGAATTTTTTGGGAAATTAAATGATCAGACTGTATATAAATACAAATTAAAGCAATCAAACTCTTCCTACTTTAACCCTCCTCTTCCAATATTTTCTTTAGAGTATCCAGATCATATTTTAATGTAACTGTATGATTTCTAGGATAATTTCCAAATTGAGTTGTATTCTTGGGTTTAGTACCTAATTTCTAGTGGTTACTAATAGTTTCTACTAATAATAGAGTCATATAAATTTATTCTGGAGCTCAGTTTATGCCTTTCATTTGAGTAGTATCCTACCTATGGGCCACTTGTTTATAATAGTCCTTTGGAATATTTAATACAGAGTTTTCCTTTGTTTATTTCTAAAGCTTTATGGATATGCATACATGCATTACGCATCCACATTCAGCACCTTTTTATTGAACATATTGAACTTACACCAGGCCGTATGCTTGGGCTTCTTGATGCACGCGACTCCTACCTTGTGGATGCCTTTGGTTGATCTGCCTGGGGTAGTACCTCTGTTTCACCTAATCACAATCTCATCATGTGCATAGAAATTGTCCTCATTAGGGCAAAGGCCCAGGGTGTCTGTGATATTTTAAGATGGTGTATCAAATCAGCTAGTCTTGTTTTCAGAGAATTAATTTAAATTACTTTAGTGACTTCTAGTTAATTCAGTGTTACTGTTTTACTCTAGAGTATTTAATTTATTGTTTCTCAAGTATGTTGTTATAACATGTATGTACCACAGACAAGCAATATTTCTGTGACATAACACATTCAGAATAACGTGAAAATTAAAACATGAGAGAAAAACAATGCAGTGTGGCACAGTGAATAAGACTTTTATTTGAGTCACACTTCTGCTTTCCTCAATATTTTCTTTCAGAAGTTCTCAGTATTCTTTATTTATCAGATCACATGAATATTGGTGGGACACAGAACAGGGCTGCTGTAGCTTTTGCACTTGAGGATAGGAGGCCGTTGGCCAAGCTCTTTCTTTTAAAATAATGCTCTCCTCTTTTGGGGAGGCTCATTAGCACTTCTATTCAGCAGTTCAAATACAAACAATGGGAATAGAGAATGAGTTAACTTTCTGGCTGTCCTCACAGTTGACTTGTTGGAAAATTTCTGCCTTTGTGGTTAATGACCAACTTGCTTGGAACAGAAAATCAGTGTCCAGTTTTGTACAGTGATTAGGAACATACCTAATTGGGTTCTTGGAAAGTTGAAAATACCTGATAGAGAGGAAGCAGAGAGTAATAATAACATACATAGGCTTTGGAGATGAATAGATCTCACCTCAGGTCTTAATGTTAGCTGTGTAATTTCTTGTGTGAATTCCTAACCTCTCTTATCCTAATTTCCACAAGAGGAAACTGACACAAATAATAGTACCTGGATTCATAAGGTACTATTATTTGTTGCTGTAAGGATACAAATACATAGTAGCTTCTTACCCCATAAATATGTGCTCAAGTGTTAGGTAGAATAATATACTTTATGCTGATTGAATAATGTTAAGATCATGAGATTTTTGATTGCTGGAGTATGTTATAAAGAGAAATGAGTTTTACCCCTAGATCTAATCAAAATGATAAATAGAACAATTTGAATTTATAGAAAGAGATTATTAATCTCCAGTAATACAGGCTGAAGAGTTAAGTTGAAAAACTAATTTACTCTTAAAGAAATATTTAAAATGTAGGTTTCTGTAATGATTATGTTGCATTTTAAGAAATGATCAAAAATAGCCAGGTTTTAATACCTGTTCTGATCTTTCAAAGAAACAACAGGGTTAAAAGTTTGAGTAAGTGATTATTAAGTGTCCTAAGTCTTCTGTGACCAGGAAGTAAACTCTCCAAAGCTATAACAGATAAATTCAAAATATGCACAATACCCAAGAGTTCCTTGAGAAAAATGACAAATAAGTAAATAAGTTGAATTATGTATATTGAATTAATATTGAGTTAACCCACAGTGTTAGACTGTAAACCTGGCTCATTATAATGACATTCTAGAACATTTCAACAATCCTGGGGAAGCCAAAGTAGTGGCCTAATTATTGACTTTCTTACTAGAACAGGAATTTAGGCTTACAAAATGGGAACAAGGGTTTCATCAGAAATACTACCAAAAGATTTTTTTTTTTCCTTTTTCTAAAACTCCAGTCAATTCAAATTGATGATTTGCCACTGTTAACTGTACACAAAAGACTTTCAAACATTTATCTTAATCTAAGTATTAGTCCATTAAACACATCTTATAATGTACATCATTAAATGATTTTCACCAAAGAAATTATAATATCTTTAGACTTACATGTAGCTCAAAGACATTATTTTACCACATATTGAAAGCTGTGGTTAAAATATATTATGACTTTTTATTATATGGAAAAATAAACTTTTCCATTTGCAAAATTTATCTTAAATTTATCTTAATATTTTTATAGGATTTTTTGGAAGTAACCTACCAGATTATCAGAGGTCAGAAATCATGATGTTCATTATGGGGAAAGTACCCGTCTTTGGAACATCCACCCATACTTTGGATATCAGTCAACTAGGGTATGTGTATGTAGTTGTTCTGTGTTCTCAAACTGTAAAGTTGAACTTAATCTTGTATTAAATTTTATCTTAAATCTATAAAATGTTTTGTCTTTTTACTCAGTAATAAAAGTCCTGTGGTGTTGTTATGGCACTAGATTGCTAAGCAGTGAATCAACATTGCATGCTTGGGTGGGAGGAATTGGGAGACTGGGGTTGACACATATACATTATTGATACTGTGTATAAAATAGGCAGCTGATGGGAACATACTGTATAGCACAGGGAACTCTACCTAATGCCCTGTGGTAACCTAAATGGGAGGGAGGTCCAAAAGGGAGGGGATATCTGTATATGTATGGCTGATTCATTTTGTTGTGCAGTGGAGGCCAACACAACATTGTAAAGCAACCATACTCCAATAAAAATTAAAAAACAAAGCAAAACCAAAAAAACATTGCATGCTTTTAGAATCAGTTTTCAGTACATCATAAATTCTCAAATTTTCTTATATTGGCTAGGTGGAAGGTCTATTCAGCCTGGGCATTTTCTATATATGTAGATTACTTAGGGTAAAGTTTCAAGTTTGTCACTGTGGAAGGAATGTTGACTTATTTCTAGAATTCTAGAACTGAAAGTTATTTTAAAGACCATATGTCTTGGCCACCTCCCCTCATTTTATAGATTTGCTTTGATTTTACAACATGCTAAAGCTTTAGTTTGTAAATATGTTTGTGTGTTGCTAATTTAATAAGGAAATGATAGTCTTATTTGACTTATATTTATTTGGCCATTAATTAGAGAACCCTTTCTTCATTTGTTAATTCTTTTTTGAAGAACTATTTATATAAGAATTATTTAGGCACATTCTTACCTGCTTATTAATATATGTTAAATAGATGTTATGTTTGTCAATTATATTTGCAATAGATCTATTCTCCAATTTATAGTATCTTTTAATTGAGGTTGTTTTGTTGTGTATTCATACAACTGACTTTTCATGTCATTACGTGCAGAGGTCTGTTTCCTTTGAGAGCCAATAGCTTTTTAATTTTTTTTGTTCAAATTTGATTTTTTTTTAACATATAACCCTTTAATTCATGTGAAATTTACTTTAGAGTATAAAGTGAGCCTTGACTTTAGCTAGTATGAAAATAAAATCTATATAGCTAATATGAATAGAGTTTTTAAATCAATAAATAATAATGTAAGGAAATGAAGTTAATTACTATTAATAAGATAATACCACTATTTTGTACATTTTAGGGATTTGGGAACCAGGCGGATTCAGATAATGTTGCTGAGATCTTTACTTATGGTAAGGAATTTAAGACAGGTGAAGAACACACTTAACCTTAATTTATTAAAGAGGTTAAAAGAATAGCTTCACATTATCAGTTTCTTTTTCTTGTATTATAAGATAGTATTTACGGTAAGTTTTTTTTCTGTGGTTTATATACTTGAATATTATGCTTTTCATTCTTTAAAATTTTACTTTTATTGTTTATTCCTCACTTCTCCTGTCATCTTAATTGATCTTCATAATGATGAAATATACCAAGGGCAGGAAGCATTGCCATTTTATAGACGAAGATGCCTGGGCCCAGCTAGAGCCAGATTTGTCAGTCCTTTCCTATGTGATCTTTGCTTTTTTATTTGTATCTTGTTTAAGAGCTCCTTGCCTACTCTGATGATGTAAACACACTTGTTTATATCTTCTTACAAAAGGTTTAAAATTCAGCTTTCCACATGTAGAACTTTGATCTGAGGTTTATTTTTGTATGTGGTATAAGATATGGATATATTTTTAATTTTTCTAGGTGGGTAGTAATTGTCCCACCAATTTCTGCTCACTTATAAAATCACTTTCATCCTATAATGAGTGTCCAAATGTAAATGTTAGATGTTCTATATATGCTAGTAATCCTGAATATAAATAGAGATTACCCACATGAAATTTCATTTGGTCCTAAGCCTTTTTATTAAATAAATTCCCTGAGTAAATAACCTTGTCTCTAATCCTAATTGTACTACATAGTCAACTGAATGAATTTCTATGTGGTATGGTTAAACTATTTAATAGCGTTAAAGTATATGCTAATTAAAAGCTCCAACTTTAGACATAGGGATACACTCAGAAGTGTCACATCAAATAAAGAATAAAGTACAGCTTTCCAAAATGAAAATGCTTTCCTATTAACCTAAATTGCTTAATTTAAAATAAAAGAATTATTTGCCATTTTAACATTTTCAGGTCTTACCTGTGTTATTTGCTGCCGTCTCCTTATATCCATTTAGGACTGACTACCTGTTCCATATATTCTTAGTCTCTCTGAGCCTCAGTTTTCTTTTACAAAATGGGGGTACACTAATGCCTAGCCTCATAGGAATATGGTAAGGGTGACGTTAATACACATATAGTGCTTAGATTCATGCCTGGCATATGGTAAATGTGTGCTATTATTAATTTTATTAACTCTATGAATGATGTTTTTGTAAATTCAGTAAAATCCTCATCATCTCACAAATTTCCTTTTAGTTTTTCCTTCAGGCTTGTGTCCATACTTGCTGTTTTCTCTAAGCTTATGGTTCTTATAAAACAGCTTGAGAGTTTTACCAAAGAAGGACTCATGACAAAGATTTTTTTGTTTGTTTCTTTGTTTTTCCTCCCTATAATCAGGTAACCTCTGGATACAAAGCAAAGACAATAGTTACTGCACTGCCGGGGTCTTTTCTGGATCCTTTGTTATCACCATCCCTCATGGAAGACTATGAACTGAGACAGTTAGTCTTGGAAGTAATGCATAATCTCATGGATCGCCATGACAATAGGGCAAAGCTTCGAGGGATCAGGTAATGTGCTATTTGAAAATAGGCTTAATGGTTAATGTTTTCAGATTTCTATGTTAATGTATTTAAGTATTGTAATTTTTTTAATCTAGGATTTTCAGGTTTTATTAATCCAGAATTTTATTTAATTGGTATTGTGACAATTTAATTATTAATATGTTTTAAGATAGTCAGTGTTGAAGGTCTTTTAATGTACTCTCAGAGATCTCATCTACTAGTAATCACTAGTTACATAAATTTTATTTTGGTTTTGCTTTAAACTTAGGAATGACATTAGAAGTCAAGATTACTTTATGCAATTCTACTTGATTAAACTTGGTAATTCAGTAGTATCATTACATATAGGCTTATTTAAAATGCTCATTGAAATGAGTGTTAAATAGTTCAGACTCCTAAGTATAGCTGATTCATCATATAAGATATGATATTATAACTAAATGTGCTGTTCATTAAAAATGATGCATTGATTGTCTCTAGAATAATACCAGATGTGGCTGACCTAAAAATAAAAAGAGAAAAAATTTGTAGACAAGACACAAGTTTCATGAAAAAGGTAAGATTATCTTCTGAAAAAGAATGCATGACTTAAGTTATAGCCATTTGAATTGTTAGGTAGTTTTATATTGATCGATAACCTTAAAATGAAGCCATAGCATTTTGGAGTTGAAAATCTGAAGCCATCTTCAACTCCCCACATTGCCACAACCGTCCTGATGGCGTCTCCTCCGGCCTGCATTTAAACTTTGGGTTGTCGGTCTGCTGTGATAGTTCCAAATTTCTCCCTTTAAGTAAAATGTCTCTCTGTAATTTCTGCCCTGCCCTCCTCCCCACCCCAAACACACGTACTGATTTCGCTTTTAATGGGTCTTTAATAGACAGCTTCACGTTTTTGAAAATACTTATCATCATTGATTAAATACATATAGTGAGTATTGTGTATTAGGCATTATTCTGTGCATTATTTGGGGTATAAAGGTCAGGTAGGCAGAATCTCTGCCTGTATAACTAGTATTTAGCTAGATTTTCATTATGATCACTTAAATTTTGTAGGCGTATTGGCAAATGGCTGAATTTAGAAAATTATGGCATCTAAAGTTATTTAGTATGTCAGATAAACTTTCTGTGCGGTTATTCTTCATCCAAAGCTTGAGCACCCAGTATTGCCAGACGCTGAGCTCAACATTGAGAGATACAACAGTAAACATGCCATGTGTGCTAACTGACCTCAGTATAATCACAGTTTTGGTGGATAAATCACAGTTTTGGTGAGCCTGGATCTTTAGAGGTGCAGAGAACAACAGACCTGTAGGAAGATAGGTACAGATATCTATAATCCCTGATCATCTTTGGCTCTTTGTCAGACCCCACTTTCTTCCTGTCACCATCTTTTATTTTCTTGTCCTTATCCGTTAATATCGATTGCTGTGTTTCAAGTTAATGGCCTCACAGTTTAAAAACTTCATTTGAAAAATATTTACAAACTATCACTGTTCCTAAATTAATGTGAATAAAAAGAATTCTTTAAGTTTGACTGTATTGTGTATGAAAAAAGTGGTTAATAATAGGTCAAAGGCATTAACTCTTTCCAACTTTTATTTTTTCGATACTTTATATCATCAAGTTAATCAAAGAAATTATTCCCCATAACTGAGGAACTTTTAATCGAGTGATAGAATGAATTTTAAAAATTTACTGATAGTTAATTTGGGGTTTTTTTACTTTAACATCATGACATTAAGCAAGCCTGAACTTTGGGACTGGATTGATTTTATTTTATCTAGTATGATAGAAATAATCCTTTGTGCTTAATTTTGCTAGCCAGTCAATTTGAAAGGGTATGGTTTAACTGAAAGGTTAGACTATTTATTCCTTGTTAAATTTTGAATCATTAAACTGTTCTCTGAATTAGTTTTCCTTCCATTTTATAATTTAAAATAACTTAACCTGGCTAAGCATTTGTTACCATTAGTATAACCCGTTTCTTTAGTATATTTTTCTTTAGGAACAATCTGTTCACATTTTTCCTTTATCAAATTTTATTTTTACAATTGGACACCCTTTTTCATTTACTTTCTCATTTATTTTATCAGTAAAAATGTTGTTTGGCTTTCATATGCAACTTTAACTAGCCACTTACGGAAATTTCAATGAAGACCTGAAGAAAAAAAATTGAGGTCTATAGCCAGGGGACTGTGGACTGCCCTTTGGTTAAGAGAAGCTTGCAGTTTAGAATGGACAGTACCTTTGGCTTTTCCATGCAAGCATTATGTCCAGGCAGCTGTGTCTCAGATGACTACCCAGCCTAAAACTACTCCATCTGAATGTTTCAGGGACATCTTAGACATCGGATCTAAGTTTGAAAAATTGTCCCAGGGCAAGGTGCCCTTACAAATTACGTTGGGAGGTGCCCTTTCAGCTCTAATTTCCTAATGAAGCTGTATTTCCAGATAAGAGAAAGCAGCTGTTTCCACTCAGCTGTTCCAAACAGCTGTTTCCTCACCTGCCAGGGCTACTCTCCTAGAGCTAAATTCCTGGCAGAATGTCACTGTATGAAAGAGCTCTTGTTAGTGTTTTATCAATTAAGGATTATGTAGAAAAAAAGTACTTCTTATTATGAAATGTAAAATATATAGGCATTATTGTTTTAATTACTTTTAAGTGAACAGCAGTACAGCTAAAAGCATCCCACATGCCCACCTTGTTTACAACTCCATCTTCTCCCCAAGAGGTAATCACTGTTCTTGCTTTCATGAATATTATTCCTTGGGTTTTTTTCCTACAATTTTGCCACCTAAGTGTATATCTGTATATCCCTGAACAGTACAGTGTCGTTTTATCAGTTTTTGTATTTTGTGTGAAAGGAACCATACCTTATATATTCTTTTATGTTTTCTTGCTTTCATTTAGCTTTATTTTGGTGAAATTCATTCACATGTGTAGCTTTATAGTATTTTATGACATGAATATACCACAAGTTACCCATTCTGTTGGTGGACATATGAATTGTTTGCAGTTTGGGTTTGTTATGAACAGTATGGCTATAAACGTTCTTGTCCATGTATTGTGCTGTATATAACTCTCATTTCTCTGATGCCTGTAGGAGAGAAATTACTGAGTAATAAGTTATGCATGCTTCAAATTTGCTAGACAATGCCAAACCACTTTTTGAAGTCATTATGTCTATTTGCACTATAATATTATAATACGTAATGTTAGATTTTAATTTTATCTAATATGGTAGGTATGTAGTAGGTAATTTTTTAAAAATAAACTTGAATTACGAAGGAACCCGAAGTTTAAACTCCCATGTGTGTAAGCACTGCTTTAATGGTTGTTAATGACGTTTAGAAACGTCAGATTTAAGAATAGGATTGGAGGTCATGAAGAACCTAGAGGCAAGAAGGGAATAAAGACACAGACCTACTAGAGAATGGACTTGAGGATACGGGGAGGAGGAAGGGTAAGCTGGGACAAAGTGAGAGAGTGGCATGGACATATATACACTACCAAACGTAAAATAGATAGCTAGTGGGAAGCAGCCGCATAGCACAGGGAGATCAGCTCAGTGCTTTGTGACCACCTAGAGGGGTGGGATAGGGAGGGTGGGAGGGAGGGAGACGCAAGGGGGAAGAGATATGGGGATATATGTATATGTATAGCTGATTCACTTTGTTATAAAGCAGAAACTAACACACCATTGTAAAGCAATTATACTCCAATAAAGATGTTAAAAAAAAGAAAGAGAAAGAAAAGGATTGGAGAGGGCCCAATACATAGACTGTTATACGCCAGAGTATAGAATCTTTTGAGAGAGAGACAAACTCTGGGTTCAGAAAGATGGAAACCAAAATGTCAGCTTCAAAAATAAAGAGGAATCTGTTAGGAGAGCATACATAGCTGTGTATCTGTAGCCACAAAACCCCCCACTTGCTGATACTGAACCACAGACCTAAACACTTAACCAGTCCCTGGCGCAGCTGGAGGATCGTGGCCACCCTCACCTGGGTGCGTCCATGTGCACGTTAAGTAGAGAACAGAGCAAAATGCGCACCTTTCAAGACCGGCTGGCGTCCAAAGACTGTGCTGCTGCTTCTCACTTCTTTCTCCTCCAGTGAGGAAGCAGGTGAACCTTCTGAGAAACAGGAACTGAGCTTGGAGTGTTGAGCTCAAGCCCCTCCACGTGGGAATGAGTAGGCCTTACCCTGGCTGCACATTACAATCACGGGGGGAGCTTTATGCTTTAAAAACACCGATGCCTGGGCTTCGCCACTGACGGGTTAAATCATATCGGGGGTGGGCAGTGGTGACCGGTGGGGAGGAGGCATGGTGGTCCTTCCATTTCCCAGTGATCGTAGCTTACAGTTTGCGTTGAGAACCAATGCAACACGTTGAGTTAATTACCACATAGTAACTTGAAATGGGGAAAACTCTTACTTCTGTTAGCTCTCACTTGGCAGTTAGACCTATACCCAGGAATGCTTTAGACAGCAAGGCTTTTATATTCTTTATTAACATATTTAGATGAGTTTGGTTTAGAGGGGACCCTCTCGCAGTCCCTGGGGTGTGTCTGTAACCACTCCCCATCTACAGATGGGCTTATAGATGTGCCATCGTCACTTCAGACAAAAGTGTAGCAGAACCTGGAGATGCTCTTCCCTGGACAGCTCTTAAGTCACCTCACAGAAGGTTGTTCCCTACGGCGGGAAAGCCTGAGTCCATTTCCTCTCAGCCAAATGTTCTTTATCATTGCCAAAGCTCCCATAATTCTGCCATTCATTTCAGTTTTTCTCAAATCAGTCTATAATTTGCTTGTCTTTTCAAATTAGTATTAAAAACATTTTCATTGTTTACACTGGAACTATTTCTTACTTGCTGTTTTTATTTAAGTTTGTCCTCCACTCCAATATTAGTTTGTAGTCATATATTGGTGTAGTTATTGACGTTAATAATTGGAATACAATTTGACCCTCCGATTATCAGCCTAAATCTCTTCCATGTTAAGTTATGTAATAAGATAGCTACTTTTTAAGAGGTTATATATGCATGTAAAATCTGCCTTGCTACATTTTAAGCAAAATTATCTTTTTCCTCTGTCATTCCCCTTTTCAGAATGGGCAACAACTATATCGGCACATATATTTGGGCTGTAAAGAGGAAGACAATGTTCAGAAAAACTATGAGTTACTTTATACTTCTCTTGCTCTTATAACTATTGAATTGGCCAATGAAGAAGTGGTTATTGATCTCATTCGATTAGCCATTGCTTTACAGGTATGTTTTCATAACCTTTCATTGAAGAAAGGATTCTTTCATGAATTAGACACCATCTTTAAAATATTATTGCCTTTATCCAAGGACATGAGTTTTTTAAGTGAGAGTCTAGTTTTAAATCTAGAATACTCAAGGCTACGATCCCATTCATTTATTCTTTTAACAAATGTTGAGTAAGTATTGACTGTGTGCTAACTGTTGTTCAAGGCCACAGGAATACTGTGATTAAAAAGACAACATGGTCCCTGTGCCCATCCTAGCAGGGAAGATGGTCGTTATATAATAAGAATTACATATATGTAGTTGTTTAATTGGAGTTTAAGTGTTATGCAATAACAGGACAGTTTGCAACGAGAATATATATATTTATTTTTATATATCTTATATATATTCTGCCCACGCCCACGTTTAGGAAGGGCTTTCCTAAAGAACTGTTTGAATTGAGAGATTTAAGTCTCTTATAAATGGGCATTTATTCTCTTTTTAGAATTTTCTTTTTTAAAAAGCTTCTTATAAGGGGACTTTTTTGTTAGCATTCCGAACTACCTGCAGTTTTTTAGTATAATCATGAGAAAATGCTAATGAAGCGTAAGACCTTGATCTTTCAGTGTTTGTTTTTTGGTTTTTTATTAAAGGACAGTGCAATTATCAATGAGGATAATTTGCCAATGTTCCATCGTTGTGGAATCATGGCGCTGGTTGCTGCATACCTCAACTTTGTAAGTCAGATGATAGCTGTCCCTGCGTTTTGCCAGCATGTTAGCAAGGTAATGTATTTAGAAAAGCCCTCGAATTTGATTTTTATACAAAAGTGGCGGATTTTCTTCCAGTGATGATTATTTTTAATTTTGATGATTATGTACCAAATTATTAAGATAATGCTATAAAAGTATGCATAACTTTTTCAGTAGTGACAAAATCGACACTACAGCTCTAACTATGACTAGTGTTATGTTTTCTTTGATGCCTGTTGTTATATTAGAATTTTTCTGTGTAATGGTTGAGTAGAATATATGATTTTCTTCTAAAATACTTCATGTGATTTCTTATATAATTGTTTTCCTTTTAAACCATTATGAATCTTAGTATCTAATATTTCTTTAATTATACAGTTTTTGTTGTTATTGTTTTAAACCAATCTACTTGAGTTAGATCTCAAAAGTTGAATAATTAATATGCCTCTCAGAGATTTGTCCTGTGTCATTCAACTGTGTTTAGCTTTCTCAGCAATAACTCATTAAATAGTTACTTGCATGATTTAATATACATTTCAGAGCTCCTAACTTACCTGGCAGAAAAAGTCCACTGTAGTTTTTATTCTTTAAAAACATCTTTCCGGGAGAACCTCATTTTTATGAAATTGGAAGCACATCTCTCAGTCCTTGCTAAAATGTAGGTTTTTGGAGCAGTCTAAGAAATAAAACTCATTCATTCATTAAACAAATGTTTGAGTGAATATTTGACATCTGCCATTAGAGATACAAATGCTGTGAAAGCAGTGTCCCCCTTTAAGTGGCTCCCAGGTGAGTGGAGGAGCCAGACCTCACAAGAGCGCTGAGACCACCTGCACGTGCTGCAGAGGAGGGGGGACAGCGAGGGCCTGGTGCTTGTGAAGGCATTTCCCACATGGGGCATTTGAGAAAGTACAGCTTCTAACCCCTCTGTAGTAGGTTTAATCAAATGTAATGTATCCTCTTTTTTTTTTTTTTTAACAACCTGTATTATTTTACTATCACGATTTTGTTACCTACTGACTTTTTAAAATAATAAATGTGAGAACAAAATGAACTCTGCTTTTGGGCTCTAAATGTAGTTTAAATTCCAAGATAAAATGACGGTATTTTGTATAAATGTTTAGATTCTGTTTCTGTGTTTTTAGTTTTCCAAATTTTTGTGGCAGGGTCCTGAGGAGTGAGGTTTTTGATTTTTACTTTGTTTTGTTTTTGAATATTTTTCAGGTTATTGAAATTCGAACTATGGAAGCCCCTTATTTTCTGCCAGAGCATATTTTCAGAGATAAGTGCATGTATGTTAATTCTTTACATTTTAAGGAAGGGGCACTGACTTGGGAAACCAATCAGTGATAATTACAAAGGAGTAAACTACTGTTAGAATAATTTTCTGGTGTTTTAAAATATTCATCGTTTTATGTTTCTGTCATTTAATTCATCTAACTTGTTTCTCTTGCTATAAAAGTTCTTGTACAGTATAAATGTAGACTCATGAACACATGGAATCAATCTTTGATGAAAAAAATTTATCTTACCTTTTTTTAATATGGAGGTATATCTCTTAAATATAGCATGTTCTGATATATAAGTGAACACTCCTTTAAGAGAATACAATATCCTGTTCAAGACTCAATAACTGACAACAATATTAATAAAGCTGTAGGAGAAAGAATGTATTACGGAAAATCAGTGTTATACCCTGAATTTTTTTCTTGCTGTCCAAACAAAAAAATATATATGAAAAATACTTTATTCAAACTTTTGGGCTCTAAAACCAGTTTAATATTGAAAGCATGCACATAAGATAATATTAAGCAGTTTGAAAGGAAAGTGAAATCGTAGGTCTTAGCCAAGTGCTTCCTATCACTTAGTTGGCTAATATCTTCTTCATTAACAGTCAGTGAGCTTCATTTTTATTTTCTTCTCTCAGTAGATTTTTAATTAGCATGAAAGTTAAAGCTGAATTTAGTCCTCTTCATCATTTAAGGTGTGAATACCAGTGGAATCATGTAAGGCTGGCTTCACCGTTGGGACATTACTGGGGAACGAATCAGCAGAATGCTTCATATATGGGTCCACGTACCATATGTTTTTAAAGAGCTCAAATTAGCCACCTAAAATACACTGATTTATCTATTACTAATGACAGTTTAAGTTGCATTTATATTTATATTTAGGCCTTGATCTAAAATGTTTATATGTTAATTTATTTTTGCCCAGTAATTTAAATAATACTAAATGACTTCTTTTTTGATCAACTTGACAGGCTTCCAAAATCTTTAGAGAAGCATGACAAAAATTTGTACTTTTTGACCAACAAGATTGCAGAGTCACTAGGTGGCAGTGGCTATAGTGTTGAGAGATTGTCAGTACCGTACGTACCACAAGTAACAGGTAAGAGGCAGGTAATTAGAACTCTTACTCTAGTGATTATGTGTCAGCAATTTTTCTGTTAGCCCAGTTAGAAAGTTAATTATGTTTGTATACTTACTAGCTTAAGAGAATTTACTTCTATTTTAAAATTTTGCTCTTGAAAACCTTTAGTAAATCTCTAAAAACATGTATATGATTTTATCTTGAGCATATTGAATCCTCAAGTGATTATCGTTATTATTATACTTCATATTTTATTGATATTATACTGAATAATATTATCCTTTAAACAAAGAAGCAAAATGAGATCTTTACTCTTTAAGCAATATTGTGTTTAACTTAGGGAAATTGGTGAAAATTGTTTAGTTAGTGATTTGTGACTATTGACCTTAATGAATTATGTAATTTTTGTCATTTGAAAGAGTACAGACTATTTGCTATGTAAAGAAATCTGCAAACTTTTTAAGTTAAGAATATGTTTTGCTCTGTGCATTATGTATTTCCTTCCGTTCTTTTCATTGCCTGAGATAATTCTGTTTTGTTTCAAGGCAAAATTGCATGGTGTCTTGCATTCAGTTTTTACTTTGAAAACTAAAATCGAAGAATTTTTATCTTACACCTTCATTTTCATTTGATGACTGTATAAATATTAAATTTGGTAGAAAAACTAGTTCTTTCTTTGGGGATACCTCTGTTCTATAAGAGAACTGTTTGATTTCAGTTAGGTAGTTTTCTGGATTAATCACTAGAAGTAGCACAGTCTTTGGGAATAGCTATGTTTTTATAATGTGGATCCAAAGTATATACATTTATTACAATGATGGTTGTTTATAATAGTCTGAGATGTTAATGAAAGCTTTTGCATTTTCTTTTAAATTCCATAGTATAGAAAATTCTATTCCTCATGAGTTCCTTGGGGAAATAAAAGTGCTAAGAATAAAACATGAGTAGAGCTTTGTAATTTAAAAGAATTTTTAAAACCGACTTTTAAAGTATTTCATTCTTATAACTTGGATTTAGCTCTCTTTCCTTCGGGCAAAAAACCTCATAAACCCAGGCACAAGTACAAAGGTAAATCCAAGTGTCAGTTTGGCTTGCCCTTTCCCTCACCTGTCCTCTAGGAAAATAGCTTAATACAATTTGCCTTCTAGAAAATGGAGCCAGTGGCCTGTATATTTTATATAGTTGTGAGTTCAGTTATTATTTTGCTCTACGTTCCCCATAGCTGTAGTTTATTTTCACTCCTTGTTATTTCCTTTTACCCTATTCCTTTAACTCTAAACAATTTTTAATGAAAATTATGGTACTTTTTTTAAGAGGTGGCTTGCTCTTCGCATTTCCTCCCACCCCTGAAAATGATATATTCTCTTTCTTAATGCCTCCCTATCATTGACTAGGAGAATTCTGAGTATTTCAGCATATACTTAGTTACATAACTGCACAGAAATCCCTCGGTGTAAATAAGGTTTTTCTGATTTATAAAGATTTTGATAGTTTAGAACCAGTCCGTGGCATGTGTGTCCTGCCTTAATGCAGAAAGAGTCAGAAGATACAGTGATACTTTATGGGATAATCAATTGGTTATTAAAGTTTCCTTTTGCTGTATAACCATCAGATATTCATTTTAAAAAATAAGGGATTTAAGAACAATATATCAAAAGAAAAAAAACAAAATAGTTTGTTGTGTATCATGCATATACACCCATCATCATCAAAATAGTAGCTGCCACTTATTAGGCACTAACTGTATGCCAGTCACTGTGATAAGCACTTCGTATTCATGTTCTCAGTTAATCTGTAACATAGTTTGGTGAGGAAGGTAGCACTGTCTTTGTTTACAAATGAGGATAGTGAGACTGAAATTAAATCATTTGGTTAGGTAAGACCACTAGAATTAACTGCCTTGCCTGTTCAGTTAGGTGCTTAATAAATTGATTTTTGCCAACTGTGTGCTCAAAGATTGTTCAGTCATCCATATTGATCCAAGTGTATTTTTTTATGTATTCCACAAACCTTTACTGAGAGTCTACTATATATCAAGCACTTTTCTGACTTTTGGGGGTAGAAAGATGTTAAGGTTCAGTCCCTATCCTCAAGGATTAAAATCTGGTGGAGAAGACAGACAAACGATTGAAATATAATGGTAACTAGTTCTAAAGAAAGAAGAATGGTCTGCCTAAAGCTTACTGAACCGTTGGTGACTGACATATAGTAAATGATCAATAAATGTTAGCTGATTATTGCATTTTCCTTTTATCTCAAATCAACCTAGAATTTGAGTTAATAGCGTATGTCTAGGTGTATGCTAAATGCTCCTCTGTGAGAGGGTACAGTACTTAATGAGTACTTACAGTGTGCCAGCTGCTGTGCAAACAGAAGCAAAAATGAACAAGACAGATAGAGGTTTCTGCTTTCACAAAACTTATAGTCATTCCTAACGGGTTCCTCATCTGGACCACAAAACACAGAAGATGATTTTGAGTGACGTTTTTCTCAGTTCTCCCAAGATGGCACTTCACCAGTTTTATTCGAGATGCATAGGAAAGAAGTTAATTCATTATACAATTTGTCTAACAGGACAGTTGCAATATGCCTTAAAGTCTATGATCAGAGAGGTTTGGGGTCCTCAGGCAGCACCTAGGAGAGTGTTTGGTCCAGGTTTGGTGACATGGATGTCTTCCAGAGGAAAAAGTCCCTACGCTGAGCCTGAAGCAGGTGTTAGGCAAGTGAACTGTGTTTCATGCAGAAGTAATAGCATATGTGGAGGAATGGAGGTAGGCAAGAACATGATTTTTCAAGGAATTAGTATAAAGTTAGTCTACTTGGAGGGAATTGGAAGAGTAGGGTTGGGAATTGTAAAACCGGGTTAAATAGTTTGAACTATCCTAAAAGCAATGGGGAGTCATTAAATGATTTTAAACAGGGGATGGCATGATAAGAGTTGCATTTAGAAATGTTACTCTAGTTGTAGTTTAGCAAACTGAAGACGGGACAGCCATTTAGAATACTCTTCAGTAATCTCCAGGAGAGATGGCAGTGACCTGTACTAAGGAGGTCCCAGTGCGAATACAGGAAAGTGAGTGGACTCTAGAACACTGCAAGAGAGAATCTCCAAGCAGTTGAGTGATACGGGGGGGCAGGGAGAAAGGCAAAGGTTTTGTCTAGGGCTCTACCACGGACATTTGGGTGCTTGGTACAGCACCAGGAGGAAGAGCAGACAGAGCTTGTTTGCTGCTTCATTTGCTTGCTTTTTGTTGTTTTTGTTTTAGGAGGGACGGGTGGTGTGACTGGGTTTAAGTGAAGAAAGAAAGAAGTGTGCATTTCAAATGTAACTGTCTATAAGTAGTTTTGAATCTTGGGTGATAGAAGGATGGACTTTTTATTAACAGAAATGAATAGGGAAGAGGGGGTAGTTTTGGAGTTCAGCCTTTTGTTGAGTGTCTTGGACAATGGAGCATCCAAGTACGGTAGGGGTCAGGACTGTGTTTTGTGTGAGAGATTAGAGGTTATGATGAGAATTTTGAAATTGGCAGTATAGGGAATTTTGCAAGAGCTTTCAGGAAAGATGACTTCTCAAAGTGAAGAAGTGAAGAGAGAATAGAATGGCTTTGTTCTACCCTTGCTATGTGGCCTTGGGCATAACCCCTTAATCTCTCAATGACCCCATATCCTCATGTGAAGCGAGGACCATAGCCCTGAAGCCATTTCGCTCAAGTGGGATATATACATGAAAGTACTTTTAAAAACTACAAAATGCCATATCAGTATAAGAATGTTATTAGTATTTTTTTAATGTCTTAATCTTCCAGTTGGCATTTTGAATTTTGTTAATTTGTTTTATTGATTAAAAGCACTTATAACACATGGATGCCTTTATCTGCTTTATCAAAACCTCCATTATTTTTCTACGAATATCTGCTTATAAAAGTATTTTCATGTATATATCCTATCTCTCCTTGTAGAGGTTTTGTTTTAAAGCTTGTTTTAGAAATAAAAGATTGTCTTTTATATTACACTGGCTTTTTATTCATGGTGACAATGGTTTTTTAGGTTCTTTTTATTTTATAAATATGCATTAGCTCTAGATGGAATTTTGTGTTTTTCTACAGGACTAAAAAAAGTATATCTGTATAAGTAGTATCAGCATTAAACTGACATTTTAAATTTCGTGTAGATAAATTAATCTGTGAAATTTCATTTTGCCCCAGTTAGCTTTTTCATTGAATCTGAATGGTATAGTAGCCCTAATTACATTTGTGATTTATTATATACAGTTAAGTAAGTTCCTACATCTTATTTTTTATATAGCCATAGAAAATTATATTGAGTAATTTAATGTAGTTCTGTGTTATACTTGTATTCAGACTGTTTTCTCTATTCTTTAGCCATCTGAATGCAGTTATATACATTACACACAGATACACCAGGTGGCAGCAAAATATCACTGAAGGACGTTAGGCCTCGCTCTCTCTAAGTATTACTTCTAAAACCCAGGTTCTAATTAAAAACAAAAAGAAGAAACAACGATTACCATTGTGAACGGCAGATTATAGGAAGCGGAGAGGGAGAAGGGATGGGAAAATGAAAGGGCATAGAAAGTGGTGTCTGGGACTACCCCAAACCAACTTCAGGAAGGGAAACAAGGGCCTCCTGAGGGGATGCGTACATCAGACGCTGAGATGGTGACAGGGTGGTTCTCGAACTGGCAGGACAGTGCAGTCCACGGAGGCTGCAGTGATGCTGCGTTTCAGCAGACTTTGAAAGGCAGGTCAGGAACCAATGTGGATGGCCCATGGAAACAGGAGAGTTATCTTTGGTAAGCTCTATTTTGGAAAGCTTACTTTTGTGTAGATGTACAAGATATCTGATGATAGTTGTATCTGGGCTTTTTCTGTCACCTACAAGCAGGTTGCTCTATAGGTCAAAAGAAAGAACTTTCTGAGAATATAGTATTAGAGTTTCCCACTGAATTTCATTTTCTTCCCTAATCTCTGCTCACTATACTTCCCTTCTCTTCTTGTTGATTTTTGTCACTCAGTAATCCCTCTCCTGCCTCTGTACTTCTCCTTTCCTTTTTATTTTTATCTTAGGCTTCAATTTGACTTTTCTCTGCAACCATCAGCCTTTGTATATTAACCTAGAAATTCTTGTGTGGGTGGGAAGCAGGCTATTATTTATTCCTCATTTTGAGTTCTGGTAAGACATTGAAAGTTGGCGTGATTAGAGGGTAAAAAAGCAAGTCAGCAGTGATGACCACATACTATTTTGTGGCAGTTCCATTGATGTTTGGTCATTAGCTTTGGTGATTTATATTAGTGCATATGATCATGAAGAAAAAGAAAAAGTACAGTATCTAGGCTACCTCAGTAATGGCCCTATGCAAGAGATATAACATTTCCAGCCTGAAAACTGTAGAAAAACGATAGGTAATAACTTGTCACAGATATAGGTCTGTGTTCCTCCAGCCTTCACCCAGCAGAACCTGAGTAACTGGTGTGTGCTAGATGCAGACACAAGAGTCTGCCCCTGAATTTCTTGTATACTTGGGGACATAAGACATTAATTCATATGTCTGTACTTCAAGGCCCACTAGATGAATAAAGGGTGATGATGATTGAAGAGTGACAAGGAAAGATCAGTCATAACTGAAAGTAAATTTTTGTAGCTAGAAGAAAGAGGGATAAGTAAAAATAATTAGAGTGATATTTAAGATTTAAAGGAAGCGATGTAATATTTAACCAGGGCTTGAAAGATAAGAATCTTAACAGTGGGGAGGACATAAGAAAGGGCAGGTAATAAAGGGCTTCCAGTAGGAGTTTCTGTTTGTAGACAAGCATGTAAGGCAGATGTGCCAAAGCCTGCTCAGAGGTTGGAGAATAGGCACGTTTGCCTTAAACATGAGAAAAATAAGGGAGCAGCTCTGAAGTTACTGTTGGCAAGATCTGACTGGAGAACCCAGATGCCTTTTTACTTCATCAAGCAATGGGTAGATTTGCTTGGGGGAGTGATGTGGTTAGTGTTTTAGTGTTTAAGAAGCTCATGGTGGCATAGAGGGAAAATTCTAGAAAGGTCTGTTATCAGTCAGGATAGACGGGGTCAGTGGTTCTCAACTGTGGGTGATTTTGCCCATCCCACGGAACATTTGTCAACCCTAGAGACATTTTTAGTTATCACCACTGGGGCAGGCCTACTGGCATCCGGTGGGTAGAGGTCAGGGATGCTACCGAACATCCAGTGAGGCACAGGACAGTCCCCACGGCAAGAATTACCTGGGCCAAAATGCCACTAGTGCCAAGGCTAAGAAACCCTGGCTAAGTTGTGCTGTGAGAACAAACAGTCACAGGTTCTTAGTAGTTTAAACCAGTAAAGATGTATTCATCACTCCAACTAACTGTGCATAACTTCATGTCATCCGTATTCTGGAATCCAAGCTGACGGGATAGCCGCGATCTGAAATGTTACTCTTACTTCACTGGCCAGAACTAGTTACACAGTCCCTCCTAACCACAAAGAGGCCAGGAATTGCGATCCTACTATGTCCCAGAAAGAGAGTAAATTGCCGTATTTAATTAACAACATTAATTACTGCCATGGAAGGCTACCTTGGAGTAGAGGAGTAGTCAGTAAGAAAGAAGCTAGTTTCTTTATGTTGGCCTTCTTTTAGTTCATTCTTCACCCCTTCAGAAGGATAAAATCACAGTACAGTTGATCCTTGAACAACACGGGTTTGAACTGCACGGGTCCACTTATACACAGATAATTTTCAGTAAATACATACTGCAGTACTATATGATCTTCAGTTGGTTGAATCTGTGAATGCAGAACCATGGATATGGAGGGCCGACTAAAGTTATAATGCAGATTTTTGACTGTGCAGGGGTCAGTGCCCCAAGCCCCCATGTTGTTCAAGAGTCAACTCTATATACAAAATGAGATTAGAAAGATGGAGTGTTGCCAGATTATGAAGTGACTGACTGTGCTGTTCGACTAAGATTCTAGACCTGAGCTTCCCAGTTGTTATTGGGAGCTTTACAGGTGTGTCTGGATAGTTATCTCCTTAGTTCTTCAGGTAGCTGGCTCGGGCCTGGTGTAGTCAGCTTGTGGTGCGAGCAGCCTCTTCCTTTTATCTCCATATGCCTTACACGTATTATAATTATATATATGTGCTTTGATGTGAAAAAACTTGCGAAGCTCAGCATTAGTCAGTGGGCTGGATTTGTTTTTTTGTTGTTTTTTTTTTAAATAAATTTATTTATTTATTTATTTATTTTTGGCTGCATTGGGTCTTCGTTGCTGTACGCGGGCTTTCTTTAGTTACGTCGAACGGGGGCTACTCTTTGTTGTGGTGCGCTGGCTTCTCATTGCGGTTGCGGAGCACGGGCTCTAGGTGTGCAGCTTCAGTCGTTGTGGCTCGCGGGCTCTAGAGCGCAGGCTCAGTAGTTGTGGCACACGGGCTTAGTTACTCCGCGGCATGTGGGATCTTCCCGGACCAGGGCTCAACCCCGTGTCCCCTGCATTGGCAGGCGGATTCTTAACCACTGGGCCACCAGGGGAGTCCCTGAATTTGTTTTAAAAGTATAGTTTAGTGTGAAAAAGATTTATTTTAGAACAACTCTACTGGTAGTATAGGAGGGAGTGTTGTATTAGACCAGTTAGTAAGCTATCCTCAGATCTAGGTAAGAAAAGATAAAGATTTTTGAATGATGGCACTCTTGAAAAATAAATATGGCATTGTGGAGATACAGGAGGTTTATTAGAGATGTTAAAATTGGGTTTAGAACATGTCGAATAGAATTGGTTAATAGAGAATTGGGAAATTTGAACTGGATATGGAACTGGAGATGTGGAGGGCTAACTGTAAAGTGCTGTGCTGATTTTCGACTGTGCAGGTGTCAGCACCCCTGACCTCCATGTTGTTCAAGGGTCAGCTGTATTAAACTGAGTTCAGCCATCAATTTTATTTTTTTAATCTGCTTCACGACATATAACAATCTGAGAGCGCACTGTTTCATATATTTAGTAAAAGAGCAAAAAAGGCAAAAAACGGTCTTAACTTTCTGAAAGTTTAAATCTGCAATAGGTGGAGTTTATAAGTGACATATCATTCTAACTAGCACGTAATGGGGGAAATGTTTTAAAATTTTAGATGAAGATCGACTTTCTAGAAGGAAAAGTATTGTGGACACCGTATCCATTCAGGTGGATATCCTGCCCAACAGCATTCCTTCGGATGATGTGGTAAGTTGCTGAAAGTTTATGATGAAGTACTGTCTTGAGATAGACATCAATTTAAAAGAACTTTTTTCCCCTCCACACTTTTAAACAGGATCAAATACAACTCTGATTTATCCCTAAATCAACAAAATTGTTAGTAGAAGTTAATCTGATTTAGCCTTGAACTTATTTATAATTTATTTTACTGAACTCATTTCATACACCTATAAAGATACATAAACTTAATATTGTGTGTTATGATATCACTAGATTTCACATTGCAGTAAAAGGAAGCATAAGCTAGAACTAAGTGAGTTTTTTTAATAAGTAAGAAATGCTACACAAGGCCTGTTATTAAATAAGTAGGTCCTCTAATCCTATTTATTTTTAAAGATTTATGAAACATAAGTTGTGAGAATAAATGGAATTATACACTCTCATGTGAAGCCAAATGCTCACTACTTTTAGAACGTTTCAGAATTTCACCTATGAAAGAAATTCTTTTATCTTTTTGGATAGTAAATATAATGAATTTAACGTAGGTTAAGCTGTATCAGCGACCTGTGAACTCTTTAAGGAGTTATTTGAAACATCATAGATTTAATATTCTCCTCCTGTTTCAATAGAGCACAAGAGTGTACCCAACTGAGTTATAGGAAGAAAAAGCAGCCAGTATTCTCTAGGACTTATCCACACAAATCAGCAGAGAATTTTTTGATAGTCAAGTAAAAATGCCAATGTGCCAGCATGTCAAGTCAGCCTCCTCCTTGTGGTTTATCCATTGTTTGCCTTCTTAGGTATTTCATTATTTCTCATTGGTACAATGTAAATAACTAAAAGAATATCCATGTAAGAAAAGAGGAAGGAAGTTGTCTGAATTCATGCTTTCTCAGCCTCCTTTCTCCCTCCTGCTTCCAATGCCTGCCAGTTAATTTGTCTTCAGGAATTAAAACTATTTGGTGGCCAGGGTACAGCCAATTAATTTATATCTTTCATGCTTTTAACTCCCTGTTATGTAAAATTAATCAGTTTTATCAAGGAATTATCTGCAGAGCGTCAGAGTAGTTGGAATAGGCAGTTTAGTGTTCATTTTGGAACGTGGGGCTTTAAGGTTGGTTTAGAGTTTCTTACCAGTTTAAGACTCAGGAAAAATCATCTTCCCTAAATTTCACCTCTTCAAAGCCATTTTAATTTTTACACTCCTTACTAGCAAGAAGGATATCTTGCTAGCTATATCTTTCAGTGATTATGAATTTGCTGCTATTACCTTTTGAGGGAAGAAATTCATCCAAAGCCTTAGTTTATACTTGTCAAGAGTGCAGTCTATTTTATTGACTGGTATTTTTCCATTTGCCTTTTGTTAACCATTTTTATTTCTTTTAAAAATACATATATAGCACTTTAAACGGTTGCAAAGAATCAGTCTATTTTGATAAAATGAACTGAAGAAACATTTGCATGAAGACAGTATAGGAGGAAGATTCTTGAGCATGAATTTTACATTAAAAGTTCATTAATACATTTGTTAACTTACTAAAGATCCTTTTGTTTTATCTTTGCTATAACTATAAATCCTAAGTCAAATATGCCTCACCCTGAGTATTTGAAAAGTTAAGTACAGTTTAGTATATAAGATTTACTTGAGCACATTGGAGTTTCAAACTCATTTACCATTATGGTATCTGATTTTGTGTAGTAGGAATGGTCGTTGAAACACCAGAAGACAGAATAACAGTACCTTCTAGGCTAAAACTAACTAATTTCATTGTGTGGACAGGAGAAAGTGTCATCAGTTAGGTATTCACCAGTTCGTGGTGTAACAAAATATCAAACTAAGAATAAGTATATCTGCTAACAATGAATCAAATTAAAAAATTGCTCATTTGAAAAATTGCTCATTATTTCATCAAAATTACTTGAAATTGTATATACATAATCCCACTTAGTCCTCAGATATATTTGATACCTGCTTTTAGAGCTTGTAATGTTGTTTAGATGGAGATCATAGCAAAACTTTTGTTTTCCCTAGATATAACTCAGCTTATTACTATGGTCTGTTAAAATACCTGGTCCATTTCTGAGGTATGTGAGTTCTAACATTTGCAATTCAAATTTTAGCCCACCATGAATCACTTAGTGAACTTCTCCTAAAAATTGCACTATATATGTATAAGGATACCTAAATTAAATTAAGGTATTCAAGAAGATAAATGGCTAAAACATTTATTTATTTCAGCGGCGTCTCTGCCTCCTGAAATTAAATGATCAGCTTGACTAATAGAATAAAGCACCATAGGCATGATTCTTTGATGCTGAGCGAATGCATCATCATTATCCAAATTAAGGAAAACAACAAACAGAGAAGAGTTATTAGATAAAGTACTCTAGCTTTTCACTTATCCAGGATTGAACAGGTAATAAGTAAAGATTCTACGTAATAAGAATTCTGGCCTTCTAGCTTCTCCTATGTTCTTTCTCCTATACTATAGTTGTTTCTCAAAAGTCTAAAGCTCTTAACCAGTTGTAAGAACAACTTTGAAGTACTAGATTGCTTCTAGGTACAAATAATTGACCAGCCAGAGCCTAATCTTATATATCTGCTCCAAATATCTAGAACAAAGCAACTGAAGATTCCCAAGTTTAATCTGACTTCAACTAGAAATATGAGCCCTCAGTAGAAAAACTGAGGTAGTGGAACTCTTGCTGCTTGATTTCCAGCTAAATCCTTTGTACAGAGAGCTAAGGTGCAAAGCATGAAGTCTTTTGCTTTCACTAGTCTTGCTGCCTTAGACTTAGCAAAAAGAAGCTCATGAGCTAAAATTAGGGATGACCATAGTCCAAGGCAAGTACTCATATATCATTTCTTAACTTTTATTCAGAGATACTATAGTAACTGGATATATTATTCCTTCTGAAAATGTGCTAGTGCCACAAAAAGTATTACTGACTTTTTATGTAAGCACTTGATTTCATACCTTTTACATGTCTCAAAGCAAGCGAGATTTGAAAACTTCAAGTTAAAGGGAGTTTCTGGAGAATAAGACTTGGTGGTTGACCTTAAAAGATCCAGAATATAATTATTTTTAAATGTTGGTTAACTGTACTCATTGAACACTTCCCAAAGTAGTGATTTTTTGCTTTAAAATTTTTGCATTTAAAGTTTCAGATTATTTCATTTTTGATTTTTAAACTGTATGTGGTACCAAAATTATAAAGGGTATAGAATACTTAGTTTTCATTTATTACATAGCTGAAGCTGCATTTATATATAATCTCTGCCTTGAATATTGGTTGGGTTGCCTTAAAGGTTGCTAATTCTGCCAGCCTAACATCAATCTGTAGGCTTCTTTGGGGAACCACTGTGGTAGGCCATTGTTAAAACCAATGAAAACGTGGAGATTATTTGATACTGTTGAGTGTGATCACAAATCCAGCCAACACAAAGAAGAGAAAATATTTGTCAAAGTTCTTAGATGACTTGTAACTAGGTGAAGGTATCGTTTATATTGACCGTTCTTAACTCTTTATTTTACTTAAAATCACTTTTCTCTAGGTTAGTAACACTGAAGAAATCACCTTTGAGGCGTTAAAGAAAGCAATTGGTGAGATTTTGCTTATTAACTCTCCTAGTATTTTCTAGCTTATCTATATCTTGGTACTTGTTTAAATGCCAGAATTAACAGAGGCAGCATGGCAAGTGTATATACTGTCGATTTCTATATAAATATATAATCAATTTATTAGCTTATGTTCTTTAGACTTTTGTAATTGTCCTGTCTTGTCATAGATAATTATTTTCCTCTCTATAGAATGACTTTTCTAGAATTATGAAAGCATATCGCCATGTATTTGAATGCTGCCCTTATTTGGTGGCCAACATTGAGGCTGAATGAATTTATGAGAAATAGTGAATGTATTTCCTTTTATAGGAGATGGGCAGGTGAATAATTCTGAGAGAATTACATAGAATGATTTTTAATAGGCATATAGCAGTGTAATTAGAAGCGTGTTTCTAATGGGGTAAGAGAAAGGAGCTGGCCGAAATTGTCAGCAGGCACAATAGAGTCACGCTAATCCTTGCTATTTTATCAATGAGAACACTGAGGCAGAGAAATTAGCAACTCTCCTGAGATCACATAGCTAGTAAATACCGGAGACAAATTTCATACCCAGGTCTGACTGACTCTGTTATCTTTTCACTTATCTTTGCATAAAATAATACTCTGATTTTTTTTTTCTCCTGTAGCCTTTATGGAAATAAATTTTACCTTATATAATTTGCCTCTTTTAAAAATTTTTTAAATGATTCCTTCAATTAAGTATTAATATAAATTCCTGCTAGGCTCATGATGCCTTGATCTCAATTCACTTCTAATTGGTAAAGCAATAGAGGGTGGAAATTGACTTTCACGATAGAGAGTGGAAATTGGCTCTCAATTTTTAAGAAATATTAGAATAAGAAAATCATTAACAAGGGAAGTGAAGTGCTCTAGTACCCATCATACATGAAATAAAATCTGACCTTTTTCAGCTTAATCCATTAGAGGATTTTTTTTTCTTATTGTAATATCAAATTTGCCAAAATAAAATTGAATTTAGTAAGCAATTTTTGAACACCCATTATGTACAAGATACTGTGAGACATTTAAAAATTAAAAAGACATGTTGAGGAACTTACAGTCTGGCAGTGGTTCTCAAAGTATGTCTTTGGACCCCTGGAGCTTTGGGGAAGACTCTTCCAAGGGATCCTTCAAGTCAAAAAGTATATTCAGCACAATACTAAGACATTATTTGCCTTTTTACTGCATAGATTAACATGAATGAAGGCAGTGGCGTCAAACTGTACTAGTGGTCATTGAATTCTTCAGCACCACACATCCCCAGTTATTTTTAAAAGTCAAGATTTCTCTTAAGAATGCCTTTGAAGAATCAGTATAAATGATTAATTTTATTAATCTCATCCCATGAATACATGCCTTTGGGAAGCACATATAAAGCACTTCTTTGATTGCTTTTATTTGCAAGCAGAACTAGTTGGTTTTTTTAAGGAACATCACTTTTACTTTAAAAAAAAAAAAAAAAGACAGAAAACCTGTGGTATTTGAAGGGAAGCTGTCACTTCAAGAGAAAAAAACCACCCTGACGGTATTTGCTTCCAGTGATAAAATTAGCACTTTTTAACAAAATTAGAATTTTGAAGCTTATGTTTGCCACTGCAAGTTTGACAGTTCCCCAATATTTATTTAAAGACTTCTCTAATGAGATCAGTGATAATAACTAACAAATGTGATTTTAAAGAGTATTTTACAGTGAAATATGTCTACATGTAGAGGGTCTGCATAAATCAGTGGAGCAATATTCCAAATGACCTTGCATGATGTTACAAAACCATACAGGAGTAAAGCTCTATTCAAACTGTAGAACAGACCAATAGATGTTAATATAACCAATTACAAAAAGTTCATTAATAAGGTTTCAAATTCCATATTGCAACTAACTTTTAAGAAACTACCGTTTGTCGTGCTTTGTTGTAGTGTCCAAGAAGAAATAGCTACAATTCTGTGAAAAGGCTATTTATTGAATTACTCTTTCCCAGTCCATACCTGTGTGAGTTTAGTTTTTCTTTATATACTTC
Source organism: Eubalaena glacialis (assembly GCF_028564815.1). NCBI lineage: Eukaryota > Metazoa > Chordata > Mammalia > Artiodactyla > Balaenidae > Eubalaena > Eubalaena glacialis. The sequence goes on from NC_083732.1 coordinate 79,945,780, forward strand.
AACCAAAATAACATATTGCAGTGGACTGAATGCATTTGCAGGTAGAATCCAACTGCTTCTATTAAGTCAGACATTAAAGAGATTTGCAAAAATAGAAAACAATGCCATTCTCTTCACTAAATCTTTTCATTTTAGAAAATATCATTATTTTTTCATGAAACAAATGTTATTTATGTTAACATATAGTGGTTTCATTTCTTTAATGCATTTAATGAATATTTTTAAAGTCTCATTTTTATATTGTAATATGGAAAATATCAAATGATGTAATACATAAAGAAAGCAATTTGGCTTTCTTAATAATTTTTCAGAGTAGAAAGGAGTCTTGAAACAAAAAGTTTGAGAACTACTGGACTAATGCATGGAAAAGAAACTTGCTGCCTGCAGGCCAAATTTAGGTGGAAGTATTATTTTCAGAAATTGGATTTGAATAAAGACCAGGGATGTATGCTCAGCTTGCCCAAGTCCTGTTTTTCTTACTGCTTTTAAAACATTTATGTTTCCTGCCTAGCCTCTGGCACATTTGAGCTTGTGACCCTGATCTAGTGAACACGAGAGATGTGATCATAATTCTGTATTATAGTCATCCAGAAAAAGTACATAAATTCGACAACTTTGTTAACCTGCCACAATTCCAGAGGGGGGAAAAAGAAACCTATTTCGTTTGTACCTGCTATATCCATTTTTTAAAACTAGCTAATTGTTACAGTTTGTCTACCTGAAGAGAAGCTTTGTTTTTGAAGAACCTTGAACAGATTGTGTTTCATCTTATGAAATTCTTGACCAGGAGAAAAAAAAAAGCTGAAGAGTTGCTGAGTTGTTACTGTAGACCATCAATAAATAAGCCATTAATTAGCCTTCTTTTCAGATTCTTAAGCAAATAGACATAGTTATTATATGTATCAAAATGACAGACACTTATTATTTTATTATCTCACAAACTTTGGCCAGACCACACATCATCTTAAGATTTTAAAAAATCCCTTTTCAAATTGTGGAAGATAAATGGAAAAGGCTAAAACAATATGGTTCCTCATGACCCTATCTGTATTTCAATCACGCCATTCACTATCAAGTTTAGCAAACTTTTAATTTAGTACCTCATATGTGCAAGGGCATGATTATTAATAAAAGAATCATCCTTCAGGAAGGGCCTTGAAGTTGTTTGACTTGTAGGAAGTTGTCATGCTTCTGCTTTTATTTGGTAAGAGAGACAAAGGTAGTCTTATGAAAAAGGGTTTTGTGCTGTGTAGTTTTTAAATTTTTTTATATGTGGGCTTTCTAGCCTTAACTAAGACACTTCAAGGATGTCACACCTTTTGCTTTTTTCCCTATACAAGTAGTCCTATAAATTACCCTTATTTTTTATTTATAGATCATTTGCTCTTAGGGTCATTGGCAAGGTTCTATGAAATTTTGTGTTCCTTTTAATGGGTCTTTGTAAACATTTATATAGATACCAGTGGAATGGAAGAACAGGAAAAGGAAAAGAGGCGTCTAGTAATAGAGAAATTCCAGAAAGCACCTTTTGAGGAAATAGCAGCACAGTGTGAATCCAAAGTAAGTGAACACATGGTGAAGGGGGTTGGGGGTGGAGTTTGACTTCGTGGAAGCTGTCCTGGTAATTGGTAGGTAGATTCCAAGCTCCAGGCAGATCAACAGAATCCACAAGGTAGTGGATTTGATAGGGACTGAAAACTGAAGACGTAGCTATGAAGCCTAAATAATTTTTTTGTGTAATGTCAGCTGATGGGAATGGCAGATCCCAAATTAAATGTTAACAATTGTTATTGCTTTGAAACTGTTTTTGCAGTGGTTTTCAATGATTTTGCTGTAGGTATTTTGTGTGTCTATCGATTTTGTTTTTACCAGTGAGACTAGGAAAGGAATAAAAGAGAAACTTTACATTAAATTCCAGTGTATGAGACAGATAAAACCAAAACATTAAAGCATTCTGTACCATCAGTTTAATAGTTAGAGTTATGCTTTGTCCTTTAAATCACACTTGTATTATTACATATGGGTGTTTGGAAAATAATAGATCCATTCTTAACATTTTTTTTCTCCTTTGTAGGCAAATTTGCTTCATGATAGACTTGCTCAAATATTGGAACTCACCATACGGTAAGAGTTTTGGTACTACAAGAGCAATAAAGCAACAAAATAGAAACTCTTAGATCCCTATAAACTTGTGGCTTTTTAAGTAATTGTGCTTTTCATTTAGGGTAAACACAAGATCATACAGTTCTCTGTCTCAGTGGTTATTCTGTTTACTGGATTGTCTGATACCATTTCTTGTCCAGGGGGCTTCTAGCTTTTCTAGCTTTCCTTTTTAGATCATTTATTCCTTTAAAATGGTCCTATAAGGACATTTGAGTAATTGGAAGACTCTTATTCTAATGATATGTTTAAAAAGGTAATTTCTCAGATTTAACCATTGTGACCTATAAAAACTACAGTTTTATATGGTTCAACCTCATAGTTCTTTCCAGGGCAATAATGATTCTACGTATGCAGATGGCTCACTTGAATTATTAAACTTCACTTGAGTTTTCCAAAGTCATGTCTGTTTGTGTCCTGTTTTTAGTTACTATAGTCGGCCCTCCATATCCGCAGGTTCTGCATTCGCAAATTCAACCAACTGTGGATCAGAAATATTTGGGGGAAAAAAAATTCCCAGAAAGTTCCAAAAAGTAAAACTTGAACTTGCTGCATGCTGGCAACTATTTACATAGCATTTACATTGTATTAGGTATTATAAATAATCTAGATACAATGTAAAGTACAAGGGAGGATGTGTGTAGGTCATATGCCAGTAGTGCTCCATTTTATATAAGGGACTTGAGCATCCAAGGATTTTGGTCTATGTGGAGAGGTCCAGGAACCAGTCCCCTGTGGATACCATTGAACGATTTGTATCTTATGCTCCAAAAACATAAGGTATCTAATATCGGTTTTTCTGTGGCTATTGGTTATTAAGTAATGAAGCACATGACAGAGGGAGAGAAAAACTCCAGGTTCCACCTAAGGAAAGAACCTCTGCTTATTCTTTTTTTTTAATTAATTAATTAATTATTTTTTTTTTAATTTTTGGCTGTGTTGGGTCTTCATTTCTGTGCGAGGGCTTTCTCTAGTTGCGGCAAGCGGGGGCCACGCTTCATCGCGGTGCACGGGCCTCTCACTATCGCGGCCTCTCTTGTTGCGGAGCACAGGCTCCAGACGCGCAGGCTCAGTCGTTGTGGCTCACGGGCCTAGTTGCTCCGCGACATGTGGGATCTTCCCAGACCAGGGCTCGAACCCGTGTCCCCTGCATTGGCAGGCAGATTCTCAACCACTGCGCCACCAGGGAAGCCCTCTGCATATTCTTATATTGACTTCAGTGTGGAGACTGGTCTGTGTATAATGTGGCACAGTAAAGAAGCCATAGTTAGAAATTGTGCTTCTGAAATTTTTTTTACATCGCCGTATCTTTTCAACTTGATTAACTAAATCTGTTTTGCTTCACACCCTGTATGTATCCTTATAAACAGAATAAACAGGTAGATGCTCGAGTTCACTTGCTTTTTTTTCCCCAGCCTTTTTTCTGCCTTCATACGCAAAGCATGTTTTCATCACTTTAACATCTTATTCTAGGCGTTTACCACCAATACTGCCCCCCCAAATAAGTTGAGAATCACTCATTTATAAAAGTTCAGAACAGAGAATCAGACTAAAATACGCAATATACTATATACCTTAGATTCAAAGAAAATTGCTGGGTGTGGGCATTTACGCACAACCGAAAAGTTGAGAGTTAAGTTTTATTTGGGGACCTTGCTGAGGACTGAAGCCCGGGAGACAGCCTCTCAGATAGCTCTGAGGAACTGCTCCGAAGAGGTAAGGGAGGAGCCAAGATATATAGGAGTTTTTGGCTGGAGAAAAACATGTAGTCAAACATCAAAAGATCACTGCCAATCACAAAGACCAGACATCTCAGGTTGATGATTTTAGTGCTTTTCTACGCATGGGAAGGTGCAAGGATCTGGGTGCATTGAAATTATTCCTTAGATATGCATCTTAACAGTCTAGGGCCAGTATCCAAAGAACAGAATGCTCCCTGTTTTTCTCCATCCTGAATTCCCCTCAGGGTGCACCATTGTAGGCGACTACAGTGGCTGATGGCTTGATCTTGCAGAACTGGAATGGCAGGCAACACTCCCTGTCCACAGCTTCTTTGATGCCTGTTAATTGTAACAGTAAATATCTGCCGCTTTATATCTGTGGTTTTTACTAATCCTCCCCACAGTCCTGAAAAGTTAGGTAGATCCTTTCCTCCCACCCACCCGCCCCAGGTAAAGACACTGAGGCTTAGAGAAGTAAAGTAACTTGCTGAAGTTTATCCAGCTAGTGAGTGGAAATAATCAAAATTCAAATTCGTAACTCATGTTCTTAAAAGAAATGTTGCTAGAGACCACCATGTTACATTTAATCACACTATCATAACTATGTGGGTTTAATATTTTAGAATAAGTATTGTGACTAATTCGGTTTCATTGGCACTGCAACTACTACTAATAATTTGTATTTATTAAGCCTTACTGCTAATAGTTATTTACTGAACACTTCTGGTGTTCTAGGCACTGTGCTAAGTGCATTCTTTCATTTAGTGTTTACAACAGATTTTAAAAATACGTAGTGATTATTTTTACTTTACAAGTGTAGAAACAGATGCACGTAGAAGTTTGGTAATTTATCCAAGGTCACCTAGTTAGGAAGTAGTAGTTTTGGGTACCTTACATGATACAGAGAAATGAAATAGACTTCTTAGTGTACCTTCAGGGTTTTCAGTTTCTATTTGATATATTTCCTCTTGTTAATTTGCCTCATTCTAACTACAAGATAGAGAAAAGAGTTTGTATTCTTGAGAAAAGAAACAAAATAAGCAATATTATATCTCAGTTTCCATTGTTCCTTCATTCACTTTGACCTTAGTACAATAAGAAAAAAATTACAAGAAATGCAAAGGAGCAGGAAAATACAGAAAAAGAATAAGCAGCCCCGCAGATGATTGATCCAATTATTGGAATTAGTAGACAATGACCTTAAAAGAACACACACACACATCAAAGAATTTAAAGGAAAAAATATGTATATTTTAGGAGAGAAATGGAAAGTCTAAAAAAGAACCAAATTGTAGTTCAAGAACTGAATGTTATATCTGAAAGAAAAAAAATGTTATTGGATGGGCTTAATAGTATATTGGACGTTATAGAAGAATTCGCATGTATTGCTCATAGGAGTATAAATTGGTACACTTTGCAAAACTTCGGCAGTGTCTTATAAAGTTAAACATATACCTGCTCTTGATCCTGTAATCCCATATCTCAGTATTTGCCCAGAGAAATGAAAACTTTGATTCACAAAAAGACATGTACATGAATGTTTTAGCAGCTTTTTTCATAATTACCAGATGTCCATCAACAGGAGAATGGAGAGAGAGTAGAAAAATAGTGGTACTCTTAATATAGTGAAATACTATTCAGCAGTAAAAAGGAACACATTTTGGGGGTAAATTTTCAAGAATGCATTGAGCAAAAGAAATCAAACATAAACGAGTATAGCTTGTATGGACCATTCCTATAGGCTGTATAGACCATGTGAAATTCAAGAACAAGTGACACTAACCTTCAGTGACAGCGATCAGAACATAGTTACTGTTGGATGTGGGTGTATGTGAATGGGTATGTGGGAGTAGGGAGAAATTGGTTGAGGACACAAAGGACCTTTTTTGAATGATGAAAGTGTCAGTATCTTTATCTATGGTAGAGATAAGAATGAAGTAATGAATTGAGGGAAGAACATTGGTATCATATGACAAAAGATCAGTTTCCGAAACTGATAAAAGAAAAATATCTGAGTAGAAATACAGGCGGTAGACTCAAATAGACAATTCATTTTAAAAGAAACACAGAATGGATACTAAATCTACAAAGGTATGTAGCATTAGTAGTAACCCAAAATGTGAAAATAAAAGAAAGAATGAATTCCCTTTTGCCTGCCAGAGTGCCAGAGATTAAAATAACAAGAAAGAATGATTATACCCAATATTTATAATGGTGTAAGAGGATGGGTAGACTCAGATATTGAAAGTATGAATTGCCAGTATTATGGCAGTATGTACCAGTCTCAAAAATGTAAATACACTTTGATGCAGAAATTCTGTGTGTAAGACTATAAACCAAGGAGACAGGATAAAATTATGTATAAGAATAGACCTGTCAGCATTATTTATGATAATGAAAAATGAAAATGAACCTACATCTGTCCGTTGAAGTAAATCAATTATAATATATCTATATATTGAAGTACCATGCGGTGGTCATCAAAAGAAGTTAATATATGTATATATAAGATTTTTTACTAGTGAAACAAAGTAAGCTTACATGAGTGGGTATAGCGTAATCCCACTGTAAAAATTATGTATCCATATATTCAGAGGAGAATGTCTAGTGTAGACTTAAAAACAGCTTGGTACCACTGTGATCTATGTAGCTTGTAGCTGGCCCGCAGTTCCGTCACACTGATCCCTGCGGTGAAGGAGACTCAGTCTGCTGCTGGCAGGTAGTAACGAGAGTGCTCTGTGAAGTGAACGGCTTTGCAATTCACTTGTTGACAATGCCTCGCTCTTTTACAGCCCTCCTCCCAGTCCATCAGGAACACTGACCATTACTTCTGGGCACGCCCAATACCAGTCTGTCCCGGTCTACGAGATGAAGTTTCCAGATCTGTGTGTGTACTGAGTGGCTCACGAAGACCTCAGCATAAAGCCTAAAAATTAGGGCCAAGCTGAGTTTTCGGGGTTTACTTAATGTGTGTTAACATACTTCTTGAAAATTATGATGGAATTTATCTTTAACCGAATGCTTGGCATATCAGATTAGATATTTTGCAGCTATATTATACGATTTAGAGTACTTTTGAAGATAGGTTTATGCCATGTTAATTTTTTTTTTGAGGTTCCTGATGGCTTTTAAAATTGAACGTATATTGGTCTCACATTAATTGTTAAATAGTATATTTAAAAATTTTCACAAACATGTAATTTAAAAAAAAATTAAGCCTTCAGAGGGTTGAAGATGTATGAAGTGTCTACTGTATTTCTTAGACATCTACGCAACTGCTTAAAATTAGAATTGCTGTTGTTTTTCTTTATCTGCAAAAGCAAAAACATACAAATATATTCCTAATCCTGGAGCTGCAAAACTGTTCTGTGGCTCTTTGTCCCCATGTTTTAGATGTCGTGGTGGGCATCCCTCTGTTCGTTCGCTGTAACAATATGTGACAGTCATTCCTCAACTTGTTTGTGGAAATGACATTTACTGAGTAATATTCCTAGAATATGACCCTAAAATCTCCGACTTTAAAGTGTCTAGTTCTTGTAATACTGTGTTTTCTGCCAAAAGTTTGACCGTTCTACTTGAGAGTCTTAGAGCTTGCTCTTGGAGTACTGAACTGTGCAATATTTTTTACATCATTAGATGTATTAGTTTACAGACAATGCTTTGAAATTATAGTAGTATTTTGCTGTGGCTCCATTAATTAAATGAGCTATATATTTAGTATAGGAAAAAAAGACATTTAAAACAACTACTAGTTCACCTGTGAAGAGTGTGTACGTTTTGATTTCTGTTGAGAGCATATTAATTTACATTTTAATATTGTGCGGTTTTTAAATCCTCATAGTCAAAAAATGCCCCAAATGGACTTTCAGTTTGTAAGATTTGAACTGCAAGTTGTATGCATCTCTGTTTAGGATTTGTGATATTACATTTGAAAAGAGTGCCTATGGGTTTAGCAATCAAGTGTGCTACAGATCGTCAATTTAAGCTTGTATTGATTTAAGCTACCAAGATTACATGTGCTGACAGACTTAAATTCTTAAAAATTGTGTACATTTTAGTGAATTCCATCACATGGCAAAAATGAACAATTTTCTTTGCAACTCATAAAATTCTTTTAGGACATTTTTATAAAATAATCTGTTTATAATTCTACTACCTTTTCAGATTTGATTCCCTTTTACATAAAACAATATACATATCAAAAATTGTAACCCAAAAAACAATTGCATTTTTAGCTTTAGATTTTGTTTGAAAAGTTGCAGTGAAGAAAGGCATGTTATTACTTGGTGTTTACAATTATTTGGGCACCTTTAGTAGAAACAAAAAAGTGAGGAAGTAATAATAGAACAAGCATACTCAAAATTTTTTTGAATATTTAAACCAAAGTACAACATCTTGAAACATCTTGCAGAAGATCCTAGTCTTTTTAAACCTATTAAATGATACTCAAGCATCCTGGGTGGTTTACTCACTGTAGATAAACAAGGCATTGTTTTCCAAGTGATAGTGCAGTCACCACCTGGGGGGTTAAATGGCCCCATTGCAGCTGTCACTGTAACTTTACCTCTTGACCAGGTAAAATGTTTCACCATTTAATAGGCCAAGTTTTATGTTTTTTTAATTTCCCTTTTTTTCTTCTGTATGTTTAAAGAAAGATTGTGTAAAAATCTAAGCAGGGGGACATGCAAAAACAATCATCATCCACTTGGATGTCATTTTATAGATTAACACTGTGTGCTTTTGTATGAAAAAATATATATAATTTAATAGTATAAGAAAAGAAGATATATATTCATTTGCACTCATGCAAAACAAACTTTGCTCTACAAAATTTCATGTTTCTCTGTGATTTAAAAATGCATGTATAGCATGTAAAGGAAAACCATTTCAGTTAATGTTTATCACACCTCTCTCTTGGTCTGTTTTGTAAACTGTAGATTTGGGTTTTGTGGGATTTTTTTCCTGTAGTAGTTGTTTTTAAATCACAGTAGACTTCTGTATATCCTAGATTACTGAACTGGTCTTGTTAACAACGATTCCCAAGAAATGAGGGGTCTTTTCTTAGGCTTTCTGTCCCTTCCAGGAGATTGCAGGAGATCCTGCACGTCATAGGTATGCCTACTATATTACAGCCAGTTTGGATACTGAAAGTTTAGGATGTGTTGAAATTCACTGTATTGCTATATTTTTGTAGATATTTAAAACTCTAAATAAAAACTGTTAATCATTCTCTTTTTGCTGTATACTGTTGCTTATATCATTCATTTTTTTCCTTGACATTGAATAGTTAACATTGAAATGTTCCTCCTATACTTGTGTTGTCTTTGCTTATACAGTCATTGGAGTTAACCTAAACACACACACACTTCCTTAATACTTCTGAACTCATTATCTTTTAGAATCATAATCCTGTACTTAACCAGCAGTTAACTTCCCCTTCCTCACAATATCTCTTTTCTTCCTTTCTGAAAATGGTACTAATTTGTTTTATTCATACCAATATATGTACTAAATGTAATGAATTGAGTTTTTTGAAATGTAACAATTCACTGTGCAATTCATATGTAAGCAATAAAACAAAATCAAATTACTTCTGTATAAGTACATTTTTGTAATAGCCATTGCATTTATTAAATAAACGTATTCACTATTTTGCTTTAGTTAAAAATGAAGAAATTCAGTGAAAATCAAGCTGCCAAATGGATTCATCCTCACATACATTGGAAGAATCAGAACCATAACTGCAGTCGTGGTAAGATACAGCTAAGATTAAGCTCTTAGCGTGTGCTTGCGAAAGCACGGTTTCCACCTCTGCATCAGTCTTACTGTTTGTATTTTCAACCCTACCCCTTTGCTGTATAAGTTACATGAAGCCTCTCTCTAAAAAAATAGCTCCTCTGTAGTACCCTCTGCCACCTGGTCTGCTTTCCTACCGCTGGCAGGAAAGCCCACCATAGCCAGATGGGCTTCAGGGACTTCCTTTAGGAGTTTAGCAAAGCAATGAGGAGCACGGGCTCTGGCTTCAAATCCCACCCTGCCACTTCCTGGCCAAGTAGCCTTAGGCAAGTGACTGAACTTTGAGCTTTGAAGTCTGTAAAATGAGGATAGTATGTTCTGCCCTCAGAGGTCATCTGTTGAGGGGTAAATGAATCACTTAGAAGAGGTTCCTCGTGTCATGCCTACATGGCACAGACTAGACACTGAGTCAGTGTTTGTCATTAATAATCCTTGAGTTCACTATGCATAGTGTCTTAAGCAACCTGGGCAGCTGTGTCAGTTCTGCAGTCTTAGGCCAGTCACTCCAGTTTTCTGAACCTGTTTTCTTTAGGTGTAAAATGAGCAGCCTGTGTGATACACTATCTCGTGTGTTTTCTTTTCAGCTGTAATTTGTTGCGTCCTGTTCTCTCATCTGATACATAAGTTCACATGAATGAAAAAGCATAGCCAGTGTGTAGCATCAAACTCTGCCTCTTAGTTTTGCTATATTACATTCACCTTGTACTTACACTTTGAGTCACAGGCAGACTTAGGAAGCCAGTAACTTAGCCTAGGTTCTCCCAAAGCAGAGCCTAAGACAAAGGCTTACATGTAGGAATTGCTCTGGGAAGCGATTCCAGGGAACCCCAGCAAGGAACTGGGCCAGTGAAGTGGAATGAGAAAAAGCTCATTAAGAGGGTTTATTTATGAATTGCCAGCACCATAGGTGACTGGAGATCCATCCTACTGGACAGTCTGTCTCATGAAATAATCTCAGAACTGTCCACCCAGGTGATGAAAGCTGGGGAAGCATGTATCCTCGGCTTCTGTTCTTCATGGTCAAGGGTGGCCCTGTTGACATTAACTCCCCCGCGTTTTTGGATTGTGTGCGCTTGAGTGCTGGGCAGTTTCCCAAGGTGTGCCACGCCTTTTTCTCAGAGAAGTCCTGTGTCCCATGCACGAAGTGTAGAAGTACAGAAGGCAGGCATTGTCAGATTCCACCCCCACGCATGAGGCAGGTTGAAGCCTGTGTGCAACTGGTTATCACGGCAGGATCTGGAGTAAGGTAGGGCTGGATGATGTGAAGTCAGGCAAAAGATATCCAATATAGCACCACCTAGTGTGGTATTTAAGGACAAGACTAAATCTAGGAGCATCAGATTTATAATTTCATGTTTCCACCATCTTAGTTTAATGAGTCAAGGGAGAGATTTTTTAAAGATGGGAGACTTTAGGGCATGTTTGCATGCTGATTAGAATGATACAGAAGAAGAGAGGGATGAATTGATATAGAATAAAAAGGAAATATTTGCAGGATTCAAGCCCTGGAAAAGGCAATAGGGGGGTACTGTACCCAGACCATAGGTGGAGGGATTGACCTTTGATATGGATAAGGAACACTTTTTTCATTGAAACAAGAAGGAAGACAAAGACCGCCGGTAATTTTGTAGCTTTGGTGGCTAGAAGATCAGGACATTCCCACTGGAAAACTTCAATTTTCTCAGTGGAGTATTAGGTGACGTCATTGTCGCCATGTGCCTTGCATTTCTGCATGTCTTGTGAACAGAGACACTATCTTTATTCCGGATTATCTTTTTTAAGGATATAGTACATCCTACAGACTTGGAACACAGAGATGGCATCTCCCTTTGGAGCCCAGGACAGACATGCTTCTTGTCCTGTATAATACAGATGATCTCTTTTCTGGGGTAAAAGGCAGGCTTGTGGCCAATTATAAATATTTTAGGTTCCCTATGTAATGAAACCCACCCTGTGTGTCGGTGTTACCTGACCCTCTTTGCACTGGCCCAGGGCTTGAGGAACCAGCATAAATATCATACTCGGGCTACTGCCTTTACTGTAAGTAATAAAGTCCTTTGTCTCTGACCCAAGCATCTCGTATCTTCTGCCAGCATCCATGAAATGCAGACCAACTTGTTAAGTTACAAATAAGGTAAAATCTCAGACCCTTCCGCTCTGGACAACTCTCAGCTGAGAGCAAGGGGAGGTGTGGAAGGTTTGAGGAGAGGAGGAAAGGGACCAAACAATTGTCTTGGAGAGCAGAAAACTCAGCTTACTAAGAAAAGGTTGAGCGTCCATTTGAGGTTTTTGTGGTCATGAGCTTCAAGTGCAGTGGGTCAGTTCAGTTGCTTTTGTCCTTCAGCAGCATTCAGCTGCCTCAGGTGAAGGTGTGGAGAAGGCAGGAGGTCACCATACCTGTGGGCGGCCTAGCACGGTGCCGGCCATGGGAAGCGGACACTTAGCACACACCTGCTGGGTTGAAGGAAGGGAGTGCCATCGGTGGCACGCCTCGCCTTGACCGCCGTAGTGCCTGCAGGCTGATTGCCGGCCACTCTCACCTGCATTTCTTTGCCTAAAGGCTTCCTCAGCCACCAGAGCCTCCGGCCCCCAGGTGCAGCAGGCAGGAGACATTGCCCTCCACGGGAGTAAAGACTGATCTGATAGAAGGTGATCTGTCTCCTCTCCCGGGGGTGTGTGTGTGTGTGTGTGCTATGCGTATTATACTTCCAGTGGCAACTGCCTTGATAACGCAGCTTTCACTGGCTACCATTCCTCTGCCGTCTTATCTCTTTGCTCTCCCCTCAGCGTTTCCTGCACTTTCCAAATAAACCACTTGCTCTCAAGTCCTTGTCTAAGGGTCCGCTTCTGGGAGGACCAAAATTTAAGCTGTTACTTAAAAGGTCACATTACTCAAAAGATTCCAATGTGAGGGACTTCTCTGGCAGTCCAGTGGTTAAGACTCCACGCTTCCACTGCGGGGGGCAAGGGTTAGATCCCTGGTTGGGAAACTAAGATCCCACGTGCCATGCAAAAAAAAAAAAAAAAAAAGATTCCAATGTGTTGGATTCATCAAAAGGTGCTCATCAGGTGATTTCGCTGGAAGGTAGGGAAGGGTATCAGCTGCTGGCTTGGCACCACGACCTTTTGATTTCTTAAGGTTTTCAATTCTTTAACGTCAGGATAGTTCCGCACCATGAGAAGGTCACGTACACAAACTCTTCAGAGGCTCTGCCTTCCCGCCTGTCTGAGGAGCAGGCAGGAACCCTGTATCTTCTCACTGCAGGACACGTGATTTATGGGAATAGAGAACCAAGGATGTGATGTGAACTATAGTTCGTGTCCTTATCAAATATTGCAGGGGATTCCGGAGGCACATTGCCTTTTTGCCTGATGCACAGTAAAATCTCAATAACTATCAGATGGGTGAGTGGGTGTGTGGATGGAGGGATATAATTTCCGTTTTTTTGTAATTCCCATTATATTAGTCTGTGTCCGAGTGGGCATTGGCATCCCCCAATCTTCCAGCCACTGGGATAAACCCTATCATTTTTTTTTAAATCAATTTAGTATTGACAGACCCACGACAGGGTTATCAGTGATTCTTCATGGAGGTGGCTGAGGCCATTCTAATAACACACGGGAAGGGCTGTCATCTCAGTGCTTGGCATATGTCTTTGGTGGGTTATTGGTGACCCATAGGTGATCTCATAAGATTGATTAAACATACTCCCTTCTGTATTTTTTTAATAGAAGAAAAAGTAGCTTTCAGTGATTGGGGAGTGGAGATATCTTTTCCCCCTCCATTCCTCTGCCATCTCACCTTTGCCATCTGTTCATGTACCAGTATCTTCAAAACAAAACCAGACAAAGAAACGTTGATGGGAATATTTATTGAGCCGCTACAGTGCACTCCAGGAAACGTATAACCACCCCCTCGTTTGCCTTCTCCAAAGACACATTCGGATGTGAGCTGACAAACATCACAATGCACGTGTGCAAGGGTCTTCCTGCCTCTCCCCCCTTTGAGCCTCTGCTGAGGGCAGAGAGGATGGAGATGGGCCCAGAGAGGTTACAGTAGCAGGAGGGACAGAACGACAGGGTGTGATGGTCATTTTCTCTGGGAATCTATCTGGGGCCACGTTGTGGCCTGGTCCCCAGGAGACCAAGTGACTTCCCCAGGAATCTTCTGGTTCTTCTCAGGCCCTCCCTGGGGGGCGGGGCCTCCTCGCTGTTCTCCTCAGAGCTGGAGCCAAGGGACGAAGCTGAAATGCTGCCGTCCTCGCAGGACGGCCGGTGGCCCTGGCACTCCTGTCTGCCAGGTGACTTGAGGCTTTGGTTATAGAAGGTGGAGGCCAGGCACTCAGCCGCCGTCTGGTCACAGACACAAAGCAGCTTCTCACACAGGCTCTGCCCCACACCTTGGGGGGCAAGAACAGAGTAGCAGACCTGAGACACCGCAGGATGCTTGCCCCTTCCGCCCTGTGCTCCCCGGCTCCATCTTGCACCTCTTGGTCCTGCGTCCACTGATTCCTCTACTGGGAATATTCTTAACTTTCTCCTCCTGGTTAGCACATACTCGTACATCAGGAATCCACCCGGCATCCCCCCTGTCTAGAAAGCTTCCTCCAGCCCCTCTGGCTAAAGGGAGTGTGTTCCCTGTGGGTTCCCATCGAATCCCACCCTATGGTTCTTACTATCACAGCAGAAATACATATATTTTTGCTATCTGTATTTTTATTTGCTCAGTCTGGTGACCCTACTTTATTTCTTGAAGGTTTCAATTGCATGTAGTGTGGGTTGGCGTGCAGAACACACGTGTGATTCAAAGGAAATAACGTATGTGAAGGTGCTCGGACATAGGCAAGCATTCTGCGCACGTTATCCTTGTCTGTGGTTTTCAAAGACGTATTTGGTCTGTTTAATGTTTTTTTTTCTGATCCTACCGCGAAGTATTCATCAGCCAGATCAGCCAGACCTTTTCTCATCACACTGACCCTCCACATCTCCTACCCTGGCCTTCACATCAGCCCCAGACATACTCGTTGCATCTCCACAGCAGGAAGCAGAAAGAGGAGACATAGAAGAGCAGAGTGGACCCAGACATGAGCCTGTTCCCCAGAGCAGCTCTGCGCTTGGGCCTCTGTGCCTTATGTGGGGTGGCCCGGAGCAGGCTCCGAGATGCCCTCATTTCTCACAACCCGGCACCTGCAGCTGCTACAGGACACCGTGCTCAGGGCTCACAGAGGGTCGGAAACAGTTCACAGAAGCCCTGTAGGGGTTCAAACGACACACACAACCTTCCTGGATTCAGTGAGACCAGAGGGATGAAGGCGCCTTTAGCTGAGCTGGTGGGACCTCAAGGCATGATTGCATCACAGACAACAACGATCATCTGATCCTGTCACTCATGGGTTCTAAACCCACCCCTGGCTTCTCACCCACTAGAGGACAAAATGTAAATGTTTCAGCCTTGGGTTCGTGATCTGGTACCTGTCTCGCCAGCCTCACCTTGCATCACCATGGTCCCGCGACTCCCACTATCTCTTCCCGAAATACAGAACCACGTGTCGTTCCCAAACTGCCAGGAGTTCCCCAAAGGCCACAATCTTTCTCTTCCCTTTTCTTGGAACACCCACACCCAGCGCGGCCACCTGGGAACCTGTTAACCTCTTGGAAAACCTTCACTGCCCTTCTAACTTCTCCCAAATTCTCCCATCCTGGCTGCCGTATTCCGCGGCCTCAAAACCCCTTTCACCACGGTCGCGGGCACCTGTACCACCTCTTAGCAATACTAATGATAATAGAAGAGTCCCTTGCTTGTCTCTCTTCCTTCCGGGCTGTGAGCAGTTTGAGGCAGGGATCATGTCTGTTCACTGTGTTCCTAGGTCCCGATGGAGGTTTTTTGGATAAGCAGATAATTGGGTGAATGAATGAATGAGTAAGTGACATGTAAAGCACAGAGCTCCCTCCTGGGAGGTGAGAGGCACACAGGATCCTCCAAGGCCGGGATTCCCGGAGGCCGAGGGACAAGGTAGCACTGAAGCCTCAGCCTGGGGCTTCCCCAGATAAAAAGTGAGGGTGAGACAGACCCTCTCAGGGCTCTCGAGAGATGCTATAGGGACCATTTCCTTTTAAACTGCAAAGGGTAAGGGAAATACATCCACTGATGTACATGAGGGAATGCAGCCAGAGAATGGAGACGAAGCCAGTTGTAAAGCAAGCCCAGCAGAGTGAGGCTCCTGGGAGTGGGGCTGTTTCCAAATGACCCCTCCCCCCTGCCCCCCACCCCCCAGGCCCTGAATGGCCATGGAGGCGCCTCCGGCTTCCACACCTGGGAGGAGTGGAGATGCAGGCCCACCTCTTCCTTCAGCCGGAGACACTCCCCTTTTTATGGGCTTCCTCAGGGGACCTCACTTGGGAAAAGCATTCTGCTTCTCAGGAAAAGAGACCCACTGGCACAGTGAAGACTCGGTTCTGGGTCTGAGGCTCTATGGTTTCACAGTTCCAGCCCCAGTTCTATCACCTCCTTCTACCTGTGTGGTCTTGGACCTCAGTCGCCGCCTCTGTAAAATGGGAAGTCTCGTGGTGCTACCTCATAGGATTGGTGTGAGGATGAACTCTGTTAATACACATGAAAAACTCAGAAGAGCACATGGGAAGCACTCAATAAGCATGGGTAATTTACATTATTCCCCGTCTACTCTTATTGGCTCTGTGACTTTTGTCAGCTGACTTAGCCTCTTGAACTTGAGTCTCCTCCTCAGTGGAATAGGAGTACTAATGTGTGCCTCGAAGTTAAGAAACGTTTTAAATCGCATTAGAGATGAACAAGTGCTTGGGAAAGCATCTATAAGATGAGCTGTGGTCCTGATGCTGACTTGAATGAAAGAACAACCCACTATGCTGGCTCACAGCACTTACACTTGGAGGTACCATCCACGCATACCACTGGTGACCGAGGAAGCCTCTCGAGCAGGCAGCCCAGCCTTCTCACCTGCTCCAGACAGCAGTGATGGGACAAACAGCACCTAAGAGCAAGGAAAATCGCTTACTGCCCAGAGCCCCCAGCTGTCCCCATAACTCCCTCCAGGCCTGCTTATCCCATACTCCCTATATTAATGAGAGAAGCCAGTGCCTCCTTTCCAGTGCCACTGGACTGATGTATATACATCCCAAGGGCCACCATGTATGGTTGTTCAGGTTGTGGACTGCACAAGGATGCCACATCTAAGGCAGTGTCCATCACACTGGATGTATCTTACTCTTTCTTTAAAAACTTGGTGTTTTTATTGTGACTCTGTTGACTGAAAAGCTGGGTGACTTGCATATTTATTACAATAATTTTCCAAAAGATGGAAATAAAGAGTCTTGAGGAAGGGGTACCACTTCTAGCATACCATATGGGCTAGAAATAACCCACTCCCTCCAACCTTTTACATAATAGAACAGTTAATCTCACATCCATAAGGTACCCCCTTTGTCCATAGCCTTAAAGGAGAACAGAGTAACTATCTCGAACGTAAATAAAGAACTGCATCTAGGAAAGTGTCCAGCAAAGAGCAAGACCTCAGGAAATAGATGAGAATGAATCATGTTCTTGCTTTTTAGACCCACCCGTCTGGCCTGATAAAGCCTCACAGTGTCCCCCCAGCTGATGGACGTCCCGAGGGAACTTGTGATGGCTCCAACCAATAGGGGGCTACAATTGCTCCTTAAATCCTCTCTTTTCAACTCTCCCCTGTCTTTTAATCACTCTCACTCGGTCCTGGAGACCACAGCCGGAGCTGGGATCAGGCAGACTTGTGGCTTTTTGGTAGTGCTTGTGCTTGGCCACGTATGGGCTTCACCACCCATTCTGTGGTGCCAGCAGTCAGAGGAGGAACAATCCACCTCTCACATCACATTAGCCTGCGTGGGATGAGAACTGCAGCCCCCATTCTGCTGTTATGACAGCCGAGCCACTACCTTGTGTGGCATTCGGCTGGGGTGGGTGGCGGTGGATAGTTAATATAATAGTTAAAATCTAAAGTCAGTGAATCAGAAATCATATATGATCCAACTACCCTTGAAAACCATTCAAATGTCCCAGAATATAAAGTATGCATGGTTTGGAAAAGACACTGTTGCAGAAAATAATATCATTTTGACTAACCCTTCCTTGGTCAAGGCTATGGCTTTCCATTTTTCCATTTCTTCCTAATGGATGTCAAGGAAGCCGTATCATAGCTCACTTGCCTGCCTGGTCAAATCTCATATTTTTTGTGAAATATGGTCAGTACAGGAAACCTCTTCAACAGCACCCCCATATTCTTTCCATAGGGTTCAACAGAACACAGTGACTACTGCTACCTAGATTTCTATTTTGCCTTATCTCACTGAGTGCTGTGGACTCAGGAACAATCCTTAAATGGTTCTCTGTCTTGGAGAGTAGAGGGCATGTTGTAAAGCCCCATGATGAAAACACAGTGATTCTACAGTGTGGTATACACTTTGCTAGAATAAAAACTTCTTTAGTATCACCTGGTGGGAGGTAAATTTTCTGAAGTCTGCCTGGGCAGCAGAGCCCCTGATTTCCCGGAATGCCCTGCAAAGGTTGGATGATGGGGCTGGATGTCTGTGCAGTGGAGACAGGAGAGCTATTGTGGAGGTAGGTGGGTGTGTGAGTCATACAGCCATGAAGACGCCACGTGACCTGCAGTGGACATGTTCCACGTTCCTGCCAGTACTGTATCCTTTGTGTTAACTACAATAAGACTCGTCTTTTTCACTCTCAGCTATAGTTGTTGATTCTCCCCTGGCAAGCCCAACATCGGAGGCGGGCATACACAATTTCACTAGAGCTCTAACTGGCCATGAACTGGGTGAGTCTTCACGTGCAATCAGTCTTTAAACCTGATCAGTTCTGCTCTCAGAATATTCCTCTAACTCATCTCCAGGTTGAGTTCCCCATCGTTTCCTCTGTGTCCCCACTGCATTTGTTATAGCGGGTGGTATTTTGTTGAATTGTCCATCTCTTTTACTCAGCAAGCTCCTGTGGGGCAGAGGCAGTTTGTTTTAATCTGCTTTGTTTAGGTTTAATCCTTTTTATGTCTCCAGCACCTAGCACAGTGCCCAACACAGAGCAAAAGCACAACAAATGTAGGCTGAATGCCTATATAAATGAAGGAATAAATTAATGAATGCATGAGGTCAGTGAAAATTCTTCCAAGAACAGTAGGTAAAAAAATTGACAATTACACTTAAAAGTTGTTGAGAAGCTCATTTCAGTGTGTCATCCTGCAGAGCAAATCAACTAGGGACCCCAATTCTACCTGCTGCTCATTGCAAAATAGGCAGATTTGGGGTCTTCTGAAGTGTCTTTGCAGATTGACCCTCTTAGAGCATCTGGGCGGTATTCGTGGTGGAGCTCTAGACCAAATCGAAAGATTTGGATCTGCCTGGCTCTGCCCCTTCGTGGCTGAAGGACCTCAGACAAGTCAGCCTCGGGGCCTCAACTGCTCATCAGGAAAATGGGACCATAATGGCAACAAGCCCTCCTGAGTGAAATAACGCCACTCGGCGAGCTCTCTGTGAGCCTGAAGCGATGTCCGACGTCGAGGAAGGCTATCATCTCTCGCTGCAGCATCAACACTGCCCACCCGCCATCCTCGCCCGGCCGTACCTGTCCAGAGCATCCCTTGGCTCGCCTTGTCCTTCCTGCCCACAGTAACAGCCGTAAGATTCAAATTCCTCTGGGCACCGGGATGTCAGACAAAAGAGCATCTCTCCAAGCTGTGGCATCACCCAAGTGTTGTCCCCGCTTCCCAGGTGCAGGAAGGTGAACCTGTCACAGGCTGATGAGAAACAAGGACTCTCTGTCTCTCTCTCTGCCCTCCTCCTCCTCTCCCCTCCTCCTCAGCCTGCAACTTGTGCTAAGCTAAGCAAAAGCCCACTGTGCAAACTCCATTGTCCTCAGTTCAGAGGGGGAAGAACCACGAAGCCGGAGGCCTGCGCAGGGCTCCTCCCCAGCCTCCCTCTCGAGAGCCCTGCATGCGTGGAGGGCTTGCCCAGGCATGAGCGGAGTCCTGTGTGTCCCACTGGCTGTGGCTGCTTGCCGGTGCGGGGCCTTTGCTAAGGCACCCGAGGGAGGAGAACCATCCAAACCCAAGTGTTTCATTCTTTCCAGCAAACCATGCTGCGGATGACGCCCAGCTCTTTCCTTCAGGGCCAGTAAGAGCGACAGGAGCCCTCGGTCAGGGGTTCCTTTCCCCGGCTCGGCCTCCAGCAGCTGATGGCTGCAGGCTCATCTGCCCGCTCTGAGAATCGAAGTGCTCAAGCGGCAGGAGGGATGGCGCCTTCTAGTGGCACCAAGTGGGACAGTCACAGTACGATGCGGTAGCTGAAGGGGCTTGGTTAACGACTTCACCAGAGGATCCCAAGGCCCGGAGAGGACAGACATCTCTGCCTGCTTCTGCTCACCTTTTCCAGATGTCTCCTCAGGACCACTTCTGACGGATGACACAGCCAACCCCAAAGATTTAATGCCGGCAGGGACGATGGTTACGCCTTTAGCTGTGGCAACAATCTCTGCAGACCCTGAAAACATATACCTTTATGGTCCATATTTGAAAAGTGGTTCAAGAAGAGGTTTGCAGATGGACATGTAGTCAGGGCCAAATGCAGACAAAGCATCGGGAGAGTGTCTTCAAACTGGGTCTGCAGGCATCAGGGCAGAGCCTCAGGGATCCATGGACACTACGTGAGAATTTCCAAATTTCCTACGATAACATTAAAACTGACAGGACCCCAAGCTAGACCACCTGGATGACATCTCGTGGGCTTGAAAAGTCATAGCCTCTCAGGCCCGTATTTGTGCTGTGTTTACCATCATGAGCCTGCCAAGTGAAGGTCCACGATGATGCTCATGGGTGAAGAGAGAAGAAGAATGGTGGAGCGATTAAGCCAACTCGCAGTACCCAGTAACGCAAACTCCTCAAAGCACTGCGTCAGCTTCTCCTCATACTCAGAATTAAGTGCAAGGTCCTCTCCATGGCTGTCAAGGCTGCCCGTGATGTGGCTCTGCCTGCCCCATGTGCAGGCTCCCTGGCCCTGTCTGGATCTCCCTTTGCTCTCAGACCTCAGTCCCACCAGCTCCTTTGGCTGGAGGCAGGGAGGTCTCCAGCCCACAGGCCAGATCTCCAGCCCAGTGTGGTCCAGACCAAGGGAGCCTCGGTAGGCTCCGTGCCCACTCATCTGCTGACCCAGGCTCAGCTCCCAGCGCTCTGGGTAAGACCTGGGCCTCTGACTTGCAGTCCTTCCCCAAATCCACCATACTGGTTTGCTTCATACATCTGGGCTTCTGTCTCAGCTTGCTCAACACTGGTCCTGATGGGTTAGAAGCAGCCCTTTAGTAGTCCTGTCCTAACCTCAGTCTCCTAGGTTTAGTATCCTGCCCAGCTCTCCAACCCCACAAAGGTGAATCAGAGGGAACAGTGGAAAATAATGAGCTACCTTTATTTTCTATTAAAAATGGGTACAGGTTTTTTGTTTACTTGTTTTTAAATAATAGTAGGCACTATTGGCCCCTGGCGTGTGCATATGAATGTAAATTGGTTCAATTTTTCTCCAGGGCAATTTGGCAACATATTGAGAGCCCTGAAATGATTATACCTTTTATCCAGCAATTCAACTTCTAGGCATTTATCAGAAGTGGATGGGCATAAAGAAAGTGCATGTCTATTATTTATAATAACACATGTTGGAAATAATTGGTTAAACAATTTATAGGATTCCATACAAGAAACCATTGTACAGCCTCTAAAAATCACGTTACAGAAAAATATTTCATGTCAGGGGAATATCATCTCATTGTATGAAGTGATACAACTCAGACTGCAAAACCATGGCTGCCAAGGGATCTCAAATTCGTTTTATTTATGTTCACAGATGTGCTCACTGTGGGTTGGGGCAGACTGGAAGAAAGCATCCTCAAATATTAAAAGTAGCTATTTTTGTAATGTGGATTTAAATAGACAACTAAGTACAGTTTTCTATATTTTTCTAAATGCATCTCTTTAGCAGGTAGGTTTCAACATCTTCCTACTAATGGATCTATTTTCTGATTTCACTTGTCTAATTTTGGGCTGGGGGATATAAAAGTAAATTGGCTTCAATGATTTCTTTCATTCTGGGGAACACACTTGATTTCATAAATATATGGGGGACAACAATATATACAACATATACAAAGCTGAGCATGCTTACCTGGAGAAGGTGTGGCCCTTGCATCTTCTGTGTCTTCCTGGACTTGGCCTGGTTCTGTCCCCAGAAGAAGAGAGAGGGAGTAAGCATTAACTCCAGTCTGTCCCATCTTGGTCTCCAGAGGCAGCTCCCATCCCACTGAGCCCAGGAGGCAACGTGCTCCTTGCTCTGCCCCTGGTCGCCTCCCAGGAGAGCTGGTGAGGGCAGGGTCCCTGCTGAGCTAAAAAAACCCCAGACTCAGGCTTGCTGATAAACGCAGCCGCAACTTGTCATGCTGGAAGCAGGTGAGTCTGTTGAAATACTTTGAGAAAGCAGACTTCTCCAGAATTTGAATGAAAATAAATAAACAAATAAAAATCACATGTTTTGAACAGGGGAGAATAAGGCAGCAGAACTGTGTGATTCCAGTTGCTTGTGGTGTGGCTCCAGGAAGGCTGCTGAGCCCTGGTTTCTTTGTGAAATGAATCTGTTGCTGTTTAACAGTCATTAAGCTTCTGGTATGCTACAGAATGAGTGTGTGTTTCCCCCCCCACCCAGATTCATATATTGAAACCTAACCCCCAATAGGATGGCATTTGGAGATGGGACTTTGAGAGGTGATTAGGTCATGAGGGCAGATCCCTTGTGATGGGATTAGTGTCCTTATAAAAGGGACCCCAGAGAGCTCCCTCATCCCTTCTCCCATGTGAGGACACAGTGAGAAGGTAGCCAGCCGTCCATAACTAAGCAGTGGACTCTTACCAGAACTTGACGGTGCTGGCATCTTGATCTTGGATTTCCAGAACCATGAGAAATAAACGTCTGTTGTTTATAAGCCACCCAGTCTGTGGTACTTTGTTATAGCAGCCAGAATGAACTAAGACTTACTACATGCCATAGACAGCACTAAGTGTTTCGATTACATTAACTCAATAACAACCCCATGAGTTAGTACTATGCTCACCCTCATTCACAAATGAGAAAGGGGACACACTTGCTCAAGGTCACGGAGCCAGGAAATGGTGACATGCAAACCTGGGCCACCTGGCTAAAGGTGACCCACTTAACCACTATGCTAGGCTACTATTTCCCTTCTGGCTGTACCCCAGAGAACTAGAGGTGGGAACTCCAAAATGCTTTGGAAAGGAAGGAACTGCCTTAACTTCAATGTGCCAAAGACCAAGTTTATGATGATGTTATGTGAAAATCAGGCTTTGAAATTTTCTGATGTGGACACAAATGCTCAGCAAAGAGAGAAAATCTCGGCAGTTCTAAGCTGGGGCAGATGGTTCTCGTCAAAGGCGGAATGTACAGATTCAGAACCAAAGGAATACGAAGCTGTACTACCCCGGGGAAATGACCCCACCTCTCAGAGCGCCTCCTTTATCTGTAAAATGGGGATAACAACGGGCCTCTAGGATGAGGGAGGATTAACTCAGAGAAGGTGCATAGGGGCCTAGGAACCCGCCGACACATCGGAGGTCCTCAAGAATGTCACTGCCTATTAAGCAAGGAATCCGTTTGTTTACTTAGTCACTCTTAGCATTTAGTAAACCATTATTATCCGTTATTTTTACTTATTAACGAAGGAGCCATGGTTGTTGACCACAAGCAAAGTAAATATGTTAATTCTTCTGATGACATCTCGGTCTAGATATTTTTAAGTAGGAGGTTGTTCTCTGTGAATCACTATTGTATAACAGAAAGCCTGAATGAAGTCTGGGGTTAGAAACCAGTCTACAAGTCACTGCTGAATGACAGAGCTTTTAACCTCCCAGAGCCCCAGTTTCCGATATAATCTGCAAAATGGGTATAATAATATTTCCTCCAGGCCATGTCAAAAACTGGTCACCAGAACTGAACACAAATATTTAGGTGGCATTTCTCCACTGGGTTTCTTGCTGTCCTCCTATGTAGTCCCCTCTGCTTACTTGTCCTGGAGAGAATGGTCAGTCGGGCAGCTCTGGTCTCAGCCGCCACTGTGAGAAGAAACCACCACATCTCAATTACCAACCCAGCTCAGCACCTTAGCTGGGCAGAGGAGAGAAGGCCCATGGCAATCTGATCAGACTATGTCTGGATGTTGTTGCTCCATTACTTCCCAATTCAGTGGACAAGAGGCCAGAGAAGGGCCAGTCCTGTGTTTGGCAGAGAGACCAGCAAATGACCTCTTTGGGAGAAAGGGCCATTATTTCCCCTGGTTGGAATGGCTTTGTTGGGGAAGGCAGCTGAAGAGGGAGTTTAGGTCTAGAAGTAAGGATGGAGACAGTGGCGGCCTCAAATCTCAGCCCTACCACCCAGCTCTGGGCTTGGACAACTTCCCTCTCCATCTCAATTTACCATCTCAATATGGAGGTTACAGCAATTATTTCATAGGGTTGTATGAGCATTCAATGAGATTATGTATTTTAGGCAAGTCGTCCAGTATCCTGCATGTGATTTGACATTGTGTGCGGTTTTTTATAGTCACACTAGAATTTTTGGAAGAAGATGCTGGCCCAGAATCTTCCCATGCTCTGTCTCATTCTCCAGTCACCACAACAGACCGGGATAATCATCCCTTTCCAGGGATTGGTAAACTATGGCCCGGCCCTCAGCCCGTTTTTGTAAATAAAGTTTTATTGGCACCACAGCCACACCCATCCAGTTTTTCTGCTGCAATGGCAGAGTTGGGTAGTTGCGACAGAGATCCTCTGGTCCACAAAGTCTAAAATATTTACTATCTGGCCCTTAACAAAAAAATGCTGATACCTGCTTTATGCAAAGGGGAAATTAAAGCTTAAAGAGCTTAAACCATGCTTCCCAAGTCACACAGATGAAAAATAGGAGAGCAGGGAATCCATCCCAAATCTGCCTGACTCCAAAACATAATTTCGTCCCATAATGGTGAGAACAACTACAAACCCCAGATCTTTTCCTCACAAACTGTCCCACCTGCACGTGCATGATTAATTTTTGAGCCCGCATTCAGGCTGCCCCCTCCTCTGAGGGCATTGGTGGCCACTGCCTAGGTCATGGATGTGAGGGGGAGAGTGCGTGTGCGCTGGGGAGCAAAGATGAGAGTCTATCCCCTCACCTCCTCCCATTAGACTCTAGACTCTTTGAGGAACCTTATTTACTTTGGGTCTTTTCCAGGGTTGTGCCACAAAGGGATGATGGTTCAGGCTGAAGAAAGTGGAAAATGTACGAATTTGGGGTTATTTTGTGCTTGTCTGGTGGGGCCGTGAAGCCCGTAGCTTATCCTCAGTTTAGAAGGGACGTGGCCACTGCCAGTCATGCTGGGAATGGCTGCCGGTTGGAAGCAAGGTGTATGGTGGAGCTTTGGTTTGGCGTTGGTGCCATTTCCTCTTTTCTCTGGACCTGGTCTCCAAGGCACGGGCTGTCCGGAAGCCGTTGGGGATGACATGCCCTTGGACATGGAGGATGGCTGGGGGTGAACACATGAGCCTCTGCTTTTAACCTGGCAGAAGCAGCAGCAGCAACAGCAGAGGAGAGCAATACACAAACTTGTAGGGCGGTGGGTGTGCAGCATGATCTCCCTGAGGTGAAGAGTTGCCAGAGTTAGCAAATAAAAATCCAGGATGCCCAGTTCAATTTGGATTTCGCATGAACAAAAGATACATTTTTAGTAGAAGTAAGTCCCATGCAAATCCTGGGACATACTTATATTAACAAAGTATGTGTTGTTGATCTGAAGTTCAATGTCAGATGGTCGAGGGCGGGGTCTGCGTTTTATCTGACAATTCTCCTAAGGTGGGACTAGGAGTGTGGGAGAAAGCTGAGCAAGTAGAGAAGAGATTTGGCAGTCAAAAGGAAGTAGGAGGGGTTCTAGAATGTTCCTAAGGCAGTTCCATTGTAAGCCCAGGCAGGGAGCATTTTAAGGGAGATAATCCCAGCAAGCAGGCAGCTGGCACACTCAAAACACGGCAGAAAGAGACTCACAGACTTTGAAAACAAACTTATGGTTACCAAAGGGGAAACGTGGAGGGGGGATAAATTTGGAGTTTGGGATTAACAAATACACACTGCTATATATAAAATAGATAACCAACAAGGACCTACTGTAGAGCACAAGGACCTCTACTCAATATTCTGTAATAACCTACATGGGAAAAGAATCTGAAAAAGAAGGGATACATGTATATGTATAAATGAATCACTTTGCCGTACACCTGAAACTAACACAACATTGTAAATCGACTGTACTCCAATAAAAAATAAAATTTAAAAAAAGAAAAAAAATAAAGCTACTCTACAAAAAAAAAAAAAAACCCACGGATATTTGGGTTCCATACCGGTCCCCCTGTGCTCACCTTCTCCTGAGAGGGCCGTCAGGCTGGAGTCCGTGGGCTCCACAGGAACCACTGGAAAAAGAGCCCCCAGAAGCAATGAGTGAGGGATGCAAGTGCCAAGGGTCCCCAAGGACAGGCTGGGTGGCTGCATGAGGCAGGAGGATAAGGGGGCTGTAAAAGATGTTCCAAGAAGGGCTGCTTGTCCTGCCTCGGGATACCTCTGCCTCTCGCACACCGCCCAGGACATAGGGGTGCCCAGCAAGGCCCCCCCTCGGGAAGCCCTCCAGCCAGGGCTGGGTTCTGGTGGGGAAGGCGACACCATTGGACACAGGCTGTGGACGAAAGGGCTGCAAACTCTGAAGGTTTGTGCCTATGGAGTGTGGTCCCAATTTGAGAAGACCTCTGTTCAAGGGGAAGGCAGATGGCAGAGAGAAAAGGGCGCTGACTCAAAGTCCATAGAGGTACAACCCGCGCGCACGCGCGCAGCCATACACACACGTCAGCCTATACATGCCCATACACAAACCCACGTGTGCACACACCCATGCACACTCATAGGCACGGGCACACCTGCATCCACGCACACACAGCCATATCGGCGTCCTCTTTAACAAACACTGCAGTGCTAATTCTGAGAAAGAGACCCCGGCCTCGGGAAAGGAGGGATGGTTGGCCGAGGTGCACCTCGAACTTCCCATCCCCAGGTACCCACGGTATCGGGACTGAAAGATCGTGGGAACTTTGGCAGACAAGGAATGATGGGCATAAACTTAACTCTCACTTTTTTCATAAGATGCATGTTTTAGAGTCAGAATCATCCCTTGCTTAGCTCAGTAGACAGTTATAAGGAGGCTACCCTGTCCTGAAAAGTGACACATGAGAATACAGCTTCCCCTTCAAGGGGCCTCACCTGGATCCAGGCAGCTCCTTGGGCTGCAGGCTCTGGGGGGCGGAGGAGGGGGACAGCCGGTCTGTTCCCGGGAGGCCTCAGTGGCCAGGAGCGCCCCCAGCCGGGAGGGGCCTTGCCCCATCTGAGCACTGGACCCTGTTCTGCTTACAACTATAGGCCGAGAGAAAGAACCTGGGGTCTCCTTCCTAACTGGATTAAATTCACACCTGTCTACGTAGAAAGGGCCATTTGATTTTGGATGTGAACTGAGTTTATCAGAAGTAACGGCGTCTCCGGCTGGGGGATGTGGGCACGTCTTCAGTGCCATGGGTCACTCCAGCTGTGGTGAGGCAGGCCGGGTGGAGGAGGTGTATCCACCCACTCCCATCAGTAGCCAGACCCCTGTGGTCCAAACAAGAGCAGCTTCCCGAGAAGACCTTACCTCTGGGCAGAAGTGTCAGCAGCTCTTTCCTGCTGGTTGTCTCTGAAGAGAAAGCACATTAGAGAAGTGGTTTTGGAGAATGTTAGAAGACGCTGGACTTGGCATCTGAAGAAACGCAGCAACGACTGGTCCCATACCAGCTCCCGCCACAGATCGCCAGCCCCACCGCTGGTGCAGGGCCCGGATCTTCCTACCTGGAGGCTGAGCCAGACAGAAGGACGTGTCCAGAAGGTTCAGGGAAGAGTTGATACTGGACTGAGCCAAGCACTCTATGGCAGCCTTGTCACAGGTACACAGCAGGTGCTCACAAGCGTCCCCGGACTCTGTCCACAGAGCAAGGGCAGAGCAGACCAGAAGAGCTCACTGGGAATCCCAAGAGGTGAGGCAAACTCTAAAACTGACTCCCACTTTGCCCCCAAAGCCCTGATTCTCTTGCGGTTTTCTTCATCTCATCCACGCCAGCTCCATGCCTTCAGCCGTGTGGACCCAGCCCGGGAGCCATAGGCACTCCTTTTCCCCCGCACTTACACTGATCCACCAGGCCATCCTACCGGCTACTCTCAACCTATTTGAGTCTGACATGCGTCCCCATCTCCACTCCACCCCCCATCATCCCCTGCCTGGGTGATGTGAGTGGCCTCACCGGTCCCCCCGCCTCCTTCCCGGCTGCCCAGCCTCTTCTCACTGAGGGGCCGGAACAGTCCTTTTCAAACCCAGGTCAAACTATACCTTTGTGTGTGTGTGTGTGAGTTCAGAACTTTGAGCCACTTCCGCACTCAAAGCAAACGCCACCGCCCCCTGTTCCTTCTCAGACCTCGCCTTCTTTCACTCCTCCCCCGTCTCCCCACTTCTGACCCACTGTCCCCTTGTGTCTGGAACACACCAGGCACCTGGAGCCTGGGGTCCACCACGTGCTGCTTCCAACATCTGCTCTTCTGAGTAGCCACAGGCTGGCATCCCTTCTCCTCTCAGTCTTTGCTCAACTGTCATCTTCCCAAGGAGGCTTCTCTTGACTTTCTTATTTAAATAGGAACCCACACCCCAGCCCTCCCTATGCCTTTCCTGTGATTTATTTTCTTCCGCAGATCTTAGCATTATGTAACATACCGTATGATTTGTTTCTGACATTTTCGGTGTCTGACAACCAAGAGGAAATTCCAGAAGGTCAGGGTACCCCCAACACGTAGGCGATTGTCTTACACTTGGTGTAGGTGCTCAGCGCGCATTTGTTGAGCGAGTGAATGAATGAGTCTCGTTTCTTCGTGTTCACTGTGTTCCTCACCTTGTAACTTACACCCTTCCTGGTGCTCTGAACTCCAGCCAGCCCGTGTGACCTGGACTGTGGGACCAGTCAAACCTGGGCTCAAACTCTGCCTTAGCCACTTAGCAGCTATGTGACTTTGGGCAAGTTATTTAATTTCTCTGAGCTTTCCTCGCCTTGTCTGAAAACTGGGGATAATGACCCCCATCTAATAGGGTTGTAAGGACGATCAGAGTTGCTGTGTATAACATCCGTGGCACATAACAGGCACTCAGAGAGGATGCCCTAATATACTACCCCAGCGTGCCATGGTCCTCTTCCCTCAATGCCTTTGCCTATTCTACTTCTTTTGCCGGGATTGTCCAGAGACATGAAATAAAATTCCTGGAGTCACACAGCTAGTAATGTGGAGGGCTGAGATTTGAACCGCCGTGTGTGCCTGATTCCTACAACCACAACAGCCTTATTCCTCCCTCGTGGACTCCACTTCTGTCACTGAGTTCTCAACAGATGCCAGTCACCATATTAACTGTTTTACACTTAACATTGTTTACATTTTTAAAATGTAACATTGTTTTACCTTTAAGCATTACTTAATTTTTATAACAAATCTCTGAAGCAGGTTTTCTCCTCCCCATTTTGAGGGTCCCCGTTGTTAAGTAGAAGGTCAGGGTATTCCCCCTAAATCACACAATGCATAAGTAGTAAGCTATTTGCTCTTCTCAAGCGCCCAGGCTTGGTACAAGCATAAAATTGTAGATCAAATAATCTGCTGAGCAGCCATTGTTTCAATTCAAAAAGAATTTGTTGCGCCTCTACTCCATGCAAGGTACAGATGCCATAGATCTGGCCCTTGTAGGGCTCTAAGTATACACAGTGATGTTGCCAATGGTGATGATGATGAGGGCGGACCCTGGGAGCCCGGGCCTGCGATCTCTGAACTGTCGTTTCTCAGCCCAGCCTCCTGGGACACCTGGAGATGCTCACCACAGGTGATACTCTTGCTGACACAGTTGACATCTGTGCTAAGCTTGGCGGGATCTTGCAGACAGTCCATCTCTGCAGCCTCCTCGTAACACCTGCGATGCTGGAAGCAACAGCTGTGGCAGGATGGGGAAGGGTCAGGGTGAGAGTGTGGGTTAGTGTCAGAAGAGGAGCAGGCAGCACATGGTCATTCTGTGTCTCTGGTTGGTTTCTGGCAGTGGCCTGTTCCAAATGCTTAGTGTACACACACACACACACACACACACACACACACACACGATATTTGAATTTGAATTATATTACCTATGCAGCAGGTGCTATTATGCTTATGAGCATTTACATGTGTGAAAAGTGAGACACATAAAGCCCTGTAACTTGCCAAGGTCAAGGATGATTACAGAGAGAGGCTGACACTAAACAAGGGAGTCAGGTGGCTCTTGCAGTGCATGCAATAAGCAGTGAAAACCAATGTAAAGAAGAAGACATACAGGCAGCCGTATGGGCAAGCTACTAAGTTTCTCACATTACCTAACTCGTAAGAATTTGGGGGAGTCAAGAGAATGTCTATGAAGACCCTGTCATGTGGTTGACACTCAATAAACTATGGCAATTGTTTTTGGAATCTGGCGTGCAAGTTCGAGGTGGAAATAATCTATCCTCCAGGAGTCTGGAAATCCCCACCTCCATCAACTGCAATGTGTAAAGTAATTGAAATTGGGCAGGCCCACCACTCTGCCAGTTCTGGCCATCAGTGCTTTGATCATTCAGACAGGGATGAATTACTGCTTCATTTCTTTGACTTCTAGGTTTGTGGGTGTTTTAATAACTAAAGGAAGTGGTAAGGGAGGACCTGAAAGGGAAACACATTCCCAGAAATGGTTCTGGCACTGTGCCCGGAACAGAATCAACCTCCCCCTTTCTGAATGTCAACGAGCTGGCTTATGGTCCCAGAAATGACAAACTGCCCTTTTGGTGCAGAAACAATTTACACCAATGGGAATCCTTCCCTATCTTCTGGGAGTCTGTGTAGATGAAAGCACACACTTTATCACACTGGATTTGGGCACAAATGTAATACCAGTGAGGTATAGACATGGTCCTGGAGTAGGGGTGAGATGTGGGTTCAATTTCCTGGTTCCACACTCCTGTTGCTGCTGCAGTTCCTATAGCTCCAATTACTGCTATTACTACTACGCCTACTGCTACTACTACTACTACCACCACCACCATCACAGTTTTATTAGTACTGATGCTATTACTACTAGTATTATTATTACTATTACTATTACTACAGCTACTGTGACAACTATTCTACTACTACTGTTACTACTACTACTACCACCACCACCACCATTACAGTTTTATTAGTACTGATGCTATTACTACTAGTATTATTATTACTATTACTATTACTACAGCTACTGTGACAACTATTCTACTACTACTGTTACTACTACTACTACCACCACCACCACCATTACAGTTTTATTAGTACTGATGCTATTACTACTAGTATTATTATTACTATTACTATTACTACAGCTACTGTGACAACTATTCTACTACTACTGTTACTACTACTACTAACAGCACCACCACCACCACCGGTTTACTAGTACTGCTGCTGCTGCTGTCACTACCATTATTACCACTATTACTATTAATACTACTATAGCTACCTAGACAATTGTTACTACTAATGTTGTTACTATTACTACTACTATTACAGCCTGACTATGACTCCCACAATACTATTACTACTATCACTACTACTACTACAGCCCTACTAATATTGTTATCAATCGCAACTACTCTTGAAGACTTAATAAGCCAGACAGAATCCCAATCACTTTAACTTGTATTTGGTCATGTAATCCGAAACAACTCTATGAGGTAGGTGTTATTATTACCACCAATTAATAGATGAATAAATGGAACACAAAGAAGTAAAAGAACGTGCCTAAGATCACAGAGTTCCTTAGGAACAGAGAATTGGAGTTACTGGGTTATAGGTGACATGCATAAAACTCTTAACAGATACCACCAACTTGTCCTAATTGACCCTCCTGCTACCAGTAGCTATTTGCCATATCCTTGCCAACCCCGGATGCTTCCAAGATTTTAAATTTTATTGCACACACCCACATACACCTGCACACACAAACGAAGCCAAGGGAGTTTTCCTCATCTGTGTTCTGCCCAAGCCTCAGCCGGGCCTCCGTGAGCTCACCTTTTGGTCGTGCTCACCTGTCAGACTCGTCCACAGGCAGCCCTTCCATCTCAAACCTGCAGGCACAGCCGTAGTCTTCGAAGTCCCGGGGGCAGAGACCAGCCACACACTTCATACCACTCACGAACTGAAGCATCGCGGGGAAGTTGGTGAAGACATCCTGCAGCCAGGTGAAGTGGGCGCCCAGGCAGTCTGGGGGAGGGGAGGAGGGCACACCAGGAGCCAGAGTTGAGGAGGGAGCCCCCTTCTCGGGTGGATGGTGCCTTATCACCTACTAAGCACCTACTGTGTACTTAGGACAGTTCTAGACAATTGAAGGGAAGCAGGTTTACTAGCTGTGGTCCCTGTTGGTTGCCCACGTGACAGCCATTCATCCTCTTCCTTACCAACGAAACTGAAAAGCACTCAAGGAAGGTAACCTCCTCCCCAATTCCCTGGGAATGTTTAATAGTCATTCTCAGCTCATCATGGTAATCCCATGCTTCCATGACAAGGGCTAGTCTAGGGCTGAGCATGAAACCCAAATATGGCCCCAAAACCCTAAGGGTGAGTCTGTTAGAAGCTTTTGGGAAATATTTCTTTCTTAATAAAGCATAAAGGCATGTGAGAGGGCCCTTCTGAGCTACACCTTTCTCCTTCCTTGAATATGGGGAGGATATGTTGGCTGGAATTGCAGCAACCACCTTGCAGCCATGAGGTCCCAAGCCTAAAGCTGACAAACTATTACGTCCAGGGTAGCAATGGGATAATATAGAACAAACCTGCTGGGTCTCTGATACCTGTGTTGAGCTACTGCACCAATGCTGGTGCCTTCAGATGGCTTATGTGAGATCATTAAATGTCTTTATTATTTAAGTCACTATTAGTTTGCTGAATGGATTCCTAATGATACAGTCCTGGCAATAAAGAAGTATGAATCAGTGCAGGAAGAGAAGGGGTACAGACACTAATAATTTGCAGGCACCTGCTATGTGCCAGAAACTGTGTTAAGTGCTTTATTTTATTTTATTTTTTATTTTATTTTTAACATCTTTATTGAAGTATAATTGCTTTACAATGGTGTGTTAGTGCTTTAAATAGCACAATAGTTAAAACTGATCGAGTGAGTAATGCTTTATAAAGCTTTCATTTGGTCTATGATCCCATAAACTTCTTGGGTTTTTTGTTTGTTTGTTTGCTTTGCTTTGGTTTTTTTTTGGCAGCACCATGGGGCATGCCAGATCAGTGGAGTCCTAACCACTGGACCACCAGGGAATTCCCCCCCATAAACTTCTTGTTAATCCTGTAAGGCAGATGCTATTCTGTCACCTCCCTTTCATGGGTAAAGAAATAGAAGGTCAGAGACATGCCCGAGGTATCCACCAGCAACGATGACTTATCCTAAACAAAAAGGCTCTTGCAAACAAAATTGGCAAGAAAACAGTATCCACCTTTTTGACTCTACAACTCATGGTCGCCCTCTCTGCTCTCTGCCTTTCTGATTGGATGATCGTCAGGTGCTTAATGCGGTGACCCCATAGCACTGATTTAAACGCACAGGGTCGTCGTAGGGAGCTTGGGGAGGATCCAAAGTTGTTTGTGAGGACCACGTCCCCCTCTACTGTTCACTGCTCTTCTAGTTTCTTCCTACCTCATTCAAACTTCCCTTCCCACCTTTCGTTTCCACACAGCCTAATCAGAAACATGAATAAATGGTTCTACGCTGATGGAAAAAGCCACCCTAAGGTTTATGTGTATGTGTATGTGTTTATAGAAACATGCATTTTCATTCAAGAGCTTCCAGGGCACCTGCACTTAGTCATACATACATTTTAAGTGCAGTTTTACGTGCAGCATTGTCTAATCCCATAGCAGTTCAGAGTCACCTTGCTCATGTCCATCTTGCTATAATCTTATTTTGGGTACTTTTAGTCATCAGTGATGGGAATCATCGTAATGTCGTGCGATTAACAGTCAAATAATAGATATATAACTGATCAATGGAATGCTTCTTAAACTTTATGTATATTCAGTAGTTGAGAAGGAAAAATAAAACCACTTTTGTGGAAGGGGACCAAGCTCTGGACTCAGAGGAGACCTTGTCCCTTCTAGCTGTGTGGCTTTGGGCAAGTCCCTAACTCCTTTGGCTCAGTTTTCTTGCCTGTAAAGTAGGGATGCCATTCCCCTCCTGGCCAGGTTGAGGTCAGGATGAATGAAGGAAGGACAGCGAAGCCACCTGGCCACTCAGTGGCTCACCCTGCGATAAAGGGCCCCGCTACTCTCATCAGGACCCGGATCACATTGTTCGGAGTTGCTGACGAGGCTGCGGGAGCTCAGAGGGCAGAGCCCAAGGCCCTGGTCATTTCCTTAGATTTCCCACACCACCACCACCCCCCCCCCAATGCCCTGACACCTGGGGGATAAAGGCAAGTTCAGATTTAACTTACCAAAAATTTCGGCCACTCCTCCCACATTTTTAAACACCCCATTGAAGAAAGTCATGTCTAAGTGGAAGGAAGAGAAAATAAATTAGAGAGGCTTGAGGTCTACCCCTTTCCCTTCCCGGTCCACCCCCTGTGGGAAGAGTGAGTAAAACCCCTTCTCTAAGGATAGATTTGACCTTGGGCTAACTTTCTAGTAACACAGGTTACCATGGAAACCTGATAAGATAAAAACCGTGAACTGTGTTGCTAGACAACGCTGCTCAATGGTAAAAGAAGGGCCCGTGGATGGTGAGGTGTATCTGGACTGCAGGAACTGCGGATGAACTACAAACACCTGGTGGGAGGCCATCATTTTGGGTCTCCATCAGTGTGACGACTCACTCAGCTGGGCATGTCCATTCTGGCATCCTAGAAATTATACCTATGCGGTGGTTACTAGGGATACTGACTCCTATGGAGAGTGAAGCTTCTAGGCCAGGGCGGGTCCTGGGGCTGCTCCACGTGAGCCCCGTTCCCTTGTACCTGAGTCGTTACCTAGGGGCTCCTGGACTACTGCGTAGGTTGCTGCCAGGGCTCCTCTTGATAAAGAAGAATGGCTGGCATGGCCTGCTCACACACAGTGCTTCCTGGCCTTGATCCTTCTAAAAGCCAAGTGTGGCCTGTGGGTCTAAATATCTACCTGAAGAAGACCTCCTAGTGGGCACTGCACTTCCCATGGGGGTGATGCCATTTGGAGAGAGGCCACTAACATTTGTGTCTGGATGGGACTGATCACTTAGCTTGCGTGGGCTCATGCACAAATAGTTTGGCTGACTCAGCTCGCCTCTCTGAAAGGTCAGAAACGAACCCTTAACTCAGGGTTAACCTCGTCAGCTAGTTCACGATGTATTCTATTCTTCAGCGATGCCTGTATAAGAACCCACCTGAGAAATATTTACAATCCATCACCAGGAAAACCTTCCGTTCCCCAAGGAACAATTACGGATCCCTCCCTTCGAATAACCAGAGGACTGAAATACATCATAGTTTTCTTTTCGTCCTGCCTTTTAATGCAGTTACTACATAACCCTCATTCATCAGCCCATTTACTTCCCTCTTTTAGTTTCCCCTTTCAGCTGACCTGTGTCTTTGATGAGAGTTTTTAGTGCTTTATCTCAAAGGAGAGACCAACAGTGGGTCAGACACCAGAGTAAACTGTGAGAGAGAAGCTTCTGAGTCTTATTCAAATCACTTTACCTACAAATGCCACAGCAGTAAATGGCTCTAGGGTATATTCAGAAGGGATCAATTTCTCTGCCGATATCCTAGACAGCTTTCTACCCAGCTAGGTCTCCTAAGAAAAGATCAAAGGATGCTTACTGATATTTTCTGAGAGTCCTGGAGGCAGCTCCCATGGAAGATGTGGGGTGTCCAGAGGGTGGGCCCCTACAATCGAGGAGGAGAGTAGGGTTACCACCCACACTGCCGCCGCCCACGTGCTGGGCTAGAGCTGGGAAGTGGTGGCCGGGATAGCAATGAGGATGCACAGAAATTCAATTCTAGACAGATTTTTCTCGTGCCTGCTATGCGCCAGATCTCTGTGGTCACCTCTTGAAGAAAATAAAGGAGTGGCTGGGTAACCCAGTGTTTTATATTAGTTGGCCTTAAGGGAGTGACTTTCTGGTTTGGGATGGGGAGATTTGGGGACTTATCTTGAAGCTGTTGTTGCATATGAATCATACAATTTTAACTTATATTGCATGTTTGTTTGGAGTTACTTGAGATGAAGGATTGGTGGACATAAAAGCAGACATGGAAAGGACCCCAAACTCCAAGTAGTTTATAACTGAGGACAGGGGTTTCCCCCAGACTATCAGCATCAAACTCACCTGGGATGCAGCCTCCGTAAAAAGTACCATCCTCGTGCCCTCACTCAAGTCTGATCCAGCAGGTCTGGAGTAAGGCTCAGAAATAGATATTTTTAACAAGCTCCCCAGCTGGTTTTAAAGTTGATGGCCTAGAAACTGCACTTTGAGATATGTTGCTTGGGGAAAAAATGATGATTTCTACAGTACCCAAATATTACCACCAACTTCAGTTAGTGTTTCATCGAGGTGGGAGGATGGGGATGCAGCCTAGGGCAATGGGGGCAAATGGGTGGGAACTGGAATCTTAGTTCAACCAGGGACCAGCTCCCTAGAGGCTCAGAGGGCTTACAGACTTGTCCACGCTCACATTGCTTCCCCCCCCCGCCCCCAGTTATATGCAGCATGTGAGTAGCCCGAAATGTTGAAAGATTTTTGCCTTTCTTCACAAAGTGGTCAATTTAGTCAGGCCCATAAGTTTGACATTGTTTGGAAACCTGCAAATCTGAAAGCCACAAAGGGTTGGCCTTCAAAGAAGCATGTTAGATTAAATTTATTCAGGAAGATGCCCCCAGTTGGCCCTGTTTGGCTTAGAGCAGGTTTCACGGCCTAAGACTATTGACATTTGGGCTGGATAATTTTCTGTTGTGGCTGTCCTGTGCATTTTGTACCCCTGGTTGATATCTGGGGGACTGCAGTGAGCTGGGACAGCTGGGATCAATCCCTCTTGGATGCCACACTCCAACCATCCAGAATTGCTCTCAGTTCCATGAGTGTGCCCTGACCCCTGGGCCTTTGCACAGACCATGTCCTCTGCTGGAGTACTTTGTCCATGACTCAGCCTGGCTGATCCCTACTCACCATTTAAGCTTAGTTTTAACAATACCATGTGGAAGTCTTTCCTCTCTCCCTCCCTCCATGCTGGAAGACTCTGGCTAGTTGCCTGCCCTCTGAGCTCTCATGCCCACTCCCACCTTCTGGTGACCTCTGCCATGGTACTATTCATGCTGATTCTCAGGGTCTCCTTACCTGTGGGTCTCTGGCATTAGACTTTGAACACCTGAGGGCAGGAACCTCATCATAGTTCCAAAGCCTAGCACCTCCCTTGGCGTACTGTTTGCTGAGTGGATTAAAGGAAACCATGAAGAATGACTTGGAAGGGCTGAGATGGGAGGCCCAGAGCCCAGTAAGGTTTAGACTGACTGTACTGGTCCAGGACAGAGAAAACAGGGGTCTTTCTTAAGACTCAAGACTGCAAACCCCCATCTCTCCAGGGGTCAGGCAGACGATGCAAACAAGAGAAGTGGTCCAGTGCTGGGAAACAATAAGGATTGGTGGAGACTGTGGAGAACTTGAGAGCCCCAGGTCACAGTGGGAGGGACAGCTGTCACTCAGCCCCAGGCCTTGGGGAAGGAGTCCCACAATCCAGATTTTAAAAAATTTGTTGGAAGTCTGAATTTTTTGTAAAATCTTCCCATTTTAAACTCTTGGCTCAAATTTTAAATTAAAACAGCAAGAGAAGCAGGTTGCAGGCTGATTTTAGTTTGAGGGTGAAAGGAAGATACTTTGGGTGTGTGCAGAGGGGCTTGGTAGGGTCAGTACTCCACCTAGGCCAGCCAGGCAGGGCTTGCGCTGACGTACATGTCTCAGCTTTTGGTTCCAACCACGGCTCCTCTCTGCCAGGTTCTCGGAATGGTTCCCAGGGAGAGGGGTTCCCTCCTGACTGAGCGCCATGGGCTGTACGGCCACAGTGCTCTGCACGGTGCAGACTTTCAGACCAGGAGGGAGACTCACAACTTCAGTTCTGTTCGAGCCCTTATCACAGAGCCCATGTAACTGCTCTGGCGCTTTCTACATTGGGCACAACTGCCTCAGGAACTGTTTAATTAGCATACCAGCCAACAGCTAAGAATATCTACTGCCCACTTAAGCAGCGATTGTAAAATATGGCCTGCTCCTTTGTCATTACTGCACTGGTATTTCCTTTGTGCAACTGATAATAAAATTTCTGCTCTGGAGGGTGGGGAATGATCTTATTACTGACATGGGCTAATCAGGTATGTTTGCTCCCCTACACTCCCACCTACTTTCGGGATATCAGTGCCCACGCATTTTCATGAGCAGCTAAAAAAAGTCACCCTGGATTTTATTTTACTATATTTCGTTTTATTTTTTCTTTACATGCTGCAATATTTATTCCAAAAATCTTTAAGAAAACCCTACTTTCTGCAGGGCATTGTTTTAACCAGTGAACATAATGGAGAGAGATGTTTTCTCTGAGCTAATAGGAAACTGGCCCAGAAGTGACCTATAGCAAGAAGCTTGATTTGGCACTTAGAAAAGCAACTTTCTAGACCTAAATAGACATTTCTCCAAAGAAGACATACAGACGGCCAAGAGGCACATGAAAAGGTGCTCAACATCGCTAATCATTAGAGAAATGCAAATCACAACTGCAATGAGGTATCACCTCACACCGGTCAGAATGGCCATCACCAAAAAATCCACAAACAATAAATGCTGGAGAGGGTGTGGAGAGAAGGCAACCCTTCTGCACTGTTGGTGGGAATGTAAATTGGTGCAGCCACTATGGAGTACAGTATGGAGGCTCCTTAAGAAACTCCAACTCCAGCAAGTGCAGTGCTGTGCCCTGAAGCCTAAGGCAGTGTTTGCACAGAAGCCACAACCCGCATCCCTCACGGCTGCTCCTAGCCAACGGCTCAGCACGGGCAGGTATTCATGGTGGGCTGGGCTCCTGGGGGACGCGGGACTCTTCTGATGGACTCCTCCCTGGGGGCCTTGCCAAATTTCCTTAGACACACCTGTGTCTGTCTAGGATGCGTTCACCACCACCCCTCCCTGGTCTCTCCTTCACTTGCAGAGCTGTATAACCTCTCCCAGACTTTTCTGGTTGACACTCCATTTTTTTAATCACAGTTGAAACCTTTCCACACTTAAACCTGTCCTGTCATCAGAGAAGACCCAGACTTCTTTGAGAGTAGCGTGCAGGCAGAGGCCTCAAAAACAGACCTTTCCCCCTACAATGTCACGACCAAGAATTGGCGAGTTGGGGAGGTGGGCAGCCTCTATGGTGGCC
Source organism: Eubalaena glacialis (assembly GCF_028564815.1). Classification (NCBI taxonomy): domain Eukaryota; kingdom Metazoa; phylum Chordata; class Mammalia; order Artiodactyla; family Balaenidae; genus Eubalaena; species Eubalaena glacialis. Next base: position 79,985,120 of record NC_083732.1, read on the forward strand.
ACACACTCACCCCTGCAAAACTAAAGCTGTAGGCATGGCACATCTAAACCCATATATAAAAGGGTATGTTTGCACTTAAACTTTCTATGGTTATACTTTTTTTTTTAACTCTAGGTGTTTGTGTTTGAAAATAAAATCTCTCAGGACAAACACAAATGTCTGTGACAGGTTATCATAACAGGATATCATGATCATTTTTAGTATCACAATGTAGTAGTAAACTAAGGGGAAACAGAGATAAAGCAAGGAGGACAGATAGAAAAATGTATAGTGGCCTCAATTTTATAAAGAAATTAAAAATTTTAAAAGGCATGTAAGTGGGGATGGGAGGATGTAAAAGGACAATTTTGATCAAAGGGAAATGTATCATTTTGGAAGAAGAAAATGTTAGACAAGAAAAGAAGTTTAAAAATTATAAATATGGGTTTTGGTAAATGAGATTTCATTTAAAAGGAAAAAAATTAGGGAAAAACTGTAGAACATTTCACAGTTTTGTCACCAAAGATGAGGTGAGTCAAGATCATAGCTGGGATCTTTTTTTTTTTTTTTTGCCACGCCACGCGGCATGCGGGATCTTACTTCCCCGACCAGGGAACGAACCTGTGCCCCTTGCATCGGGAGCAAGTAGTCCTAACCACTGGACCGCCAGGGATGTCCCATAGTTGGTATTTGATCAAGACCACTTAAGTTCTTGAGAAAGGTTGAGGGGCTGATACATCAGCCCCAGTTGCACTAGCAATGGGACCCCAGTCACGACCAAAAACTTTTAATAAGAAAAAAGCCACATATGAAGGAAGTAAATAATCAATAGAAGCCCAGCACATTCTGGAAGTGGTTGACCCACTCTGTCTCAGAGGAAAGGTCCGAGGTGGTGTTTGGAAGGATTTGAACTTGAAGGGAAGACTTTGCATCTTATGAAAAGTGGTTATATTCTAATTTCAACCTACAAGCTTCTGGACGACATGCAAACCTCTTGAATTATCTCCTAACTCAGGTCCTGGTCAAGATAAACAATCAATAATATTGTGGGTTCCCTTTGCTTCACTGTCACTATTGGGATTGGAAGGGAACCATAGAGAGGGGAGGGTCAGTGGGTTGGTCCAGAGTTTACCTGAATATAGGAAAAGAAGGAGAAAAATGACAAGATAAATGAGTGATCTCAGTAACGACAGTGCCCAAGCAGTTGCAGAAAGGAAAGAAGTGATTTGGGATGTTTAGCTGCATAAATATGCAAATAAGAAAGAGCATAGGAAGCAGCCGGAAGACTCAGATTCACAGCTAAGATCCCAAGTGAACTCGGGAATTATTACCCTGGCTGCCAAGGAGCTTACTTAGATGGCTTTCGGGTTTGGTGGCATGGGCCCCAACTTTCGAATGTGGGGTTGGAAGTGTTTGCTTTTACACCAGAGATGCCTCCAGAAGGGGCAAGGGAGCTGTTGCATGTCAGGAAGGCCAACACACTCCAAGGGAATCAGCAAAGCAAGGGACAGCAGCCCCTGAGCAGCGGGGGAGGAGATGCGCTACCGGGTGGAGAGGACCTTGCTAACCCTTGCCCTTTGCTCTCTTTGGTGCCCACTCACCCCCATCCCACATGTCCATGGTCAAAATATCAACTTTAATATCAGTATTAACCCTTGAGCTTATCATTCATGTTTTATTTCCACCACTCATTAGGCAAGGTGATAAAACTACTAGTAAGCAAATCGGATGGAATTTGACAAGACAGCCCAGGGTTCATTGTATGTAAGTATATACTAAGCCAGAAATACAGTAAAATACCGTTACTCACTGCCATGTGAGGCCATCAGCATTCCTACGAGCAGAAGCACGATCATGGTAGCAAACAGTGGGATCCTGGCATCAGCTGGAACAGCGTCCTGGGAGAGAAGTCAGCGGAATATGGCAAGTGTGCTTTCAGAAACCATGACACGAGACCCCACAGGAGCTGTTTGTCCCGTAATGCAGTGCAGGAAAAAGAGAAAGCCCCGAAAGTGTCTCTGTCCCAGGTTTGCCAGCGGCTTTATTAGCAACACGACAGTAAGGAGATTATGTTCCCTCTTTGAGACTCAGTTTATCCATCTGTAAAATGGACACCTCACCGTGCGCTCCTTGAGGACATAGTTCTGGTCTCATTTATTTATTCACTAAATCAATGGTCATTTATTATGGGTCAGGCACATTGCAAGGATCCAGGAAAGCGAAGTGAGGAAAACACACCTTACCTGTGAGTGGTTCACAGACGAATGGGAAAGGGTGGTAATTTAACAAGCACTATAGTTTGACTTTTGTAAATTGAATTTTGAGCAACCCATACGTTATGACCCACCAGCATTCCGAGCAGCGTTCTTTTCTCAAAATTTTTTAAACCATTTTTTAATTGAAGTATAGTTAATTTACAATGTTGTATTAGTTTTGAGTGTGCAGCAAAGTGATTCAGATATATATGTGTGCGTGTGTGTGTATATATATATATATATACTTTTACAGATTCTTTTTCATTATAGGGTATTACAAGATACTGAGTATAGTTCCCTGTATTATACAGTAGGTCCTTGTTGTTTAGCTATTTTATACATAGTATGTATCTGTTAATCCCAAACTCTTAATTTATTTCCCCCCATCCCCTTTGGAAACCACAAGGTTTTTCTCTATATCTGTGAGTTGATTTCTGTTTTGTAAATAAGTTCATTTATATCATTTTTTTAGATTCCACCCATAAGTGATATCATAGCGGGCTGGCTCTGAACTTTTGTACCAACATCACAGAATAAATCTGGCCATCGCGTGGCAGCGCTGCCTGCTAGCAAACAATGCTTTTGCATACTTTGTGGCAGTCCTAGCGGTTCAAGGAATGTGCCTTTGGAAGGGCCTTGGGGGAAGGGGTGAGGTGGGTGGGGTCAGGAACCTGCCACATTTCAACTGTAGCTGCCCTGGGATCTGAGCAGTCAATATTGAACTTCAACAGTCACTTATGGTCTATTGACTCAAGCAGGTCAACCATGTATTTAATAGGGAAGGAACAATTTAAAGACCAGAGGGATTTAGAATAGAATAGTTTAAGCTCCCTGGGAATCTAACTCCCAAAGGAATGTGAGACGGATGATTGACTTATACATATTCTGTTTTAGACCATGTTTTTAGGACACAGTTTGAATGATAATACAGAGTGATTATGCCACCCCAGCGGCACACACAGGGCTGCTGAATACGGTTGTATATGTTGTGCACTTTGCAAAGGTGTTGTGCTGAGTGGGCAAGTAGGGGCTGAAATGCAGCCAGTGCTCAGCTCCCACGCATGCCCTCTGCAGGGCTGTGTCAACCTGGAGGAAGGGGCAATTTCTGCAATTTGTTCTACCAGAGGCAAAGGCTGCCCTGTGTCCTGGTGGCCCAGCATAGGTACCCAGGTCCGTGGTGGGCCGCTCTGCAAGTGAACAGTGCTTGGTACTGGGGAAGGTGTCCCAGGGGAGAAGACATTTGTAGGTTGTAGGCTCTCTATTCTGTGAACTTGCTCCAGGGCCCAGCACACCTCTGCTGGCTGGAAGATACCTGTTCGTTGAATGAATACGCAAGAAGAGGGTGTGAGATCTTTGAGATTCACGCTCAGCTCAAGCATTCTCTAATACCCTGCTTATTATCTGCCAGACATGAGGCTCTGCTTATAACAATTTTTAACCACATAAATTCTTACAGCAGGTTAACTTTCAAGGTTAGGCAAGCTCTCTGATGGCACAGGCTCTCCCGCTGGAAAGTGGCATGGCCTGGGAACTCCGTGGGTGGCAGCTAAAGGCATTTCAGGGGACCCTATTGAAGTCGTACCCTCATGACCGAGACCGGTGGCAGTACCTGGCACTTACTGAGTCAGAGGTTTAATTGTTACCATCACATGGCGAGAGGATGCCAACTGCTTGAGCTCAGAAGAGGCAGAAGAGTCACCTGGTCCAAAGTCTCTTTGTACGAATGAGATCAGTGAGGCTCAGAGACTAGCAATTTACGGTAAAAAATGCCCCACTCCCAGATCCAGTGCTCATGATATTAACAATATAAATTAGGAGGTGTTGTGAGGACTGAATGAGTTAATCCATGCAGGGCACATACAAGTGCCTGATGGAGAGAAATGACTCAGAATCAGCAGTAATTACAATGATAGCGTCCGGCACCAGGAAAGGCTCAAGAAAAAGCAGCTATTACAATGAAGGCTCCAATTCCCTGTTGGAGTAGAAGCCCCTGTTTGATGAAATGCAGGAGAGGATCCAGTTGAGCACCACGGATGTTGTTCTTTTTCTCTTGTGATACGCATTTCAGGGAGATGTTCCCTTGGGTCATCCTGATGCTCAGGGAAGAACAGGCTGAGGGTGGTGTTTATAGGAATCGCAAATATGTTTCTTGGACTTTCAAGCATATATTTTATTAGAATGCAAATGAGCAGAAGTGACCTTATTACAGACATAATCTTGACTTGGGTCTAATATTTTTTTAAAGTAGGTTATAGGGGGACTTCCCTGGTGGCACAGTGGTTAAGAATCCACCTGCCAATGCAGGGGACACAGGTTCAATCCCTGGTCCGGGAAAATCCCACATGCCGCGGAGCAACTAAGCCTGTGTGCCACAACTACTGAGCCCGTGTGCCGCAACTACTGAAGCCCACACGCCTAGGGCCCGTGCTCTGCAACAAGAGAAGCCATTGCAATGAAAAGCCCGAGCGCCGCAACGAAGAGTAGCCCCCGCTCGCCGCGGCTAGAGAAAGCCTGCACGCAGCAACGAAGACCCAACGCAACCAAAAATAAAAAAACAAATAAAATTGATTCTTTAAAAAAATAAATAAATAAAAAGTAAGTTATAGGGACGGGGGCGGGGCGATGGGGAGTTCGCGTTTAACGGGACAGAGTTTCAGTTGGGGAAAATGAAAAAGTTTTAGAGATGATGGAGGTAATGTTAGCACAAGTGTGAATGCACTTAACGCTACTGGACTGCTCACTTAAAAATGGTTTAAATGGTAACTTTTATGTTATGTATATTTTACCACAATTAAAAGAGATGTTATAAACTCCAGGACCTCATTCATTTAAACACTACCTTTCAGTGATTGGGTCATTCTTTGTCTTGGGTCTTCACCAAGCATCTCCCTATACTGGCTCATAAGGGCACACTAGAACTTTCTAGGTGGGGAGCCAAGGCGCAGAGAGGTCCAGTAACTTGCAAGGCCACCTTTGCCAAAAGGCACCACGGCACGAGGACCATGGCAGCACCAGGCACAAGATTCAAACTGCGGTCAGCCAGTCCGACTTAAGTCTTTGGTCCAGGTTGTAACAGGGAAGAGACCAATCTGACTACATGCTGGATCTGTTTCTTTTACTTTAACCTTTGCTTTCCACTGCTTTTGTTCACTAGAAGGATACTGTGTATACATAATGGCCTGCCTCGGGGAACCCTGCCCCTCTGCCTGAATGTTAAACCAAAGTGCCTTTGTTCAGGGAAACATCCGGACCCTGTCCACGTGTGGATGGCTACAAGAGAGAAGAAATTAACACATCCCCTGCCCGAGGCTGGCCATTCCAGGGGATATTTGCAAATGTCATGGCCTTCTTACTTTACTTCCTCATCTCCTCCCCCTCTCTGTGCTATAAGAGAAATTGGCATCCAAACCCCAATAAGATGGTTTTTCGGAGACACTAGTCTGTCATCTTCTCAGTCTGACGGCTTTCCGAATAAGGTCGTCTTCCCTGCCTCAACACCTCGCCTCCCGATTCATTGGCCTGTCCTGCAGAGAGCAGAGCGAGCTTGGACTCGGTAACAAGATGTTTTACCCTCAACTGCGATGCTGATCGTTAAATCTCAAACAAGCAGCCTAGTAATTTTATTCACTGTATAACTGTCGAGAGTTTTGGCAATACTTGCTTGAGAGGCCCCCAGGGTGGCCAGCCACTCGCTGGGGTGCGGTGTGGCACTGCAGTTGACAATCCCCAGCTGGGAGCCAAGAAAAGGGAAATTGCGGCGCCAGCCAGAGGTGGCAACATGCGCTCAGCCTTGAACAGTGGGGAAAGAGACTTGAAGCGGGGGGGACATGCACATTAGGATCTGGGGGTGGGAGGGCTCAGGGCTGCTGCCGAAATCCAGCATCCTTCTGCTGGCAGAGTCAGGTGCCCTTGGGGCTGGGGCTGTGTCCACCTGGAGGAGAACTGCCTTTTCCCAAGGAGGCCTCCAGGGCTGTCAGGGACCCTGCGGCAGTGCCATCTTGTGGGACTGAGGGTCCCCAAGCCTCGCCTTGGTCTGCGTGCACTGGAGGCCTGGCTCACCAAGATGTTCCCTGAAGACTGATTCCGCCTCATCTAGGACGTTTCTAAAAGCAAGGTCTTTCTAGCTGGACAGACCTGGGGTGGAGTCGGGTTGGGGGGGTGGATGGAGCAGGGCAGGGGGCTCAGGCTCCGCCTTTCCCTTGATGAGTGCCCTGAGCCAGACACTGAAGCTGTCTTGTACTCATTTTCCTGGGCAGTAAGATGCCCATTTATCTTCCTCAGGGTGTCATGAGGATTGAATGGAGTAATCCTTCAAGGTGGGGCCTGCCTAGCATGAACTAGGTGCTTAGTAAGGCCGGCCCATGACTAATGATGGTTATATTTCCACACCAGGTGCCCTAGGGAGAGACACTGGCCCACACAGGTTTGTAGGACTCTCATTGATGTGTCGTGCTGGATTTTTTCCCCAGGTAGATGCACCAGATGTTGTCCTCTGGCACTGCATCTCTTTGTACAAGAGCTCAGAGTGCCTTTGAGTTTCTAGCTACATCTTGGAGTAGCATCCTGGTCTCAGGCACCCCTTGAGAGCATCCTCCCTCCCTCCCTTTGTTCCTCCCACCTTTACCATCCCTCCATCCTTTCCTCCCTCTTTTTCTCCCTCCCTCCCCCTTCCTCCATTCTTAACCCTCTCCCTCCATCCCTCCCTTCCTTCCTCTTTGGCCCCCTCCACAATCAGGAGAAGGGGGTGCCTACCGTGAAGGTCCCACTCGAAAGCTTCTGGATGAACGATGCTTGGCTTTGAACAAGATGGGGACTGAGCCCTTTATACCCCAGGGAAAACCCTTAGTCATGCGGTCCCCCTCCCCCTCTTCACATCAAGAGGACAGCCTTTCATGAATTTGGCAGGTGGGCTGCCTCTGAGGGGGAGGAGGCATCATAACGCTCTGGTTTGGAGCAGGTTAAGACTCCATATTAAGAGGCCCATCCTGAGCCTCAGAGGAGACCCAGGCTCTAATTAGAGAACAATGGCTCCCCTGTTCCACACACCCCACCTCATCTCAAAGGCTTGGAGGCCCAGAGATTATGTCTCGGGGTCATCAGGGGAGCGCCAATGAAATTCACAAGAGCTCTCCCTCCAGGAAAAGGGCTGGCTTTGTCTAGTCTAGTTAATTTTCCAGCAAGAGGGTCTCTGGGGTGATCCTTCTTATATGTGCCTGGCCTCAGGCCTGGGAATTTGATACCTCTTTCCTTTAGGGGTTTTCTGCCCAAGCTGGGGGGTAGGGCGAGACGGGGCTTTGAAATCAGACACCCTAGGTTCCAGTGCCCATCCTGCTTACTCATTGCCAGAGGGATATGGAGCTTGGAGCTTGTCACTGCTCAGCCTTGACTCCACAGCCATGGGGAGTAATCCCACGAGGACCGTGAGAATGAGGTGAGCCAGGTAAAGTGCCTGGATGGTAGCAGGGCCCATTAAATCCTAGTTCTTCCTCTTTCCTTGATAGCCCCCTCGGGAATTGTTTCCTTTGCAGATTTAACAAGGAGAGACAACATTTATTGAAAGCCTATTGCGCGCCACAGATGTTTTGACAGGATTTTGTCCTTATCATCCTGACAGTGGTAGGATGCAGCACTAGCTCCATTTTACAGATGAGACAAACAGGGGTCGTCAAGGTTTGAGGAGTGAGTCCGAGCTCACGTGTGATGGGACCATTCTTGGCTTACAGGTGAACCTGGCTGTGAGCTGTTCCCTCCACCACTGCCTCCTGGAGAACCAGGGCTCATCCAGTGATCAAATCCGGGAAGAGCTGAGCCTTTACAGAGCCCAGTGAAGGGTTTCTTCAAATCATTAGTTGTCCTTATGCATCGAAGCTTTGTTTACAGATCATTAATTATTGTTCAGTATCTCAGGTGCACAGAGGAATGAAGCTATGCCGTGCCTATCCTTTCTCACTAATACAGAAGACGCACCATCTCTAAAACGATTACGTCAAGGGGGGTAGATGGATCAATGTGGCAAAATTCATCTTTTCAGCATCTCCAGAGCCTAAGTTCTGCTCAATGCCAAGGGGTAATAACAATTCTGCATAGGTGTGTTGTTCTAGACATTTCTGCGGATTTGAGAAGCTCATCTTCTTCCCATAGCCAACAACAGGGTATCTCAACCTTAGCACTATTGATATTTTTGTCCAAATAAGTTTTCGCTGTTGGGGTCTCCTGTGCATTGTAAGGTGTTTAGCGGCGTCTTGGGGCTCTACCCACTAGATACCAATAGCAGTCCCCCTCCCCAAGTTGTGACAAACAAAAATGTCTCTAGATATTGCCAAACAAACATCCCTGGGGGTCCAGATCACCTCTAATTGAGAACCACTGGCCTATAATATCCTTGGAAACTTGGCCTTTTCCTTCTCTGTTGATGGAACAGGGTGAGAATCAAAGTTTTCACAAGAACTCTGACATAAGAGAAAAAAGGCTGTTGTATGGGAGTTTAAAATTTAAGATTGCATTATGATAGCACCCTATTTCTTCACTCACACGAGCCCCCAACACAGGGCACCTATTCAGAATAGGTGGACATCGCAACATGCACACACGAACTCATAGAGACACGCAACGGGACTAGGAAACACACACGGAATCCCTTTTGCTCCCTTTTCCCCTCCCCCTCTCCTTCCCCCTTCCTTTCTCTTGCTAGTTTAGCTAGTCTTTTGGACTTGAGTGAAATAGACAGAAATGCACCTGTGCTTTGCCTCCAGGAAGAATCCTGGTTAATGATGTTACCTGTGTAGCTGCATGGTCCCCTTCATTGGCTGGGGCACCATAACTGTCCTATCTCTTTACTGATAGCCACTATCAGTAGCTATCTCTTTACTGATAGTGGTTTACTGATGGCCACATATGCACAAATGAGTAGGAACGCCAGGGTGGAAGCACCCCCTGAGGCCTCCTCATTGCCCTAGGCATCCGCCACATCTGGACTTATTCAGCCCAGGAGGGGTCAACCTCCCCTTACACTCCAGGAGACCGTGGATTCCAGGCTCCGGTCAGTTTTCCTTGGGCCCTATTTACTTCCCGCCATGGCTGCTGTTGGGATAGTGTGACCCTAGTAACCGGTCCCATGTGGTGCTCTGAGCCTTTGTCCCCGCTGCGTGGGCCTCAGACGTCCCTCACACTCGGGCTTTTAAAAGTTGTGGTCGTGCGTAATCATTATCCCTAAAGGATGGTTGGCGGGTTCCACACAAGCGGATAGCCAGGGGTCGGGACCAAGTCATTCATCAGTCCATCCTCTACTTTCCCTGATGATAAATTACTCTCTGTGGAACCTCAGGGATCATTTCCTGCCAAAGGTCCCTAACTAATATCAATTTGATCCATCGCAGAGGGTCGGGTCAGATTAACCCACACTTAATGAATGATGCTGTTTTCTTGAATCCTATCCAGGTACGAATCCCTTTGCCTTAGCAAATTTACTGTATCCTCCTCAGCTTTGCAAACAAGGGGCCCTTTGCAGGCCCTAGGAGGCCCGACCACAGCTGTTTATGAGCTTGACATTTGCGTAACTTTGAGGGCCCCTCAAGTGTCCTGGGGATTAACAATAAATCTTTCTGTGTTTGACCAGACAGGGAAGCATCGGGCTACTTCCCTCACGAAAGAACCTGATGTTCACTGGTCGTGCAAGGACACTCAGGGTCTTCAGATGGGGGAAAACTGTCTCCACTTGGATGCTACTTGGAAAGTGGCGGGCATAGATCATAAAGGAGGGAAAGCGTGCAAAGTGCGTTTGGCAGCGTGCAAAGTGAGTGAGTGGAGGGAAGCTGTCCCTGCAGTGAGGAACGAGGGGGTCCAGGCGGGGCCGCTGGAAGAGAGCTTAGTAACGCTCTGCATAGACACTCGACATTTACAGAGATACTGGAGCAACCACAGACATGGAAATAGCATACAGGGACCTGATCCCATAAAGGGGATGACTCATTGTGTGAGTGGGCAGTAGAGGGTTGACTCAGGAGGGCATTCAAACCATGCAACTGCCAAAGAAAGGTCTGGTCCTTCAACAGTTCCTAGGACATAACCTCTAAACCCTTGGAATATATTGCTTGATAAGTGTCTCTGTATACCTGGGGCTTTGGACCATGCCAGGTAGTCTAAGCTAACAAGGTGATTTGTAGTGGGCGCCACGAGTCACACAGTGTCAGCTTGACCTCTGGAGGGGCTGGAGCCTGAGTAACTAAGCTCAGCCATGTGGGCACTTCATGTCCCCACATGGCTGACCCCCAATAAAACCCCTGGACTCCATGGCTCGGATGAGTTTCCTGGTTGACAATACTCCATACACACTGTCACACATCACTGCTGGAGGAATTCAGTGCTGTCCACGTGAGTCCGCTTGGAGAAGATAACCAGAAGCTTGTGCCTGGGCTCTGCCCTCTGCACCTTCTCCCTTGGCCGACCTTAATCTCTATGTTTTTGCTGCCGTCAATGGTAAAGGTGACTATAAGAACTTCTCTGAATTCTGTGAGTCCTATGAGTACATCATCAAACCTGAGAGTGCCCTTGGGGACCCCCAAATACAGTGGGACACACAGAAGAGAAATCAAGACCAGACATCAACAAAACAACACTCTCTACCTCCTCGTGAGGGAAGGTTCTCATCGCCTCCTGTTTAGGGGGCTTGGAAGGTTATCTGGATCGATAGTACAGCAAGTCTGATGAGTTGTAGATAAGCAAGTTTGAATAAACTGTATAGAGAAATCATATGTGACTCTCTCCAGAGGATGCGTTCAGCTTTCCTCATTTATCCTTGTGTTGTCTTCCTGAAGTCCCAAGTTTAAGCCACTTCAGGGACTAGGTCAGAGTCTCAGTGCCTGGACTGGTTTGTTCATGCTAGCATGACACCCCACATCCCATTTCTTCAGTCTCAGTCATCATGGGAGTCCCTCGAGCAGAGCTACTAGGTTTCCATGACCTTGGAGCAGGCAAGGGAGTCAGCATCACTGCATTGATTGTGAGAGCTCTAACATGTGGTCTTCCACATTCAATACCTTTCACAGATTCACAGGAGAGAAAGAATTGCTACTTCCAAAAAGACCCACATTCAATTAATTGATGATCTGGCTGCAGCCTGGGTGAATTCTGCAAATGCAGCCAACTTGGGCCAGGGCCCAGGGTGAACAGATGTTGCCCAACTTACTGTTAGGTCCCATTGCTTTTTCAAGACCTCAAACAGACTTGCAGATATTCTCGAGGCATTTTTGTTTTAAGGCTGGAAAAAAAAAAGAGAGGGAACTCATGGTATGGAGAAGGAAATGCTACAGAGACATAAATTCTGACAGCACCAGCGATGGCTCAGGCTCTTCCCAGGGGGCCAGTATATGGCAGTGCACAGGACAGGGTGTTACTCAGAGTCAACGTCAGAGAATGAAGGAACTTGTGCAAGACTCCCTTGCTAGTTAGCAGAAAAGTCGTGTTGAGAGCAAGCTTCATTTCGCCAGTCTCTGCCCAGTGATGTTTTTCTAACACCCAGCTGTACCAACCTCATCTCCTCAGTTTGCACAATGCTAATCTGAACTCATTATGATGTTCCGTAAATGTAAAATGCTGTTTGTGTGGAGATTTTAATGTGGTGAGGACAATAGAAGAGCTAGTCAATAAGCAGTTTGCAAGATTTCCTATTCCCTCTCCCCACACCAGGTAAATAGATTTCTATTTTTGACTACTGAGCGCCTCCAACACCCCCAGTCCAAATGCTTGGTTTTTATGATGCAGAATAAAGGTGATGGTGGAAGGAAAAGACAGCGGAAGTGGGGTGATGGATTTGTATAAGAAATAAGGGAGCTGTGTTTGAGAGATAAAAAAGTGAAAGGCAAAAGGAAAAGAAAATAATCAGAGGAGATATATGGAAACAGAGAAAGAGCCAGAAAGCTTGATTTTAGGAAAGTTATTGAGTGATACGTTGGAAAATAAAGCCTAAAGAGAGGTTTTGAGATGGTAGCTTGTGGGAAGTGAGAGATAATGGAGGGGCAAAAAGAATAAGAAGAGTTTCTAAGAAGTGTTATCATGGATCTCATTTGATATTCTTCAAAAGCCACAAGGAAGGACTGGGCAGCTGAATTGTTTTTTGTTTGATTGTTTGTTGTTACGTAAAGCATGGCCATGTGACCACCTGGCTTATATTTGGGTTATACTTAGAAAGGATTTTTCACAGACTTCAACCTGGTTCCGTGCTTTTCAGAAAGCCAGAGTCCTTGACCAGACAGTTCAGGAAGATGGCACAATAAAATGGCCAAACTATTGGTTTTGGGAACGGACAGACTATGTCAGCCACTTTTGTCAGCAGGAGTAGAAGAAAAAAAGATGTCTGGCATCTCTGAGAATAAATGGGGCTCAGATGCCATGAGGACAAGGACAGAGGTACCATACACATCCACTTCTAGCACTTCAAGCTGCCTTCTTCTTCTTAAATTATTTGTATACGTTTTGCTTTGGTCAGGAATTTGAGTGCTTACATGGTGATTGTCTCCTGTTTCATTTGTCTTTGTCTTTTTAGCTTACATGGGGACTCAGAGAGGGTAAGAAGCTTGCCCAAGAGCACAGAGAAAGCAACAGTGTTTGGCTGGGCTGACTCCTGCTTTTTTTTTTTTTTTTCAAACTGTTAGGTGAAAAGGACTCAGAAATACCCTAGACTCTTTTTGTCTAGGATTCATGATCACTAAGTGAGTTATACTTCCTCCTACTGACCCCGTGCTAAGGCAGGAACATCACTCAGAGTTCTAGAACTTTTCCATAGAACGCGATTTACAATACAGTCCGGCTGTGTACTTACTGTGTGAGTGGAACACCCTTTTCACCCTCTGACAGATGTATGTTGCATTCTTTAGAAACCAGGAATAGTATTCAAGACAATACCTAAAGATTTAAATCAGGGTTGAACGCAATTACTATCCTTTGTGGCTATAAGAAGAGAACCATACTAAAAAAAAAAAAAAAAAATCATAATGGCTAATTATTCATAGCAAGGAACTCCCTCTCCATCTTTATAGGCTGTGGGAGGAGAGGTAGAGAATGAGTCTGAGTAGGAAAAAGCTTAGACTTCAGAGTCAGAAAGACTTATTTTTAGTTCTACCATCATTACTTACTAGAATGTATGACTTTCAGGCTGATGACTTAATTCTCTGGGCCTTGCTTTTTCATATGTAAACGAGAGGCAATAATAGAATCTACAGTCATAGGGTATCCTGAGGATGACATGAGATAACATTTGCAAAGTTCCCCAGCGGTGCTGGGCTTATCATAGGTGCTGGATCAATGATGTTCATTTGTTTATTTTTGTGTGAGGTGGAGTAAGAGTGCAGGGCTGTTATAGCTAACAATGCAGCAAATACTTAGCAAAATAATATCCTGCTCTTGGCTGGTGGTCCCAGGGGTTGCTTCAAAAGGCTTCAGTGAAAAGGCCACGCATGTCATTAGGAAGAAGAGTTTTCAGGACAGGCTGTGTCACTGGCTTCACATAGGACTCTTGGGAACCCAATTCCCTTTCAATCCTTTGCCTGAGCTATGAGGAGGTTGGGCTAAATATTCTCTAACTTCTCTTCCATCTGTATCATTCTGTGATTCTCGCATATTCTGGGGAGCAACCAATTGCTCATGTAAAGCTGGCTGTAAAGATTTCCCAGGTTCTGTCACCCTCAATTTACAGGACACTATAAAACTCTGGAAACCGAGGCACAGAGATGTTGCTGCTGGAACTCTGGGAAAAGTCAAAACTCATTTGCAAGACCCAAGTAGATGTTGGGAAGGGCAAGGTTTCCTGAATAGGGACATATGCTGGGACAGTGGCCTCCCATTTTTGCTGTAGCCACATGGAACTCTCCGTGGTCCTGAGATGTTGCAGTCTGCCTCTCACTCTCCACCTTTTGCCTGGAGTGGCCTCTCCCATTTTTTGCCTAACAAACTCCTATTCCTCCATAAGCCCTATTAGCTATTTCCTCTGGGGTCCCATGGCTCGTATTCTGCTATACAACCTTGTATAGCAGAGCTTGTATCTGCTATAGCATCTGTCACACTTCTTTGTAATTTGTCTCTTTACATGGCCAACTGCCCCACGAAACCACGATTCTTTTTTGACCACAGGGGCTGTCCTATTCAACAAGCACGCTGAGTAATGCCAGCCTCCTACTCTGTTACTCTTATCCCATATTCAATGCTTACTATACGATTATAGAACAATTCACTATTAACTTAAAGGGAAAAGAAGGGATACGCTCAGTTTTACAGATGCTTCATTTCTCTAAATTTAAACTCAAATTTCTTTCTGGAAACGTCTGCCTTCCTCATTATCCTTCCAGCAAATATGCAATATAGATTGTTCAAATCTGACGTTCTTCCAAGGGTGTGAGATTAATAGGTTTTGCCTGTGTGCGTGACTTGATTTTGTCACTTACTATATCATATTTTAATGTGTGTTTATGACCATTTATTCCCCCCAACTATGAAATCCTCAGTTTCTGGGTTTATTTCTGATTCGTCTCTATATCCTGCTGGCTCGGCTCGGTGTTAAATTGATACATAGTGGAGACTTGACACTTGTTATTGATACAAAGAGCTCGATAGAGAAAGAAGGAAGGAATAGTGGGCTGATCAAGTAGGAAAGTATTGTTGCAAAATGTCCTCTTCTTTAGGATCAGCCTGTGCTGTGGAGAAATGCCTCCACCTTGCTGGCTAACACCTTCAGGTCTACGAATCTTGCTTATTTCCCTCTCTGGGTGGAAGAAGCATCCACTCTGATTGAGAGATCCAAGACCAGGGCCAGAAAAGAGTGATGGAAAAAGGCTGCCAACCTGAACTTGGGGCTCAGAGCCCGTGGATAATGGGCATTTAAAAAGCTGAAAGATCTCGTAAGTAGACTTTGAAAATAACTTTAAAGATCTGAGAGACTGGCCTCCTACTATTGGAGCAGAAATATTCATCTACCTTGTCTGGCTCTGGGCTTACAGCCAAGGATAAATCCCAGAAGAAAGGACAGTGTGTCAGCTTTCCTGGGCAGGAAAACGTCCACACCTAGTCCTTCTTAATATAAGATGGGATCTGCCTTCTAATTTTCCTTTTACATCTTTATTATTGAGTCAGCAAATGACTGCTTAGGGATTTATGAAAAAACTGGAATTTAGGTGGACATAACCTCTGATCAGTCTCTTCTGGCAAATCGTGCCAGGCTGAGGGCATTGGGGTTCCGGGACCACTCAAAATCCTCTGTAATTATTCCAGCAGATGTGACACAACACAAGTCAACCTGACAACATTGACTGTGTCGTGGCCCGCCCTTGGCTCTGGGGACCCAGAAATGAATGAGGTTTCATCCTGGTTCTCAAGGAGGTGACAGTGCAATAGAGGACTCACTGGCGTGTGCATTCCTTGAAGTACCCCTGTCATCTGTGTGTGGATTACTTAATGCCTCATCACTTAGTGGCCTGCAGAGGAGCCAAGCAGAATCAGAAGCCTGTAAATACTGGATGTAAAAAGCAGTGAGTGGCTCAGGTTACCTCGCTGCCTCCATCCTGGGGTCTCTCTTCTGGCTCATGCAGAGGCATTGCTGGAAAAGGCGGCACAGCTCCATCAGGCAAGGGTTGAGCTTCTGGATGGCCAGCGTGAGAGGAGCAGGGGTCATGGCCCCCTCCTTGAGGAGCGGCTCAGGACACCCTAGAAGATGCAATCCCAGACCATTCATATCAACAAGAATTTAGCAAGCATCTTCCCTTTGTCAGGGACTGTGCTGAGTGAATACTGTCTTGCCCCTGATCTCAGGCAGCTCGAGACCAACAGGTACACATGGCCTTGCTTCACCATGTCTGGTAAAGCTGCTGTGAGACTTCCTAGAGATAGGTAGAGAAAGGAGGGGGTCTGCTTCCTGGAAGAAATCAGAGATGGTCTCACTGAAGTTTTATTAAAAATAAAAGTTCTAATGAGAAATTTTATATTTCTCATTAGATGGATGGAACGATGGATGGATGGATGGAGCCATACAGAGATAGATATATAGATATAGATACAGATAAAGATATAGATAAAGATACAGATAAATATAGTCAACTTGTTTTCTAAAACTCAGTCTGACGACTGCCCCCATCTGCACCACTCCTGTGTTTCTTTAGAACCTGGAGAAAACAGGGCTATAATTTCCTATGGTAGCATAATCACGTCTTTGTGTCTGAAAGGCCCATTCACCATTCACTGCAGGTTGAGAGTGGGGCTGAGGCAGATCTTAGGTGATATGAAAAAGGAGACGGTGCAGGGTCCAGCAATTTAATAATGCCCCGTTGACATATGACTAGAACATTCAGGTCCAGGAACATTCAGGAAAATCATATTGAAAGGCATCTAGGAGTGGGAGGGACCTGAGGACTCAACCAGCTTTGAAGGACTCACTTTGTGTCAATTTCTCTCTCATGGAAACTGGCTCCACAGGAAAAAAGGAGAGTTTGACAACCAAAAATTGGAAAAATGCAGCGTAAACCACAGAAACTCCAAGTCCTGAGCCTCTGTCAGGAGTCCTGAAAACACACGTCCAAGCCCAGGAGAGGGATTCCCCTAGAATTCTGTAAGAATGAAGTGTACAGGAATGTCCTTTCACAGGGAATAGAAGTAAATGGCACCCAGTGGCTGGGGGTGGACTTTTGGAGTCATCTTTTTTTCCTTCCCCTCTTTCTGCTAACATCATGCTCATTGTAAGAACAGCTTCCGTTTACAGAGTGTACAGCACATTCTCAACGGGTGTCCATTCAATAAAAGTTGATTGAATTAAGTTATATGGAGCTCTCCAGTTCCAAATCACTTCCACACACATTATCTTACCTAATACAAAACCCTGCAGAGATAAGACATTTTTAGTGCCCACGATAATTGTTATTATTCTTGCTTTACAGCGGAGGAAACTGAATTCTGGAATTTGAGCGCAGGAGGTAACCTCACCAGTAAATAGCAGAGCTAGGATTTAATCCCAGCAGTCTGAATCTAAATTTATCAAACAAACCTCTTTTTATTATACTACACAACTTCGTCCAAAACAAACAAAAGCTATAGGAGCGACAGGGCACTGGTACGTACTTGAAACCTGGTGGGGTCCTGGGACGAGGGCTGGCTCTTCTCCAGGCGTAAAGGGCCACGCAGCAGGGAGATCACCTGCAAGGACAACAGTGGCCTCGCAAAGGTCAAAATGAAATGGACCTGGGGTATACACACAAGCAGAGAATCATGGCATCTTAAAGATAAAGAGTTCTATAAATCCATAGGGAAATTGTAGTCAAGAAAGAGAAAGTGATTTATGCAAGATCATAGGGTGATTTAATAGGACAGCAAGACTTAATTCTCCTGCCTCTCCTCCTGCTAGAACCAATAAAATACAATAACAAGCTTAGTCTGCCTACAGGCACCCCTGTCCCGTCACGCCCCTGCCCCTAAACAATATTTTCCACCTGGGGAATTGGGTTCCTCTTTCCAGGGCCACATTCTTACCTGCCTGTGGATATCTGGGGGCCGGAGCCTTGGTAGGGCTTGGAGTCTGTGTGCCAGGGGTGAATGGGCCTGGGATGAGAGGAGAGAGAGGTGAGCTTGAGTTTCTTCTAAGGATGCATGAGCAGAAGAGGCCCCCTGCCACCAGTCCTGCCCTGTTCATCCACTGCTGCTTATCAAGCCAGGTAGCTGGGGGTTGCTGAGGATGCAGAAATGAGTAAGAAATAGACTCTACAATGGAGGCACCCCCAGTGTTGAGGAGGAAATGGGCAAGTCCCATCAGTAACTGTGATACAGTGTGTTGGTGCCATTGGAAACCCGCTAACACTGGTATGAAATGGGAGAGGAGTGGACTTGCGTGGGCCATGTCCGAGCACGGTGCTCCTAGGCAAAGAGGACACGAGATGCTCTTCATTCACCTGAGTCTGTTGTGCACACTTACTCCATCCCCACCCCTATACACTGCCCAGCATCATCATCATAGAATGTAGGCTCATCTCAACAATTCTTTTGATCCTGTTCATGAAGTCCTGATTTAAGGACCACTTTGGCAAGTGATCCGGCTGTCAAGATGCATGCCTCTGGCAAAACCAGAAAAGCAGCCTTCTTATAGAAAATGAGGGAGAGGAAGAGGAAACAGGCACTTTCACTCGTGTGGTTAAGCGGAAGGAAAGGGGTGAGGCTGGGGGTGCAACAGGAGCACGGGGATGGGGGATGGGGCAGGTGACATCTTCTCTGGGATGGAGAAGCATAGCCATAGGTGAGGGGAACAGGCCTTCCAAGCAGAGGAAAGCGCGTAATAAGCAAAGACTCAGAGAAGTGAGTGGAAGGCCGTTTGCTATGGCTGGAGTCTGAAGGAAGATGTGGAGGGGTGGGGTGAGGTCTCAGAGCCTGGGCTGGACTCAGTACAGTGTTGCAATCCTGCTTGTTCCTTATTAGGCTCCTCTGCTAGGATGGTGGGTGTGGCAGCGTTGAATTCAACTGCCTCAGTAGCAGAGATGGGCAGCATGACACATTTACAAACAGATAACTATGGGCAGAAGGTCCAACTCCAGGGGGCAACCTGGTGATTTCCTCAGAGCCGGTCAGCATCCTCTTTGGTTTTTTTTGTTTTTTGTTATTTATTTATTTATTTATTATTTATTTTTGGCTGTGTTGGGTCTTTGTTGCTGTGTGCGGGATTTTCTCTAGTTGCGGCGAGCGGGGGCTACCCTTTGTTGCGGTGCGCAGGCTTCTCACTGCGGTGGCTTCTCTTGTTGCCGGAGCACGGGCTCTAGGTGCGCAGGCTTCAGTAGTTGTGGCACATGGGCTCAGTAGTTGTGGCTCACAGGCTCTAGGCACGCGGGCTTCAGTAGTTGTGGCGCACGGGCTTTGTTGCTCCACGGCATGTGGGATCTTCCCTGACCAGGGCTCGTACCTGTGTCCCCTGCATTGGCTGGTGGATTCTTAACCACTGCGCCACCAGGGAAGTCCTCAGCATCCTCTCTGGATTCCCCTCCAGGCACTGACTGTAAGCCCCTGAATACAGAAGGCACCGCTGACGCTTGCTGCCTGGGTGTGTTTCTATGTAGTTCTGGAAGATGAGCAGCCTTAACCCTAACCCAAACACAGAGCTGACTTGTCTGTGGTCACTGTTCACAGTTTAACTAAATGACTGCAGAATCGCAGAGGATTAGAGCTGCAAGCGGCCAAGGGCAAAAGCAGACACATGCTCTCCTCTGGTTGACATCCGCTTTGCTGCTACCCTCCTGACCGTCTGTCGTGAAGCTGGCTGCTACGCTGTCGCCCTGGGGGCAGTAGGACAGGGCAGTACGCGTTGCCATTGATTGAGTGATTCCAAGGTGCTCCGTGTGGAGCCGAACACCTTACAGTCATCACTTAACTGAATCAGCACAGCCACTCTGAAAAGTAAGCATCACCTTCCCCATTTCGAAGATGAGAAAACCAGCACTCAGAGAAATCAAAAGAACTGCCTAAGGAGACAGCAGTGGTGGAGTCAAGATTTCAACGCTACTGTGTCTGAAATAAAGGCCGGAGCTCAAAGCCCCAGGGCTCTGCTGGCTGCTGTTGCCTGTTGGCCAAACCCAAGTATGTTAGCCTGTATTTTTCCCGATGCCATTATGTCAGGTGTTTCTCCGATTTAAGCTATCAGCTGCATTCCCAGACCTGTTTGTGCAATTGAGATTTTGCACCTAAAGTTAAGACTGTACATTTGCACCCTTTGAAATTCATTTACTTCTTCCTCTCTACTTCTTCAGAAATTCAGGTAATTCAGCAAGCTTTTACTGAATGTCTGCTGTGTTTCATGGGAACTGGAGAGTAAAGACACAGGCCTTTAAAGAGAGCATGGTCCAGAGGGGAGAAAGGTCAAGTTCATGGCCCCTAACAGCACAGCAGTGATGAATGTTACGATCCATTGAAGACACAAGCATAGAAGAAGGGCCTCTGGCTGCAGAGATCAGAGGAAGTGATTTTAAAAACACGTAAACCATTTTTGTCTGATTATAGGAGTAGAAAATATGGAAAATTCATGACACTGAAGTGAAGAAAAATCAAATCTTATCTATTGATACTTCCCAGATATAGTCAAGGTTAACATGTTGTGAATTTCTTTTCAGTCTTATTTTGGTTTATTTTTTATTTTCTGTGTATCTGTATCACACACGCACACGCATACACACATAAATACATAGACAAACACAAAATTGGAATCACACAGTTTTTCAGAGCTCAGGCCTTCCTCATATTATATGATTACATTTTAATGTGCATATCACTATATTTGTATATGTAATTAGTGGAGTAGGAGTGAGCATCCTCTCTTACCTGAGGTTGGGCTGGTCCCTGATGGGCTGCCAGGCGTGGCCGCTGTCTTGGCAGGAGTCTCGGAAAAGCTCCGCGTGTTCATGGCCTCCTCGGCCTCTGCAGGAGATGTCGGCGAGGAGGAAAGTGTTTCCCAGGGAAGCCCTCCAGGTGTTTTCTCACTGGTGGCCTGAGCCCAGGGCACAGGTAGTGTGGAAGCCCATGCCTGCCTGTGGGCTGTCACCCATGGAGTTCCAGCCACCTTCCTGGTAACTGCACAAGTGACGGTAACAGGGCACTTACATGCTTGACCGCTTTGATTCAGATGTAAAATTGACAAGACATTGACATATAATCAAAGGGTACATGCAATGCGCGTGCATAATATAGATAATCCAGGGACTTCAACCCTACCCTGAATTGGAATAAGGGGACCACACTAAACTTTGTTTTCCTAACTACTAATTTTAAAAAATTCTCCAAATTCCTAGGACGCTGAACAATCAGCTAGGGTGTGTGTCCAGAGGACAGTGGACACTGTCAAATTTAAGAAATACGATTCTAATCATGTGATACAATGGAAAGGTTTCAGGTAAGGGGACCTGGAGGTGTAAGTTCTGCCCCCACCTCCTCCATGCTGTGAACTCTGGGGCAAGTTACTAAACTCTTTTCAGCTTTACCATTGAAATGGCAGTGATGATCATGATGATGCCTGACTGACAATATCACAGGATGGTTATTAAGACAAGTCTTCCCTCACTGGTCTTTTAAACAATTGCCAGATGTTTTCACTCGTTCATTCCCATGTTAAGAATTAAAATAAATTTTTTTCAGGTTGTACAAAACTCATCCCCTGGGAGGATTTTAAATCTATAAGTTAAGTTGGGAACAGTTGCCATTTTAAAACTATTCCGATTTCTCATCCAGAACATGGTATAACCCTTTATTTATTTAAATATGCTTTTATTACTCTCTTGAAAGTTTTGTAGTTTTTCTCATGCAAAACTAGCACTTTCCCTCTCAGAGTGATAGCTAGATATTTTATGACTTTTCTTGCCACTAGCAATCACATCTTTTTTCATATTATACTGGAAAGCTTTCTAATTTTGTATAGTTGTCTTGATGCGGATATATTACTAAAAAATTTCTAGTTAGTGAATCTGCTTCCTTTTCCTCGTTCTTGTTTCCCTGTCTGCTTGACTGTTATCAGTTCTCAACCTCCTCAGGGGAGCCCCCTCTCTGGGCTTTCCAGGACAATAGCTCTTTGTAGGCTGGATAATAAACTATCAGTTTACTTGTCTATGTCTCTCTCCCAGATCTGAGAGCTCAGGAAGGAAAGGGAACATTGATAGAGCTGTGTTTTTTGACAGCTAGCCTGGGGTCTGATATTAAATATACGTATTGATGAGTGAATGAATGAATGAATGTATTCTGATGACTGTGGTCCATTGTTGGAACTCATTGAGACATAATCGTCTTTTAATGAAAGAGTTATCTCAGTTGTCTCTTATTGCAAATAGGGTAAGCGTGCCTTTTACATCTTCAGTGACAACACCACTGATCAGTGTTCACAAAAATGATGGGAAAAGAAGAACTTCTCAGCAGGTCAGCAGCAGCAGCTTTTTACACTGGCATCAAGTCATTAACGTATTCTTGGCAACATTATCCAGCCAGCTACAAATTAACCTAACCCTGCCTGCCATAAAATGTTGACTGCATTTCACCATTTAGTGTGAATTTCAGGAGAGATATTGCTACCTGCTCTGTTAAAATAAAAATACCTGATGTCACCGTATACCACATTTATATTACTATTGTGGGATGCTGGGTGAAGGGTATGAGGGAATTTTGTACTATTTTGCAGCTTCCTGTGAGTCTTAAACTATTTCAAAATAAAAAATTATAAAATTAAATGTTAGAAAGACATTATGCCAGTGACATTTGTTGCCTTTGCTTATAGGTATCACACCCATACTGGTTCACATCTATCTCTTATTAAAGGGCTGCTGAACAAAGAGGTTGGTGGAGAAGGGATAAAGGAAGGATTTCACTTATTTATCTGAGCCTAGAGGGAAGTGCGGGGAGAAACAGGACGGGAGAGGAAGGGGTGAGAAATCTCACCCCAGGCTGGGAGGGTGGGAGAGGCGCTGTCCAGGGTGGCGGTAGCTCTGGCCGGGGCTCTGCTGTGACCCTCAGGACGCTTGTTTGTGCTCATGGTCTGCTCTCCCTCTGAAGGAGGGGTTGACTCTGTCCAGGGAGAGCTTCTCAGAGCAGACACTCCCGCGTTCTGGGATCCACGTGGGGGGCTTGTCCTTGGTAGTGTTTGCTGGCTTGCGGGTGTGAGCTGTGAAGTCAGGGCCGTCCCCCTGGTAGCTGCACATTCAAGGAGACAGTCAATGACAGCTTTACTATGCTTGACACTTTGCACACAGGGAACTGTCGAGCCACTGAAAGGTCACTGGACAGCAAATACACAGAATGCAGATTCCAACCTTACTCGGCGCAGTACGTTACGTCACCAAGAGGAGGGTTTGTCCTTGAATGACAGATCAAGCTAAAATATCGAGGGGTGAAAATGCCACGGGCAAAAGCAATGTGCACAGAACGCAAAGCTGCCAGGCCAAAACGCATCAGACACTTGAGGTGTTTCCTGAACAGAACCTGGATCCTGTCAGGGTCCTTGCCCACTTCGCAACCCTCAACCCCTCCACAGCTCTGCCACTGGTCCCAGGAAGAGGGATGAGCTTTGCTCATGTGCCCTGTGGGTATGACTAAGGGCCAGAGGTGAAATTTGGGGGAACTAGGGGCTGCCTGTAAGAAACCCACTTGAAAGATGGGTCCCCACAGAGACAGAAGGAAGGCTTAATTCAGAAGGAGATCTACACAGTGCTCTTGGATGCTCCATGAGGAAAAGGAGGAAGAGGTCCAAGTGTTCATTAAGCCTACCTCGGGAAGGCTTAGGGGATGGAGGCTGCATGTTAGGATAGGACAGGCTCTCACTAGTCCATTAGGTCCCCTCCTCTGGGTGGACAAAGCCTGGCCTGCAGACAGGTGGGATTTCGGCCCCTACTTGCCCCTTTGGCAGGTAACTGTGTCGGGCACAACCAGTGCAATTGCAGAAGGTGGCCCTGCAGCCTCATTTCCTCTCTCCTGCCTTACTTCTGAGCTCAATATCACCCCACATGCACCAGAAGCCCGGTCCTTGCTCTCAGATTAATGGACGTGGGACTGAGTGCCTGCCAATCAAACTATCACTCAGCCAGGTGACTGGCTATCAAGCACATCACCTTTGTGTCAACTTGTTCATATGTTCTCTCTTCTCAAGCAGTTGTTGCTGGGAAAACTTTACAGGAGCACAAAAGGGGAGACATAATTGAGACTGGGGGTCAGAAAGTCATGAAAGGACTCTCTGAAGAAGTGAGATTGACTCAACCTTCAGATCTGTCCTCAGAATTGGGTAGGTGAGGGGAACCCACCAAATGCCCATTTCATCTCCTTATCAAGCAGCCTTATTCCATACAGTTGAAGTTCCTTCCTCAGCATAACTAAGAGATGCCCTACAATAAATACCAACCAAGGCAGCCCTCTGGAGTGGAATTGGAGGTTGATTGTAAACTTCATTTCACTCCAATAAACACGGATAAAGAACCTACTATGTGCAAAGTACTGTGTGAGGCACTGAGGGGAAAGCAGACTATGGAGATGAAGGAGACGGTCTCTGCCTTCAAGTATGATTCAGTGAGGAGACACACAGATAAAGTCATCTGTGATACAACCTGGAGTAACAGTCCAAATGACTTATAAGTGTGTGTTGTAGAATCATAGAAGACAGAAGACTAATTTTGACTGGGGGATTTTTTGGAAAGAAGAGGCAGCAGCTGAGCTGGCCATTGACAGACAAATTGGATTCTGAAATATGGAAAAGTAGGGAAGTTCCATTCTGGTATAATAGCATGAGCAAGGTTGCAGGGGCATGGAGATGTATGCCGTCTGCAAGAAGGGCAGGGATTTCAGTGGAGTTTTAGCAGAAGATTTATGTAAAAGAGAGTAGGTAGGGTGGGTTTGATGACAGACAAATGTATACTCGATGCTAAGGACTTCAGACCCCCTGCTGCTGACTTAGGAGTTCTGAGCAATGAAGAGACATAACCTAATTATTTTATCACTCTTATGACAATGGATGGGTATTTCAGAGAAATAAGAGACTAGGTCAAAGGAGATTGGTTCAGAGGCTATTATAGTAAAGATAGATGACAAGGACTTGAACTAAGATAATCATAGCAACAGATGATGATCTTGGAAGACCAGCCAGATTCCAGAAACTTTATTCAGCTAGAAATGACACATAAGTATAGGGGAGAAAGATGGCCTTAAGGCAGTTCCAAAAAATGCCACCTGATGCCGGAGAAAAGGCAGGAAGACGGGTAGATGTGTGTGGAGGGGTAGAGGATGGTTGGGTACGGTCTGAGTATTATGGAGTGGCAACGTCTACAACAGGGTCACAAATTCAAATACCTACAAAAACCAGGTAGTTTATACGAAAAAAATGTGCAAGGCAACAGGGAGAAGTGAGGGCTATGGAAAAGAGGAGAAATGTGTCTCTCCTAATGGGGAAGATGGCAACTCAACCCCAGTTGCCATGGGGAAGGGGGAGGGTCCAGGGCTGCCAGATCTTTTGCAAAAAAAAAAAAAAATCTATAAATTCAAAAAATTTTAATGACGAAATCCTCTGATTTTAACAACAGTACAGCTAAATAAAATACCTGAGGGCAGCATTCAGTCTTCAGCTTGCTAGCTGGGACCCTGGTCTGGAGACTCTATGGTAGGAGTTTGGGAGGGTTACACTCACCCAGAACACCAGACATGCTGCTGGTAAATGTGTAATTGATAACAGGAGATTTTTCCGCCATCTCCCAGAAGTCAGAAAGATTCCTTCCTGCAAGAACCACACCAACAAGGTCAAATCTTGGGCTCACCTGCTGGAGGGCTGTGTTTAATTCTCAGCTCAGAGAGCTTGTCAAAGAATGGCTGGTGGTTCACCTGACTTTCCTGACATCACACAGATGAAGATGCAGTCAGATTCATTCGCTTGACTCACTGCAAGACAGACCAGAATACAACAGGACTTAGCAATGGGTCTGAAGCTGTTAAGTCTTTGGTTGAAATGAAAATTAAGCTGGAAATCTCTAGCTCTGGATGCTATAGGAAAATAAGGCTAACTCTTTATTTAGGAGCCCTGATTTTCAGTCAGCCCCGAGTTTCTGGTTTTAATTTTTTTGATGGAGGGAAGGTGCAGTATAATGTAATGGCTAAGGGCAGAGCCTCTGGGGTCAGCGTCCAGGATTACAACATTAGCTCTGGCACTGATTAGTTAAGTGAGCATAAATGAACTGCTTGACCTCTCTAAGACTCAGTTCACCTGTCTGTAAAATGGTGAAAATTCAAATCCCACAGTACCTTATTTGCACTTTCCAAATCTCCAAATCTCCGTAAGATGGAAGGTTTTTGTGTGAGTTTGGTACCGACTCATTCAGTGGCAAAACCTGAATTGACAGATGTGAGGCTATTGTAGTTTATCTATCCTTCTTAGTGTAAAGGGTCAACCATTTTGCTAAATGAATATGAGTGTGTTTGATTTACAACAGGCTGTCCTGGATGCTGCTGGAGGTGTTCTGTCAGGTATAGTGTAGACACCCTATTACACCATCAAAAATCCGAAAACTTCAGAGTTCCTAAGCATACTTGTCCCCGAAGATGCTGCCTAAAGGACTGTGGTTGTGTGGTTGGACATCTCTGGTAGGATGGCTATGATGAGCCAATGAGACAATGTATGTGAAACTCTAAGTATGGTGCTTGGCAGATAGAAGAGCTCAGTAGATAGGCATAATAGTAATAATGGTTCTTGTTAATGTGGTCCTATTACTATATGTATTAATAGTGACCAAGAGCATGGACTTCAGAGCCAGATCACCTGGGTTAGAATTCTATCTCTGCAGAATGATCTTGGGCTAGTTCCTTAACCTCTCAGTGCCACAGTTTCCTCACCTGTAAAGTGGAGATAAATATAGTAGCTACCCCATATGGTTGTGGTGAGGATCCAATGAGGGAAGCCCTTAGAAGAGTCCCGGGCACCTGAATATATCTATTATTTCTCTTTCTTCCTCCCCCACTGCTCCTAAAACAGTAGTTGCTCCACAGTATAGGACACCACCTTTCTGATGAGACCAAGAGTTGGGCTATTGACTGGATCTGTGCTTTTCAAAGTAGGTCCCCAGGGGAATGTGAATTGCCTGGGGGTTATATGAAGCCACCTTATAACTGAAACGTATCTTTCTCAATTGTATGTCAGACATGAGTTTAGGCTCCATAGAGATCTAAATCTGGATTCTGAACCAACCTTGAGCAAAATATTCAACCTCTCTGAATCTCAGTTTTCTCATCTTTAAAATGGGAGTATAGCTGTCCAATAGAAGCTGTTTTTTTGAGTCTGCCTAACTACCCCCAGTGTTGAGCTTTGGATTCTTCCTCCAACTTTTTGGACCCCAGGAATAGCTTTGATAGGAAGATGGAAGCTTCAAATACTGTATGGTGGTTGAAACTGTACCACGCTGATTGTCTAAATAAAACTTACATTAAAGTTCCTGGCAGCCCGGCCTATGGTAGGGATCGGGGTGGGAAGTTGACTAGGTTTTATTCCATGATGAATGCCAAGTCTCAAATTTGCCAAGCATTTTCAAGAAGAGCACACCTGAGAGGATGGAGGTTGACTTAAAAATCTCTGTGAGGTAGCTGGTAGAATTTCCAACGATGTCCACCAGTAGGGCTGTGAAATCTGTAAGACAGATTGAGGAGGTTTAAATTTCTGAGACTTGGTTTAAATTTCAGAGACTTGAAGGGAAATGTATATTGTATTTGGATTTTTCAGAGTAGATTTTACAAGTTTGATTTAGTTCGGTGTATTGGGGATTATTAACAATCATAAAAAGAAATACTACTAGTTATTTTTCAAGTCTTAATTTCAGGCAGGCAGAAAACTTTTGGATCCACCATCATAATCTCCCTTCTCCTCCATTTCCCTCCCCCCACCCCACATCCTTCTCTGCCAGCACCAAAGAGCTCTGCAAAACCATAGTGTTGAATAATGGTTTTTCTGATTTGTCCCCCCCCCAATTATTTCATCTAATTGATTTAGAATACCAAATTCATTGGATAGGAAGCAGCCCTGCAGACATGGGATGTAAATTTACATAACTTCAGATTTTCAAAATGATATCAAATTTAGTGGTGGATTATAAACTATGAACTATCAAAGGAGACAAGGGCTTTACACAAAATAGAACAAGGAAGCTCTTCTCCTGCCCTCCATGTTCAGAAGTCTGATGGGAGGAGATTGAGATAATTTTACAACATTTCAAGCTATAAAATCTTTGAGAACTGTCTCTCTGAGCATGTTCTGAACAGGTCTTGCCATGATGGGTGCCATTGACCAATGAAAGTTCCTAATGCACTTCCTACCCAGACAGCTGCTGCCTCTTCTGCTGTTCGGTTATGGTTTTCCAGGACCCAGCAAGTTCTTGGCTTCTAAAACAAGGAGTACTTATTCTAGGAGCCCCAAACTGTGGATTTCTAAAGAAGCTTCTGAGGTCCCATGGATAGTTTCCCGTCATGCCTTGTCTAAATGCTTCTTTTGCTCGGTAATGGGGTTATGAGCTGGGGTCAGGGGCAAGCTGACTTGAAAATATAGAACCCAGAGAGGTGAAAACGTGATGTGACAACCAGTGGGATGTATAGCATGCAAGGCCAACAGGAGGTGGGCGCTACCCTATGTGAGCCGGAGCCATGGTGACATGCCATCTTACCACACTTGCACGGGTGCGTGGTTAGTCTCCTAGAGGAAGTTGTGGTGGGCCACCTGTACAGGTGTGGACACATGGCCATGCAGAAGGTAAGCATCCTTCTTTATGTCTCTTTAGACCAATCTGTTTATAGTCACATTGTAGAAACTGAAGAGGGGTAGTATTTCATTACTTATGCCATCTATTTTCTTTCTAATTCTCAAAAGTCTCCTTTGTTTATTAATTCATTCCTCTAATAAACATTCATGGAGTGTTGGAGTGTGCCAGACGTCTTTTAGGCACTGGAGGACTAAGACACCATCTCTGCCTACCTGAAGCTGAGATTAGTGAGAGAGAGAGAGATTCATAGATAGACCAAGAAACTGCAATCCACTATTTATATTACATAGAAGCTATGCGCATGGCTTTGCAGCCCAGACACCAAGCATGGAGTCCAGATTCTGCCCAAGCTTCAGAGAAATGATGGAACTTTCCCAAGGTCCCAGAGCATGTGGCAGGGCTTGAATTTGAGCTGAGGTCTGCCTTGTGCTAAAGCTCCTATTCTTCCCAAAATTTCCACCACTGCTCATACAAATCTCATACTCAATATATTTGTCAACTCTCCTTTTAGAACTGCTTTCACAATCAGGTCCTAGGCTTGGAAGAAAATCAGTTATCACTGCCTCAAAGATATTCTTTGTTTTGATGAAAATCTGAACTATCTAATTTACTAGCAACACACAGATGAATGATTTCTGACTACTTTCATATATAAATAGAAAATAGGGAAAAAACCCTTTTTGTCTGTCTTAATTGGTAATGATTTAAGAATGTCTCTTGGTACTCAGTGTTGGCAAGGGTGTGGAAAAACACACACTTTCAAACATTACTGGTAAGAGTGTAAACTTATGCAAGACTTCTAGAGGAAATTTTAGCAATTTGAAGCCTCACAAAATCCTCTTCCTGTCAGACAACAGTTCTATTTCGAGAACTTTATCCTACAGTGATAATTGGGCAAATACTGCGAGTGATTTTACACAGGTACTCATCACAGCATTGCTGATAATTGTAAAAAAAAACGTTTCCATCAGGAGGAGATAAATTATATTATGGTACATTCTTTCAATGAATACTATGAATTCATATGAAGGATGAAGCATATTTATATCGTTGAATGGAATGTTTTTTAAGACATGCTGATTAGTTGAAAATGGAATACCAAATTTCATAGAAAACATGGTAGATACTGACAGCTGTCTCCCAATATCCATCGTCTCATTTTCCTTTAGTAAGAAAACATGAAATTTCAGTTGGGCACATGGTAGTTTAACGTAATTGAAAATTACATTTTCAAGCCTGCTTTGCAGGTGGGTGTGGCCATGTGACTCAGTTCTAGACAATAGAACGTGAAAAGAAGCAATGTGAAAGGTTTCCACAATATATTCACAATATATCAACATCACAATATATTTTATCATCACAAATATATTATTTTTTAAATCAAGAAAATTTAAGGGCTTCCCTGGTGGTGCAGTGGTTGAGAATCTGCCTGCCAATGCAGGGGACACGGGTTTGAGCCCTGGTCTGGGAAGATCCCACATGCCGTGGAGCGGCTGTGCCCATGAGCCACAACTACTGAGCCTGCGCATCTGGAGCCTGTGCTCCGCAACAAGAGAGGCCGCGATAGTGAGAGGCCCGCGCACTGCAATGAAGAGTGGCCCACACTTGCCGCAACTAGAGAAAGCCCTCATACAGAAACGAAGACCCAACACAGCCAAAAATAAATAAATAAATAAATAAAAATTAAAAAAAAAAAGAAAATTTAAGCTATTTTCATTAAGGAAAAACACACTCAGAGGAAGGCTATATATCAGAGTTGAGAATATTCAGAAAACAATCCATGTCTGAAGATTATCCACAAACACATCTTCCCCAAAGGTTTTGAACCATGGCAAGATGTTGGCCGAAGTGTACAGCCTCTCATGGTAGCCATTTGAGGGGAATCAGCATTAGGCACGTTGGGACATGTTAAACCTTGTGAAAATCTCTGTGGTTTACCAGGGGAGCAAGATGCTATTTTATCAGTGGTAACGATCCATGGATCAATTCTTTTCAAATAAGCATTGCATGTGTATGAAAATACACTTCAGCTCACCAAACAGAATTACAAAATTCCCCAGCAGATGTGACTCCAATTTTTAAATTTTATTTTTATCTTTCACACAATCAGGGCAGGGACTCAACACCAGACAAAACTTGGCCTCTAGCCGAGGCTAATGAGATGGTGAGAAAGATGTGATTATGAAGAACATTTTCCCTCCCAAATGTAATTTGTTGATGAGATTCAGAGGGTGAGTTAAATAAGAAGATGGTACTTATTGCAGAGTCTGGCATCCAGTATTTATTAAACAATAATCATTATCCTCTTTAAAAGGTGCACAATATTTGGTCCATAAATTCCACCTTGGGGAATCTATCCCCAGAAAGTAATCTAAAACAGGGAAACGTTTTAGACACGAAGATGTCTAATACAGGATTTTTTTATATTAAGAAAAACCTAGAATCCACCCAAAAGTTCAACAGCATACTAGCTAAGAAAATGCTCACATTCATAGGTTATATAACCATTACACATGTTTGCAAAGAGTTTGTAATATCATGGAAAATATTTTTAATATTAGGTTAAGCAAGGGGAAAAAAAAGCAGGAGACTTTTTCACCTTGAGTCTTTGCTTCCCTTACAGACTATTCTTTAACAAGCAGCCAAAGGGATCCTTTTAAAATGTAAGTTAGATCACGTCACTCCTCTGTGTGGACAATCACAATGGTTTCCTTCTTATTCATAGTAAAAGTGGAAATCCTTGTGGCAGACTATAAACTTCTACATGATCTGCAACACCCTTCCTGCCTTGCCCCCACAATTCTGAGCTCATTTCTCACGGCTCTCTGGCTCACTTGCTGGCCTTTCTGGTCCTCACTCTGCCTTTGCCTGGAACACTCTGTCTCCAGGTACCACAAGGCTGTCTCTCAGGTTGCCTGCAGGTAGCCCCTCAACCCTCACCTCACTAGAGAAGACTTCCCTGACCACCCTGCACACAGCAGCCACCTCCACCATCACCCTGTCCCCTGATTTATTGTTCTCACAGTCATGCCATTAGCAACATACTGTGTGTTTTCAGTTTATTCGTGTACTCCCTCTCCCTTCCAACAGAATCTAAGTCCATGAGAGCAGGGGGTGTGTCCACTTCAGTGTGGGTGATACCCTCACACCTAGAAGAGTATCCGGCTAATAGTATGTGCTCAACAAAGAGCTGCTGAATGGATGAATCAGTGGTGAGAGAGTAATTTTCACTTTTATTTTTCAGGATTCTCTAAATATAAGGAATATGTTGTACTTTTAATTTTTAATTATAAAAGTAATACACGAATATACTGTCTTTGAAAAAAAATCAGATAATACCAGGTCCCCTTAATCATCACCCTTCTATTTCACATGCAGACTCCAATCTTCTTTTCAGAGGTAATCGCCTACCCGGTGTTCAAGTATGTATATATTTTTTCGTCAATGCCATTTTACTCTATTTATTTTTGAACTCACTTTTTCTAATTGAAAATGTCATGGAAATATTTCCATACATAGACCAAACCTGGCCACACGCATGCATTTATGTACTCTCTATGGCTGTCTTCCAAGATTTGACTGTACAGTAGACTATTCAGCCATTTTCCTAATGATGGATATTTAGGTTGTTCTCAGCTTTTGCTCTCAAACAATGCTACCTTTTGTTCTTGCCCCTTTGCGCAGATGTAACTATTTCTCTAGGGTAGAAAACCAAGAAAGGAAATTTCCAGGACAATGGATGTGCACATATTTAAGCATAATAGATATCATTACATTTTCTGATCTTAGTCTAAGGAGAAAAAAAAACAATTCAACCTTATTTAAAAGGGCACAAGCAAAATCAGGGCAGCCTGCAAGCCTCAAAGTGAGTTCTACCCACCTGATAAATCGTTGGTCCGGTTGTTTAAGCAGTAACAGTACCGTGTGGGGAATTTGGCCGGGTCCACAGTCTTCAGGTTAGAAACTGTGAAGAGAAACGAAGCACATAGCAACCCTGACACATAGCCTGGCCTGCCTACCCATCGCTTACCATTCTTGCCACCAAGAAAAGCTGGAGGAGGGGGCATGGGAGAGGGATGGATTGGGAATTTGGGATTAGCAGATGCAAACTATTATATTTAGACTGGATAAACAGCAAGGCCCTACTGTATAGCACAGGGAACTCTATTCAATATCCTGTGATAAACCATAACGGAAAAGAATATGAAAAAGAATGTATATATGTATAACTGAGTCACTTCGCTGTACAGCAGAAATTAACACAATATTGTAAGTCAACTATACTTCAATCAAATAAATTTAAAAAAAAAAAAGAAGGAGAGCCAGCACTTACTGTTGTAAATGGCCACAGAAAACTTGTGGAAGGCAAAGGAGCTATAGGAAGTAACACTCAGCAAGGAAAAAAATTTCTTGCTATCTGTCAAAGACATTGAGATAAAGAAACAGTAAATGCCCACTAACAATAATAACAGTAATAGAAATTAGCAAACTGATCATGGAAATTAATAATACGATGAACAAATAAAAATATAATAAACACTGAAAATAATAAACAAAAATCAAATCAAAGCAAACCGAAAACAAACAAACAAAAAAGGCAAAAGTACATGTCCCTTGGCTATATTTCCTAATCTGTCCTTAAACTCTTGCAATTGTCTCACAATATAGTTATGAGTAGAGGTGCCTACACAGATGCTGTGTTTGGAGCGCAGCTTGCTCTCAAAATGCTGGCAAACCTCCTACTTCATCTGGATGTTTTCAATCTCATCATGAGTTAGGTAGGACACACATCCTCTGCTCTGAACACAGAGGAGCTGAGACACACAGAGACGTGATGGGTCTTGCCCACGTCATGGAGAGTCCAGAGGCGAAGCAAGAACAAGATAAAAATGGGCCTGGATTGTGCTTTTAAAAAAATTGGTTACCTTTTAAAGCTCTGATCAGCATTCCGTTCACCAGCTCTGTCAGGTTAAGTGCAGACAGATCAACCGACATTGCAGGCAGCTCTGAAAGAGATTCAAAGATAACGTCATCAGCAGGCCTTTCTTGGCAAGAGGAAAAGTTCCTCATTTCCGACATTCAGGCAGATATGCCTCCTCTTTGGACATGAACTCACACCCTGTGCTGGGCACAAGGATTTGGAAGATAAAAGGCAGTTCCTGTCCTCAGGAGGTGACAGCTAATGGCATATACTGTGACAAGCAAGAGTAGGTAGAAGAAGTTCGGGTGAAACACAAGGAATGCTTATTTTAGGGAATATTTTATCTCTGCATTTGGTGAGAGTAGAGATTGGTGGGAGATGCTTATATATAATATACAATATAAGCCCTAGGAAATTGCAGGAGTTCTCAACCTGCTGTCTAATATAAATAATGACATTGTCTAACAGAGGAGCTCGGATCCTGGCTGGCCCTTGGCATCACTGGAAAGATTTTTTTTCCAGTTCCACAATTCTGTTGCTTGGGCTCCATCCTCAGAGATTCAGATTTAATAGGTCTGGGATGTGTCACAGACATTACTACCTAAATCCATCCATCCATCCATCCATCCAATTGCCCAGATACTGGTAGTGTGCAGCCAAGTGGAGAGACGCTGCTTCTCCCAGCTATTCCCCAAAGACTTGGAAACAACAGTTGACAAAGGGGACATAAGAGCTTGATGCTGCTCTTCATATTTTTGCAAACACTGTCTTTTTCATCTCTTACTTAATGTTCAGATAATTGTGGCTAAAGCGATCTGAGGATTGGAGGGATGCTGTTGCCCCACTGCGGGGGTGAGAATGGAGGTCCAAAGAGGTGGGAGAAGTAATCTCAGCGGCCCAGGCCACCCATGGAGCACTGGGGGTGGGGTGGGCGGTACTCACCTGTGGTATCCAGAAAAGCGACCCCCTTTTCTCTACTCTCTTCTCCTCGGAGGCCAGACACTGGGAAGAGAAAAGGCTTCAGGAGAGAAGTAGAGCCTTCGACCCCAGCCCCACGTTGCTGGAGGGGCCTTGAGGTCTGTACTGCAGCTGCCCTCCGGTTTAGTGAAGGTCAGCATCACCGGGGGCACTGTGACCCCTCCCCCTGAGAGTCTAGTCTCCTTGAACTGGACGTGGTCTAGAAATGCATATTTTAATAAATAGACAAGGTGATTCCCCTGCAGGGGGTCTAATCCACCCCATCTCTTTACTGGGTTGGGAAACCAAGGCTCAGAGAGGAGAAGAAACTTGCCTAAACTTGCACAACTGAGTCCTGGTAATGAAGGACCAGAACCTACTTCCAAAATATCAGGCCACTTGCCCACTCAGCAAATTTCATGCTGCCAAAGAAGACAATGTCAAAGGAAATTTTGAAATACCAAAGGCGTTCATTCATATTTTATTCATTCGATAAATACTCACCTAGGGCTAAGCAGTATGGTAGGTGTTTGGTATAAAGAGGTCAACAGGAAGGGACTGGGTATCCACGGCCGCAGAGCCTACTGTCTGTGGCTCAGAGGGAGGAGGGAGATTCACGTGTAATCCCACGAGAAGAGTGTCAAACAGGGACCAGCAGGATGCTGGGAGCACCTCTATCAGAGAACCCAACCTGGTCTAGGGGGATGGAGGAGACCTCACTGCGGAAGTGACGGAAAGCCAAGACCTGAAAAGTCAGCTCTTTTGGTTTAGATGCCATTTACTCATACTGCATCCGTTACTATTATTGTTGCAATGATTATTTTTTCATGTCACATTCCAATGGAGAAGGTGATTTATGTCCATTTTATAGATGGAAAAACCAAGGCACAGAGAGGCTGAAAAATGTGTTATAGTGTCACAGAGTAAGTCAGGATTTAGGACTGGTCTAGTTACTGTTGCACCAAGGAAAGCCTCATCTTTTTCCTTCTTAACTTCTTTATTTCCAGACACTGAAATAAAAGTTTTCATGAATAAAATAGTACTGTGGAAGCAGAGCCTCAGCAATTTATAATATCCTTAAGACTCATCTTATCCAATACTACCTTTGAAGGATGAGAAACTGAGACCCAGAATGTTACGTGATGTATCTAAATCCCACATCTGGCCAGTCTCCCTGTGTCCACCTCCTCCCAGACCCTGGCAACCACCTTTCTTCTCTCTGCTTCTATGAGTTTGACAATTTTAGATTCCTCATAGAAGCAGCATCATGTGGTATTTGTCCTTCTGTGACTGTTTATCTCACTTAGCAGAAGGTTTATCCACATTGTGGCAAATGGCAGGATTCCCTTCTTTTTTAAGGCTGCATAATATTCTACTGTATGTATATACTACATTTTCTTTATCCATTCATCCATGGATGAACATTTAGGTTGTTCCCTCTGCTTTTTATGTACCCTGTTGGAACTTAGGTTCAGTCAACCGTTGTCAGCCAATTTGGCCTTTCACAGATGATCGGGCTTTTTTGGTTAAATATCAGAGCTTTGGGGTTAGAGGTAGGGCGAGTCTGTGGATGCCCTTCTTTACAACACAACACGGCTACTGGAGGTGGCTGTTATGTTCTTGATACAATTAAAGGAAGTCTGAGACAGATGTTTATTACCAAGCAGGCCTGAAGCTGTCAAACAACCCCCCCACTCTGGCTTGGGAGAGTCCGTCCGGCTCTCCCCTCTCAGGGACCCTGAGGGGCCCTTGACGCCCACAATCTACTCTGAAGCAGCTGCAGTGAGATCTGTAGGAGATACCAGCCGACCTCGCCTGTTACCTGACCAGGAAGCAGAGCCCTCTGTCAGGGTGAGGGACCGGAATCATCTGGGCTCTGGATTGCCAGGCTCCAGGGATGCTATAAGCTGCTGGCTTTGTGGGATTCTTACACCTGTCAAATCCGAATGATGAGCCCTGGGCTGCAGTCTTCCTAACCAAGAACCTTTCTTAACACTGCTCATTTCATTAAGGAAAAATTATTTCCACCACTTCTTTTTATAATTACAAACCCATGGGTGGATTTTGGTAACAATATTTGAAGTGTGAGCTAAATACCCCAGAAGCAGGGATTTCTGAATAGGATGCTATAGACATTTTTCCAATAAATTGCTGGGCAGATAACATAAAGCTATTGTTCTCTTTTTGGATAAAATGACCACCATAGTAGTATCTTTAAGGTAGATGGTATTAGCACTCTTCATACTTAGTTATGCTTAGTATTTTATCTCTTTTCCTGGTTTATGATTACCTGTGAAACAGGAATTGTTCCCACTTAAAGAGAAAATTAAAGACCCAAACAGGGGAAATATTTACTGAAAATTACCCTGCTTATAGAGAAGAAATTGGTACAACTGGTGTCTTCTGGAGAAGGGAAGTGGCTGACTGGTGGAGCATGTAACTTTTACACCTTTGTACCTTCTGCATTTTGAATTATATGAATGTACTAACTAATTAAAAGTAAATAAAAAATTTAGCATAAAGAGTGATTCCTGCTACCACTCCCATCCCCAAATTCAAAAGTATTAAAAAAATTATCCTGCTTGTTTGCCAAAACGTTAGGAACAGAAACCCAGCGCCTGACTCCTCTGTGTCTTTTACCTTGTCATGCATTCATTGTCTTGCTTTACAACCAAATTCATACCATCAGAAAAAAAAGTCAAAGAAAGGTGGGATTATTACAAAAGTGATGATGTCAAATAACAATATCTCCCTTTATGAAATCTTCTATTGCTAATAGAAGGTCACAGTTTTTGTGGATTTAGTAAGGTCATGAGAATCCGGGGGTACCGTGAACCATAAAGCAAAGAGCAGCTCATGGGAACGATTACTATGACCGTTAGAGCTGGAGGTACAGGTACAATCTCCATCTTACAGACAGAGAAAGTGAGGCTCAGAGAAGCCAAGGAATTTACCCAAGACAGAGTAAACTAAGAAGGACCACCTGCCCATTTACGTGCTGTAAGTAGGAAGGTCATGAAATTTTCCTTCTTGGCGTCCCCTTTAAAGGCAGACTCTAAAGGAAGAAAAAGTTTCATCAGAGAAATTATAACCCAGAGATAACATCAGAGAAAATTTAACCCCAAATAATCCTTTTAAAGATGAGAAAATTGTGATGTGGACTTGCTTAAAATCCCACATGTAGTTTGCTCATTCATTCAATCATTTAGTCACTAAATATTTATTGACTAACTATAATAATACTAATAGTTGATCATGTTACTAAGCCTCTAGACTTTAATAGGCATTGTGTGTGTTAGATGCTGGTATAATATGAGCAGATAGATACAGATTCCATCCTTATGGAGCTTATAGTCTAGTTGGGAAGGCAAACATGAAGGAAATTAAGACCCATGGATATTATTACAAACAATGTTAGGTACTTTAAAAACGTTTTGACTGTATGGAACAGGGAGCCTGATCTAATCTCAGGGATCTGAAAGCCGTCCCTGGGAGGTGACTTTCAGCTGAGATCTGAAAGACGAGTAGTGTGTGAGCAGGACATAACTGGCTGAGGGGGTATTCTGTGTACAGGTAACAGCCTGAGCCCGGGGTCTGAGATAGGCATGAGTATTATTTTATGAACTGAAAGAAGGCCAATGTGATGGAGCATAAGGAATGAAGGATATGAGGGATTGTAGACGATGGGGAGGTGGGCTGGGTCATGTAGAGCACATAAAGGACTTAGGAGACTATCCAAAGAAAAGTAGAAAGTCATTGAATACTTTTGGGGAGGAGGAGGGAGAAATGAGGGAGGACTGGGAGGGTGGCTTAATGAAATGTATGAAAAGATGGCTCAGGCTGGTGAGTGGAGAATGGATCATTGAGAGACAAGAGGAGAAGCAAGGAGCTGCTTTGGGAAGCTCTCCTGGTGGTCCACCAAAGAGAAGATGATGCTTTGGATAAGGATGGTAACAGTGGAGGTGAAGATAATTCTGTTGCATAAATGGGACTCGACTGCAACAGAATAAATGGGGAATTTATTATTGCCATTTTTATCAAACTCGTTTGGATTCTGGGCTGAAACGCTGGCTGCTACAATTCTCTAAAGCACAATGAATACCCAAACATAGTATACAGAACAGACACTTGAACTTCGACCAGACCCACCTGTGTTGTAAAGGGACAGGACACATGCGAGGCCCACGCACAGCCTTACCAGTGGACCATGTAGCAGGAAGCCTGGCATGTCTTGGATACTCTGGCCCACCTGGAAGCAAGCAAGCAAGTACTTGGAGGAAACCAGCTGGATTACTAACCACATTGATGCAGAATATCCTTGAGAATACGGCATGGGGAGTCATTAGAAATACAATTGATAAAAGCCATTGTATAGTTAGGATAGGTTAGGTTATGCTGAGGTAACAAATTAACTCCACAATCTCACTGGCTTAATTCAACCATAAAAGTCGATTTCTTGTTGATAGTCTGTACTCTCTACGCATTGGTGGGGAACTGTTCTTCACGCTCACTCAGGGGCCCTGGATAATGGACGTTCTACCTTCTTGTAGTTCTCCATCCCTGTGGCCTCCTTAGTCATTGACTCATAGTGGCAGCGGAAGGGAGAGACCTGGAGGATTATGCACCAACTCTTAAACGCTCTGGCAGGAAGTGACACGCTTACATTCATTTACAGCCTCCACCAGAATTACTCATGTGGTCCTGAATAACTGCAGGAAGTCTGGGAATATGGGAGGGGTGCATGCATATGCAGGGAGAATCAGTGTCTCTTCCATGGGTTTTCCCGCTGTTTAGATGGAAAATACCCTTCAAATACAGCATCGCTGCTGCTTATAAATAAGAAAATAATATTAATACACATGTACATTTGAGTGTTCACACTCTCTTTCCTTCACTGCAGCACTGTGTGCCAGGCTTTCCCTTGGGCATTTGCTGCGCAGAGTCAGTATGACAGTTAAAAGCCGCAAAGCTGAGACTAATAGGAAGGATGGTGAAAATTTATTGAGTGCTTTCTGTGTGCCAGACACCACACAGACTGCTGCCTGACGCACACTGTCACATCATAACTACACAATCTTGATGTGTAGGTATTAATGTATTACCCATTTAATACGGGCTGCGCAGACTTGATTTGAAAAGAGTAGAAATTTGCCAGTGGTAGAGAATGGAATAGATCTGGAAGGTGACTTGGGGAAGAGGAGAAATGTCAAGAGAAAGTGCACTGGGGTGAAAATTGTCTCAGGAATTGAGCATATTCATGGAATATTATATTTTAGGAAGTTTTGCTACCCATTAGGGATAGAACCACCTTTGGAATTTTCTTGAAAGAGCCTCGTGAACATTTAAATTGCTTTTTAATTATTGGTAGATACTTAAGTGGTGTTTCTTCTGGATGTCACCCTGGACAGAGATAGGCCTCACAAAGCTGGGGGTGGGGGGGGGGCTTTCTTGGAGTCCTCTTATTCTCATAAATCTGTCTACTCTTTGAAGCTTGGTTTTCCTCATCAGCAAAATGGGGATAAAAGAACCTAGCTCATAAGGTCTTTGTGAGGATTTAAGATAATGAATCTAAAGTACTTAACCCAGTGCCTGGCACGTATAGGTGCTCGGTACATACACCAGTCATCATGGGCAGGCAAAGTCCCCCTTAAGAGCCTGGGCCACCGTGGGACACTCTAGGGCAGAGGGAGGAGCAGGGGTTAAGGTCCCACAGACTTGATTTGCATTTTGACAAGTGCCGTCTGGGTCAAGATACTTAACTTGCATTCACTCAAAAAATCTTTGTTGAGCTCATGGCATTGGTGTTACAAGCACAGACCCTGGAGCCCAGCTGCCTGGCTTTGCTCCTTGGTTTGGTCACTCCTGCTGTGCAAGTTATTAAACCTCTCTCTGCCTTAGTTTCCTCACCCAAGGCTGTTATATTCATAAAATACAGCGAATGGTATATGGTGCAGAGCAAAGGCTATGTAAATTCTTAACAAATAAATAAAAGTGTTGGTACTGAAAAAGATGGTGGTACTCTAATAGTAAGAAAGAGGAACAATATTCCCCGTACGGATGGAATTACAATCTTCAAAGTTATATTTTACAAAGACTGGATCAGACGTCCAAAAACTTACCCTGAAACGGAGTCATCAATATTTCACTGCATTTCCCATGGCCATTTTTTTATTCTTTTTTTTTTTAAGTATAGTTGATTTACAATATTGTGTTAATTTCTGCTGTACGGCAAAGTGATTCAGTTATACATATACATATTCTTTTCCATTATGGTTTATCACAGGAGTTTGAATATAGTTCCCTGTGCTATACAGTAGGACCTTGTTGTTTCCCATGGCTATTTTTGAATAAACAGCCAGTGACACTGGCATAAAAGCTAGTCATGTAATGACATGATGACAATAATAACGTACTCAGTGGGGTCAAAATATGCTGCCCCCCAATATACCACTTTGGCATATGGATTATTTTGATCTAAAGCCCGTTGAGAATCAACAGGTACAGAAAGAAGCCTTCTTGGAGCCTCGTCTCTCTGACTAAGAGCAGAAGGTCTGCCATAAATTCTTCTTCCTGGCGGGAGGGGGAGCCTTATGGCCATGAAGGGAATGGAAAGTTGGCACCAAGATGGGACTGCACAAACGAACCTTACTAAAATAACCCTTATCTTCCACTAGTTTCCCCATATATTAACCTTCCCACGATTCAGCACCCTAGAAACTCAAAACCCTTTTTATTTCTTGTCACTTCCCCACAAACTAAACATCCTTCTGTTAAAATGCTATAGAAGCTTCAGGGTCTGACCACCTTTCTGAGGTGTTCACTTATTTCTATGATGCTCCCATCCCATATGTATATGAAATAAACCCTTTTTCCTGTTAATCTTTTTGTCATTTCAATTTGCAGGGCCCCAGATACTGAACCTAAGAGGGTGGAGGAAACAGTTATTTTTTCCTCTCCAACAGTATAATTTATTGAGCCTCTACTTTTGGCTATTATCTCTGTTATTTTGCCTTCTCAAGCATCCCATGAGAGAGACACTGATATTTCAATTATACAAGAGAGGGCCCCGGGGATCAGTGGGAGAGCCCCCTACTCATGGTCACGTGGCTCTAAGTGGGAGAACTGGGGTTTGAACCATGGTCTCCCAGATACTAAAGTTTGTGTCCTTTTTTTTACCATGTTCTGCTCTGTTCTCCCGCCCTTCAGAATACCAGCCCAGAGTGCCACAAAAGGGCCTGAGGTTGGAAACAAACAGAATTGATGATTATTTCAAAGCATTTTGGTGGGTGGAAGGGTAAGAAGTCCAATCACACTCCCAGGAGAAGCGCTGAGAAGTGTCGTTGGGACCCATGATCCGTGAATCAGCCCAAGAGGCTTGTGAAATGAATTCACAGTCTGTCTGTGTCTGATTGGCAGTACCCCTGGAGCTGGAAATGTGAGTGGTCAGAACAAAGCTGCTGGAGCCTTAATTAAACATTGTATTACTTCCAATTAATGGGAATCACCAATCAACAAAGACTAGTCTAGCCTGCCAAGGAAACCTACCTTTCTCACTGGACTTTGCAGCCAAAAGATGGCCAGTCAGATACAGAATAATGATAATGTCAGTGTCAGGGTGAAAACTCACACTGAAGTCCATCTCGTATGGACCAGCCACAGTCAGAGCAGCATATGTTCTCAGTACATTGTAACGGCGCATTTGAGACAGGAAGACAAGAGTACAGCCATTTTGAAAAAGGACCAGGGAACGACCTTGGGCCAAACAGGCCTTGGAAGCTAAAGAACAAATGTTCTGGGGTCCTGAGTCCCAGAGACAAAAACCAGGCTCACAGGAGTACAAGATTACCTTTATCTCTGTTACACTAAGGAGTATACCTAGTGGCCACAAGACAAGAAGCTCAACTATCAATTTTAACCTTATCTGTTCCGGTGTCTTCTTGCAGCAAATCCTCATGCACTCCTTTTCCCTCACCAGAGCACTCCCTATTCCCAACAGCCACCATGCAGCTACCTGGTGCTGATCAAAGAAGTTTGATGATTTCTGGAAATTAACCAGTGATCATGAGACAAACCCTCCCTATTGTTATAAAAGCAACTCGCCCCTTCTCAGGGAGCTGGCACTTTTTCCCACCTTCTCCCTTGTGCACAAGCTGTCTCTTTTAATAAAAGAGAGAGCTTTGCTTACCTAAGAGTCTTGTGGAAGTGACATTCATGTCTATGGTATTGCATCCAAGAATCTGGAGAGGGCCCAGTAACGCTTGCACTCAGCAACCTTCCTAGTGAGGACCAGCTCCCTCTCTGTGAGGAGGACCCAGAAGCCTAAGGCTGTCAGACAACTGGCCTTCACACCCCGGCAGTCGGCTCCACTGCCCGGGAGACACTGAAAGGGGAGGTTCTGGCTTTTCAAAAATAGTTCATTCAGGGGCTTCCCTGGTGGCACAGTGGTTGAGAATCCGCCTGCCAATGCAGGGGACACAGGTTCAAGCCCTGGTCTGGGAAGATCCCACATGCCGCGGAGCGACTAAGCCCGTGAGCCACAACTACTGAGCCTGCGCGTCTGGAGCCTGTGCTCCGCAACAGGGGAGGCCGCGATAGTGAGAGGCCCGCGCACCGCGATGAGGAGGGGCCCCCGCTTGCCGCAACTGGAGAAGGCCCTCGCACAGAAACGAAGACCCAACACAGCCAAAAATAAATTAAAAAAAAAAAAAAAAGTTCATGCAGAAAAAGAAGCAAAGAATCTGTTATTTCTTGACTATCTGAGGTGCCAGGAATTTTACATATGATATCCACTGGTCCTGGAAGTAACCCTAATTAGGGGTTATCATCCTTATTTTATAGTTGGAGGAAAGCAAGACCCAGGCAAGCAACCGGCCCCCGGGAACGCAGCTGAAGAGCCAGGAGTGGAATCCCAGTCTGTTTGCCGCCAAAATCCGTGATGGATTGGCCTCGGAGAAAGTATAGTTTCTGAGCTGTTGCCTTGCTGCCAGCCATTTTTCAGGGCATTCTTTTCTTCTCATTCCAATTCTTTGGATTAAAGATCATGTTTCCTTTATCACAGATGTGAGGACAAGCCATCCCCCCCGGCTGAGGGCTGCATTAAGATGCTAATCGATAGCTTAAGGGGAAAAATAGAAAGAAACAGACTGTGATCAAGGGGTGAGTCTTAGCTTAAGTGCAGTGTAGGGATTGGGTGATAGAAACTCCTCTCCTATCATTCGGCAACCAGGAGCCCAGAGCTTGGGAATTAGAGCAGATGCATTCCTTATCTGGCTTCATGCTTTGGGGAGTAGAGGGAACCGAAGGGTTTGCAAATCTCTACGGTATGTGACTTACCTGTCTCCCGAGCAGGATAAATGACTTCAAAGAATTTAAGCAGCCTGAAAGATTAACAGCTAAGTCAGAGCTGTGGGGTTTATATGAGTTCTTAGTGAAAGATACAGAGGGTGGAGGTGGGGAAAGGCTTGATAACTTTGCTTTAAGTCCTCTGGAAAAAAAAAATGGAATAATAATCTTACCAAGAAGTCACAGCGGTGAAACAGGAGCAG
Organism: Eubalaena glacialis; assembly: GCF_028564815.1. Taxonomy (NCBI): domain Eukaryota; kingdom Metazoa; phylum Chordata; class Mammalia; order Artiodactyla; family Balaenidae; genus Eubalaena; species Eubalaena glacialis. The sequence goes on from NC_083732.1 coordinate 80,029,032, forward strand.
AGAAACAGAGAAAAATGCCTTTGCTATGAACTGAATAGCATCCGTGAACAGAATGACAAAGCACTGATTCAGCGTGGGATGGGAAACCTCTTCTGACAGTAATTACATGTATTGAAGGAGCAGAACAGGATCACAAGGTGATGATTTCCCCTTCCTGCTGTAAAGGTCTGTGAGCCAAGCATCACCTGTCCTGTGAGCCAGTGGAAGTCTTCTGAAGAACCGGCTAGGGGTGGCTTGTGAATTTTAGCAGGGTGGGCAAGCCTGGCCCCATTGCCTGTTCTTATAAAGCCGAAAATGGTTCTACATTTTTAAACAGGTGTAAAAAAGCAAAAGAAGAAGAGTATTTCATGATGTGTAAAAATGATATAAATTTGAATTTCATTATCCACATGTGAAGATCTCTTTGGCTGTGATATGCTCCCTTCAGCTACCCACACCCCAAACTTTACCTCATCCTTTTTATTCTCACCTCAGACCTCCCCGTCACCAGGAAGCCTTCTCTGATACCCTCCCATCCCATTAAGGGTAATATTTTTGTATTTGTCTTATTGTGCTGTATCGGGATGATCTCTTTGCTTGTCTGTCTCCCTCAGTAGGTTGTGTGTATGTGTGTACCTTCAGGACAGGTACCCTTGTACCTCAAGCATCCTGCATCCCCAGCACCCACAATGGTTCAGGCCGGCTGGGACCCACGCAGAAGGTGCGGGGCAGTGAGGATATTGTCGGAAGAGGAGGCAGGGGCCAAACACTGTCTCCGGGAATGGTAGAGGAGAGCCATTTGTGTGCCAGACCTTTTCAGGGTGCTGGGGACTCAGCTCCAAATAGGCCAGTCAGGATCCCTGCCCTCCTGGCCTGTACATTTCAGTTTAGGGAGATCAGTTACCTCATCGTTACTTTTCTCATCTACGAAATGAAGATCGCAAGAGTAGCCACCGCAGAAGGCTGTCAGAAGGAAAGAATGGTCATAAGGAAAGGGCTTACAGCGCCTGGTTCAAGGTAGACATTTGAGAATTGTTACCCATTGTCTGCCTAGAAAGATTGCATTTCTGAACTTTTGGTTGACTCTTGTGAAATATACCTATTGTGCTAACAGTAACATTTCTGGATGAAGCAGCAGGAACAAAAGCCACAGCCCTGGTTCTGCTTCAGTGACTGGCTAGCTGTGTGGCCTTGGACAAACTGCTTGACCTCTCTGAGGCTCATTTTCCTTGTACTTAAAAATGCAGGTACAAAAAGACAAATGCTACAGGCTTCCACTTGTACGAGGTACCTAATAGTCAAAATCATAGAGACAGAAAGTAGAATGGTAGTTGCCAGGGATTGGGGGGAAGGGAGAATGGGGAGTTACTCTTGAATGGGTGGTGCAGAGTTTCAATTTTACAAGAAGGAAAGAGTTATGGAGATGGAAGTTAGGGATAGTTGCACACTGTTATGAATTTATTCAGTACCATGGAACTGTATGCTTAAGATGGTCACTATGAGTTTCCCTACTCAGTGCCCCCAATTCCTCTCCTCTCCTCTCTCTCAAGGCCACTCCAATCAGGCATCACAGCAGCAGCCCACCCAAACCGCCTCTGTCAAGGTCTCCATGACTCCCAGGTGGCTAACTGCTCCGCTCACTCGACCTCTCAGTAGCACTCCGTGCCTGCAATAGGTCACTCGCTCCATGAGATGAGGTCTGCACTTGGCATCCCCAACGCCATACTCTTCTGATTGTCTTCTATTTCATCAACTGCTTCTGCTTAGCCTCTTTTGCTGGTTCCTCCTCGTCTCCTTGACCTCTTGAGGTTGCTGGGTATAGTCCTTAGGTGTCTCCTCTTTTTTCTCTATACTTGTTCACTTGGAGATCGCATCTTGTCTCATGGTTTTAAAGGTTATCTATAACTTGTCAAATCCATAGATAGATAGACAGATAGATAGGTACCTTCAGCCCTAAATAATCTTAACTCCACATTCAACTATCTACAGAACATTTCCACTAGATGCCTCATATGCATCTCAGATTTAACATTTAAAAAGCCAAATTCACATCCTTCTGCAAAAACTTGCCCCTTCCCTAATCTACTCCCATCTCAATTAATGATACCTTCATTCTTCCAGGTACTCAAATAAAATACTGCATAATCTTCCTGGATTCTTCTCCTTCTTCCACATCTCACATTCAACCTATCAGAAAATCCTGTCATTTCTACTATTTTTTTTTTTTAATTGTCTGTGGCTGGGTTCTTTTTTTTAATTATTTTTATTGGGATATAGTTGCTTTACAGTGTCGTGTTAGTTTCTGCTGTACAATGAAGTGAATCAGTACCATGTGTAAAACAGATAGCTAGTGGGAACCTGCTGTATAGCTCAGGGAGCTCAGCTCGGTGCTCTGTGGTGACTTATATGGGTGGGAGGGGGCAGCAGAGGGGGAGATCCAAGAGGGAGGGGATATATGTATACCTATCGCTGTCATTTCTACTCTTAAAAGGTATCTAGATTCTAAATATTAAGATTTCTCACCACCTCCATCACCCTGGTCCAAGCCACTCTTGGCTCTCACCTGGATTATTGCTAATGCAGTAGTGTTCCTGATTAATCGCCTTGCCTCTGCCTTTGCCTCCTTCAGTGTATTCTCAATCCAGCAGCTAGAGAACCCCTTGTTAGCATCCATCAGATCCTCTCACCTCTCTACTCAAAGCCCTGCATGACTTCCTGTCTGACTGAGAGTAAAAGCAAATGTCCTTATCATGACCCAGGAGGCTGTTCATGACCTGACCTCTGTTACTTCTCTAATTTCATTTCTGCTTCTCTCTGCTAACTCCACCTGCCCTGCACTGGCCTGGGGCTGACCTGCCCAGAACCAGAAGATAAATTGCTGGGAATGTTTTCACATTTGATGTGGAGGCAGGATACAAGGACAATTGGGCTTTTCTCAGGGGAGACACCTTACACGTCTTCAGTGTGGGGAAGCCACAGGGTCTCAGGTCAACTGGATGCCCGAGCTCATTGTTGGAAGCCGACATTGTTAGGAACAATAACTGGCTCCCAGGAGGATCTGGGATGCGAGGTTATGAATGGGCTTTTGCTCCATTTGTGCAGATGGAAAGGGATTTTCTCAGGGATATAATTTTTAGGCTCTTTTTCTGTCTGTCAGGCAGTCATCTGAGACCGGAGGTGGGTATGTTTTATTGGGGGAGGGACATATGTTTGCTGAGTGGATGCTCTTCTCACCTGTCAGCCACAGGCCTTCACAATGACAAATGTGGGCCTGATCTTCTAGCAGACTTTCTACCCTGCTTCCTAGTGGTTACAGGCACTGTTTTAATAACGAACAAGTTCATGGGCACCACGACCAGCTTGCCCAGTGTTGGCCAACTTTGTCCTTTGACTTACAGAGTGATTTGTGGCAACCTGGCTGGGTTTTTGCTTCCCTGTGTGTATGCAGGGTTTTCAAGTGGGCTTATGTACCAGATGCTGATTTTTCTCCATGCTGTTTTCCCTCTGCCCAGCTGTGAGCTCACCTGTGGTCACAGTACACAGGTCACAGCAGGCAGACAGCTCCTCTGGCCACGTCTCTCTGCTTCTCTGCCTTAGAGCTTTTGCACCTGGGAGCTTGCTCAGCTGTAGCACAGGAAAACTGACAGAGGAGGGAATTTATATCCCAGGGGCAACTCTCAACCAGGGAAGAACAGGGCTCCGTGGATGAATGCCCCAGATGCCTGTCCCAAAGTGGAATGATTCTCTGGTGTATTTCACATGGGTTCTCGGGGGGTTCCTGGTGGAATTGAGCCCAGTTACCCACAAGGATTAGCTCATTCTTTACTGGCTTTTCTCCCTCCCTCTTCCAGTCTCTCCACTCTTTCTCAGCTGTGTTTTCTGGGATCACTTTCCAAATATACTACCTGCATCCAACATTCTGTCTCTATTCCTGCAGAAACCCAAATTAAGGCAGCCAGGCACATGGGCACAGGATAGAGTCAAAAGCTGTCATTCACTGAACATTCGCTGAGTGCCAGATCCTTGGCTAGGATAATGACCCTTCAAGGCACACATTTTTCTCCCCACTTTACAGATGATAAACCAAGACAGAAAAAGGTTAACTCTCCCAAGGTTCCCTGCTCCAACTCCCTCTTTCTCATGAGAAAACATCCCTTCCTGCTGTACTGACAACGGAGAGAGGCCATCTGATATGAGCTTTACTAATTTCCTCTCCGTTGACTTACATTCTCTCTGAGTCACCCACGTGGTCTTCCCCCCAACGTGGTCTAGGAGGGGAAGCTTCTCCAAAGAAAGTAACATGAGTCTTGGGGGTAGATGGTCCTGGGCCCTACTTGTGACTGTTCACTTATTAATGTCTGTCCTTGGGCAGGTCTCTTATGTTTCTGGGTCTGAATTTTCTCACCTATAAAAATGGAGTAATACCGTCTTAAAACTGTAACGATTAGGTAACGTTTTACTAAACTCTGTACATCTACAACCTGTATAGTGGCTGTTTCAAAGGAAGTGTGCAATCCACATTATGCACTTTGTAGCTATGAAAACATTGAATTATGTTTTCTTTCTTGTGTCTTTATTCTCTGCCTCTCAACCACTTCTTACAAACCTACTCAAATCCCCTCCTATGCCTCCTGCCCGCAACTGATAATGAACTGTCTTTCCTTGTCACTCTGTGTTGTTAATGAAGCAAAGAACATTTTGCCACACAATCATTGAAATGTCTATTTATTAATAAGTGGTGCGGTATTTATTTGTTTTAAGATAGAACATAAAAAATCAGGTAAGAATTGTTTGCATAATATATATGGAAATCAACTTATTAAAGTTGTTCAAATATTGGACAGAGCCAGAATATAAATTACACATACAGTTTAAAAATTACAGGAAATCATATTATAAAGAGCACTAAAGGCCACTTGTGGAAGAGTTGTGTTCCCATGTAAGCCAGAATGTGAAGAAAGCCTACTGTAGCAAGGAGACAAATTCAGGGAGCAAGGCACCAGAATTCTATGCCGCAAAAGGGGGTTAAAGAAAATACAATCCCAAATCAGATACAACGGATTCATGTCACTGGAAACCTCAGTATGCTGTTCAGATTGGTGTTTTCCATCACTGCTACATCACAAAGAGAAAAAAGAAAAAGAAGAATAGCCATACCCCATTGGAAGCAATGTGGAAAGCCTTTTCCTCTTTAAAACAGGGAATGATTGACAAATCTGATGAAGTTGGTGCATCTTTCTAAGGTGATTTTCAAGATGAGGCAGGGCCCACCTCACATCTCCAACAGCAAAGCCTCTGACACTTGACAACAAGGTGGCTGCCAGTCTTGGAACTTGGCCTCCCACCTGGACTCTCTGAACCCTCACAGGAACTTTGGAGGGTGGAGCTGCGCTCCCCTCCCTTGGAAAAGGATTCGGAGGGAAAAGAAGAGCCCAATTATCAGATCAGGTTGGCTTCCACTGGGAACCTCGATCTTTTCATATCGAGAAAGAGAAAACACAACTGTTCTGAGCCTTTGGCCTCCCAGAGAATGTTTTTGAAGACTCACCTGTTTCTGCAGGATCTCGAAGCTCTGAAATAAAGGTACAGTCTAGAGACGAAAGACTAGTCAGGAGCGACATTTGAACTTGTTTGGTTAAAACAATGAAAGGAAATCCTTGGGGGCAAAGAACAAGGGGCACTTGTGGGATAATCTGTAGCCACACCAAACTCCCAGAGCTGATGGGTTCCAACATGAACCAGATGGACAATTTAGGTGGCATTATTCTCTGCCACCGACAGCTGGATCGTGAAACCACGCAAAGGAACAGGCAGGACCCGCCGAATAGCAAGGGGAACAGTCAATGCAAGAATCACTCTTCTCTCCAGGGAACAGACAGGACTGTGACCATTTTACTTAAAGGTGATGGGGTGTGGGAGGGCAAGGCTTTGTGGAAGCCCACAAGGCATGATTTGGGAGCATTTCCATTGACCTGGGAGACTTGCGGTGGGGAGGAAGAATGGGCTTTGGAGGTACATGGGTTTTGGTTAACGGCTTCTCCCTCTCAGCATCAGCTTTCTATAAGATGGAAACAGTAATACCTTCTCGGTGGGGTTGTGAGGAGGATTGCATGAAGTCGAGGGAGAGAACTATGATGTCACATGCTGCTCATAAAGAGAGCTTAGGGTGAGTTCTCCTCCCCTTCCCTGACCTCGGTCTTGTGGACAGAGGAAGAGAATAGAACACTGAAGGAAAACATGCTCTCATCTTGCGTTACTCTTAGGCAACAAATTGTAGAGTCCATTTGACAAGTCTAAGAGGAATTACAAATATATTCCTAACCCCTGGGCAAGGCTTTTGACCGCTTAATTATAAGTCACACTCAGGTTATTCTTACATAGACCCCATTTTTGACTTATTTCCTTCTGAAACTTATTTTAACCTTAGAACGGTGCTATGTGAAGGCTGACAGAATGACGGTCATTAAAGTCACTGGGTCACCTATTACCGTCCAAGAACTTGACCACCTTTCTTTCTATCTCTTAGGAGCTCCTGACTCAGGAGAACTGAACATCCTGCTACTGGCTTTAACAAGGGGAGCCCTGCCAAATTCTGGAAAATCTATCCCCAGCACAATATAAGTGGAAACCAACTATGGAAATCCTCATTTGAGCCAATGGAGGCCTGTTGACTTCCTAAAATAATTTTCTAGTTACAGGAACATAAGATATCTTCAGTTGAATCCTGTTTGCTTCTTTGTAGCTTTTGGTGAAGACTAGAATACCTGGCTGTGATATGACCAAGACAGACGTTCTCTGGGACAAAGCAGGAGGAGCCAGGCTGTGCCCAGGTGGGACCCAGAGATCCCAGGGCAAAGGGACAACTTCAGTAGACCTGCTGACTTGGGGTCATATACTTCCCCAAAGAAATCACATCCCATTTCCTAAAATCAAGCCCATACATTTTTTTCAAGGAGAAATCCTGGTAAATTGGCTTAGAGGTAAGGATATAACCTGAGGCATCACTCTGGAGCTGAATGAGTCCAAGTGATGGACCACAGAGCTGAAACAGTCTAAGCTTGGGGGAGAGGTCAGGGGAGCGGAGGGGAGGAGTGCTCTTCTTCATTCCTTTTCTCAACCACACACAGCAGCAGTGGTATGTCTACAGCTTTGGAACACAGCAGGATTTTGGAAGAAAGAGCGATGTCATCTTTCAAGGCATGGGATCATCAATCATATTCCAGAGATGGGAAGATGTCCCGACACATGTGTCTGGTTTCGCAGTTTCTCCAGTGGACCAGGAAGTTCTCCCTCATCTCCTGGGCTCAACAGAAATACTTTATTCTCACTGGGTATTTTACTTTTAGTTTTTGATCTCCAACATCTGGTCCAGGAGTTAGGAGACCTGAGTTCTAGATTCTGCTACACAATCACTCATTTTATCACTGATCGACTAAGTGTGACTCCCTTTGCTCTGAGCCTCTGCTTCCTGATATAAAAAGAGAGGTGGTCTGGGTGATTAAGGTCTCTTCTTTCTCTGAGCATCTAAGAATCTATGAAATTATACCTCCCTGTGTCTATGATAATAAAGCAAAACACTAGTCACAGTTTTCCTACAGGAATGTCAGAGTTGAGGCTGTTCAAAGCTGGGAACAAATTCCCCTGAGGAGGGTTTCAGCAAACTTAAACTCTTTCTTGGAAGTTCTCCACTCATTGCTAGCATCTGTCTGACAGACATCATGGCACGGTTGAATTTCCTCGTTGAAAACACTCATTTCTTTATATTTAATTATTCCTTCTATTTGGCTTTACCTCCTACAAATCATCCTTCGAGACAACGGTGCAGTATCTGGTACAGTGTGTCCCATGGAACTGCCGCAGCCCAACCACTGAGATCCAACAGTCCTGCTCTCCTCATTCCGACATTCCTGCTCTTCCTTATTTTGATGGAAAAAGTAAGCATTTCTATTTCTAGAGATGTCCTTATTTAAATAGCAATTGTGAAAGTGCCTGATTTTGTCGTGTAAAAATTGGGATTGTATCTTCACCACTCTTTTTCTGAAAAAGATTTTCTAGTGTAAATTTAGAGTTCATGAGTTATACCAAGACTCAGGCAATGGAGTCCATACATACTGTAAAAAAAAGGACATGAATAACAGTACCCCGGATATGGCAGTCATTGTAGTAGGGGCTTTATCTATATGGATTGTGTCTTTGAAAATCAAAACACGTCAGAAAAGTCAAAGACGTTTGAATATAACTCAAATTTTCATCCAGGGCATCTCTATAGCCTTCCGAGCTCTTTGGTATTTTTCATTACTGGTTTCCTAAAGCACTAAAGCTATGCAGATAGGCTGGTTCCTAACATGTTCTGACCTGCGCATCGTGATACTTGCTACCTGATTTAGGGGACTGTTGGCTCAGTTTTAAATAGTGTAGTATCAGTAACACAAGAACGTTGGGTTGATTTGACTACAAAGAAGGGACTTACAGTCTGTTTAAAAGTTCATCCTGAAACAAGCAAGCCTTCAAAGACAAGTGAGGACATGGGAAGATTCCTCAAGATGCCCAGGGTTCAGAAAGCAAAGATAATCCTTGGGGTTCTAGGTGCCCTGGATATGTATTCAAGGAAAATGAAGAGTAGCTATGGGGCATCTTCTGGAGGAAGCCTGGGGTGCACTTTCCAAAATGCAGTTGGCTTCTTAGGACGCTGGACACATTTATTCTCTTGCCCCAGGAGAATCTGATGTGCAGGTTTCCAGAAGCAGAGTGACACTTTTCTCAATAGATGCTGTATATGGGTCTTTACTATAAGCTTCTCTTGGTCAACACAATGAAATGGAAGTAGCTCAGCTCCTTGCCTGGTCTCAATCATGGTAGGGATTTGGAGGGGAAGAGAAAGCTGATTTCTCCAAGAACCTTCTCAGATACTCCAGAAACTCCTTCCTCCACAGCTTGTCTGGAGCTATAATGTCTAAAGCATTGAACCCAAACTCAAAGTCCCCATACAACCCAATCAGCCTTCCCTGAGCTGATGGGGTCATTATGATTTTGATGCAGAAGTTTTGCTTTCACTTTCTTCCACTTTCAGTCTCTCACTGATTCCAACCTAGGAAGCATTCCTGTCTGTATAGTTGTCTGCAGGGATGAAATCAGGTTCTTTCCACTTCTGGTAGACATAATTTAAAGGGACCTTTAATAATTCAAGGCCACCAGATTCCTAGCTTTTTGATAGCAGTCTGTATTTTTCTTATCTCTGAATTTCTGGTGCATTGTGCAGTGCCTAGAAGACAGTGGTGCTTAATAAATCTCGTAAATGAGTAAACAAAGGAACGTTTTTATCACGCTCATTAGAGTGGCATGGAATTATGACAATGATCTTGGCCAGTTATGAGTAGCTCCTGTTACGTTAACATTTTCTATAAGTAATTATTCTTTCAACTTACAGTGTCTAGGAACTGTCTTGCACAAAATAGGCATTAAATGCATACTGTTGATTAATGAGCTCATTTGATGTACAGTATATACCTTGGGGTTTTCTGGCTATGTTTTCATGACAACTAGAGCTTTATAATATCAACGCCATGTCTAATAAGTCCAATCTCTCAGTTTCCAGAACAAACAGTTAGTGAATAGAACTTTCTCAATTTGATTTTTTTTTTCCTCTCACAATAAAAAAAAACAAAAAATACTTTCAGTATTTGCTTGTGTGCTAGTCTCTGATAGTCAAAACTCAAAATTGATCTCAAGTATTTTCTTCTCAGCCCAGTAGGATCACCCTTCACCTAACATTTGGAAAGTGTATTTATCTCATTAATGTTGATCCTGCTAAAAGACGACCTCTTCAATTTTGCATATATCATGTTGTGACACAGAGACTGAATACATATATCATAGTTTCCCTTGAGAAAATCATCCTTCATTTGCCATTATTTCATGGAGTTCTGCTGAAACTATTGCAATTTCCTGGGCAAGCTTCAGAACCACTGGTTTATCTGAAGTAGAATAATCTTGGGCTGTGTTATTTACCAATTCTGCTGGATTATTTCATCATGCTGTTTTTTTTTTGTTTGTTTGAGAAAAAGATGTTTGTGGAAGCACACACTGTTTCTCCTAATAACTTATGTTTAATCCCAGATTCTGAATTTCTACTTCATCAATGCCAGCCATGTTGATGATGTCGTCTGTGGGCAGGCAACTTGAGTAGGTTTGGTTTGCATTTCTGGAATGTGGTTTTTTTTTTTTAAAGGAATATCAAAGCAGAATATTCTAGATGATTTTTCTTTTTTGTTTTCTTAGATGGGAAAGAACAGCTCTCAAGATTCTTATCATTTATTCATTCATGAAGATGTAGTTTGCCTTTGTCTACACTGATAAAGACAACATACTGCATTGGAGGTACGTAATCGACACAAACCCAGTTCCTGCCGTTCTGGCCTTATGATCCAGCAGGGAAGCTAGACTGTCCTCTTATGGTTTGGAAAATAATACAGACTCCAATTCTTCATCAGTTACTAAAAGAACCTAAGGTAATCCTCTAACTTTGGAGCCATGGTAACTATTTTTAACCTGAGGATGAGAAAGTCTCACTCTTCCAGCTGGGAACTCCATTGAGTTCTTGGAAAATGCCTCTATTTCTAAGATACTGAGGCCAGTAGGTTCTGCAAGAATATTAATAAGTTAGAAAAATAATTGGTATGTTAGATGGCTCAATCATTTTTGACAAAAGATTCCAGGAAGGTCAGAATCAAGAACCAAACTCTAAGGAAGGGGCATAAGGTTTCTTAGGTCATCAACTCCAGTGGCACTTGCAGCCATATTGAAGGGAGTCAGGAGGATCACACGCCCTTTGCCCTTCAGAGAGCCAGAAAGTCAAATGGCAAACCATGGGGGAGGGGGTTTCACGTCTGATGTACGTGCGCACTCCTGTATTTCCTACCTCGGACTTCAAAGTCAACACCCATCCATTCGTGGGACTCTCCAAGTAAAACTCCTTTTTTACCACTCACAAAGCCAAGGACTTCAGGCTTTGGTTGCAATTTCCTAAAGTCAGGGGCTGACCCTTCATTATTACTGTACTCTGAGCCTTTTACATGGTACCTGTTGACACATAGGTTGAAAGAAGCCAATCTCTGAGGAAGGAGCTTCTCTCTCCAATATAGTGCAAGATCCCTGCATTAGGTAACGATGAAACCATCAGCCATCATGTCTGCCACAGCCATTATGGCTCTTGACAAGACCGCGAGGGAGAACATCGGTGGGATGTGGACACTCGCTTAGGCCGTTTCAAACATCCTGATTGTCATCAAGGCAACCATCCACAACCTGTGCTTAGACGTATGAAAAGAGTGAGACAATAACACTGCAGTGTAGTCATTTAGCTAATTACCTCAAGCCTAACGGAAACCTTTTCCATCAGTGTGTTTCAGAGAGTAGCAACGTCTCCTAGCAGGATGGCTTCTGCTTCATATTAATGCTTATATAGTAGGACGGTGAGCTCAGCTAGTCTTACGGCTATGTGTGGTTTAAAAAATCTAGAGTAGAAAAATGGATGGTTCTGGAAATTTTGTCTATTTGCATATTAATGAATGTTGTAGCTCACTTGTATTATTACTTTTTTTGGATCCAAAATGCAAAGCATCTGACAAACTTGTTTTGCAATAAAAGCAGACATCCTCCGCCCGCTGGATAAACAGTGTCACGAGTGCTTTCCACACAACAGAGTACAGGCATCTCGGTCCTGTTGTGTAAACTGTAGAGTGGTGTGGCAGGAGGGACCGGGGCCTGGAGTGAGTCAGCTGACCGGGCTTTGAGTCCCAGTTCTCCGGGGAACAATGGAGTGGCCCTGGGCGTATGTCTTTCCCTGGGCCTAAGCATTCTCATTTTTACAAGGAAGGACGTGGACTGGATAACTTCTGTGTGCCCTCTTGACTCTAGTTCCTATTTGAGATGGATATTTTATACAAGTATCACGGGGAAGAATGTGAATTGGAACCTCATTTTGAAGGCACTGAACTCCTGCCCTGAGGGGCACCCCGCTGCTGATAAATCTTGTTATCTTTGGCTACATAATTTGGGAAATATCTTGATGTGCATGTGTGTGTGTTTTCTCCCTGCCTGGTCACAACTCATCCGACATGTTACACCTGCTACCACCCTTCACAGATGAGGAAACCGGGGCATGATAGTTGACAACGACAGACTAAGTGAGGTCCCTTTGAGAGCTTTTGGAAGGTTTTCTCAGCCTTTCCTTAATAAAATAATGTTTTAAATTCTTGGTTTTGAAGATGTGATGACTATCTCGTTCCTGCCCTCACGTTTTTAGATCAGGAGGCAACCTCATTGGTACGCAATGTATTTTTGTTGAGAGAATTATTTGCTTGCTTTAGAAAACGGTTCATTGTTGGACTGTTTTACACAAAGGGGCAGTGATGCAAGAAACAACGTAGACGACTTTCTCTGCTCACCCAGCCAAAACCCAGCCAGCCAACCACACAGACACATAGCACGGCTCACCAGTCATTTCTCCCTGTACTGGTCCAGTCATGATTCAAAGTAAGAACAGCGGATAAATGTGTATCCTAAAGAGGTTAGCGGTACCATTTATATAGTGTAAGGTCATGCAAACCATGCTTGAAAGGAAGCGGCTTCACTGTGGTGACCTGGAGAAGAAAAAGGCCACGAGAAGCCCCAGCCCAGGTGGGGCTACCACGCACATGCATGCGTTTGATGCAGCCGCTGGGGATCTCACAGGTACATGGCGGGTGTGAGAGCAAGTGAGCTATACAAAGTCTGTCTACATTACAAGGAGGAGCCAGCCCACGACCCCTTTTAAGTGGGCTTGTTGGAAGGGGTCCATATCGAATCAGAGATACCATCCCCCGTGGACGACAAAGGCATGGAGCCACTGGGCGTGAAGGGGTCTGTGTCCGTGTCTGTCTCACCCTCGGCGAGGTACCGCTTCTCCCTCATCCAGCTTGACCCCCCGCTCGGGCCAAACACATAATCGTCTCTGTCTTGGGAGATGCTGAAGCCACTTGGAGAGCGTTCCAGCTCCTCGTGGTTGACGGACATCAGGGACAGGGGCGTGTCACTGTCCCGGGTGATGCTGCGTCTCTGCTGGGGGGAGAGCCGGTCCGAGCAGGGACTGTGCAGTTCAGCCTGGGAGTGGTAGCTCCCTCGGGAGTCGAGAAGAGTCAAGATAGGCAGGACGGTGGGCCTTTCCGCATAGGTGGTCGCCGAGGAGGAAAGGGTGGCGTGAACCTTGCCAGAACTGGGCGCCCCTCGGGACAGGTTCACGGGGTCGTGGGCAAAAAACCCATAGGGGCCGGCTTTGTCAATGGGCACCTGGTGGAAGCTGTAGGGAGCGTTGGGGGCGCCGGTCTCGGAGTAGTTACAGATGATGGTTTTCAAATCCGAATCCCTGTGGTCCTCTTCCTTCTCCACCTCAGCTGGCGAGGAGGTCCCCTTGGTCGGGCAGAAGTCGGTGACGTGCACCTGCAGCCGCTGCACGTGCTGCATATGCATATCCACCAGGAAATCCAGTTTCTTCCCCATGTCGTGAACCTGGAAAATACAAGGAACCGTGAATCACTGCTTTCTCCGGACCTGCGGGTAGTTTTATTGGTCGGGAGGAAAAACTATAGCATTTACTTTTCAGAAAGGAAGAGGGTTCTTGCAAGTCGTAATCATCATAACAGCTAATTATTTCGTGCCTCTTGATTTTGAGCCTTGCGCATGGATTCGTGCTAATCTAAAAAAAAAAAAAACACACAGGGCAAGGACTTTCCAGGAAGCCGGAAGCAGAGAGGTGGGTGGAGGACAAGTTTTACCCGAGGAGGAGGTGGCCTTGCTGCTGCTGTTTGGGTCTAGGAGCGGGAGTTCTTGATTTGCAAACATCCCCTTACAGAAGCATCTAGACTGTTTGTGCACATTTTCCCCTACCTGGTGATGTAAGCCCCGAAGATACAAGGGCAGTGGTTAGCAAGAATTGAGCTTCTCAGAACTGGAGACCCTGCCTAGGGGTCTTGGAGGCCAGTGGAAGATACACTGAGATAAGCTGCATCTATCTGTTCTTACCTACAAAATTGAGAACGTATCAAAATCTTTGAGTGCACAGACACAAGTGTGCATTCATGTGTGCACGGGATGTTCTTTCCCTGACAGTTCATAAACTCACCAGGAAGCACTGCAGGCAGGTCTACCATCCTCTCTTACAGATGAAGACACAAAGCGTAGAACTAGGTAATGGCTGAGTTGGTACCCAAGCCTTAACAATAACTAATACTTCTCTAGCAGTTAGTATGCACTTTAAAGATATTAACTTATTTAATTTTCATAACAGCCCTATGAGGGATACTATTATTCTATTTTCCAGGTGAGGAAACAGAGGCACAGAGAGATGAAGTAACTCATCAAACATCACAGAGCAGGTAAATGGAAGAGCTGAGATGACAAATTAAAAATTTTAAATGGAAAAGGATATTCTTGATATACCAAAAAAGAATAATCATTCAAATTTTCTCTTGCTTCTTCTGCACAGATCCAATTTTAGGTTCTGAATAAAATAAAAGGATTGATAGGAATCCTAAAGGAAAGTGACAGTGCTATTTATCTAGTGTAAGGTTGGGCAAACGATCCTGAAATATAAGCTGCTTTACTGCAGAAATGAGAGGTGGGCTACCTAGGGTGCTATGACTGAATGGGTTTCTTTCTGTCCTGAATGAACCCCACCCATAGCCTGCCCTCCTCCAGGCCCCTTCACACAGGCCACACACTGACCCAAACTTTCAGGGAAGGAGGATTACGAATAAATGTGGAGAAGGTCACCAACATTCCTTAAACACCATGAAGTTCATGATAACAGTAGCTACCATTTGTTGAGTGTTTATTGTGTGCCAGCTACTATTGTAGATAATTTACAGGTATCAATTGATTTAATCCTCATGGCAATCTTATGAGGTATTAAAATCCCCATTTTACATACAGGGAAACTAAGACTCAGAACAATTTATTCACTTGCATGTGATCACCCAACCAGTAAAGTGCTAAATCGGCGATTTCATTTCCAGATCCTTTTATGAATGGTAGATTCTCAAGTATGTTATCTCCCTATGAAAAAAATGACATTTGAAAATAAATTTCACATACTTGTTTTTTGGTGAGAGAAAGGAAGGACCTACCTGCCTTTCGACTTTCACAAACTTCCCCATCATGCTTTGGTCTTCAGTTTCGGATGTGGATGGTCTGGCCACATATGGTTCATTCCTAGGAAAGAGCCCATAATGCTGTAAGATCGTGATATCTATTTTTGCCTTGCAAGGTCATTTCAGCTAGGTGGGCTGTGGCCCCCGGAACTATCCTTCTCGTGTTCAGGCTGACATAGTCTGGAAGAGGCCACGCCACTCTGGAGGCAAATGGGTATCAGGAAAGGCCAGCATTTTCCTGTCTTCAACAGGGACATCTCATGCTTACCATGTTTACTGCAGGAAAGTGTGAAGTTTAACCAGTGGACCGCCAGGGAAGTCCTGAAGCTGAATATTAAGCTGCTCTTAGGAAGCTTT
Organism: Eubalaena glacialis; assembly: GCF_028564815.1. NCBI lineage: Eukaryota > Metazoa > Chordata > Mammalia > Artiodactyla > Balaenidae > Eubalaena > Eubalaena glacialis. The sequence continues at coordinate 80,044,553 of NC_083732.1, forward strand.
GTGTCAAGGTTAATAACTGTGCCCAGAGTGTTTGATTCCTTTAAATTATGCTCCTCGGCTTTTCCGTCTCAGACGACTGGTTGAGGATGGAGTGGGGGAGGGGTTGTCTCATCTCTGAAATTCTACACAGTGGGGACCAATATTCCAATATTTCATCTGTTCCATTTAGTTAAGACTGGAAAACAGATGTGAAATCTGGAAAATGATGCAAAAGATGATATTCGTAGGTAACAGGATTGAGACGTGTGCTGCATTTGCTCCTTGGCCAGGCACAGTTCATATCTGCCTAAATTCCAGTTAGTTTCAATACTGTTCTATGTAGAAGAGACCTTTCAGGGCACCTAGCTATTGCTTGAAACCATTCATGACTGGCACTTTCTAGGCAGTTGGTTTTTCTCTCTAGGCTGCTGACTCCTGCTAAGACCCTGGACTGTCTTGGGCTGAGCAAACTTGAATTAAAGCAGATGTCAAAAACTGGTGGCCTGTGTGCTGAATCCAAGCCCACCAGTGTTTTCCTTGGCTTGCACAGGGTTCTAAACATTTAAGCCATCTCAAAAATGGGGAATTGTACATCAAATCTGGATATGTAGCTTTTCTTGAGAAATCAGACTCTCTGGAAACAGAGATTTTCATTGGTAAAATTAGCAACAGCAGAACAAAGTAACAATTACCTCCTAGGGATGGGGCACGTTCACCCCTTGCTATTCTATCCCCAGGATTGAGGCCAAAGATTAGATGCTGTATATTATCCTCCTTACGTTCTTCCTTCTTTAATAATAAGGAGCCTTATTATGATAAGGTGCATAATATTTCTTATGCCTACCTCCCTTCACTCATGTTACCTGCCTTGAAGACATTTGGGAATAAAGAAGTGTACATTTCTTTTACAGTGGACTTTCTAAAGCAGGGATCCCCAACCCCCGGGCCATGGACCGCTACTGTTAGGAACTGGGCAGCACAGCAGGAGGTGAGCGGCTGGCAAGCAAGCGAAGCTTCGTCTGTATTTACAGCCACTCCCCATCGCTCGCATTACCACCTGAGCTCCGTCTCCTGTCAGCCTTATGGTGAGTTGTATAATTATTTCATTATGTATTACAATGAAATAATAATAGAAATAAAGTGCACAATAAATGTAATGTGTTTGAATCATCCCGAAACCATCCCCCCCAACCCCCAGTCCGTGGAAAAGTTGTCTTCCGTGAAACCGGTCCCTGGTGCCAAAAAGGTTGGGGACCGCTGTTCTAAAGGACTGCTCCTTGTTCATGAGCACCTAGCAAAGGACAATTCTCAAACATATTTTGAGGGAGAGCAGAGCTGCTCTGTTGAGGGACACAGCTCTACCTGTTACAATGTTGTCAGGGACCTGACATCTGATTTCCTTCTTGGGCTCTGTGGGTGATGATGCAGGAAAAGCCAAGACAGCTGACCAGGAATGCCTTGGGCTCTGCTAACATGACGTATTCTTTCGGTTCCAATAAAGCTCATAAGTCTCCTCTTATTTTATAACTAGGAAACCATTACTTTCATTTTCAATAGCCATAAAAAGCAGTGTCACCTATAGGGTCTGGGTGGAAGGGCTGCAAGTCTTTTGTACAGAAACCTCTCAAATGGCCACAGGCCGGAATAGGCTTCAAACTCTTTCTCTTCATCTGGTTTAGGGAATGGCAACCTCACTCCACTGTGAAGGAACCCAGCTGAGATTTGGGGATGCTCCGTGGGCTTTGGCACCACACAGCCTGTCAGCCCATGACCACAGGCCCCACCTGGGAGATTGCTGGGATGGGTAGGTGAATGCTGCCCCTTTCTGAGACTTCTTATGTTTTGGAGTAGATGGAGGTCCAGGGGTGAAAATCATATCTATTCTGAAAGAGAGCACACAAAGAGAGGGGATTAAATTAAAAACAGCTTTACAAGAAAAGAGAGGAAAGCAATTCATTCTCTTCCCTCTGTAGTCAGCTGTGGGTTTGGAATATAAAGGAGAAGAGAAACAAGAGAGAGGAAGGGGGAAAGGGAAAGGAAGAGGTGAGGAGAGGGAGAGAGAGAGAGAGGGAGGGAGAGACAGAGAGACAGAAAGAGAGAAAGAATTTATAATCTCAATGTATCATTATCTTTTTTCGGTCCAGGGGTACCGAGAGCATCTCTCTATCCCAGGGGAGAGAGGAAGCCAAACCACTGAGACAGGTGACAGTTGTGTCTTGTTATTTCTACCAGGAAATGTCATGTGTGCTACAGCCTATCTGGTCTTCCAGCTCTTTTATTCCACCCAAAACATCTAGTTAGGGAGTTTTTCGTTCTAAACCCTAGGCTCTGTTTTCAGCTGTGCTCTCTTTTCTCTGCTGCTTTGCAGGCTTCTCCGACCATTAGAGGGATGGATCCAACACTAGCTCCCACATCTTGCTTCCATTTCTGCTCAAGCCACTAGCTCCCTATCTGCGCCACCCTGAGCACAACAGGAGACAAACGCCCCCCCACCCCCTCCCCTCATCAAGTTGCAGGGCTAGGGCAGGGGCAGGGTGTGGGAGCAGCCTTGAAGGCTTATCACAGGCCTAGGACCGCTAAGACCATGCACCCAGAAGAAGCCATGCCTCACTCTGTCTCTCTGCAAACCCAACCGCTCCTCCAGTGACCCCACCATGTACTAAATCACCTTTCCTTTCTCTCCGGCCTCCTGCAGTATCAGCATGGCTGGGGGTATGTGATTAGCCCACTTAGGCAGTCAACCTCCTGCTAAGACTCACAAACTCATGTGCCTGATAAATACCAAACATGATGACTGTGCAAAGGTCCACCCAATGCACATTAAGATGGGCTGATATTTTTGGAGGCTGGTATGTCCTAGACATCATGCTCCCTCCTTCCATCTCTCAGAGAGACATATTTGCATAAATAACAGCATGTCAGGCTCAGAACTTGTTCACACATCCTTTTGTTCGGCAGGCATTGAGCGCCGATCGTGTGCCCGCCACTATGCTGGGCCGTCACAGTTGGTATTCCATGTATGGATAAAGGAAGGTCACAAATAAGCATTCTTTCAACCCAACAGCATCGTTAATGGCCAATTCATTCAACACGACGGTCGTATAAACTCTGCAGGACAACCCAATGGTGAAATATTCAGATGAGAAAACTGAGGTCCAGAGAGGACCTGACTCATGTCAATCTGAAATCTCACACAGGTCTGAGAATGAGCCTCAGACAGGGCTTTGGCTTCCTGATGTCAGTTCTATGACTTGACATCAAAGTGTCCTTTAGTTGTTTTAAATGATTTTCTTTTTAAAAGGATATTTTTACAATTCATTGAAGATTTGATAAATTTAAAAAGTAGAAAAAAAATCACACATGGACTCAGCACATCAGTAGAGCTACTGTAACCCCTTGGGGGAAGTCTTATTTCTTTTCTTTAGGCCCCTGTAAGGGAGAGTGTGTAGGTGTTGTGTATATATCTGAATAAACGAACGTGTGTACATTTTTGTAATCATAGTATACAAATAACATAGTTAATATCATCACAAGGTCTAGGTTGACTATATATAAATATAATCATATGTATGTCCATATAAGTATCTAAGTGTACTATTAGTAATCATATTATGCATATATATATTCACTAATCACAGAAATTTTTATCTCACTATATACATTTTTCTTTTTAAAGATAGTAGTCATCTTTTCTTTTTTAAATTTATTTATTTTATTATTTATTTATTTTTGGCTGTGTTGGGTCCTCGTTTCTGTGCGAGGGCTTTCTCTAGTTGCGGCAAGCGGGGGCCACTCTTCATCGCGGTGCGCGGGCCTCTCACTATCGCGGCCTCTCTTGTTGCGGAGCACAGGCTCCAGACGCGCAGGCTCAGTAGTTGTGGCTCACGGGCCCAGTTGCTCCGCGGCATGTGGGATCTTCCCAGACCAGGGCTCGAACCTGTGTCCCCTGCATTGGCAGGCGGATTCTCAACCACTGCACCACCAGGGAAGCCCACTATATAGATTTTTAACATGTCATTTGATGGCTGCATAACTTTTTAATGAGAGCAGGTACCATTATTTTCTTAATCACTATTTATAGAATTGAGGCAGTGTGGTATGTTACAGAGAATGGGAGTTTTGTAACCAGTTGGATGTGGTTTGACTTCCAGCTCTGCCACCTACTAGCTGGGTAGTTTTGGGCAAATCCATTGTCCTCTGATCTTCAGTTTTCTCACTGGTAAAATGGCAGCTATAATGCAATACTTAGGGGGTTATAAGGGATTAGAGACATAAATGTAGAGCACCCAGGTGCTTAACAAAAATGGAGGCAATTATTGGGAATTGGGAATCAATGCTGTTTCCATATTTTCACTAGTATAAATAACACTTGATGAACTTTTAATTGGGTGAAAATTTACATTTAGAATTAGTCCACAGGACTCATTTTAGGTAATCCCAATTTTGTTGGCAACATCCAAAGCAGCACAGTCAGGGGCCAGTAGCACAGATGCCTTTTTTCTCCCTGAGGTCTGATCAGGGTGCTGATCTTGGCCGTGTCAATGTCATAGAAATTCTTCCCAGCCTGTCTGATCTGGTGTTGGTTGGCCTTGACATCCATGTTTGATGAATATGTTTGTTCTTAAAATTTCTTCCCTGCATTGTGGATTAGTGAATGCCTTTCACCCTCAGCTCTAAGGTCTACCTGGCTCTAATTCCTTAGCAGTCAGGAGAGCACCATCCTTCCAGGTGTGCTGTCTTACCTCGTCTGAAGGTACTTTATCCTGGAAAGCATGTCAAGATGTCCGGCGGAATACTGCTCAATCACATCCTTCACGTCATAAGGCCTCAAAGTCTCCTTGAATTTTTTTTTATAGAGACGGAATTGTAGAATTCTGCAAGGCAGAGTAGAGACATTTGTACGTCAAGAGTGGAGCGTAAAGGAAATTATGATACAAGATGAGCAAACTCTGGGGCAGGGGAGGGGGGAGGATAAAAGAACCAAAGAGAAACAACTTGATGAGAAGTTTCAACTCTTGGTTCTGGTTCTACCTCTTGGAAACACACTGAATTAGGCTGGCTGGCGTCTCTCCTTCATGACTACCTCCTTTTACTCATTTGAATAATAAATTCATAGTAACAATAAGAGCTAACATTTATTTCACATTCATTACATGCCAGACACTGAGCTAAGTGCATTTTTAACAATTTGCTAATAGATCAATTCACAGATGATGCAACTGTGGCCGAGAGAGCTTCAGCATCCTCCCAGGGCCATCTAGCTCATAACGTCAGAGTTTCCTTCAAACCCAGGTTTGTATGTGGACAAGGCTCACGGTCCTAATCCTGTGTCACACTGCTTTCTATTTGAGGACAGCTGACATATCTCTTCCTCAATAGCCTCCTTAGTCTTTTGGCTTATGAGCTCCTGGAAGAGAGAAGCTAGCTTCTGTTCCCCGAGTTTTCTCAGGTTCTCAATTAAGTGGGGCACCCAGAACTTGGAGATGCTGAACCCTCCCATCTTCCTGGGAACCAATAAAGCCATCCTAGGTGATTAATGCTCCTTGAAATTCCCATCACGAGCTCAACTCTTGCTGAACATAGTGTCAATTAAAACCTTTAATCATAGGCCAGGTAGGAAACACAGCTACCCAGGTCTTCCCATCTCATACTTGTACAGGTCTTTTATTTTTTGGCTGCGTCGGGTCTTAGTTGTGGCACGTGGGATCTTTGTTGAGGCATGAGGGATCTTTCATTGTGGCAACGGGTTTCTCTCTAGTTGTGGCATTCGGGTTTCTCTCTAGTTGTGGCGTTCGGGTTTTCTCTTTCTTCTACTTGTGGCGTTCGGGTTTCTCTCTAGTTGTGGCATTTGGGTTTCTCTCTAGCTGTGGCGTTCAGGTTTCTCTCTAGTTGTGGCGTTCGGGTTTCTCTCTAGTTGTGGCGTTCGGGTTTCTCTCTAGTTGTGGCGTTCGGGTTTTCTCTTTCTTCTAGTTGTGGCGTTCGGGTTTCTCTCTAGTTGTGGCGTTCGGGTTTTCTCTTTCTTCTAGTTGTGGCGTTCGGGTTTCTCTCTAGTTGTGGCGTTCGGGTTTTCTCTTTCTTTTCTCTTCTCGCTCGAGCTCAGTGGCATGTGGGATCTTAGTTCCCTGACCAGGGATCGAACCTGAGTCCCCTTCACTGTAAGGAGGGTTCTTTACCTCTGGACCACCAGGGAAGTCCCATGTACAGGCCTTTTTTATAGTGCATTCGAGGCTCATTTTGTTTGTCACAGCCCATGGCGTCAGCCCCTAAACACTATTTTTGCCTATTGATTGTATATCCAACTCGCCATCCTTTCCAATTGTATGTCATTTTCTAAGGCTGCCCTTTACATAGCTCCATCTAAGGGAGGTATCAGGAACTATGGCTTGCAGGCCAAATCTGGCCCACTGCCTGTTTTTGAAAGTAAAGTTATGTTGGAGCACGGTCCCAGTCATTCATTTCTAGACTGTTTACAGTTGCTTTTGCACTACAAAATCAAGGGTGAATACAGTGGAGACCTATGGATCATAAATCCTGACATATTTACTACCCGGCTCTTTACAGAAAAAGTTTGCCAACCCCTGAACTAAGGCATCAAGGACAATGCTAAAAAGGATGGGGCAGAAGCCAGACCATGAAGCATCCCAGCAGAGACCTCCCTCGAGCTTGACGCAGATTCATTCATTGGTTTTCTTTGAATAAGACCATTCAACCAGTTATGAATCCCGGTAGTTGTGTTTTTATCCAGCCTCGTTTCTGGGACATTGTACAGGATGTGATCATGAGGAACCAGGTCAGCGGCTTTGCTGAGGGCCACATATTATAAACTATTGTGCTCCCTGATCCATTGGACTGGGAATCTTCTGAAAATATCACGACTAGTTCTCAGAGACTCTGACTTAGTTTCTAGAATTCACTGCCACTATGGTGGAGTGCTTATAAGCCCATATCCTGGTCAAGGTTTTCTTGAAGTAGTAGCATATTTTTATTTTCTTGTGGAATTCAAAACAAAACAGAAATAGCCAGGGTGAATTACAGTCTTGCTTGAAGCAGACAAAAAAATCCTATCCTTGATTATCTTCTTGAAAATGCTAATTAAAAAAGAACTAGATGGATGAAGACAGACGGAAGAAAAGCTATTTTGAGTAAGAAGCCTATAAAAGAAAACTCCATGTCAATACACCCCTGCCTCCCCAACATCCTTTAAAATAAATGGTGGCCGAAGCCAGACAAGAGGGTGACAGTTGGAAACACTGTAAGGGACCTGTGGAAGCATTTTTATAAAACGGAGAGCAAGAGTCTCCCAGGATGACCTGCTAACGTAGCCTCTCCCTTAGAATTGACATAGTCTCTGGACTTGACTCAGGGGTTACTTGAGGGATCTTCTGCCCACCTTCCCAAAGCCCAAGAGCACTTTACAAAACCGCATCCTGTGGGAGCTGAGCTGGGGCCTCGGGAGGCCCACAGGTAGGGAGGAGGGGGCGTTACCTGACGGCTCGGATGGCGGTCTTCAGGGTGGGGATCATGTCTTCGATGAGGAAGTCATTCCCGTAGCCCCTGTCTTCCGCTATGGGGTCGCCCGTCCCGGCATCTGGGAGGGAAGGAGACACACATATCAACGGCAGGCCACAGTACTCGGAAAGGCTCGGGGACCTGGTTCGGTCAGAGCCATCCAAACTCAACCTCCTGAATCTCCATTCCCATTTCAGAAACCCCGATGCGTTCTCCAGTTGTGATGTCATTCAGACTTTCTCCTCATCTCCCTTCCGTTATCCAGAAGTCTGAGTCAGAGGTGCCTGTAGGTCAGGACTGTTGCTGGGGGAGAAGGCTAGGATGGAGGTGATGTGAATTCCAGGGTTCCAGAGTGGCCCTTTGGAGGGAGCAAAGGGACACACGTGGGTGTTTATCAGACAGACCGGGTTTAGATTCTTGTTCTGTCAGTCATTATCCTTGTGACCTTGACTTGGGGAGTGGTCACTTTCTGAGCCCTACTCATCCTCCCTTTTCATAAGTGAGAGGGGTACACAGATGTATTGCTCCTACAGCCCCCATGGGGCACTTTTCCAACACCTCTTCCCACCCCTGGGGGTGCTGAGTTCCCCAGGTGTCCAGATCACTCTGCACCTGGCCCCTCTCCATCCTTCAAGGTGACCTCCATGGCAATGCAGTCATCAGGGCCACCCTTAGGATCCATGGCGGTATGTCCCAAGCCTCCCTGGAGGGGCTGTGCAGACACACGTGGTGACCCTGGCCCAGGAGAACAGCTAACGTGGGCCCTCTGCTCTTGGAGTGAGTGCAGGGACCTATCACAGCCCAGGGGCTGAGGATAAGACAAGTGAGAAGCTGATTCAGGGCAGTAGGAAAGGGCTACTTTGTAGACTGCAGGGTTCTTCCGCAGAGGAGGAAGGGAGGGAGGGAAGGAGGGAGGGAGGGCGGGAAGGAGGGAGGAGAGGAAGGAAGAGGGTGGGAGAAGGTGACATGGAGGAGACAGGGTGAGGAAGAGGAAGGGCGTTACCTTCAGAGCTCTGCCAGAAAGCGTAGGCTTTCATGCGGAAGGCGGTGCGGAAACGCTCTTTATTGTTTGAGCCAACAGGCTTTGGTTCTTTAGAAGGACTTTCTTCTATGGCATCTACATTCAGAGGGGTAAATAGCTTTCCTTTAGTATTGCTACCACGAGGATTAGAAAGGCGAACCCGATCCAAGAGACCCAGCTTTTGGCTACAAAATAAGCAAAAGTGAACAATTTTCCTCCTTGAGTGCAGGCTTTCGTAATTTCCCGCCCCTCTCCATAAAGACGCACCCATCCTCCTCCACGCGGGCCGGAGTGGGACTCGCGCCTCCAAGGCGCAATCTGATTGAGCGGCTTGCAATGGGACAGGGCTTGGTTCAGATCCTAGCTCGGCAACTGACTAGCTATTACACCTCAGGCGCGTTTCTGTGAACTTCAGTTTCCTCATATGCTTAAGTGCAGCTTAAACGAGATCCAGGATATAAAATGCCAGCCCGTCGTAGCAGGCAGCAAAGCTTCATTTCATCCTCCACTCCCATCTCCTCTGCATCAATAACTTCCCTTGTACCACTCCGTGGTGCCCAGATAGTGACTCACAGAGGCAAAGCTTGATCAAGTGTTCCTTGAACAGAACCGAATGACATAAATGACACAAAGCAGGTACCCTAACCTGGTGTCCACAGACACCCTGCCATGGACAGAACTTTGGGGGAGGTCCATGGGCTTGGATGGGAAAAACACTGCAGTTTTAATTTACTAATTAGATTTTAATTCACTAATCTCAAACTGAAAATTAGCATGTCTTTCAATTACGAATGTATGAATAGACCCCAGTAATATCCTCAATGCCCCAGCCATATCCTGTGACTTTCCACAACAGAAATCACAGGTCATTTTATATCCTGTTATCTCCAGGTATTGCCATGCTCGTCACTGCTTTGAAATTATGGTAGTATTCAACCTGCCACTACATCATGCCATTAGATTCATCACAAAGAAGCACGTATACGACTGCATCTCAAAAGTTTAAATATTTTGGTAATTACATTTCAACATAATCAGTTTCTTTTGTAACTGTCTGCCTTTTATTTATGGATTCAAAGTTGTTATTCTGAGAAAGGGTCCCTGGACTTCATCGTACTGCCAGAAGTCTTCCTGGCACAAAAAACAGTTAATGAGTCCAACAGAAAGTTGCCCTGGTGCAGAAACCATCTAGGTGTCCTCGGGCAAATCTGCGACCTTAACCAGACTCAGTTACACCTCATCTTTAAAATAGGGATAAGCACGTCCCACTTCACTTGGTTGCAGTGGGATGATGCCTGTCAAGGATTTGGCGTGGAGCCTGGGATACAGTAGGTGCTCTATAAATAGTAATTTCTCCCTCTGTTTCTTAGCCTCTGCCCCTCACCTGAGTGGGCACAGGAGGGAAGTCCTTTTGTGTGGTACAGACCAGAGAGACCCATAGTGCTTGTTTCACACATCAATACACTCAGCTCAGCTGCGTTCTCTCCATCACCCACACGGGGCTTGGTACCCAGCAGGTGTGCATGTACTAGTGGGAGAAATGAGTGAACAAATGAATATGGGTGGTCAAGTCAGCTTTGCATCAGCCTGAGATAACTGAGTATTTCTAAAGTCTGCGTCTGGTTATGACAGCCACGTGCTTCGTGCCAGAAGCTGCTGCCATCTTTGTGGCTTGGGCTGGTGAGGAGGTCCTGGCGTTGGAGCTGCAGAGGTGGGAGCACCTCGTGCCGAGCAGGCGCCTTACGCTCTCTGAGCACCGGGTCCTCATCGGTTACGTGGGCCTGACAACACTTTGCTTCGCAGAGATTTGGGGAGCATTACATATGATAATGTCTGCAATGCTTCTTGTCTTCAGCCTGGCATAGAGAAGGCACTAAGAAGTATTTGATTAATGAATGAACGAACAAGTGGATGAGTAATTGTTACACCTGACTCCTTCTGGACTGTTCTCTCTCGCCCGGCATTGTTACATGAATACATGTACATGCCCGGAGTAAATTCAGAGAAATGCCAGTACTCAGATGACTCCATCTTTCCTGAGCTGGTCAAAGTTTTCAGAGTGGTTTCCTGACCAGTACTAGGTAAATGACTAATGAGAATAAATCAGGGTCCAGGGGCCAAAAATACTGAACAAGGCAGGAAGTCAACTGAACACACAGAGAAGGCTTTCCTAGCCATGAGCTAAGGAAAAAGGGGACTTTAGGTCTGTCACTTCTCAGGCCCTCTGCTTCCTGGCCCCTGCCTACCTGCCTTGCTATACCGCCAAGCAGATCCATCATTCCATCGGTACCAAGCCCCTTGCCCATCCCCAAGTCCCCTCCTGCATGCCTTGGTGCACTCAGCCATACCCTTTCTTGCCTTCTCAGTTGACCTCATTCCCATCTGCCCTTTAAAACTGCCCAAGGGTCCCCTCTTGGAAACTAAGTTCTCCCCATCTGCTCCAAAGACAGGCTGTGTTTTTCTCCGTCTCCGTGTTTAGTACATAGGGTAGAGGCTGTACGTTCCCACACCCGCCCGCCCCACTCGACTGTGTAGTCCTGGCAAAGAAAGGACTCTGCCTGGTCATCTCTGAAGCCACCCCACATCCCTGCTCAGCACAGCCTGATGGTCAGGACTTTGGGGCAAAACTGGCCTGAGGGGAAACATCCTAGAAAACATGTAACCTAGGACACAGAACTCATGCCGTCTGGCCCTCAGCTTCTTCACGGGCACAATGATGAGGACCAGCCCATGTTACATGTGGTTGTGGAAGGGTTAAGTGAGGGAATACGTGTAAAGTGCTTAGCCGACTGTCTGGGATGCGGATGTGAGAAGCTTTCAATAAATGCTGGCTGTCACCATTATCTCGGTAAATAATCCTCTTCCTACAGAAGCAGGAGAAAGCTAATGATGTGTGAAAAGGATGGATAAAATTTCCTGAGCCACAAAAAAGTGTTTTGGTTTTTTTTTTAATGAACTGAGATGAGTTCTCAGGATTTATGTATTATTTTACAGTACTTCTTCTTAATGCTAGTCTCAAACACTCACCATTGTCACAGAACTTGACCTCGGCAGGAGATAAGTGTATGAGAAGCTTAACTCTAAACTAAGCAAGACAAAAGTCAAAAAAGTAATGGCAGCCACTTTGTCCTGATTTGAAATCTCAGGATAACTGCTGACTATCAGATAATGAAAGAACTCTCTTGGTTCTATCTCTGTTGGGATTTAGGATTCGCTTGTTTGGCATTTAAATGTTTCACTGCAACTTCTAACAGTCTGAATTGCTTTGGCTATGTTCGCTTAATACCCCATTGGTCACAGAGATCGTTTTATGAGAGATGGATTCTGACAGCGTTAGGAATCCAGATGCATCGGGCACAAGTCAGAAATCTCGGCTCTGAATTACGGCCATCGAGCCTAAGAGGCTTACGGAATCCTTTCTCCAGCAAAGTGAGTGATCAGCTTACTTCTTAATTGTGTTGCCTGAAATCCAAGACCCCAAAGGATAATCAAGTGCAAGGCAAAGTTCATCCTTGAAACTCAAAACCCATCTCTGCCCTTCTCCGTATGGATTTCTAGTGCATGATTCAGGCCGTGTGTTTGGAGGCTATGCCAGGTCTCGCAAGAAAAGCTCTCCTTGAAGCTGACATCAGATTCCCTTGGAAAGCCGGGGTCCCTGATTTGTTAAGTGCAGACAAATGATTTCCAAACACGAATTGGGAAAACTGGAAATAGAGACTAGGGATGGCAAAAGTAAAATCAAGGCTGTTCTTTCCTGGCAAAGTTGTTCAGTCCCTGCCCTGGGCTCCTGCCCCAGGGAACTCTAAGTTGTGTTAAACACCATGCAGTTCCCTGATTTCACACTTCCCAGCCTTGACACAAGTGGCGACCTGTATCTAGGAAAACCTTCATCCCTTCTTTTATCCAAAAGACCGACATTTTGTCTGAAACTTCGTCCAAACATCAGTCCCAAGGCACACTTCCACTCTTGGTCCAATTAGATATCCATTCACTGTGCTTTCTTAGAGACTTTTCTCAACCATGGCACTTGGCCACCATAATGAAATCTCTGACTTTCGAGGGACTCTCTCTCTCTCTCATTTTGCCCCCAATGGACATTTGGCAATGTCTGGAATCGCACTTGATTGACATAACTTGGAGAGTGCTACTGGCTTCTAGTGGGTCAAGGCCAGGGATACTGCTAAACTTCCTACAATGCACACAGGGGAGCCCCACAGCAAAAACTTATCCCACCCAAAAAGTCAGCGGAGCTGAGCATAAGAAACCAAAAGCGTAAGCTATTTGTTCAGAAACTGTACTTTGTCTAATGATCCAGCATCTAACACAGTGCCTGGCACATAGTAAGCACTGAAAACACTGTTATGATGTTGGGTGAAAGAAGGAAGGAATAATAATATTTGACCTTCTCATTAAGAAAATGAACCCAACTTCAGCTGAGGGAGGATGCGCTGTAGAGTGGAAAGAGTGTTGCCTTTGGGAGAAGAGAACCGGGTTCAAATCGCTGCCCTGCAGTTAATAATTTTTAACTTGGGTAAGGCGTTAACTCTTTCTGATTCCGTTTTTTTTTTCACCTGTAAAATAGAGCTAATGTTATGTATTTATTCCACAAAAATGTGTTCTACACCTTGAAAATGCTAGGCTCTTGGTAACTTGCTAAGGTAATAGTTGTGACTAAAACAGACATGGTTTTCAGCTTCCAGTGAGCTTACAATAAGGTCAAGAAATCACACGATAGGCAAACAGATATATATATTGTTGAAAATCTGACCAGTGTCAATGAAGAAAATGTTGCCTGTCAGATCAGTAAACAAAGGATGTTGCAGCCATCAAGCCATCACATTACAGCTGCCCCAAAGGTGAACACTGAGGGAACTCAGGATAGAAACACGATGCCCCCCAAGGTGCACTCTGAGGGGATTCAGGGTGAGAAAGCACCAGATACTGGCCCTACAGAGCTGAGGTGCCTATCAATGGAATGATTTCAACGAGTCCAGACTTTTGTATCTTCCCATACATAGAAAAGTGCTAAATTCCTTAACCTGAGATATCTGGTTTTCTTTAATGAACATCTTTCGATGTTCTGACCACCTGGTCTTTGTGGCAGAAACTCCTATATATCCTGGATGCTCTTTGGAACGGTCCCTCAGAGCGATCTGAGAGGCTGCATCCAGGGTTTAAGTCCTCAGAAAGTCTGCCGAATAAAAAGTAATTCTCAACTTTTAGCTTGTGCATTTTTTTCAGTCAACACCAGGAAACAAAGAGAGCGCAGTAACACAGAATATCAGGCGGTCACCTTAGGTAGGGTGGTCAGGGAAGGCCTCTGGGGTGGATGGGAAGAAGAATTAGAGAACCAGTTTCAGTGGTTCAGGTTCAAAGTGATGGTGCCCCAGACATGGAAGCTGAGCCTGGAAGAGTAAGAAGAAGCAAGACTTCAAAGAAAAGGCGTGAGAGCTCTCCAGGCAGAAGGCTTGCACGTGGGTGCAAAGGGTGTGAGGACTGGTTTGTGCCACTGAAGGGAGCGCACGTGACCGAAAATACGTGAATGGGGGACAAAGGGCAAGATGGGATCAGAGGCCAGATCGGTCAGGGATTTTTAGAAATAGAATTCGAAAATAGGAAGAGGAAAATAGGAATTTCTATTTTATCCTAGGTCTACCTGGAGACACCCAAAGAGTTTTAAGAAGGAAAGAGGATATCAACTTTGCTTTTAAAAAGAATTCACATGTTCATAGCAGCGCTGTTCACAATAGCCAAGAGGCGGAAACCACCCAAACGTCCGTGGATGGAAGAATGAATGAATAAACAAAACGCAGTATAAACATACGATGGAGCCCTAAAAAGGAAGGAAATTCTGACACGTGCTACAACATGGATGAACCTTGAGGATATTATGCTCAGTGAAATAAGCCAGTCACAAAAAGACAAATGCTGTATGATTACACTCATATGAGGTGTCTAAAGTAGTCAAACCTGCAGAAACAGAAAGTTGAATGGTGGTTATCAGGGGCTGGAGGGAGGAGGAAACGAGCTGGTGTTTAATGGGTACAGAGTTTCAGTTTTATAAGACAAAGAAGTTCAGAAGATTGGTTGCACAACAATATGAATATATTTAACAGTACTGAAATATACATTTAAAAATGGTTAAGACAGTAAATTTTATGTGTATATTACCATAATAAAACATTTTTTTTAAAAAAGGGAACACAGTGGCTGCTCCATGGAGAATGGATTGGAGGAAAGCAAGGAAAAAAGGAAAGACCAAAGAAGATGCCACTGAAGTTTTCTAAGCTGGTGCCTTGGACTTGGGTGACTGCAGTGAGAAGAAGAAGGAGACCAGCACTTGGACATTTATTTTGGAGAAGAACCCCAACAGTCTTCCTTGATGGATTCTATGTGGCCATGAGGGAAAGAGACAGGTAAGGCACCACTCCTGGGTTTCTGGCTACACAAGTGGGTGGGTGGGGACACCATTTTTTTTTTTTACAGTGATGCTATTTTTTTTCAGTTCAGCAAAAGGAGCAAAACAGGTTTGGAGAGGAAATCAGAAGTTGAGTTTGGCAGTCCCTTGTCTTCACACACATACAACCACACACATACACACTTGATACAAGACTGTGGTGTGAAGCGGATTTTAGTAAATGGTGAGGATTTACCTCACAACTCAAACAGCTTAAGTGGAATATTAGACATCACTCTTAAAATACTTTTGGAATTCGGAATATAAAAATATAAATAAATTTTGGTGTGTATGTGCTAAAGAAACACTGGAAAGATACCTAAAAACCGAAAAAGATTATTTATTGGGGGGTGGGAGGGTGGAATGGGGTAGACAGGGATGGAAGTTGTACTAAGATGTTTCACTGTTTGCCTCTACATTATTTTGACTAATGAACCATGTAAATTTTTTTAAGAAACTTAAAATTAAAAAAATTAAAATTAAAAAATCATTTAGACTCTCTCCATTGGGAAAATTTCTCAGTGGTTATACCTTCCTGCGGGATTCTGAATCCCCCTCTCCCCTCCCATTTCTCCTCCTTATATACTCCCTCCAGGGTTGAGTCCTCCTCTGTTCCAATCTAGATTCTTCTCACTTCCAATTCAATTAAACTCTCTTTTGTCTCTACTCTCACACTCAGCTCTTGGGCCCACTTTTGCACATTAAAAACTCATAAAAGTGTTCATATGAACAAAATACAAAGAGAACCCTCGGAGTGGTACTTTTAAATACAATTCTTGCCCTTCCCATCCAGGATACAGAATAAGATGAGATCGTGGGAAGGAGGTGTCAGTGAAGCTGTGATATCAGAGAGAAGTTGGAAGGGAGACAACCTAATAGGTAAGGTTAAAATATATCAGAGGCAAATAGTGCTTAGTGGACAACTTTGTTTGGGACCAACTTGACTATATTCTCTGCCTCCTTATGCCATCTTTGTTGGACACGTGTGTCCTGGAGAAGCTAAAAATATGTTTTTTTTGTTTTTTTTTTAAATTTGAGCTTGGGACAAGTTACTTTTAGGAAGACTGAGAGGCATCCTGTCAAATAAATAGTTGGGGACCTTATCTTTCTTATTCATAGCCATATTCCCTAAAAGGGCTTCTGGTACACAGGAGGGTCTTAATAAATATTCATTGAATAGGTGGATGGATGGATGAACAGATGGATGATGATGGATGGATGATGGATGATGGATGGATGGTTGATGGATGATAGATGACGGATGGATGGATGATGGATGATGTATTATGAATGATGGATGGGTGGATGGACAGATGGATGGATGATGGATGGATGATGGATGATGGATAGATGGATGATGGATAAACCAAGAGTACAGTGTCGCTGCAGCCAAGAGAACAGTCTTTTGAAGAAATGGTCAATCTGTCTTGTTCTGTTTGTTCAGCTCAATGAGCACAAACTGGTAACCCGCACAGAGCAGCCAATCCCACCTACGGGAGTTAAAGCCCTAATTTTGTCCCTTCTCTTTTTCATTCTTTCTTCCTTCCGTCTTTACACATGGGAAAGGTAGAGCCCTACACAAGATCAGCAGCCCCCTTTTAGAAGGCTCCTTTAGCACCATGGTCTACCCTGAAAAAGGCAGAGAAAGCATAGAGAGAATAAAAATCTGTCACCATCCACATGCCAAACCTTTGAGGCTTTGGTGCCCTGTTTTTCTCTCTGAGAAAAAAACTATGAATGAAAGTTGCTATCTCGCCTATGTTTCTTTTTCATTAAAATGAGAAATCTTAATTGGGAATTAGATGACAATGAAAATGGAGTGGTCGTCAGCATCCTGGTACTTCACGGTAGAGCTAGGAGAACTCAAATCCTTTGTTTCTAGCTACGATATAAATTCCTCTATAGAGAAATGAAGACTCATTTATTTAGGTATTTTGCACATTTTTCTCGGGGCATCTGCATGCTGTTGTTTACTGACCTAATGAGTTGGTGTTTCTAGGGATTTCTCATACAGAAATAGATGGCCCACGGAAAGATGACAGGCCTAGGGACTCAATGCTTGTTAGTCTGAAGGATGAAAGAATGAAGGAGGGAAGGAACAAAATTAGAACCCTAATCCCTCCCTCAGCCCCGTGTAAAGCCACTCAGCCCTTAACGGTCAAGTCAAAGGAAAGCACCTCAGGGATCCTCTCCTGATGTGTTGTTCCAGGTAGAACTTAGATTTCCCTTCCTCTGCTCTCCTTCTCTGTACTCCTGTGTCTGTAATAGCCCCATACCAGCATTCTCCACACTACATTGTTCTTTTCTGGTTGACATATCCGCCTCCCCCCTCAGACTGTGAGTGCCTTCCCCATTTCACTGTGAGTCCCAATTCCCTGGGAATCTCTAGGGCCTGAGGCAAAGCAGGGCCCTTAATGCTTGAGTTATGGAAGGAAGGAAGGACAGAAGGAAGGAAGGAAGGAAGGAAGGAAGGAAGGGAGGGGAAAACCATTGCCAAGCTAAGATTCAAACCTATGCTGATCTGACTCCTAAGCTGGCCTTACAGCATGTGGAAAAGATCCTCGGCACACAAAACCCAGAAATGTGGGTGTCAATCAGGATAATGACAGTAATAATAATAAAAAAAAACCTTACGTAGTATTTGCCAGGTCAAGGCTCTATTCACACCTAATCCTTACAATAGCCCTAGGAGGTAGGTATTCTTACTATAACCATTATATAGATGAGAAAACTGAGGCACAAAGGTTTGGCAATGTGCCCAAATCATACAGTCAAAAAATCTTCCAAGTGGCCTGTAACTCACATTGTCTAATGTGGCAAAACAATGTGGGACCAATTCTGCTACTGTGGCCACAAACTCACAACACACAGGAAGTGGCATAGGAATCACTTGGTCCGACTTCTGCCTTCTAGTGATGAGGCAGCCGAGGGCCAGGGGGCTGCTGGTTCCTAACGGACTGTCTGGGCTGAGGAAGGAAAACGGTGGATAAAGCAGGGACCAGGAGGTAGGGTCATGATAGGACTGACTCCTGGGCTGTAGGAAGAACATTGTGATTTTAAAATAACCCTGATATATTGATCTGGTTCACTCTCATCTGGACAGGTTTGCAAAGTTAGCTCTGCTGAGCTCAAGGATCTATTGTTTTTCTCTGATCCAGTATGTCTGGAGATCTATGAGCACGATTCCAGAACATTTGCAGCTGGTGCTCCGAGGACACGCAGACTCACACACTGATGCAAGAGTGAGAAACTATATATTTTTCTGTGTTGGTTTCCTAAAAGAATTATTTTTCGCATGTTTCCAAATCTCGTGGATGAATAATATACCAAATGAGCAGAACTAATCCCTAGTGAGCATTTACTTCTGCTGGACCACAGGCGTCATTCCAAGCAGCCTATGAGGTTAGTACTATTATTATCCCCTTCCACATATAAGGACATGAGGACACAGAGAGGTTGCATAAGTTGCTCAAGATCACACAGCTAATAAGCAGAGCAGCCAGTTTTTGAAGTCTGATAGTCTAACTCTGGAGTCTGTCTCAGCCCCTATTGCTATGACTATCTCCTAATTCTACCACCTGGTTATTTTTGGTCCCTTGTTCAAGAGGAGAGAGGACCACAGGTCTGGAGGGAGCCGGGCACACAGAGGATCAGATCTCAGCCCCTGTGCACGTTGTTTCCCCTTGCTGAGCCCCGGCACCTTCATCTGCATGGGGGACACTGAAATCTAGCTCTCATAAACGTCCATCTCAAAATCACATATTCTAGGTCTGCTCAGACAGCTTCCCACCACATGCAGATCCATCACATTTACCTTTTGCAAATGTAGAGAGTTGAATGTCCCCCTGCAAAAGCTATGTTCAAGCCCTCATCTGATACCTGTGATTGTGACCTTACTTGGAAATAGAGTCTTGGCCAATGTACTCAAGTTAAGATAAACTCCTACTGGAGTAGGGTGGGCACTTAATTCAATGAGTAATGTCTTTGTAAGTGAAAGGAGAGGGAAGTTTGGATACAGAGACATGAACATACCCAGAAGGAAGAAGCCTATGTGTAGATGGAGGCAGAGAATGGAGGTGATGGGTTACAAGGTCAAGGGATGCCAAGAAGTACCAGCAACCACCACATGCGAGGAAGAAGCAAGGAAGGATTCTCCCCAGAGCCTTCCGAGGAGCAGGGCCTGATGACACTTTAAGTTTGGACGTCCAGCCTCCAGAACAGTGAGAGAATACATTTCTGTTGATTTCAGTCACCCAGCTTGTGATAATTTGCTGTGGCGGCCGCAGGAAACTAACACAGCAGACAATGAGGGCTTAGTAGATACACGTGCACTGTTTTCAGACGGACGGAGCCAAGTCAGAGCCCGTGACACATCCTCGTGTGCTAAGGAATGATGTGCTCATTGGTAGTGAGGAGGCTACATGAAGGGTAGGGGGAACCACCCTTTCCTGTATTTTGGCAACATCATAAAAATGGAATTTCCACACTCTTAGAAGAACTAATGAACCTCTAGCCTTCTACTGGCTTTTCCCCATGGCAGGAGGTGAGTTATCTGATTGGGTTATGCTGAGTGTGTAATCGCCACTGGGCCCATTTTCTTGATTGGGTAGGCTTCCATACTAAAGGTCAGCACTGTATTCAAGGTCACGAACGGTCTCTCTCTCCTGCTCTCAGTGACCCACAGGGTCAGATAGGCCATGGCCCCAGGTGGCTGGCTGGGAGAGTCTCTGCTCTGTGCCTGTGCTGGTCCCAAGGCCAGGCTTACCGTGAAGTGTTACAAAGCTCACTGCCGCCCCAGAGCCAATCCTGCTTCACCCAGCAAATGTAGCCTATATTTCGATCCTTCCCTGTCTCCTCTATGTCTCAACTAGTTCATAATTCAGAGAGAAAGGGGTGTTATAAATAGGCAACCCCCAATATTAAAAAAAAAATTGAGACTAAGTCCGTAGGACATGCCAGGGATCACTCTGAGATTAAAACTGGTCCAAATCTCAGTTATTCTGTAGCCTGGGAGCAGTGCTGCAGGGTCTGGATGGCAGGAGAAAATACATATAGCTATGGGATTGTGTCCAAGGCTCTTACTTTGCTCTGGGTAATAATTTTCTCATCAGTAAAATTGGGGGATTAGATTAACTGATCTCTAAATTCTTGTACACCTTTAATAGTCATTGATTCTAGGGCATGGAAGATTTATTGCCAACATCATCCATCACACTGTGAGAGGAAATTCATGTGGCTGACGTCACAGGGAGAAGGAAAAATGTGAATTACAAGGTCTGACTAAACACTCCTTGATGCCGTAGAAGACTCTGGGTCTGTGCCTTTTCCTGCCTGCACAGCCCCCTCGCATGGCTGGGACTCCAGCTACGTGAGCCAAGAAAGCGTAGAAGAAAACAACACACAAAAGCGGACACCTGCAGTGACTGATTATGTGACTGTTCCCAACAACTGTGAGGACCAGCAGAGTGGTTGGGACCACAAACTATGGAGCCAGACCAGCTGGATCCAAGTCCTGCTCTTGCTACTTTATTAGCTGTATGACCTTGTGCAAGTCACTTACCTCTTTGAACCTCAGTTTTCTCATCTGTAAAATGGGGATTAAAAATACTACCTACCTTCTGGGGTGGCTAGGAGGGGCTAGATGTGCTTAGAACTGTAGCTGGCAAACAGTAGGCATTCTTTATAAATAAAGGTTATCATAACTTGAATTCTTTGATCCAAAGAATGATCCTTTACTAAGGTTGACAGGTTTGCAATGGGAAGGACATAATAATGAGATAGGAGATAAAGATGCATGGGATAAATCTCTTCCCTCTCCAAAGACTGATACAGAGGAGAAGAAACCTGAAGGCTGCTGTTCATATTGAATCGTTTGAAAACACAAAGTGAGCAATTGGGCCCAGGCAAGCAGTTATCGTCAACACAGTTACCTGTTCTGCAAATTCAAAAAATGCTGGTTTCTTATTTTTAGTTTTTTAAGGAACCTCCATACTGTTCTCCATAGTGGCTGTATCAATTTACATTCCCACCAGTAGTGCAAGAGGGTTCCCTTTTCTCCACACCCTCTCCAGCATTTATTGTTTGTAGATTTTTTGATGATGGCCATTCTGACTGGTGTGAGGTGATACCTCATTGTAGTTTTGATTTGCATTTCTCTAATGATTAGCGATGTTGAACATCCTTTCATGTGTTTGTTGGCCATCTGTATGTCTTCTTTGGAGAAATGTCTATTTAGGTCTTCTGCCCAGTTTTGGATTGGGTTGTTTTTTTGATATTGAGCTGCATAAGCTGCTTGTATGTATAGCTGATTCACTGTGTTATAAAGCAGAAACTAACACACCATTGAAAAGCAATTATACTCCAATAAAGACGTTAAAAAAAATAATGCTGGTTTCTATCAAAAACCTAATTATTAGCACTGCTAATAATAGCACGTCTACTGAATAGTTATAATTGATATTCAAAATGACATCCCTAACACAAAATACCGAAGTCTTCTCTGGTATATTCTATAAAATAAACGAGGCTCAGTATGTTTTAGTGTTGATGTTCTTTAATGCAATATTATTTTTAGGAATTTGAAAAGTTATGAGTAGAATTTATGCCTGTCATGGGCATCTATCATGTTTGTCTGCTCTATGTGTCACCCCCTATTCTTTGGGAAAAAGAACCCTATCCTATTGGAGAACAGATCTCCCAACTTCAACCAAGTGACTCTAATGGGGGCTGCCAAACACAGTATCTTGAACCTACACCCACCCACCCTAACTGGTGGAAACGTGACCTAGAGTTTGGTCACTGTTACTAACCTCTTACTCTCTGAGCCACAGAGACCAAGGTGTGACCATGTGACCCAAATTGGGCCAATCTAAATGCTTCCCTGGGATCTTTCAAACTAGACTTGGGTGAAGAACAGGTGGACAGAAGAAAGAGGAAAAAATATGTGATTCTGGGACTGCTCACATCCACAGTCTTATCAGTATGGAGAAAGTCAGCTGAGATAGTGGAACCAAAAAGAGAAGCACAGACAAGAGTTGAAGAGAGAGATTCTGGAAGGGTCCTGTTCCTTGTTTCCCACCCAGGGGTTCCCATCCTCACTGATGGGTGACTATGAAAGCCATTGTATTTCCTTCTGAGTCCAAGGTACTTTAAGTTGGGTTTCTGACACTTGGGGAATAAAGGTTTTGTCCATCCATCCATCCATCCATCCGTCCATCCATCCATTTATCCATCCACCCACTTTTTCAGTAAATTAATATCTACTTAAAGCCAACCACATGCCAGGTTCTGTTCTAGGCACTGTTTCAGGTGCTGGAGAAAAGCAGTGAGCAAAACAGACAGAGTCTAGCCCCTTGGAGGCATTTGATCTAGTGGAGAAGGCAGACAAGAAACAAATGCATCATCGATTAGGTAACCATCAGTGCTAACAAGGAAACTGAAGCAGGGTCAAGGGGTAGAGACTGGGGTGTGGTGGAGAGGCAAGGAGGGTCTATCTCAGGAGGTGACATTTGGCAGAGTCTCAAATGAAGTGAAGGAGCAAGCGGAACGAAGAGATAAGAGTTCCTGGCCGAGAGAGAACAAGCGCCAGGATCAAGAGTCTGCTAGATTAACTGACCTCACTCTTTTCTCCTGGAGGACAAAGAGGGCATGATGACCACCTGTGCTGTGGTGGGACTCAGCCTCCATAGTCTGATACAGTCGGACAGACCTATATCTGAAATCTTCATCTTGGCTATTTCTGTCCTTAGCTTAGGTGTAAGTTACATAAACGCTTGAGCTCAATTTCCTCCTAAGGAAAATGATTGTACAATCTCTCTTTCATTAAATCATTTATACATTCAGCAAATTTACGGAGTACATCCTACATTTCAGGCACAGTGTTAGCCCTATCAAACTCATGGGGTAGAGAGGAAGAGGGAATTTTAAAAGTTTTGACTGTATATAAAGTAAATGCGGGACGTCCCTGGTGGTGCAGTGGTTAAGAACCCACCTGCCAATGCAGGGTACACGGGTTCGAGCCCTGGTCCGGGAAGATCCCACATACCACGGAGCAACTAAGCCCGTGCGCCACAACTACTGGGCCTGCACTCTAGAGCCCGCGAGCCACAACCACTGAAGCCCGCACGCCACAACTACCGAAGCCCGCGCGCCTAGAGCCCGTGCTCCGCAACAAGAGAAGCCACTGCAATGAGAAGCCCACGCACCACAACGAAGAGTAGCCCCCGCACACCACAACTAGAGAAAAGCCCGCATGTAGCAACGAAGACCCAATGCAGCCAAAAATAAATAAATAAATAAATTTTAAAAAAGAAAAAAAAATAAAGTAAACGCTTCCTTAGGGGAAGTGCTGAGTCCTACTTAAGGGCACCACGAGTGGGGCATCTAAACTAGGTGAGAAGGGGTGAGGCGGTGGGTTGTCAACTGTCTCCATCTTTACAAGAATTAATTAAGACGATCTATGGAAAGTGCTCAGCCCCTACCAAGCCCACAATGGAAGTTGCCTCTCTTCCTTCTCAGAGTTATAGATCCCGAGAAGGAAGCATACAGTGATCAAAGCCAACCTCCCAGCCATTGTAGGAAGTCAGGGGGCTTCTGTTCCTCAAACAAGCTTGCATAAAAGCAAATCAGTCAAGACAGTCCCATCCTTGGGACCAAAGAAGCTCAGCTCTCTTGACCCTTTGTGGGGGGAGGGGGTGGGAACACGCACTAGCTTTATAAGCAACTACAGGTATAAGCTCTTTCCAACAAGCTGACTAAAATGTTCCCTTTCTTATCCCAACAGAGAACCAGGAGCTGTTAAGTTAAAGAGAATATAACTCTTTCCTTGGGCTGACAAACAGATGTGTGGGCCACCTGTGTTAGAAGGTTTCAAAAAGATGAACTCCAAATCTGATTCTGGCTATTTAGAAATAACAATAAAGTAAGATGGAAACACCAGTTAGCTGGCAGCCTGTTGAAGAAGCTAATGGTATACCAGTAAGTATTCATCTAATGCACACGTACATGGCTGACCATTCTCTGGTCTCCTTGCTCCCTGCCTTCTTCGGTAAAAGAATTGATTCCTCTGTCGACAATTCACCCATCCTTCCTCCAGATCTCCAGCACCACCTCCAAGCTTCACGGCCACAATCACACCTGCCATCTCACCTGCCAATCCATCAGCCAAACCTATTTGTTGTTCAAATCAGAAGTGCTGCACCCTGAGCCTGGATGAGGGAGGCTGAGTGGCTTATGTAACTGACCTAGCTCTTCCTGAAGAGGATGAGCCAGAAAACACCCAGCAACTCTAAGCCCAAGAAATCATGGAATGTACGTTCCCTCTGTGTGTACCCCTGGCAGAGTGGAGAGTTCTTGACAGAGGCACGAGTAAGTTGATGAGCAGATTTCAGAGAGCCCATTTTCAATAACTGGAGAAGCATGGCCAGCAAAGCTGCAAAATGCATCTAAGCCCAAATGAAACCAAAGTGCCTAGTCCAGTGCACAGCGGTATTTTGCACATACATTCCAACTTGGCTAAATTCTGTTCGTGTCTCCACAGAAAAGGATATAAAGGTCAATGCAGTAATTCACTTGCAGTGTCAACACCTGCATGATTTAAAACCCCATTGGTCATGAGATGAGGGGGAAAGAGAACTCCACGGGGAGTCCTGAGATCATGTAACCCCTCGAGCTCATGATTTCTGTAACTTGGGGTGAGCCTGCCCTCTTGGGGGGACTCATTTCTGTAAAAGCATCCAGAGGAGGATCTCTGAGGCATCTTCCCGCTCTGCCTCTGTGAGACATGAGCTGTTGCAGGTCTTCTAGCAAATGTCTCCTGACACTGTCATCGTCAGTGGTCAGCCCTCCTTTGCAATCTCCCCAAATGCCCCCTAGAGTCCGGACTGGTTCCAAGCAAGAAATGCTCCTTCCATTTGAAAGTCCGCATAAAGGAGGGAGAAAGTCCAAACTGTGTCTTTGTCTGTGAGTTAACTGGTGCTGTCTGTTCCTTCCAGGCAGGATTAAGTGGTTCCCATACACATGGTCCAGGGTCCCACCACCTCCTCTGCCCAATGTGTCAGCTCTAGAAGGACAACAGCTGAGCTGGTGTCCAGGAGATTGACTGAGAGGCTTTACAGGTAGCTTGTCAACAGTAATACTTTAAATCTATATTATATACATAACGTATATTTACATTTATAATTATTTCTATTTATAAATACAGGTGGCTTTCCATATCTGCAGGTTCCGCATTCACAGGTTCAGCCAAGTGAGGATCAAAAATATTCGAAAAAAATTTTTCAGAAAGTTTCAAAACACAAAAGTTGAATTTGCCACATACGGGCAACTATTTACAGAGCATTTATGTTGTGTTTACAACTACTGATATAGCACTTGCATTGTATTAGGTATTATAACTAATCTAGAAAGTACACAGAAGGATGTGCATAGGTTATATGCAAATACTCTGGCATTTTATATAAGGGACTTGAGCATCTGCGGATTTTGGTATCCTTGAGGGTCCTGGAAACAATCCCCTGTGGATATAGAGGGGTGACTTGTATACAAACAGTTAAACTGTTTGCAAGAGATGGTCTTCCTTTACAATCTCGAGCAGGGTCCATAGTTTCCCTGACACTGTGACATCTTCTCGAGAGGGAACCAAAAGGAAGAGAGAGGACTTATGCAGAAGCTCAGCCTGCTTCCACAGCAGCCTGTAGTGAGCATGGTTTACTGGGGATCATGAATTATAGTCTTGATTCACTTTTCAAAGAACCATCTGTGAGCCCAAGAAGCGAACGAAGCAAGATATAATGGAAATAACATGGTCTTAATATTCAGACCTGAGTTTGAATTTTGGTCTTGCTCCTCAGTAGCTGTGTGACCCAGGTGGAGTAACTCAACGTCTCTGAGCCCCAGTCTCCTCAATCCATAAATGAAGACACGAGAGTCGATCTTTCACTGTGGATGTGAGGACCACATGAGATAACACATGCAGGACTCCAGGCCCAGAGGAGAAACACTCAAAGTGTGGCTGCTGCTATGATCACAATTAAGTTGTTCTTGAGTAAATTAACATGAAATTGGCAGAGGAAAATGGCGACCAGCAACAGCAGTGAACCCCAAAACTCTATCTCACGACCAGCAGGACTGTCCAGGGGCCCTACAGTGTACACAACTGGACCCTCTGTCCCGACACAGTGGTGGGAAGAAGAGGCTTCATAATCACAAACATACCTGGCTGCTGCATCCAGCTGTTCTTTCCTGTGAGGAGACGGGGGAGAAAAAAATAAACACAGCATAAATTACAGGCAACAGCTGCCCCTCTCCCCAAAATCTGTCCCCAAGCTTCCCTTTGATGAAGATGAAGGAGCAGGGTGGAGCTCTGGGACAAGATGGTGCAAGTGGAGGAGAGCCAGTGAATGACATGGGTTTCCCCAGCCAGACCCCAGACCCCTCCTGTGATCTAAGAGGTCTGGCTCTGAACTCCAAGGTTCTTCTCAGCCATTCATTCATTTATTCATCCCCAAAATGGTTGCTGAGCACCTACTCTGCCCCACACCTTGTGCTGGGTTCAGGTGATCTGTTCAGCGGTGGGGACAGATCAGGAAACCAGGAATTTCATAACTTAGCAGCCACACACCCCATCACTCTGTCACCACCATCATCATTACAGTTGACATCATCATCACTAATATTTATTGTGCGGTAATTAGTAGGCAGATACTCTTTTAAGTGCTTTTTATGGATTCACTTATTTAATCATCACTAGCAACCCTATGAGGTAAGTATTATTATCACCCCCATTTTCCTGATGAGAAGACTGAGACACAGAGAGATTCAGTCAGTTGCTCAAGGTCTCATAGCCAGGAAGCAGCCGAGTCAGGATTCAAACCTAGGTGATCTGGCTCCGGAGCCCACACTTCTAACCATGAGGCCACATGCAGTCTACACACATTCATAACCGAGACTTCGCTCAGGCTCTGCCTAGAACGGTCTTACTCTTCCTTTAAGTTCCAGCTGGAGGGGCTCCTCCTGGTGTTTCTATCTAAATTCCCAGGGTTGAGGCTGAGCTAATATCTTCTTATGTGGAATTGGACTGGATCACATTGTCTTAGAATTACGTGGTCGTGCAGGGGCAGAGCCTCTGCTTTTCTCAGCTCTAAAACCTGAGCACCCCATACCCTGGCACTTCGTAAGTGCACAGGAAATACTGAATGAATACCTGGACTATCGTTGGGATCCAGGGGTGGGAGAAATGCGGACAGAACATGAGGTGTCTTGGTAGAAGAGCAAAAGAACCAGCTGGAGAGTTAAGGATTTCTAGTTCATGCGGCAGCTCAGCCTGTGGGTCTAGTGTGGCTTTGAGCTGGACACATCCTCTGGGCCTATTTCCCCTCCTGAAGCATGTGGACAGAAGAAGCTCTGACTTTTTAGAATCCTCTGGGTCTCTGGCTCCAGGAAAAGTAGGGACGGCAGTAAGAGGAGAAGGAAAAGGTGAGGGAGTGGGCCGAGGGCAGGATGGGAGCAGGGGGCACTTTGGGGGGCAGTGCTAAAGGGAGGGATAAATTAGGAGCATGGGACTATCAGATACACCCTACTATACATAAAATAGATAAGCAACAAGGATTTATTGTATAGCACAGGGAGGATCTTGTAGTAACCTATAACGGAAAATCATCTGAAAAAATATATAACTGAGTCACTATGCTGTACACCTGAAACTAACACAATATTGTAAATCAGCTATATTTCAATTCAAAAAAAGAATTAGAGGCACCATTTCCATTCCTTTCTCATGCTACAGGACAATGATTCCATGCCTCCCCCTCCATCATCAGAACTCCCCCACCTCCCCACTTCCCCCCCCAGCCAGTGACCTTGACCTCAACAGAGATCTGCCTCATGGTCCTACCACCATATTGACAATCTTATACCTGGTCTCGCCCACTGGCTTCCCTTCAGTGTTGATGGATGAAGGGTCCATGCTCCTGCTGACGGCTTCCCTTGTGCCTTGAAGCCCATGCCCTCCAATCCTGCTCTCTCCTCTAGCCCTCCCCTCCACCACCACTGCATCCGCCTATACTCCTCTCTACCATTATACCATTATACCATTCCCATCAAGGATAAAACCTGAGCCTTACATCCCTTGCAGCTGTGTCATCTGCACTCACTGTCCCCACGTGCTCATTTCCTTGTCACCCTTTAGCCTGTGTAAGCTTGCTTTCTGCCCACTGCTCCACTGCAATTGCTCTAGTCAAAGCCCCAACACACTCCAAGAGATAACACCCAGTGGGCAATTCTCTGTCCCTGTCTCCATCAACCATGTGATAGGGCTAGCACGGTTGACCCTCTCCTGTTCACTGTTCTATCCCCAATGCCACACCCAGTGTCTAGCGCGTAAGAGTTGCTCAGTTAAATACTTGCCGAATGTATGGATAAATGAAGAAAGGATTTGTAACCACATTCCAGAGGGGATGTTCTAGCCCTGCTGTCACTAACAGTGGCTTCCCAGGACTGTGCTTTGGGAGTTTAGTGTCTTCCTTGCCCTCTTCTCTCCTCTGTGCCATAAACCCACTACTTCCTTCCAGCACAGATTCAACCGGCAGAGACTAAACACCTAGGATGGGCCAGGTACTTTCACACATTTTATTCAGTTTGACCTTCACAACAACAATCTTCAGAAAAGGCTATTATTATCTCAACAAAACTTGTCTCATCTTACTTTTATCCAATTTTCTCCCAAAAAACTCTTTCTTTTCAGAGATATAATGGGCTTTGGCCTAAGACCTGGGTTCCAATCTTTGCTCCATTGCTTACTAGCTGGGTGACATTAGACAAGCTGATTAATTTCACTGATGCTCTGATTCTTCACCTATAAGCTTGGGGTTATGAAAAATGGAGTTACCCATTCTACTGATCTCCCAGGACATTCTAAAGATTAAATGAGATAGCCTGTATGAAAACAGATCCAATGTTATTTGGCCGTAGCAAAGGGTTACTGCATATAGTTCCCCTTCTCCATTTCTAAGCACTCCAATAACCTTGACTCTGGTCATAAAAAGAACAAGTTCTGGTTCTACAATAAATTAACTGGGTCTTCTTGGTCCAGTAACTTCTGTTTCTTGGGCCTAAGTCTCAGCTCCATTTTAGTTCTAATATCTAATGATTCCAAAGCTGCACTGTCCAATGGTAGCCACTAATCAATCACATATGGCTATTTAAATTAAAATTAAAGAAAATTAACAATTCAATTCCTCAGTTGCACTAGTAATAGATGCTCAACAGCCACACGTAACTAGTGGTTACCATATAGGGCAGTGCAGCTATAGACAATTCTACTATCACTTTTAGGGAACAAATCTGTGTGCATGTTTTTTTGTTGGTGGTAACATCTGGTTTTTAATATCTGCCCTCTTCTCTGCTTGTGCATGAGGATGTACAATCTACCATCCCCCCAGCATCTTCCTGTACCTTCTCAGCCTCCTACCACCTACTTCCACCAGGTCTACACCGTTTCCATTGGCCAGCAAATCAGAAGACCTGGGTTTGATCCCAGCTATGCCCAACATGATGTGTGGCCTTGAGCAAGTTCCTGAGCTGCTGGGGGCCTCAGTTTCTTCTCATATAAAATTGGGGTGGGACTTGAAACTCTCCGAGGTTCTTTGCAATTCAAAAGTAATGATTTTATAATTTTAAGTAATCATAAAAGAAAAACAAAAAAGGCAATACCATCACTCATCACTGCTAGCCCAAAATATACATGTATATACATACACATATGTACACATGTGTGTATACATACACACATATACTTGCAAATTAACAAAGAACTACACTTGCTGGAAACTGATATGACACCACTCTTAGAAATGGGTTACACAACTTCATCCTTCAAAATCTTTTGGAGGACTATAAAATGGTGCAGCCACCATGGAAAACAGTCTGGCAGTTCCTCAAAAAGTTAAACATAGAGTTACCTATTCCACTCCCAGGTATATACCCAAGAGCACTGAAAACACATATCCACACAACATGTACCTAAATGTTCATGGGCCAAAAAGTGGAAATAACACAAATATGCATCAACTGATGAATGGATAAATACAATGGGGTATATATGATGGAATATTATTCAGCCATAAAAGGAATAAAGTTCTGATACACAAGACAACATAGATGCAACTTGAAAATATTATGACAGGTGAAAGAAATCATATTATAAGATTTTATTTTTATATGAAATGTCCAGAATAGGCAGAATAGAGAGAGAAAATATTAGTGGTTGCAAGGGCTGGGGGAAAAGAGGGAACCAAGAATAACTGCTAAAGGGCACAGGGTTTCTTTTTGGGGTAATGAAAATATTCTGGAATTAGATAGTGGCGATCAATGCCCAACTTTGTGAATATACTAAAAACCTACCAAATTGTTACTTTAAAAGGGTACCTTTTATGGTATGTGAAATCCTTTTGTAGTATATGAAATATATCTCAATAAAGTGTTTTTTCAAAAAAGTAAATCAAATTAAAAAACCTTTAGGAAGCAGGTGAGGACACACTGGTGAATTATCAGCTACTTTTTTTTTTTTTTTTTGCCATTAAACATATGGAGTGGGTTGGAATATGGGGGCGACATTCTTTCCCAAGGGATGGCCTTGTTTCAGAATGGTTGCCAAGTGAATTCTCTAGTGGCTTTATACTTTTGTCCTTGAAAAAAAGAAAGAAATGTTCTCTCTTAGTGTAAAAGCCATTCCCATATCACGGCTGCTGTCTGCAGCACAATGTATTCCTTGGAGTCTCCGACAGCTAGGACAATGTCTTATTTATAATAAATCAACCCAAAAGAATGGTCCTCTTGCCAAGACCTTGGGATGCAAAGCAAACAGAAATCTTCTTGATTCAGAATTCAATGTGGTTGCACAAGTTCTTGTTTTTGAGTTCAAGGTCACTCTGTTCTCTTCAGGAGAAGCCACCTGCCCATTCTAAGACCCTTGTTATCCCAAGGAAGGCTGATACTACCCCAAACCCAAAATGATTAGAGCAACAATCGAATGCTAGAATCAAAAGGAATCACAGAGATCATCTTCTGAGTAAATCTACTTACAAGTAAGAAGACAAAGTTAGTAAACCAAAATTTATCATTCCATTATGGAAGCCTTGCTTCTTCTCATCTCGTTAACTCTCCCACAAGTCATCACTCCCCGAGTTTCTTTCCCTTTGCTTATTCCCTTTCAGGTCCTCCCTCTATCCTCCCTTCCTACTGCTGTTACCTTGGTTTAAGCTCTCATTTCCTCTTCCCCTGAATCCTGCATTCCTTTGTTAGCTGATCTCCTTGTGTAGAATCCTGAGCCTGTCCAATCCATCCTCCCTCCTGTCACTTTCCTGAAACACACATCTGATCATGTCATTCTCTGTCGCCAATAGCTTCTCTTTGCTTTCAGGGTCAAGGTCAGAGTCCTTCACAAGTCACTTGTGACCTGCATGGTCTGGTCCAATCCTTAGCATATACAAGGGGCTCAAAAATATTGGTGGACCGAATGCCCGGACTAGAAAGTGCCACGTGCCACTAGACCCTCTTGGGAGTAACAGCACCATAGATGCTGAGATGGGAGAGGTAAGCAGGGCCCTGAGGTTCTGGGGCCCTGCGGGTCGTGGTCAGGTTTTGGATCTTGTTCTCTTCATCATGGTTATCCAGTGGAAGGTTTTATGCAGGGAAATGAGTCAGTCATGATGTCATGAATTTTCTTAAATCTTTACCACAGTCTGGCGATAGAAGTGGAGGGAAAATTGAGGCCGAGTTCAGAGCCAGGTCGCAGGTTCCACAATGAGAGTGTGGGAAGGTGGGATGGGGTTGGGGGGAGCCACCCGTCCAGCACTGGGTCATGCTATGGTTCATGAACCCAGACACGTGGCAGAAACACACTTCAGAGCAGGGTCCCCAACTCCAGGTACGAGTTCTGAGTGTCCCTCAACTTCTTCTTCCAACTCAAGGGTCCTATCCACCCAGCCTTCTAGCCACACACTTAAAAATCTAAGCTCCGGACCACAGTGTCTAAAATCTGGCAAGGATTTTGGGCGCTTCGCTGATGGTGTCGGTGAGCACGTTTCCTGCCTGAGTGCAACTAGCGGCGAGTCGCGGGCACCTCCAGTTTCCTAAGGCGAAAGCTTAGATTATTGAGATTAGGAACCAAGATGGCGGAGTAGAAGGACGTGCTCTTACTCCCTCTAGCGAGAACACCAGAATCACAACTGGTTGCTGGACAATCATCGACAAGAAGACACTGGAACTCACCAAAAAAGATACCCCACATCCAAAGACAAAGGAGAAGCCACAATGAGACGGTAGGAGGGCCGCAATCCCAGTAAAATCAAATCACATAACTGCTGGGTGGGTGACTCACAGACTGGAGAACACTTATACCACAGAAGTCCACCCACTGGAGTGAAGGTTCTGAGCCCCACGTCAGGTTCCCAACCTGGGGTTCCAGCAACGGGAGGAGGAATTCCTAGAGAATCAGACTTTGAAGGCTAGCGGGATTTGATTGCAGGACTTTGACAGGACTGGGGGAAACAGAGACTCCACTCTTGGAGGGCACACACAAAGTAGTGTGCGCATCGGGACCCAGGGGAAGGAGCAGTGACCCCAGGGGAGACTGAACCAGACCTACCTGCTAGTGTTGGAGGGTCTCCTGCAGAGGCGGGCAGTGGCTGTGGCTCACCGTGGGGACAAGGACACTGGCAGCAGAAGTTCTGGGAAGTACTCCTTGGCGTGAGCCCTCCCAGAGTCCGCCATTAGCCCCACCAAAGAGCCCAGGTAGGCTCCACTGTTGGGTTGCCTCAGGCCAAACAACCAACAGGGAGGGAACCCAGCCCCACCCATCAGCAGACAAGCAGATGAAAGTTTTACTGAGCTCTGCCCACAGAGAGCAACAGCCAGCTCTACCCACCTCCAGTCCCTCCCATCAGGAAACTTGCACAAGCCTCTTAGATAGCCTCATCCACCATAGAGCAGACAGCAGAAGCAAGAAGAACTACAATCCTGCAGCCTGTGGAACAAAAACCACATTCACAGAAAGATAGACAAGATGAAAAGGCAGAGGGCTATGTACCAGATGAAGGAACAAGATAAAACCCCAGAAAAACAACGAAATGAAGTGGAGATAGGTAACCTTCCAGAAAAAGAATTCAGAATAATGATAGTGAAGATGATCCAGGGCCTCGGAAAAAGAATGGAGGCAAAGATCGAGAAGATGCAAGACATGTTTAACAAAGACCTAGAAGAATTAAAGAACAAACAAACAGAGACGAACAATACAATAACTGAAATGAAAACTACACTAGAAGGAATCAATAGCAGAATAACTGAGGCAGAAGAACGGATAAGTGACCTGGAAGACAGAATGGTGGAATTCACTGCTGCGGAACAGAATAAAGAAAAAAGAATGAAAAGAAATGAAGACAGCCTAAGAGACCTCTGGGACAACATTAAACGCAATAGCATTCGCATTATAGGGGTCCCAGAAGGAGAAGAGAGAGAGAAAGGACCCGAGAAAATATCTGAAGAGATTATAGTCGAAAACTTCCCTAACATGGGAAAGGAAATAGCCACCCAAGTCCAGGAAGCGCAGAGAGTCCCATACAGGATAAACCCAAGGAGAAACACGCTGAGACACATAGTAATCGAACTGGCAAAAATTAAAGACAAAGAAAAATTATTGAAAGCAGCAAGGGAAAAATGACAAATAACATACAAGGGAACTCCCATAACGTTAACAGCTGATTTGTCAGCAGAAACTCTACAAACCAGAAGGGAGTGGCATGATATACTTAAAGTGAAGAAAGGGAAGAACCTACAACCAAGATTACTCTACCCAGCAAGGATCTCATTCAGATTCGATGGAGAAATCAAAAGCTTTACAGACAAGCAAAAGCTAAGAGAATTCAGCACCACCAAACCAGCTCTTCAACAAATGCTAAAGGAACTTCTCTAAGTGGGAAACACAAGAGAAGAGAAGGACCTACAAAAACAAACCCAAAACAATTAAGAAAATGGTCATAGGAACATACATATTGATAATTACCTTAAACGTGAATGGATTAAATGCTCCAACCAAAAGACACAGGCTTGCTGAATGGATACAAAAACAAGACCCATCTATATGCTGTCTACAAGAGACCCACTTCAGACCTAGGGACACATACAGACTGAAAGTGAGGGGATGGAAAAAGATACTCCATGCAAATGGAAATCAAAAGAAAGCTGGAGTAGC
Source organism: Eubalaena glacialis (assembly GCF_028564815.1). Taxonomy (NCBI): domain Eukaryota; kingdom Metazoa; phylum Chordata; class Mammalia; order Artiodactyla; family Balaenidae; genus Eubalaena; species Eubalaena glacialis. The sequence goes on from NC_083732.1 coordinate 80,078,765, forward strand.
AATACTCATATCAGATAAAATAGACTTTAAAATAAAGAATGTTACAAGAGACAAGGAAGGACACTACATAATGATCAAGGGATCAATCCAAGAAGAAGATATAACAATTATAAATATATATGTACCCAACATAGGAGCACCTCAGTACATAAGGCAACTGCTAACAACTATAAAAGAGGAAATCGACAGTAACACAATAATAGTGGGGGACTTTAACACCTCACTTACACCAATGGACAGATCATCCAAAATGAAAATAAATGAGGAAACAGAAGCTTTAAATGACACAACAGACCAGATAGATTTAATTGATATTTATAGGACATTCCATCCAAAAACAGCAGATTACACGTTCTTCTCAAGAGCGCACGGAACATTCTCCAGGATAGATCACATCTTGGGCCACAAATCAAGTCACAGTAAATTTAAGAAAACTTAAATCATATCAAGCATCTTTTCTGACCACAACGCTATGAGATTAGAAATGAATTACAGGAAAAAAACGTAAAAAACACAAACACATGGAGGCTAAACAATACGTTACTAAATAACCAAGAGATCACTGAAGAAATAAAAGAGGAAATCAAAAAATACCTAGAGACAAATGACAATGAAAACACGACGATCCAAAACCTACGGGATGCAGCAAAAGCTGTTCTAAGAGGGAAGTTTATAGCTATACAAGCCTACCTCAAGAAACAAGAAAAATCTCAAACAATCTAACCTTACACCTAAAGGAACTAAAGAAAGAAGAACAACCAAAACCCAAAGTTAGCAGAAGGAAAGAAATCATAAAGATCAGAGCAGAAATAAATGAAATAGAAACAAAGAAAACAATAGCAAAGATCAATAAAACTAAAAGCTGGTTCTTTGAGAAGATAAACAAAATTGATAAACCATTAGCTAGACTCATCAAGAAAAAGAGGGAGAGGACTCAAATCAATAAAATTAGAAATGAAAAAGGAGAAGTTACAACAGACACCACAGAAATACAAAGCATCCTAAGAGACTACTACAAGCAACTCTATGCCAATAAAATGGACAACCTGGAAGAAATGGACAAATTCTTAGAAAGGTATAACCTTCCAAGACTGAACCAGGAAGAAATAGAAAATATGAACAGACCAATCACAAAGTAATGAAATTGAAACTGTTTCATTAAACTGATTAAAAATCTTCCAACAAACAAAAGTCCAGGACCAGATGGCCTCATAGGTGAATTCTATCAAACATTTAGAGAAGAGCTAACACCTATCCTTCTCAAACTCTTCCAAAAAATTGCAGAGGAAGGAACACTCCCAAACTCATTCTATGAGGCCACCATCACTCTGATACCAAAACCACACAAAGATACTACAAAAAAAGAAAATTACAGGCCAATATCACTGATGAATATAGATGCAAAAATCCTCAACAAAATACTAGCAAACAGAATTCAACAACACATTAAAAGGATCATACACCATGATCAAGTGGCATTTATCCGAGGGATGCAAGGATTCTTCAATATATGTAAATCAATCAATGTGATAAACCAGATTAACAAATTGAAGAATAAAAACCATATGATCATCTCAATAGATGCAGAAAAAGCTTTTGACAAAATTCAACACCCATTTATGATAAAAACTCTCCAGAAAGTGGGCATAGAGGGAACCTACCTCAACATAATAAAGTCCATATATGACAAACCCACAGCAAACATCATTCTCAATGGTGAAAAACTGAAAGCATTTCCTATAATATCAGGAACAAGACAAGGATATCCACTCTCACCACTATGATTACACATAGTTTTGGAAGTCCTATCCACGGCAATCAGAGAAGAAAAAGAAATAAAAGGAATACAAATAGGAAAAGAAGAAGTAAAACTGTCACTGTTTGCAGATGACATGATACTATACATAGAGAATCCTAAAGATGCCACCAGAAAACTACTAGAGCTAATCAAGGAATCTGGTAAAGTTGTAGGATACAAAATTAATGCACAGAAATCTCCTGCATTCCTATACACTAATGATGAAAAATCTGAAAGAGAAATTAAGGAAACGCTCCCATTTACCACTGCAACAAAAAGAATAAAATACCTAGGAATAAACCTACCTAGGGAGACAAAAGACCTGTATGCAGAAAACTATAAGACACTGATGAAAGAAATTAAAGAGGATACCAACAGATGGAGAGATATACCATGTTCTTGGATTGGAAGAATCAATATTGTGAAAATGACTATACTACCCAAAGCAATCTACAGATTCAATGTAATCCCTATCAAATTAACAACAGCATTTTTTACGGAACTAGAACAAAAAATCTTAAAATTTATATGGAGACACAAAAGACCCTGAATAGCCAAAGCAGTCTTGAGGGAAAAAAATGGAGCTGGAGGAATCAGACTCCCTGATTTCAGACTATACCACAAAGCTACAGTAATCAAGACAATATGGTACTGGCACAAAACCAGAAACAAAGATCAATGGAACAAGATAGAAAGCCCAGAGATAAAGCTACACACCTGTGGTCAACTAATCTATGACAAAGGAGGCAAGGATATACAATGGAGAGAAGACAGTCTCTTCAATAAGTGGTGCTGGGAAAACTGGACAGCTACATGTAAAAGAATGAAATTAGAACACTCCCTAACACCATACACAAAAATAAACTCAAAATGGATTTGAGACCTAAATGTAAGACCGGACACTGTAAAACTCTTATTAGAGGAAAACATAGGAAGAACACTCTTAGACATAAATCACAGCAAGATCTTTTTTGATCCACCTCCTAGAGTAATGGAAATAAAAACAAAAATAAACAAATGGGACCTAATGAAACTTAAAAGCTTTTGCACAGCAAAGGAAACCATAAACAAGACCAAAAGACAACCCTCACAATGGGAGAAAATATTTGCAAACGAATCAACGGACAAAGGATTAATCTCCAAAATATATAAACAGCTCATGCAGCTCAATATCAAAGAAACAAACAACCTAATCCAAAAATGGGCAGAAGACCTAAATAGACATTTCTCCAAGGAAGACATATAGATGGCCAAGAAGCAGATGAAAAGCTGCTCAACATCACTAATTATTAGAGAAATGCAAATCAAAACTACAATGAGGTATCACCTCACACCAGTTAGAATGGGCATCATCAGAAAATCTACAAACAACAAATGCTGGAGAGGGTGTGGAGAAAAGGGAACCCTCTTGCACTGTTGGTGGGAATGTAAATTGATACAGCCACTATGGAGAACAGTATGGAGGTTCCTTAAAAAACTAAAAATAGAATTACCATATGATCCCGCAATCCCACTACTGGGTGCATACCCAGAGAAAACCACAATTCAAAAAGACACATGCACCCCAACGTTCATTGCAGCACTATTTACAATAGCTAGGTCATGGAAGCAACCTAAATGCCCATCGACAGACGAATGGATAAAGAAGATGTGGTACGTATATACAATGGAATATTGCTCAGCCATTAAAAGGAATGAAATTGGGTCATTTGTAGGGACGTGGATGGATCTAGAGACTGTCATATAGAGTGAAGTAAGTCAGAAAGAGAAAAACAAATATCGTATATTAATGCATATATGTGGAACCTAGAAAATGGTACAGATGAACCAGTTTGCAGGGCAAAAATTGAGACACAGATGCAGAGAACAAACCTATGGACACCAAGGGGGGAAAGAGGCGGGGCGGTGGTGGTGTGATGAATTGGGCGATTGGGATTGACACGTATACACTGATGTGTATAAAATTGATGACTAATAAGAACCTACTGTATAAAAAAAAAAATAAAATAAAATTCAAAAATTCAAAAAAAAAAAAAAAATCTGGCAAGGTGCGGTCTATTTCAGAAGCCCAAGTAGTGAAAAGAACATGGGCTTTGGAGGCCTCTAGATGTGGCTGACACTGGCCAAAATGACCATAGTTCCTGAGCCCCAGTTGGCTCATCCGTGAGAGAAGCCTGGTGATACCGACCACCTAGCCTGTCTCCACGGATGCACCATGGGCCACTGTGTTAGAATCAACAGGGGTGCCTGTGTGAGGTGCTTTAGCTACTCTAACGCCATTGAAATTGCTAAAGGTGGATGCAGGATCTGGTGTTTACAGTCCCCCACTGATTTTAATGCACCTTAACATTTGAGAACCTCTGACTTATTTCATAGGATGCCTGTGAGAATTAAATGAAATGTGAACTTGGATTCCAGGAACATATTGGACATCCAATAAGTATTCATTTCCCTCTCCCTTTTCATAGGCGCTGGCCAGGGACTTCCCTGGCGGTCCAGTGGTTAGGACTCTGCGCTTCCACTGCAGGGGCCACGGGTTTGAGCCCTGGTCGGGGAACTAAGACCCCACAAGCTGTGTGTCGTGGCCAAAAGAAAATTTAAAAAAAATAATAAAAAAAATAACTTAGGTGCTGGCCATAGGAAGAGGTTTTAATTTTATTTTCCTGAAGGCTTTTGTTTAATCTCCCACCCTGAGAACACAAAACAACATCTCTGGGCCCCCAGCTGCTTCTTCTCCGTGCCCTTTCCCCCTGTCCAGAGTGGTCTCGGGGTGCAGGCCATGCGCAGGTGCTGGGGCCTCCAGGACTGCCAGGGTGGCCCACTGCACTGGCTGCTCACTTCCTCAGCCACTAATCCTGCTCCAACATTGGCCCGACCTCCCCTTTCAGCCACTCCACACTGTCTAGCTGGAAACGCTGGGTGACACCCTGGGGTCATCTGGGGAGCTTTAAAAAATACTGATGCCTGGCCTGCAACCCTGGGGATTCTGATTGAATCAGCCCGGGTATGGTCTGGGCATTGGGATATTTTAAGCTCTAATGATTCTAACATGCAGCCCAGATTGGGAACCACTGCCCTGAAGGACGTCCTCCGGGAAACCGTGAAGGCCACAGGCACAAATACAGACCCATGGGAGGGATGGTCAGTCACGCGCTGAGCATTCAGATGAGTGGCCACTTGCCTGAAGAACGGAAAAGAGACGACTGATTCATAGAACCTCCATGTCGCCACAAGATCAATCCTGTTGGGGTTGGTAGCATAGTACCTCCAGGCAGCCTGCGGAGGAGAAAAGAGGGGCAGGAATGACCTGGTGTCACCCGAAACTTTCACATGGAATCCCACAACATTAAAACAGAAAGCCCTTGACACCTAAGAGTAAAACGTGCAGTGAGGTCATATCTAGAGAAGCCGGATTCTTGGCTTTCTGTAGCTCCTATGGGAAGAAAACCTTCCTTGACCCCATCATCTTGGAGCTATAATTGATGGTGTGGGGTGTGAAGAGGTGAACTACAGTGGACGGGGGACGCAGGTGCTGGGTAGAAGATCCCTGAAAGGAGCAGGGATTACTCTCGTTGCAAGATTCCTTGAGATTTCTCAAACAGGTAGGAAGACAAAACAGTCTTCTGTGCCACTTCTGTGCATTTCCCGGTACAAGAGACAGCCCGGGAGACAAGTTTTTGATTCTAATATACTAGATCTTCTGTATACCATGATGGTTTGGGGTTTGCGAAGATAGAGCAGGTTCTTAGAGATCAGCACTGGCCTAGAAACTACAATATGGAGGATAACATCATGTACCATCCTGTATCTGACCCACAGAGACACTCACTACAACTGGACACAAGTTCACGAGTGGGTGGTCACGCAGACATTCAGTCCCAGGCAGCTACAGCCAGAACGCTCTCTTTTCCTATTCTCTGCGCTCCCAGTGGCCCATAAAACCACAAAGCAGGAACTTTCTCTGAAGTGAAAGAGGGAACCCTCTGCCTCTCCCACCATCGCTCACTCTGGTCCCCAACCCCCAGCCCACGGTTGGGGGAGAGATAAGGATGGAGAGCTGGCAGGAGACCAACACCCACTGCTGCCTGGCTGCCTACAGACACACACACAGAGACAGACACACACACAGACACACAAGCAGAGGCAGCTACACGGGATCTGAGTCCCATTCCAGTTCATCCCCAGGCACACAGACCTGGATGAGCTCAGCAGCGGGCTTCCTCCTTTTCTCAAAGTGCTTCTGACGGTGCTGTTCCTGCACCTTGAGCGCCAGCCCGGACCCCAGGATGCCCTGAAGGGAGAGGTCAGGCCCTGAAGTCAGCCCCACCCAGACTCTCCCGGAGCGCCCCCCCCCCCCCCCGACTCCCAGGAGCAGGACGACACTGAGCCAAGGGGAGGAGGAAAGATCCCTTCTTTCCCTTCCAGGGAGTAGGAGCTGGGTTAAGTGGAGCCTTGAGGCCAGGGCTTCCTGACTCTGCCACTTCCCAGCGGTGAGACCCTGGGCCAGCCTCCTCTCTGCTGCATCTCACTTTCTTCCAAGCGGAAGTAGGAGAAAGGTACCTACCTCATAATTCTGTTAGGAAAAAAAGTGAGATAATGTAATAGGAACTGCCTAGTAAGGAGTAGGATGCAGAATAGATTCCCAGTTACTATGAAGGGAATTTAAAAAATATTTTAGTTGCTTGAATTGTCACTTGAGGCTTTTACTCTGGCTGGAATCTCTCTGAATTGTGATCTGTTTTGATACCCAGGTCGGACTCTCATGTGAATTACACAGGTAGGAACACACCCTTTTCAAGTCAAGAGAGAATTCAGAGACCAAGTCGCACCCTCACTGCCCCTCACCTGTTATAGATAAGGAAACTGAGAATCAGAAAGGCCATATGCCCAAGGTCAAACAGCTTAGAAAAAAAATAGACCAGGTAGGGCTGCAGTGGACAAAGAACATGAGTGACCAAAGGATGGGAGGTGAAGGGCAGGGAAGAGGGTTTGTTACACAAGAAGGTTCTCTTTAAGCTTTGTGATTAAGAGCCAGGCTTGGAATGAGCAGACCTGGGTCCCTGGCTCCACAACCCAAAAGCCCTGTGACTGTGGAAACTTCACTAACCCAATTAAGCCTCGGTCTTCTCATCTGGAAAATGGAGATAAATGTAGCACCAAACTCCTAATGTTGTCACAAAGATTAAGTGAGACGGTGTAGGTAAAGCATTTGGCATGAATCTAGTACACAGTATGCTCAACGAGTGCTATCTATTATTATTGCTGTTATTACACTGATGGGCACTGGGCTTTGGGGAAGTTACTCTATCAGGGGTCAAAACTTATTCTTGAGGGAAATGCATTTTTTATATAAACCAGTAGATGACAGGGCAAGGGAAGGGAACTCACATATACAAAGGACCTGCTATGTGCAAGGAATACGTGGGTGAAAGACATAATCTCAGCTCCCCAGGAGCTCACAGTCTTCTGGGCAGGCAGATTTGGAAATGTGCAATCCCAGCACGGGGTCTGAAATGCCTTTACAGAGCTATGCCCAGAGGAGGGAAGGACTAACTCAGCCTAAAGAAGGCAGCATTGAAACTGGGTCTTGAGGATAAATAACAAGGTCCTACTGTACAGCACGGGGAACTATAGTCAATATCCTGTGACAAACCATAAGGGAAAAGAATATTAAAACAAAGAATGTCTCTATGTATATAATTATGAGTCACTTTGCTGTACAGCAGAGATGGGCACAGCATTGCAAATCAACTATACTTCAATTAAAAAAAATTAAAAAAAAAAAGAAACTGGGTCTTGAAAGAGGAGTAGGTGTTTGGGGGGATCACTCCTGGCGAAGGGATCAGCACAGCCTATGGCAGAGAGACGGGAAACCATGCTACGGGGATGGTTACTGAGTTGATAGAGCTGGAATTCAGATACGAGACGATGGAAGATGAGGCTGGAAAGCTGAGCTGGGGCCACGCGGTGAGGGATCATGCCCACCACACTAGGGAGAACACCAGAGATACTCACCGCTGGAAGGGCAAAAAAGGAGACGCCAATTAAGGAAAAGGTGGCTGCAATCAGACGGCCCTCCCACGTTTTGGGCGTCTTGTCTCCGTAGCCAATGGTGGCCAGTGTGATCTGAAGAGAGAAGAGTTCAGACATGCGGCTTCCCAGGGAGAGGAAATTAATGATGTATCAGCTGAGCTTCACCTATAAGCCTTTGTACTGACCGGGGTGCTGTTCCCGTTTAGAATAAGATTCCCACGGGAGAGAAGGTACTAAGTACCAGCGAATTTATATGGGAGCCTTGAGACCGCACCTGTTTCTAAGTTAAGGATTTCCTCCCTATAGTCAATCAGTCAACAAATATTTCAATAATTGCAAACATGTGTATGTGACATACATTCATGTGTATATTTGCCTATGTGTGATTTTGTGTATAGCCATGATTCTAAATATATGTGCTCTTGTGGGTGTATTCATATGTATTGTGTGTATATGTGTGCATGGCTAAGGTCTGTGCCCGTGTCTGTCCTGGTATGAGTTGAATATTCCTGTGTGCGTTTACATGTGTAGGTTATCAGCGCACATGTACTTTATGAACATGGAAGGCAGGCTTTCGGAGCAGTTAAGAGCGTGGCTTCTAGAACCCAAATGCCTGAGTTCAAATCCCAAGTCAACCACTAACTGGCTCAGAGATTGTACTGGAATTAGTTACTCAACTTCATGCCTCAGTTTCCCCATTTTTAAAAGCGGGCTAATAATAAGAGTTATTTCAGCTTAAAATAGATTTATAAATGTAAAGTGCTTACAGCAATGCTTTAGTACCACATGTCCTGTGGGCGTGGGGCTGTGTGTCTCTAGGTGTGTTTGAGGGTCTGGGTACACACATCTACATCTGCCACTGTGTCTGTTTGCACAGCATGGCCTGGCTGATGACAGCCTCCGACGAATGAGGTGAGGTCCCTGAGTGACCGTAGGGCCAGACTGTTTAGAGCTCTGACTTCTTATAAACACTAAGGAAGAGCCCCTTCCAAGGGCCTACCCTGCAGGGGGCGTCTCCCAGGGGCAGGTTCAGAAATGGAGGAGGCCTCCTCTCCCCTGTGGCTGCAGAATGCAGTTGCGCGACCGAGCGCATCCCTGCCACGCCCTCCATCTCTCTCTGTCCCTAACAGCCAATCCCCACTGGGCAGCCTTCAAGGTGGGGACTCACCAGACCCCACCAAAGGGCATCCGCGTAGGTCTCAAACTCCTCTTTCATCTCTTGTCCTTGGGCATCCACCTCCGGCACATCTTTCTCAACCAGGTAGACGAGAAATGAAGAAAGGATGAGCGTCAGGAACCCGATGTACCAGGCGGTGATGAGTTCCTGGGAGAGCAAGCAGAGACAGGGAAGGGGTCACTGAGTGGAGGCTGGGTGGAGGTTGGAAGCAGACACACTGGAGCTGGAGTCCAGGTGTACCAGCTCTGTGACACGGGCAAGTTACTTACTTTCTCTGGTCCTCATCTCCCATCACTGTAAAACAGGATCAGTAATATGGTCATTATTTTCATCATTAACAGAACAAGCGTACAGCTCTAGGAGGAGAGGAAGATTTCTGTGATCTCTACATCACAGCTCAAGGGCCTTCCCCTGGAGGCAAGAAGGCAGGAGGGACTGGCCACTGCCTGTGAGACAAGGCTCGGGACTCAGGAGACCCCATCCTATAGCAGGACTGGGCAGAGCAAGGACAAAGCTCAGTTCTGCTGGGACAGTGACGGACAGCAAGGGGGAGCTATCCTGGCAGAGCGGACGGAGCTGTGGACAGGGCCCCAGCCCTGCCACTAATTGACTGTGTGACTCTGGGCAAATGACCCCCCCTCCCCAGCCTCAGTTTCTTCATTTTTAAAATGAAGGGACTGGACCAGAGAGTTCCAAAAAGTGCCACAGATACTTCAAATGCAGATAGGTGTTTTTTTTATGTGAAGTGGTCACCTGCTGATTTAAACCATATTACACATTAGCACAGATTACACTAAAACCTATTATTTCATGGATATTACTGCATGATAGACTAGGACATATACGTAAACAGGAGAAAGCTGATTTAAAGGAAAACGTTGAGGAATAGTAAGGATGGTGCAGAGATATGGCAAAGATGGGCAAAGCATTGAGGTTTCAAACATCCTGACCATGACAATCCCTGAGGTGCTTTCTATGTCTTTCATTCTATTCCAGTTCCAAGGGTTACTGTGGTTACTGTGGTAGGTTGGGCAGAAGAAAGTCAAAGTCATGGGCGAACACAGTCTGGAGATTAGGCCCGTCATTCCTGCTGAGTCATCACAGAGAATGAAGCTGTTCGTATCGATAGAGTTCATCTATTTGACCATCTGAGGCCAGTCAGCTGGCTTTCTGGGTGAATCGCATCTCGCTGACAGGGCTGCTTTCTGCCCGCTTCTGTGCCTTTGTTCACCTTGGTCCTCTGTCCTCCCTGTCCCTCCCCAGGGGACCAACCAGAGAGCACTGAGTCATCTTCAGACTCACGTCACCTCCATTATGAGAGCTTTCCGGATGTTTGCTCCCCCCAACTAGAGCTAGGGTTCATTTCTAGCTTTCTTTCAATGCCTTCCCTATTTTCTAAACAAACTTTAAATCTCTAACACTCTCTTATGCTCATTTGCTTAGAGGTCTGACCTTCCCCACAGCGTCACGTGCACAGTGCACTCGTGCGAGTTTACAGCAGAGAGAGGTTAGCTGAGATGCTGCAGGCAATGCAGCCGGCCCTTCCCCTCCATGAGTGTCTGCCCCGCCGGGGGTTCGAGAAGGAAAAGATGAATTGATCGTCCTTCCCCAGTGGCTGTATGAGCATGACCCTCCTGCTCTGTTAAGTGTGATTCTAGCGTGCCTAAGCTTTTCATACCCTCTGGCCCCCAAGTGCAAGTCAGAAGTTTCCCCTGGTGCTTAAGCAGAGAAACAGCTGTCCATGTGCACACAGAAGCACTGGCTGTGTGGGATTAAGAGCTGGTATAAAGGTCGTCACTGAGGAGTGCAATGTGTCCCCACTCTGTGCCTTGCAGTCATCTCAAAGGCTATTCAAGGTAATTCTGACTGGAGGCAATCTTCGCCAGCAGTTCTGTGGCAGAACCTGTGGCTGCTCCCCGACATCCACGGGCTCCTGCACACGCCTGAGCCCCCCTGCAGTCAGGTGCGGGCTGAGGGCCTGGGGTCCAGCCAACGTGGGGGGGTGATGGGAGCTACTTCCTGCCTTAAATCCATTCTAGAGGATGCTCTGGGCTCCCCTTCCCTTGCCTTCGTGACTCAAGGCTCATTTCCAAGACAGATGAGGACCACCCAGCCCACATCAGACACTGTGTGAGTGAGAAGACACCCACAACTTTTGTGCTAAGTCACAGAGACTCCAGGGCTTATTTGTTCTGGAAGCAGAGCCCGGCCAATCCTAACTTTAGTAAGAGCGTTAACTTTAAAGTCTAACCCTGTGTAACCCTGTATGGGCCCGTCACTCTTCATCTCTGAGTTTCCAGGGGGAGTCAAGCATGGAACTTGGCCCAGAGAACACGTTTTCTGAATGAATGAATGAAGAAATGAATTGGTAAGTGCCTGTTCACCAGGCTTAGAGAAGGAACTGGTCTAAGCTCTTGCAGTTAGTAAATGCTGGACTCAAATCCAGGTACGTGCTTATCTCCTGAACACATTGCCTGCCCCGGAACTGAAGGCCAGCCCTATAACCGCGCTGCAGCTTCGGCACAGTGAAAGGCTAAAGGCTCATCTAGTGGGATTGTTGTGGGGAAGGATGGGATACAGAGCTTGCCAAGCAGTTGTTTTGTCTGCCTTCGGTCTCCTACCACATACATGATTTCGTCTTGAAGTTCTGCCCGCCTGGCATCAGTTGTGGGCTCTGGCGGTGGCGTGGACCATCTTTTCCCAGGAATGACATAGCAAACATCCAACTGTCATCTATTCTAATCTGAGGGAACACAGGACAAAGACCGTAACCAGACATTTTTAGCCCTGATTTCCACTGGAGCTGTGAATCAGCTCAGCTCCATGGAGACAAGTCCTCTGATAAAAGATAAAATAGAAGGTAGGCTGAAGAAAGAACTCTGAAAAGAAAGCCCTGACCTCCCCGAGCCTGTGGCCAGAAGTGGCACAGATGGGGAATAAAACATGTATGGCAAGAAACTGCATCCTCCAGTGAGAGACTCCGGGTGTTTTAAATTTGTATTTCATTTTCTTTATATATTTACTTGTACGTTTGTGAAGAAGAGCATGTTTGAAATTTATTCACCAGGCACTCACATGTACCTTTTCTTATGTGAGCCGCTGGAAGGATTCACATTTTAACCACTGGGGAAGCTCGTATACAAACAGAGCAATGTTCTTAAAGTCTTACGGCTGGAAGGCGGCAGAGCTGAAATGTGCACTGAGCTGCTGTCTGACTCCTAAGCTCCTGTTCATTCTACGATGACATGCCGGCCCATCTGGGTGTGTCCCTGAGCTGGAAGAACCCAGGAGTTAGCTGTGTGGAGGCATTCTGGGGTTGCCCAAGTGGGGATGGCATGCTGCTGTTAACACATATAAGGAAAACTCTGAGCTCCCCAATGGCAACTTGCCCCAGGATCACTGCCTTGGGTGCAGTTCCCCAGAAGCAGAGCCTGAGACAGAGGCTTAGGTGCATGTGATGATTGAGGGAGGGTCTCGGGAGAGAGGGAGTGAAGGAAACCAGACAGGGCAGGAGAAAGAGCTCAGCAAGGAGGTGGTCTCTGCTGGAGCCTCCTTCAGCCTGATCCCATGGGGAGCTCTGGAGTGTGAACTGCACCACAGGGCGGGTCCCAACGCAAGAAAGGTACTTGTGTCCGCTAGTCACTGGCTGTGTGCTTCCCTGATGTGGGGGAAGAAAGATGAGAACAATATAAGCTCCTGGGCAGGGCAGCGCTCCTGTATGTCTCCAGAGAAGGGGACAGCTGGGAATATTAGCGGCTAACTCTCATAGCAGCTGAGGGCTAAGCACATCCCCCCGGTAAAGGTAGCCTGGCCAGGGCACCAACCGCGTCCATCGTACCCACCAAGCCTGGCACAAGAAGATGCTCTTGTAGTGACAAAGGTAGCTTTGGCTTTATCCCCTGAAGAACACCCATCCCAGGGGTCCTTCACTCCGATTTCTCCTGAACTGGCCTCGGAGTGGTTTTTCCTGCCACTCAGAGGTTTTTCCTTCATTTCTCCAGGGTCCAGCTGAGGCAGGGATATTAACACAAAGTGCTACCGAAGGTCTGGGCTAACAATAGGAAAGAAACACAGGGAGCATGACAGAGACAGCGCCAGACACGCTGGACTCTGCCTGCCTGGGTTTCCACACCTGCTTCAGCACGTGGGACTCTGGGAGAGATCAGGCCAAGTCCCACTCATCCTAGCTTCTCATCTCCCTTGGAGAGGCAAGAGCCACCACGACCAGCAGCAAATCACTGAACACAGGCTCTGAAGCCAGACGGCCTGGGTCTGTGATGGTGGGCAGCTCACTTCCTCTTTCCAGATCTGCTTCTTTAGCACTGAAATGGGGTAAGAACAGTGCCTGACCCCTGGGGCGAGCTCATCCGTATCAAACACTAAGTTCTAGGCGCTGCGCTTCTGGCTACATAATAACAATAGCCACTGAACCACATCAATGAACTGGGTGTATTCTAAGTGCTTTTCACCCTGAGGTGAACGCATTATCATTTCCATTTTATAAATGGCAGGAGAGAAGACCCAGAGGGGTTACAGGAAATCTCCAAAGTCACATCAATAGAGTCTGGATTCAAACCAGTCTGCCTGACTCCAGAACCCTTCCCTCCCATCCCATGCTGGTTTGCATTAGCTCATTTCATCCTCTCAACAATCCAGAGGTACAGGCATTATCATCCCTGCTTTAGGAATGAGGAAAAACTGAGGTCAAAGAGGGTTGAGTGACTTGGCCAGAGTTGCTTGCATTTGGTGGGGCTGAGGCCTGAGCCCAGGTCTACCTGCGTCTGCTGGCTGCAGCGCACCTGTGTGTGCTTCCCCTTCCTGCTCCTCGTCCTCCTCCCCATCATCATCATCATCATCATCAGTGGTGGCAGGACAACCACCCTCTGGGGATGCTGTCAGGGAGGAGATGCCACGGATGGGCCTGGGTGGGCAGGAAGCCAGCGCGGTCTGGCCCCTTCGCAGCGACGCTTACTTTGCTGTGGGCGCAGATGGCCGAGCCCAGGAGCTTCCAGGTGCCGCCCCTCCGATCCATGCGAAGCATCCGCAGTATCTGCAGGAAGCGCAGGCTCCGCAGGGACGTGGCCAGGACGTTGCCCTGGTTTCCCACGGCAACCACCGGCACAGAAGCAATCAGCACGAAGATGTCTGGAGAGAGGACAGAGGGTGGCAGAGGGGAGGGGAAAGGAGGTTAGGCCAAGGCACGGGAGCCATCACAGGCAGTGTCGGCGGCAGACAAACATCCGCTAAACGCTGCTGTGTTAAACCGTGACATGGACCGCGCAGGACTCGCGTTCTCCTGTGACAGGTAAGGAAACAGGAGCTCTGAGTGTGAATGCCCTCCTAGGGCCACGCGGCCGGATGTGGCCGACTGGGGATTGGATGCAGGAGGCCTGCTGGACTCCAACGCTCACTCTAAATCCCAGGGAAGTGATGCTCCAAGGCCCTCCAGGGGTGGCACTCGGGGGTCCCTCTCTGGCCGAGAAGGGATCTGGGTTGCCCAGGTGGTGGAGGTGAAGCCTGAAGCTCAGATGCTGCTTTACTGTGGGTCTCCCCTGCAAACAGCCCCTGAGACAGGGACGTGGCTGTGGGTGATTTAATGAGAAATGATCTCAGGAAGCAGAAGTGAGGGGAGAGGGGAGCGGGGAAAAGGCCAGTGCAAGGGGTGATGTCAAGGCCGTTGCTGGAGCCTCTGAGCTGCAGGCAGAACACCTCCCACCATTGTCCCTCTGAAAGATGGGAGCTGGGCCATCTGTCCACCAGATCCTGTTCCCTGCTGGCCGAGGGGGTCGTAACGTCCCCACACTCGCGAGCTGCACTGCCTTTGACCTCCCTCAGCTTCAGAGAAGGCCCTGGGGTAGACTGTGGGAAAACGTGGGGCCCACCCCAGCAGTGGGATGCTGCTGTCAGGAGGTGACCTAGAAACGTCTACCAGAGCTGTGACTGGCAGCAGAGGCCGAGGGGATGAGGCGCTTCTGAAAGGGCCAAGCTGGCTCCTGAAGTTAAATGGCTGAGGACGGAAGAAAGAGGGCCCTGGTCTCTTTCTTATTCCCTTCAATGCCCTCCCCTCAGCTCCCGGATCTGTTATCTCCCCACTGTACTGCAGGGGGCTAAGCAAGTAAAAAGGATCCCATGATCAAGTAAATCTGAAAAAAATTCAATTAAACAGGTTTTGCTACTGCAGGACTTCTCAGAGCCTTTAATATGCTAATATGCCCTGTGGCTCTCAATTTTACCAATGAAGTCCAGCCTTTCTCAAAAGATTTTGACCTGTCTGAACTGTTTTTGCTTGTTTGTTTTGTTTTTTTTGTTTTTTTTGCAAGAGCATCAGGATTCCAAGGAACACATTGTAGGAATGTTTATCCACTGGGCAAAGTCCAAACTTCTGAAAATCCTCTGTGATCCAGCCCTTGGGAACCTTCTAGAAGCATGTGTGGTTTGCTGAGCCCACAGTGTTCTCTCACACCTCTACACCTTTGTTTGTGCTGCCACCCAGCTTGGATTAGGTTCCTTGATCTACACTAGGTACGTCTGCCAAAAAAGCTGGCACCCTTTCCACCATGTCAAACTATCTCCCAGGTGTGCCTACCCTTTGGGAAAAAGTAGGGCTCAGACACCTGGATACCAATATGTCTATATCCTTGGCCAGGCTTCTCAGTCTGTCTGTGCAAAGATACCCATTTATCACATTTGTAAAAGAGAAAATAAAACCTAGGTGCAGGGTAAATGTGACTTAAGTCAATGACACTCTGACAGGACAGCAAATTCTGGCCCAGAGGGACCCATCCACACCCAAAATGGCAGGGTCTGAGGCTGCTTCGAGTAAGGAGGCCATGATATGTGTGGACGTGATAACCAGCCTCTTGTCAGACACACAGAGAAAAGCAACATTTCCCACAAGGGCCACATTACAGGAGAAGTTGAGAGGAGTAGAACATAAAATGCAGCAACATCAGGAAAGAAGCCAGCAAGGATGGTGGATGCTGAGGCCCAGCCTTGTCTCTCCAGGAAGGCCAGCAGGGGAACGTGATCTGGAGCTCCAGTACAATCCTGGAATGGCGGAGACAGTTCCATTGGGAACGCCCCTGTTCTGGAGGGGCCCGGGCTCCATATGCTACGACATCCTCTAACTTGGCAGGAACCTCTGAATTTGGGCACCGTTGATCACAAAGTCATCTCCCCCACCCCCTGCCAAAACACACACACACACACACACACTGGATAGGTCACCCCAAAAAGAAGTCAGCTTAAGACTTGAAAGAAAGACAGGAAAGAGGAAAGGGAAGGAAAGTTGGGGGTTGCCATGGACTGAATGTTTGGGTCCTTTCAAATTCATATGTTGAGTCCTAACCCCCCGTGTAATGCCATTGGGAGGTGGGGTCTTTGGGAGGTGATTAGGTCATGAGGGTGGATCCCCCATGCATGGCATTAGTGCCCTTATGAAAGAGACCCCAGCGTGCTCCCTCGCCCCTTCCATCACGTGAGGACACAGCAAGGAGACAGCTGTCTAGGAACTAGGAAGTGGACCCTCACCAGAACCCAGCCATGCTGGCACCCCAATCTCAGAGGTCCGGCCTCCCGAACTGTGAGAGATAAATTTCTGTTGTTTATAAGCTACCGTGTCTGTGGTACACTGTTATAGCAGCTGGAAAGGACTAAGACACGGGTAGATAGACATGGAAAGAGGACAAAGGAAGAGAGAAAAAAAATGTGAAAAAAAATCAGTAACTACAAAGTCCTCCAAAATTGCACGTGTGCACGCGTGCGTACACACACCCATCCAACTTGCATTCAAAATTCTGAGCAATAAACAAAACCCTCAGATTTCCAATCTCAGTAGCAAATGGGAAGAAGGAAGAGAGGCTTCAGCCGACAGTGAGGGTGGTACCTGTCCTTTGTGTGAGGCAACCTGCAAACGTGGCAACACAGCCCCAGGAGGCACGGAGAGAACTTGGCACCTAGGACAGAGGAGGGGTCCAGCTCTTCCTCCCTGGCTGGGTCATTCGTACCCACAGGGCTGTGTCCAGTCCCAGCGGGTCACTGTTTAAAAGGGGAGTGAGGAATAAGCAGCAGCTCAGAGGAGAGGGTCTATGATGCTAAGAAGATGGGTTATAAGATGGAGTTGAAGCCGCTAAGCACATTCCTCCCGATGAAAGGAGACTGCTGGAGTGGAGAGGAGGAATAGGATGGCTGAACTCGAATATCTGAAGAGAGTCAGAGGAGTTAAGATGGAATGAATACCCTCGAGAGGTGGTGAGCGCCCCGTGACTGGAGGTATGCAAGTAGAGTCTGGGGGACCACTTAAAGACTGCTGCAAAGGGGGCTGGAGCAACAGACAGGAGGGCATCTTCAACCAAACGCTTTTGAAGGTCCCTTCCAGCCCTGACATTCTATGATCCTCTGACTTTAACCATCCCTAGGAAGTCGAAGCTCCAAGACTCCTAACCATCACTGCAGGTAGCTTTCGTCCTGTCACTGTATGATTTTAGTAGGATCTTCAGATGGGAACATGGTGGGGTGCACCAATAGGTGTGTGTGAGAGCTTCCACCTTCTTTGCTATCAAAATGCCTACACCTGGATGGAGGGGTCTCCATGACACCTCCCCAAAGCAAGGTGGGTCAGGACACAGCATTATGGTGGCGAGGGGGGTCACAGGTGCTAGATTCTTCCAGACTGGGTGTTAGGATGGAAGAATTACCTCTGCGGTCCTACAGAGGTCATTCTCAACCAGCAATGGTGTCCCGCCTCCCATCCCCACCGTGGCCAGTCTGGAACTGCACGGGCAATTTTGGCCCAGGGACTGGGGCTGCTCCACATCCTGCCATGAGCTGGCTCCTTCACGACCCAAATGCCAAGAGTGTCCCCCACCCGCCTTAAGAATTCCTGCCCTGTGGACTCATTATAAAGAGAAGCCACGGGGGGAGGAATTCCACCTGCTGGAGGATTGAAGGGAGGGTCGGAGGAGGGGACGGGCCCCCAAGGCGCTGCATGGTCTCCCAGAAGAACAGCGTCTGCTTAAAATTGCCTCAGAGAAATAATGCACCAAAAGAAGGGGATGAGGCACCCCGGGCTCGGGGTCAGGGCTTACCCAACATGCACAAGGGCTTCCTGGCAAACTTCAGTCGTCCCCGCCAGCCTTTGTATCTGCAGCAACACCCAGCAGCCCAGATCCTCAAAGCAAACTCGGCTCCGAAGATGAAAATAGCAAATGTTTCCTGCGTTGAAGAACATGTGGAGAGACACATTAACCGGGACCCAGCTGTCCAAAACTAGCGATTTCTGTCCGGAAGTTCTGAAGAGCTGGATTCCTGTTGTTGCTGGTTTGGTGGTAGAGGGGGTAGGACAGGCTGATCACCTCCACTCAGTTTGGGGCAGTTCCTGTCTTCACTCTGATGTGCTAACTGTCTCTAACATGAAGCCTTTTTTTCTATGTTTTTGTTCTAATGGATCATTAAAAAAAATCCCTTTAATGTACTGAAAAGCCCCCAAGAAGTTCAGTTGGGTTGAAAGGAGAGGAATCAGTGATATTGCCCAGCCGGTGTCTGGTCCCTGGTATTGCTAATCGTGGCCAATGGTCACTGAGCACAGCTCCTGGGCCAGGCACCACTGGAAGTATCTTATAATATGACCCTCCTCTTGTATTTTGAAAAACCGAGGCCAGGCAAGGAGTGGCTGAACAAATGTCTCAAGGCCAAAAGTGGCAAAGAAGGCATCCCAGGCAGGTGATCAGGCACTGAGCCCGCGCCCATCAGGATCATGCTATGGCATCTCCAGGACAGCGGGTGTGCATCTTCCCTCCTGAGCCTCCTTTGTGGGTCAGATGGAGACACCTTTGCCCCACTGACCTCCCTGGGGCCCTTGGGGAGTTGCAGCGATCCTCGAAACTTAGCTCCTGGAACTGGATGTCTTCCCAGGAGTCATCTGCTCAGGTCTTAGCTTCAGACCTGCCCTGTAGACCGTCAACACCTGCCCTTGGAAGGAACCTGCTGATTCCGGCACCACGGACACGTGGTTAGCTCAGTGGGAGGCAAAGGTTCTGCTATTTCGTAAACCCTGATTGGGGGCCGGCATCCCTTCCCTGTGCAGAGGGTGGGGCCTCACCCTAGAGAGGTGGGCTGATCCTAATCCAGGAAGGCGTGGTCATTCAAAGGGCCAGCTGGCCTGTGCTGTCCGGGGCTGCAGAAGGATCCAGCCCTTCCTGGGAGCCTCCTCCTGGCCGGGTGTGGAGGCTGCACCCAGCCTATCAGCGTGTGCTCCTCACCGTACATTGCTACATATTTTAGGTGAGGATGGGAGGAGACTGAGTCGGGGTGTTAGGTAACTTGCCCGAGAATTCTAACTGCACGCTCTCTCTGCCGCACCGTGGGATACAGACTGGAGAGTAAAAACAGGCAGAGGCCCAGAAGGGAGGACCTGGAGTGCTCATGCAGAAATGGGATTTGTTGCTTGGCCTTGAAGGAAGAGATCCTCAGGGTTTAGGGAGGAAAAGCAGAGGAAGGGTTGGGACGAAACATGCCTTTGTGTTACTGTCAGAGAGTTGGGAAGCTGTATTTGATCATTTAACCAGTGGGTATTGGTGTTTGCTTTGACCTTGTTTATGTCCCCTTATCTCTAATCTGGAATAACACATGCCAGCCATTCCCTGCTCCAACTGTGCCCCCAGCAGACCTCATAACCGATCCACCAATGCTTTCTCCTGGGCCTGGACTTGGCCAGAGACTCCAGGAAACCAAAACCAGCTGCGCAGAATGGCACCCAAGGGCCTCCCTGTCTTCATCGTTGGCGGTCCCACCAGAGCATCTACCCCCGCTGCGCAGCACCACGGTGCACGCGCCATCTCACCAGCAGCAGAAGCCAGTCTCCCGAAACAGTCTCGTACTCCCTGAAGGTGGTCAGGATGGCCAGAATCAAGCACCCAAGGACAATCAGGAACCTAGAGGGGAAGGAAGAAGGAAACTAAGGAAGCGTCTAGTCTTGGATTGCGCCGAGGCAAGACTGGGAAGGTGTCAGACGGGATGAAGCTACAGCATCCGTTAGACATAGGTGTGTGTTTTCTCCGTTATCCCATGTAACCTCATAACACACCTGAAAGGCAGGTAGGAATTATTGCTCCAGTTAAAGAAAACAGGGCTGAGAGAGGTGAAGCAATGTGCATAACTTTTACTTTACCAGCTAGTTAGTGGAAACAGTGAGAATTTGAATTAGATCATCGGGTCCCAGCCCTGGAGGGCTGCAGATGCCTTGAAAAACCAAAGTTACTGCAAGCTTTGGTAAATCAACGGGAATATGAATATGTTAATAATGTGTCCTGCACATATAGGTCTATGTTTTTCAAATATATGAAAACATTCTTAGAATAAAGACAAATTCATCCAACGATTGATAAATTTGGTGATGGCGTCTGTCACCATATCTTCATATTATTTTTTTTTTTTACAGTCAATAGTTACTAAAGGAAACAACCTCTTTCAATTGGGGGCCTTCAGAATCGTTTTTGAAATTACCAAGTGGGCTTCATGCTAGAAAGAATAGAAGCCACCGTGAGCAACAATGCTGCTCATTGAAAGGTCACTGAGAGCTCATCTGGTTCATGCCCCTGCCTCAGGCAGAAGCTAACTGCAAACAATCCTTTGAGATTATTATATTTATAAACTCCGTGTGTGTGAAGGGGGTGATGGTGGTGGTGGAGGGACAGTGTGTGTGTGTGCACGCTTCACTGTTTCAGCAAAGAAAAAGGGTTCTCCCTCGCTCTTGGTGGAGAGTCTTTGGTTCAATGGTCAGCACCAGGTTCCCTGGGTGTCTAAGAGGGAAATTATAAGAGAGGGTCCATGCAGGAGGCTTGCTCACATACTCCAAGCTCTCCTGCTCTATGTAATCTGGCTCTGTGCCCTGCTAGGTTCCAATCCATGCTTTTTTGGTTTGTGTAAGTGGGTACCCACTTGTACATTCATTCATTCATTCATTCATCCATTCATCCATCCAATATTTATATGGCAGGCACTGGGGGACACAGAGCTGAAATTCAATGATGAATAAGCTGGATCCGTCCTCCTGAGCTCAGAGTTCAGACAAACAGGAAGCGATCTCATGGTGTGATGGTAAGGACCATGATGTAAGGAGGTTAGGAAATGTCTGCTCCTGGCCCTGGATTGGACCAGAGTCCTGGCTCCTCCGGCCCTTGGTGATCCTTCCTGATCACATTTTCTGATCAACAGCGCTGCTGATCTGCAGACCTGAATCCATGTTTCCAACCCTGCCTATGAACCCAAACAAGGTTTTCAACTCCCTCCTGTGTTTGGCCATTTTACTTTAAATTCATGACTCCTGATCCATAGCTGGAATCTGCCTACTCTTCATCCCAATTTTCTCAGGTGGTGATGACGATGATGACGATGACCGTGACAACTGTAACAACGTCAACACCCAACCACCACTCTTTAGTGAGCAGTTACTACATCTATCAGCTCATTTATCCTCACAACCGCCTCCCAAGGTAGATATGATCATTCCCATTTTAGCGATGAAGAAATTCATCAGAAGGAATCATTACCATCAGGATAACTGTGTTGTCGGTAAAAAGACCATACAGTTTGGAGTCCAAAGATATGGGCTAGAAAGAGGTTCCGGTATGTGATCTTGAGAAGCTCACTGATCCTGGGAACCCCAATGATCACATCCATAGAACGAGGATAACGAACCTGCCTAGAGATCACAGCTATTGTGAGGACCACAGGAGATAATGGATGGAGAGTCATTCGGTCCACTGTTTAAGATCAAGCAAATGATGCCTGGTGCTCGCCCAGACACACACGCATCACTGGCTGGACAGGCTCTGGGAAACGTGCTCTTAGACGATTCTACAAATCCATACTCTTGTTCTCTCAAGACTTGACTTTATTCATTCAAAGCCTCTGGAGATAAGATCTAGATTAGAATCCTCTTCCTCCTCTCATGCTGTGTCATCTTAGGCAAGCTACACAACCTCTCTGCATCCTGATTTTCTCATATGTAAAATGAATCCAATAAAAGTGCTAGTGTTCTCAATTTTTCAATGATATAATCCATGTCATGGGCTTAGAAGAATGCCTGACAGATACTTAGCCTTCATTAAATGTTAGCTATTATTTTATTGTGATTTAATATCAATGCCTCTTCTGTCCTAGGCAGAGAGATGACTTTAAGGGTACAAACATGAATAAAACCTAGCTGTCATTTTCAAGGACCTCCTAGTCCAGTGGGGGAAACAGAGGACAAATAATCACACGAGAGTGTGGTTGAGGTTATGATCTGAGTGTCCACCACATGCTTTGGGAGCACAACACTGGAAGCATCCCAGAGGCTGTGGCCAAAGGGTTGGAAAGATATCTGAGGCTTAGCTAGGGTTGACCATATGTTAGTTTATCCAGGACATTGCCCATTTTATGTGCTGACCTGGAGTATGGACCCTTAGGCGTTGTGAACAACACGTGCATGTGCAGAGAGTTCAGAAGTTCATGGACACAAAACCCCATTCAATCTTCTCCTTTAGCAAGGGGTGTGAGCCTTTTATGATCTGGCTTTGCCCTCCTCACAGCCTCATCTCTTCTTGCTCTCCCACTCCCAGGCCGGCCATACTGAATCACAGCATTTCCTCAGATTCTCTTATCCTATTGGTGTCTGTCTCGATGCTCCTCTTCCCTGCCCACTCCCCACACAAGCCCCTTCGTCTTCCTGCTGACACCTTGACAGTGCCGGTCATGGCTTTGCCTCTAGAGCCTCCCAGCTGCTGCCTGTAGGTTTCCTCATGTGACCCCTCCCTTAGGATCACAGAGCACCCCAAGGCATTTCTATTCCAGTTCTGATCCTAACCCATTATCATTTTGTAATCGTTTGCGTGCATCGTGTCATAAATAAAGCACACTATCTTAACACCCAACTTGAGAATTCATCCTAGGGCAGGAACTGCCTTTGCCTAGTGAAACATTTTACTGATCCAGTTGAGGTGGAAGTTGCAACCCTAAAGGCACAAGACTGCTAAACCTCTCAGTAAGAAAAAGTAGCCAGAAATTGGAGATGGGGGTTGGTCTTGAGGGCCGGGAATGACAAAGAGGAGAGGATATGGCCACATGCTGAAGGGATGTTAGGAACAAGACTGGCTAAAATTACAAGTTCGTGGTCCTGCAAAGCCAATCATCAACCATGGCCTTATGGAGTGGTTTTGTCTTTACCGGGCATTGAACATGGAGCTAGAGCCTGTGGCCTGGGTAGGGATATGTGTGGGGACAAGGGAAAGCTTGATGTCCCACAGCTAAACTAATTCAGGAGGAACAAGAGTCCTTAGCCAGATTCTGGGACTCGACCCACACTCCTGTACTTGAAATGTATGTGAATCTTGGGAAGAGTCTACGAGGTGTGTGCATGGTGACCATGCCATAAAGTGACCCCAAACGAGCCATGCCCTTGTATAATCCTCATACTTGAGTGCAGGCTGAACCTTCGACTTGGTTCTAACAAGAGATTATGGCGGAGGTGATGGGATGTCATTCCCTTGATTAGGTTTCATTATGTGGCAAAGGCAATGGGATAGATTCGTCTGTGATTATGTTACTTTAGATAAGACTCCATCTTAGCTGAATGGAGCAAGAATCTCCTGCTGGCCTTGAAGTGAGCTGCCATGTTGGGAAGGGTCTGTGGGGGTCACAAGGTCAGAAACTGTGGTGGCTTCTAGGACCTGAAAGCAGCCCTGCATGAAACCTGACAACCAGCATGAAAGTGGGACTTCAGTCCTACAACCACAAGGACCAACAGTCAGGTGAGTTTGGAGGACTCCCAAGCTCTAGAAAGGAGTACAGCCCAGCCCACCCCTTGACTGCTGCTTTGTGAGACCCCAAGAGGAGGGCCCAGTTAAGACAGGCCCAGGCTCCTAACCCATGGAAACTGTGAGACGATTCACATGTGTTGCTATAAGCCACTAAGTTAGTGGCAATTTGTTACGCAGCAACAGAAAGCTAAGAGTGTGGATGGGAATCTGTACCAAGTGCATCCAGTTTTTATAGAGCCCCACCTCACCCCCCCATTCTTCAGATGATGTCTGGGCTGCACTTGTGTGTTTGGTCTATGAGGCTCCACTCCTTGAGGGTGGACTATCTTGTTCCTCTCTGTATCCCAGTGACTATGCCAAAGCCTGGCACATAAGAAGAACCCATATGTGTTTAGAGAATGGATAAAAACAATTTCAGAGATGAGCAGTTGCCCTGTGGTTGGAATAGAAGGCAAGGGATATAGGATGGGCCTGGAGGGACAAGCCAGAGTAGGGTATGAACAGTTTTGTTGGCCAAGTGAGAGTTTGGACTTTATTCTGCAGAAGATCTATATCTACTACATCTGTAGGTATAGCCAAATCCATATCTGTATCGTCTTTATCTATTTCTATATCCACATCCATATCATCTTTATCTGTATCTACATCACCATCAAGATCCACATCCATGTCATCTATATCTGTATCTATATCATCGATATCCACATCCATGTCATCTTTATCTGTATCTATATCATCATCAAGATCCACATCCATGTCATCTATATCTGTATCTATATCATCGATATCCACATCCATATCATCTTTATCTGTACCTATATCATCATCAAGATCCACATCCATGTCATCTATATCTGTATCTATATCATCGATATCCACATCCATATCATCTTTATCTGTATCCATATCATCATCAAGATCCACATCCATGTCATCTATATCTGTATCTATATCATTGATATCCACATCCATATCATCTTTATCTGTACCTATATCATCATCAAGATCCACATCCATGTCATCTGTATCTGTATCTATATCATCGATATCCACATCCATATCATCTTTATCTGTATCTATATCATCACGATTCACATCCATGTCATCTGTATCTGTATCTATATCATCGATATCCACATCCATGTCATCTCTACCTATATCTATATCATCATCAATATCCACACCCGTATCACCTATGTCTAGAAAGACTGCTCTCTGACAGAACAGCAGTCAGGAAGCTGTTGTCATGGACTGACCTGCAGAGATGACAGGGGTTCCATGAGACAGAATCCTTCCGAAGTTTCAGCGGGACTTGTGACTGCTGGGATGTGGAGGCAGAGCAGGAGGAGCATCTGGAGGGTCGTGGGGGTTGGTGGGTGACAGGGTGGACCATGTGGTGTTCACAGACTTCAAGAGTATGTGCCCTGGGGCCAGGACGACAGCAAAGATAAGCTACGCTGCGCACCTGCTGTTTGAGGTCCAAGTGGAAATATTCAGCAGGCTGGTCGAAATTCAAGTCTAAAGCTTAGGGGAGAGGCTGGGGCTAGAGACCTAAGTCCCTTTCAGCTCCAATTGTGATTTTAGAGCCAGGTGAGGGGATAACTCATCCTTAACCTGTCACCAAAACTCAGTTTCAATGTGGTTCCCATCTGCAGGGGGCATGCAGAACCGGGCTTTAGCCAGGAGAGGGCAGCAAACACCTGGCGGAACGTGGCACTTCCTGGCATCTCCAGGAATTAACAGCACTGGCAACCTGGGGAATTTACTTGCTGGGATTTGAAAACAATTATTAATTTATAAAGCGAAAAGCATCAGGGAAGCCCTCTTTCACTTGAGAAGGGGAAACACCCTATGGTCTCTTGCATAGTTCAGTTTATTCTTAACATATGAACTTGATTTCAGACAGGAGGACCAGATTATCAGTCTCACAGATGGAAGCCAGATAGGTGTGGCTAGCCAGGGTCTTCCCTTCTCATCTTGTTTTGTCTCTCTCTCTCCCCATGCCTCACCAATTATTCTTTTACTTCCTCTGTCACTGTGGTTTCCTTCTCTGTAGCCCTGACTGTTTCCTTCACCGCACTCTTCTCTCACTGCCCTCCCTTCCCTGATTTCTTCTCCTCTCCCCTCTGCTCCTCACCTAGCACTTCTCCCCCCGACCCCCCTCCTGGGACTTCTGAAGTCTTGGAGAGAGTCAACAGCTGTCCTTCTGTCTGCAGGGTCCTGGCTGTCTTTGCCAGTGAGGCCAGTTAAGGGCAAGGGTCTTGACATACCCTTAAGCCAGACACCATCTCCTACCCGCCTCTTCTCACCCGAGCTGGGCGTCCCCTGACAGGAACAAAGCCGGACCTGCTGGAAATCAGGACAAGGCTTCACAGCCAAGTATCCTCTTTAGATAAGACTCCATCTTAGATACCTGAGTACTTCATTCAAAGTAAGCCCAATAGGGTGAAAACTCCAGCATTTACTTGGTTGTTTTCTTAGCACATCATTTTCTCTTTTACCCCAGACAGCAGCAATGCCAGCCAGGGGCATTGTCACCGTTATATCTGTGCCCCCATTTTACAGATGAGGAACACAGCTTCCAGGCTCAGGCAGCGGGGTCACCAAAGGAAGGAAGGGGGCAGCGCTGCTGGGACCGGACCCTGTGCTGAGAGCAGTCGCAGGGACTTGGGTGAGACTCTGCAGGGAACGGGGCCAGGTTAGAGCCAGCCAGAGAGTGGGAGGGCTGAGGTTCACAGTTCAGCTTCCCCTCTCCTCTGGACTCCAGTTTGGGGGAGAAAAGCTCAGTTCCATTTCCAGGTAGTTCCCTGAGACCCCGGCTGGTTCCTGGGTCCTGGTAGGCATCTTTCGAGTACCTGCAGCTCACCAAAGGTCCTAGACCGAGGGAGGAAGGTGGCGGCTGACCACTGGACTCTCCTCCTTACAATCTCCATCCGTGTGCCATTAAACGGGCATGTGTAGAATCACGCTCCCTAGCCAGGCGCAGCAGAACTGACCCCCCTAACAGGGCAGGTGTGCTGAGGTCACAGCTAGCCCACATGTCCTGATCTTCAGCTACCACCCTGATCCTTGCTCTCCAGCAGAAGCTACAAGCCTTCAGACCACATCAGGATCCTACCGATCCCCCACGGAAATGCCCCAGAGGTAAAGCACTCACTGTGTGTCAGGGGCTTTCTTATTCCCTCTGAGTCAGCCCCAAGGCCTCTTAGAATCTCAGTGCCCAGCCCAAGCGATTCTGAAGTAGCTACACACACCTGAGTTCTACTTCTAGCTCTGCTGTGTACTCACTGTAGGCACTTGGAGAAGCTTTTTCCTCTTCCCAGGCCTCAGTGTATACATCTGTGAAACGAGTGGGTTACAAGATCCAAAAGGCCTGTAAGGGAAGTTGTTGTGGGTTCAGGCCTCCAGCCCACAACCCTGGCAGGAGGGCCTGGAGGAGCTTTCAGAGAAGCACAGACTTGAGTTTAGGAGTTCAGATCTCAACTCTGTCACTTACCACCTAGGAGACTGTTTCCTCATCTGTAAGTGGGAATGACCACAGTTCCTAATTCAGGGCTGTTGTGCATGAGAAGCACACAAGGCCATGCTCGTAGGCTATGTGACACCGTGCCTGGCACAGCACAGAGGCCAATTCGTGTTAGCTACTGCAGGAGTGAATTTGAGCTTGGATGGGTCGGGCCTATGGCTGAGTGCCATGTGGCTAATGGAACTTTTTGCCATCTCTTCAGACCTGAGATTGTTCTTTAGAATAGGGAAATCAACTAGAACTTGGAAGAAGCCCTGGCAAGAAGATGTCTGAGTGCCACCATGCACTGCACCGTCTATACCAAGTCTGAGTCATCACTTGTCTATTTCTGCAGGGATCCTGGTTGTCAGTATTCTCAGATCCATCCAGCCCTCCTAAAGGAGGCCACATTTATTTCTGGGAGGTGGGAGGGTTGGAGTCTTCTGCCTGGGGACAGGGTTATCAGCCTTCCCCAGACCAAGCGGTTCTGTTCCATGCCTCTGACCCCCTCCACACTCATAACATCATCAGCTGAAATATACAACAGTCCCATTAACAGTGCCACCAACATGCCCTCTCCAGTACCCTGGTTTTCATTTTACACTTCCTGATAAAGGTGATGCTATCCTAGGGCTGGCAGGTCACATTCTTTTCCCCCTATAGGCTAGAGACAGGAGTCCTGAGCTCTGTACTTCCGGCTCCAGCAGGACTCCTGGGCCACGCTGAGTGGCAGACATAGTGGGAATCTGAACCAAGCCCGTGGAGAGAAACAGTCCACCTCTGGATGTTTCCTTTCTTCCTCTCCAGAACAAGCCATATCTCTGATACATCCTGAGATGTTAAAGTCAATCCGGCCCCCAATCCCCTCTCCCCATTCAACGGCATTCATTTCATCATCTGCAGTGTGCTTCCCGCGTGTCAGGCACTGTGTTAGGGTCTGGCGTATCTGCAAAGCCTTGTTATTGACAAAGCATTTTTAGTCAACATCCAAAAGCATTCCAAGGTAGTGGTGCTACAAAGTGATGTGAGGTTATATTTTAAGCTTCTTCTTCATGGTGCAAGCATCCACCATGTTCCCCTGGTAACCAGTACCAAAAAGGAGAAGAGTAAAGATTTTGGAATCTAGTGTAACAGTCAGATCTTAAGATGACCCCAGTGAATCTTGCCTCCTGCTATTCACACGTGGTTAATTCCCTCTGTGGAAAGTTGGCTGGGACCTATGGCTAGTTTCTAACCAACAGAATACAGTAAAGGTGGCATGTCACTTCTGGAGTTAGGTTATAAAAGACTGTGACTGCCACCTTGCTAGTAGACTCTCTCTTGCTGGCTTTTTTTTGTGGGGGGGCAGGGTGCACTGTGAAGCTTGCGGGATCTCTGTTCTCAGGCCACAGCAGTGAAAGTGCTGAATCCTAACCACTAGACCACCAGAAACGCCCTCTTTTGCTGGCTTTGATGAAGCAAGTTGTTCATACCTCCATCTTGGAGAGGCCCACGTGGGATGGAGCTCAATGTGACCTTCAGCCAATGGCTAGCAAGGTACCAAGACCCTCAGTCCAAGAGCCTTCAAGGAACAAAATTCTTCCAATAACTACAAAAGGGAGCCTGAAAGAGAGTCCTTCCCCAGTGAAGCCTTCAGATAAGACCCCAGCCCTGGCTGACACCTTAATCACAGGCTTTGTGAGAAACCCTGAGCAGGAGACCCAGGTAAGCCGTGCCTGGATTCCTGACCCACAGCAACTGAGATGATAAACGTGTGTTATGTTAAGCTGCTAAGTTTTGTGGTAGCTTGTTATGCAGTAATAGATAACCAGTACTAGTTAACCAGGATCTGAATCTCGGCTCACCACCTAGAAACCAGATGACCTGGGGCAGGTTTATTTTTCTGAACCTTCTAACCTGTATTGTAGAACCTCTCATCTACAATATAGGAGTGACAAATCAAGGGATCTTCCTTATCTTCTTCTTTATGCCAGTCTTCGTAGCTCAGAGATTGCACAGGGCAGCAAAAATCCTCATAACTAAAAACCACTTCTCTAATGAGGTCTCCATGCAAACATCCTTGATGATTTAACAGCAGCCTATACCCTGGGCATCACGGCCTTGAACTTCAGTCTCTGCCTCCCTATCAGGTACAGCATCCAATAGTACAATGTGAACCATCTGCAAAGTGAAAAGGCAAAGCTTACAAAGGATGCAGGATTTCATGAAGTTGATGGATATGATGCTGGAGAGCTGTTCTAAATACACCAAAGCCATTAACAAGTGACAGTCTTACTGGAACAACGAAAGACAAGTCAATTGATACTTCAAAGTGGGGAAAATACCGTACAATCCTTCCCCCAGAATGTTGAGAAAATAAAATGTGAAGTTATATTGTATTGTCATCTAGTTTTGGCAAAGAAAATATAACCTCAAATTAACACTCAATTGAGTCTTTGTTCATTGTTAAAAATTAAAGCATAGTTGCAATTATAACCCCAATTTTGTGAACTATGAGATACAATAAACATATTTTTGTATTTTAATTATATTTTTGTGATTATGTACTAATGAGAAATTTCCTTCACTGTTTAGTATGAAGTTTGGTCCCCATTTTCAGCAGATTCCCTTTAAGTAGATATTCACTGATTCCTATTAACTGTGGAATTAGGGACCCTCTAAACCTACCTCATGGCATGGTCATGTGGATGAAAAGAGAACCAGATATGTAAACTGCCTAGAATTCTGGTAATTACCAGGCATTCATCAGATGCCAGTTTCTTATCTCCTTTCTTCTCATCTTACGCTCACAGAGGAGAGTAAAAAGATGACTTTAATGGGATATAGAAAAAATCATTTTGTCCTAAAAAAACTTCCCTGTTCTTGAAATGAGGCAAGAAAATCATATTCACAAAGAACCACAGACAAATCTGTATCTATATCTTGATCTATCTATATCCTGTCCATATCCATCTATAGATTTACAGATGTGTAACGCAGATGCAGGTTTTGACCATCTAAACCAGGGGTTAGCAAACTGCGGCCCTGGGGTCAAATCCAGCCAGCTGGTACTTTTGTAAATAAATTTTCTTACACCACAGCCACTCTCCTTTGTTTATATATTGTCTGTGGCTGCTTCTGTGATGCAACAGCAGAGCTGAGTAGTTGCAGCAGAGACCATCTGGCCCACAAGCCTAAAATATTTGCTATTCGGCTTTTTAAGAAAAAGTTTCCCAACTTCTGATTTAAACTAAGAGTCCAGGGCAACTGAATTCAATCGGTACCACCTCAAGATGTCTGATATGTCTAATTTCAGTGCAGAAAAAAATATTTAAAACTTGAAAGTAAAGGATTTAATCTCACCGTGGTTGAGATAGATGACAGAATATTTAACAAGATTAGAGGAATAAAATAGGGTCACATCCAGGTTTGTGGAAGAAAAGAAATACAAATTTAGGGAAAAGAATACAAGTTATGATAAAAAATAGTACCGGGCTTGCAGCTTAAGCTTCATTAGTTTCATGGTGAATCTGTCTCTGGAAACATCTATTTGAGTTTCATGGTATGTTACCATGCATTTCTTCTTGAGCGTCCTGTCTGCTCACTAATGGTTTTTAAACAAATCAGCAGCTCTGTCTGAAGGCACTGTCGCTGCCCCAAGAGCATATTTGTGGATGGCACGGACTGTGTTACTTTAGGCTGCGAGGAAACTTCTCCACGACCTGACCAAGTGTCATGGGCACCTCTTGTCAGGGAACAGCCTGGGCCCTATAGCCAAACACAACAGGGTTTCAAGGCCAGCCTCACCACTGGGCTTCTGGTTCCTGATCTATAGAGTGGGATGGAGTGCCTACCTGCCAACAGGATTCAGTGGGATAACAGATATAAGATGCTTACAGGCTGGTAGTACTCAGCACTCAGTAATTGGTACTTTCCTCCCAATTTGCCAACGTACATGCCCATTTACAAAATATTTATAATTGGGAGCCTAAATTTGGGAATCAGACATGGAATGAATTTGAATTTTGACTACACTATTTCCTGCTGTGTGACTTTGGGCAAGTAACTCAACCCCTCTGATCCTTCAATGCCTCTCATTCATTTTGGGGATAACTGCAGATGTAGCAATACCTTGGAGATATTGCAGGTTTGGTTCCAGACCACCACAATAAAGCAGGTCACGTGAATTTTTTGGTTTGCCACAGCACATGAAAGTTATGTTTACACTGTACTGTAGACTATTAAGTGTGCAATAGCATTATGTCTAAAAACCAATGTACGTACCTTAATTCAAAAGTACTTTATTGCTGAAAAATTCTAACAATCATTTGAGTCTTCTGTGAGTCACAGTAGTAACATCAAAGGTCAAGGATCACAGATACTATAACAAATATAATAATGAAAAAGTTTGAAATATTGCCAGAATTACCAAAATGTGACACAGAGACAGGAAGTGAGAAAATGCTGTTGAAAAAAATGGCACTCATAGACTTGTTCAAAGCAAGATTGCCACAAACCTTCAATTTGTAAAAACAGTAGCATCTGTGAAGTGTAATAAATTGAAGCACAGTAAAACGAGGTATGCCTGTATTACACCTCACAGAGTTGTTGTGAGGACTAAATGTGCCTCAGTTTCTCCATCTGTAAAATGGGGATAATAAAGTGCTTAGGCTAGTGCTTGATAAATGTTGGCAATTATTATTATTACTATTATGACTGTTATTTTTAATATTCCATAAAATACAGTGCCTGGGAAATTTGTAATTTCTCAATAACTGGAAGCAACTGTTATTATTATAAGACATTTGGAATTCATCACACATATATCATCTTTGGGTAACTCTACCAAGAAACACTATGTTTCATTATCTCTCAGACACAATTAATTGTAAGACCCATTATAATTGTATAAACTACTAAGAAAGGGAAACTGCCAGTTAAATTATGACAGCCATTGATTGTATTCCACATCCTCATTTTAGAGATGTTAAAATGGGAAAAACATGCATTTAGAATTGACAAAGCAGAGGTAGGTAAAGCTGCCTTACAGCCAAGTCCTTTAGGACAAACGCTTGGACAGGACAAGGGTCATGATAGGACTCCGGGGATGTCTGAGGGGCTGGAAGTAGATCCCGTGTCCCCAGCACCAGCAGGGCACAGGCATTAGTGTGGGTCCAGGGTTTATTTGGCCTAAGACCTTCTGTTTTCATTGGACCTGTTATAGTCCGAGTTTGTTTGCATCTCCTAACATTTCACATCTTTTATTTCACAGGAACTAAAGCTCCCACATTTTCATGCAGTGAAGCTTCCTGGGGCTCACCTAAGCTAGCAGAGTGGTGAGCATCAGGAATCCTATGTGTTCCCAAGTGCCACAGGCTTTACGCCCTTCCTTCCAGGATATGACCATAACGGGCACCCAGGTTTGAATCTGGATCCTCCGTCTTGTGAGCTGTATGACTTCTGGCAAGATACCCCATCTTTCCGAGCCTCAGCTCATTTATTGGAAGATTTGGAAAGGAAGGCACAAAGGGCTGCTCACAGAGTTGTGATGAGTACTCAGTGAGATAAGGTTTGCCAGGTGCCCACCCTGGCTCCCCCACCAGGATGCAGGGAGCCCCCCTACTCCTATGCTGCAACTGTGCCCCACCCCTACAGGAATACTAATCCTTCAGCAAATTATGCCCATTCTTCCTCTGAAATAATATCAGACATCTGGTCGACTTCTCTCCATCTCTAGGACTGATGCCTTAGAAAGGCTATCTCAGTTTTCTCTTGGATCACTCCAGTGGTCTCCTGACCTGGCTCCTACAGCCCTCCACTCCTGTGCCTCCAATCCATCCTGGAAAGTCCAGAGCAATCTTCCCCCAGCCTCATTTCCATCACTCCCCACCCTCCCTGTCTTCCCAACTCCTCATTTCAATTCTACAGAAAGTCTTCCGTTTTGCCCCCATCTCCTCTCACCCTGTTCCTCCTAACCCACTACCTCTCCCCACCTCCACACACACAGAGCCCAGCATCGTTTGGACAACTTGGCTTATCAGAAAAAGAAAGGTCTTAGAGGGAAGGTAGAATCTGGTTTCGATTTCTGGATCACGTTTCTAGCCATGTGCACTTGGTCTCGTTGCCTTGCCTCTGGAAACCTCAGTCTCCTTATTTCTAAAATGAGGCTAATAAAACACCAGTGTAAACATGGGACAGAGGCTGCTATTCCAGTGCAGATGGAGGGTAGGCAGCAGTGAAAGTTGGTAACTTTCAACCCCCTTCAAGCCATTCCCAGTGTCCGGAGCACAGACTCCCATCCATTTCCTTTGTCAAATTTCTTTCTTTCTTTCTTTTTTTTTCAGTTGAAGTATAGTTGATTTACAATGTTGTGTTAGTTTCAGGTGTACAGCACAGTGATTCATTATATATCTATCTCTATCTATCTATCTATCTATATATATATTCTTTTTCAGATTCTTTTCCCTTATAGGTTTTTACAAAATATTGAGTATAGTTTCCTATGCTATACAGTAGGTCCTTGTTGTTTATCTTTTTTATATATAGTAGTGTGTATCTGTTAATCCCAAACTCTTAATTTATCTCTCCCCCTCCTTCCCTTTCGGTCGCCATAAGTTTGCTTTCTATGTCTGTGGGTCCATTTCTATTTTATAAATAAGTTCATTTGTACCATTTTTCAAGATTCTACTTATAAACTATATGATATTTGTTTTTCTCTGTCTGGCTTACTTCACTTAGTATGATAATCTCTAGGTCCATCCATGTTGCTGCCAATGGCGTTATTTCATCCTTTGTCAACTTTCAACCATGTTGATACCAGTGTATCATCGTACAGAACTTCCCATGTGCACATACACCCCCAGAAAAAAAGTTACAGTATTCTTTCATGCCCATGTAGGACAGCTGATCCTGGAAGGTTGGGTAAAATACAAAGCTACATTCCCACATGGCCCACTCTCACCAGGACCATTTTTATGGAATTTTTCATAATTTCTTCAAGACCTTGTCATAGGATGCACTGTATTGGAGAGCTGGATGGGGTTGGGTGGTGCTTGCCATCAAGAAATCAAGAAAGTGAACCTTGAAAAATCAGAAGAGAAACAGTAGGTGCTCCCTTGGCTTTGTTGCAGGAGTGGGCATGAAAAAACAAAGGCGTAATTAAAAATTCATAAGCCTCAACTAAAAGTCCAGTCAGCTTTGTGAACAAAATATTCTTTGTTTCAGACTCCAGGTAGTACTTTTGAGGTCTCAATCCATCCTTCCATAGACACCCACTCTGCCACTGGAATGATGCTGAACGCTAAGGGGATGTTTGATTTAACAGTCGGTTGCAGAGCACCTACTATGCTGTGAGACTGGGATTTATAATGAGAAATATATATGTGGCCTTGTCCCAGTTTCTGGTACTGAGTTCATAAAACCTTTGGAATTTCCTTAGTGAGGAGCCCAATCAAGGTGTCTTTCGTTATGTTAGTGAGGTGACTTTTGGGAAGCACCTCAGGATGGGGGCTATTACCAGGAGAGGTAACCAAGTGATTAGAGGGTTGGAACCTCCAGTCCCAATTCCCAGACCTCTGGGGAGGGCAGAGGGGCTAGAGCTTGAGTTCCATCGCCAGTGGCCAATGATTCAATCAATTACGTCTATGTAGTGAAGCCTCCATAAACACCCAAAAGGGCCAGGCTGGAAGAGATCCAGATTGGATCCATGAGGGTTGAAGGTGACAAGGTGATGGGAGGAATGGCAAACAGGCTGCATGGTTCCCCTTCACCCCTCCCACTTTCCAGAAGGAGAGGGGCATGTCTCAAAAGGTTCACAGTAGAGGCTAGCATTTTCTCTCCAGTCCCACCTCATGTCTCTTCCATCTAGGCATAAGGATCTTTTGCAGGGAATTGGCTGGGGCTTGAAATCCAGAGCCTAGAGTCTAAGCATGTGCTTCGAGGGCATCCCTTTCCTTCCCCTCCAAGTCACCTCTGTTCCCGTCGTCTTCCTACTCTACTGCTGCCCCAATAGCCTTTTCTTCTGCATTTCTCACTGCAGGTCGAAAGCATCCCATCTCCTCACTGGTTCTTGGTCACTGTGCATGCCTACCATCAGATACCTTCATCTGTGCATCTCCAGTCTTCTTGGTTTAAAAGACTCAATTCACAGAAGACATTCTAAAGCAAACAATGGAAACCAAAATAAAAGAATCCCCATATTTAATTCTAAGCCTAATAAATCAGCTATTTTCATTTTCTCCTTCCCCTTTGCAGCCCAAGGACACAGGCATACACAATTTTTAATATTTGCTTTGTCTCAGCAGCATAGTCCACATTTTTATCTTATTAAAGCATAAATATTCTTCCACTTAGCTATAAAATATTCAAAACAATCATGTTTAATGGAAGAGCTGCATTCTACGATATCAGTGCACTGAAATATATGTAACCATTCTCTTATTGCTGGATATTCAGATTTAGGTTGCTACCAGTTCTGTATTGTTATAAGTAACACGATGGTAAATATTTTTGTGCATGAAGTTTTTCCTTCTTCAGAACCAATTCCTCATAATAAAATCTCTACAATATCTGGGCTTTGAATATCTGAATGGATTCTTGATACATTCAGATATTCTGAATGGATTCTTGATACTTTTCTGAAGGGTCACACACTTTACACTGTCCCCAGGAACACAGGAGCACCCACTGTCACCCAATTTCACCAGCATTGACTATTTAATACAGTTTGCTAATTGACTTGCTAGTTTAATAGGTATAAAATGGCACCTAGGATTTGCATTTTAAAAGGGAATAAAGCCTTGCGCCCAAGGATTAAGTTACTTCTTGTGGGACCTCCAGCTGAACAACAGAGGTTTTAGGAGAAAAGGGAGCAAGTCTTCTCAACAGTTCTGAAATTGTCCCAAGTAGGCATTCACCTTCCCACCTACATAGTGGCCAAGCCAGCCTTTCAACTGCCTTCAGGCTGAAGACAGTGGGAAAAATGCCAATGTGTAATTGGCATATTACTTTTCTTACCATGCCCTGGAGACTTTTCTCATTCAGAGATAAAAATTGGTCCTCTCAAACCCAAATCAAAAGGTGTAAACATCTTATATTTTCTTATTCCATTAGCACCTTCCTACAAATGGCTCTAGTGTTTCTTTTGAGAGCTAAACACAGGGACACAAAGTAAGATCTGGGCCCCCTGCTGTTTTCCCCCCAGCATGACACAAGCCCTGATTATTCTAGATTTTTTTTTTCTCTGCTTTTGAAAATCTCATTAGAATGGAAACATTTAGTGGCTTCAAGTTTCCAAAATGAGAGAGATTTAAAAAAAAGTGTGTCCCATGCTGGCGTTAGCATGACGGAGACACATCTGTTTGCCCAGCTGCACTTGTAGAAACAACAGCTATCATGGCTGATTGTTTGAGCAATTTCCTCCCTTCCCTGGGTACCCTGTTCATCTTTAAATGCTCCTGGATTTTATATTCGCTCACTCAGTCCTTCATTCAATACACGTTTACTGAGCAATTACTCTGTACTGAGCCCCGTGTCAAGGTACAGAGGTGATCCAAGAATCAGGTCTGCCTTTGAGATACTTACAGCATCATCAGGAAACCAATTATTCCAGTGGACATTAAAGTGGACATAGCACGTGCCACTGTGTGGGGACAGAGGGCAGTCAAGAGCACCCTAATAAGTTCTCAGGTGTTACCAGCTATTAGCTACAATTTCAAAACCCAACAGTATCTTGGAGCTTTGAGACCCCCTTCCTCGCATTTCTAAGGTCAGTCACTGGAGGGAAAAATGCAAGACCATTCACTAGCCATGGGTGTTGGGAGTTACCTCAAGCTTGGGTTCACTGGCTCTACAGTTCCCAATTCCTAGGACCAGCATCAAACTTTGTAAATTGAGTCACAATATTTATCTGAGGAGAAGGCTGAGAAAGTGGAGCAAAAGTTGCATGTATTTGGACATGTAGGAAAAGAGGTATGGGGAGGAAAAGGAATACTAGGATAGGAAATCTCATTTTAAGACTTTGCCACCAACTACCTGGGCCATCTTGGGCAAGTTGACTCTGAGCCTCAATTTCCTCATCTGCAAAATGGGTCTAACCAACTGACCTCTCAGAGCGATTGTAAGAGGTGGGTTGGGAGAATCAGTGAGAACATGTACGCACAGTTCTGGCACATTGCAGGCCTTCAGCTCATGTTCATTCCACGTTTCATCCTCCTAAGACACCTTCTGGATCTAGAACAGATTTGTGATCCTTATTTGTATCAGGAGGTGCAACAGGGAATGTCCTGGGCTTCAGGCCACTGGAGAGGAGGCAGACGAGGCAGAGTGTGGCTTAGAACAGGCCCTCGCGGTTCAGTTGCAGGGGAATGGTGATGAGCAGGAAGCAGACAGACCCTTTCTCAGGAACTATGGGAACCATTTACCTGTGTGGAAAGAGAGATGGGCCACTTGTGGGTGCTTTGACTTCTAGACACACTCCATATTCATTGAAGATAATCGGCAATGGGGTTTCACGTTCATTAGCCCTTGTCTGTCTCATTTGTCACAACTCTCTGACCTCTCCAGGAGGTGTCCTCCTCATTCTCTGACTTTGTATCACCCCTCTCTGTCTTTTCTTCTTCCTGTCTAGCAGCATTTGTCAGAGCACTTGGGGAAGATATTTGGTGCCGGCCAAGTACAAGCTGAATGAGGCTTTCCCCTTCTTAGGCAAGAAGAGCTGGGTATTGAAAACAATGTTTGTGTTTCAATGGAAAAATTATGATGCCAGTCATGACCTCACCTTTTCCTAAATTATCTTTTAGCAAAGGGCTTCTCCCCAGATGTAATGATGATATGATTTCCTGGGCATCCCCTATGCCCTGGAACAGTGGTTTATAAAGCTAGCTGTGAATTAAAATCACTGTGGATCTTAAAAAACAAAATACCATGGGCTACCCCCAACCCAGGAATCTCCTAGTTTAATTGCTCTGGGTGGGCCAATGCTGATCTAGTTTTTAAACTTCCCCCACATGATAATAATGTGAAGTCGGGGTTGAAAGCCACCCTCTGGAAGGAATACGCCACCACTTAACACTGTGGGCTCTGGAGTAGAACTGTATGGATTTGAATCCTGTCTCTGGCTGGTCAGTAGTCAAAGAAGCACATAAGCTTGCGGTGGGTGCCTGCCTTGGTCAGGGCTATGTCTGTGCAATCAGAAAGAATGGTGTCTGAATCATGGCTCTAACACTTTTTAGTGAGATACACTGGGCAAGTTACTTGA
This sequence comes from Eubalaena glacialis, assembly GCF_028564815.1. NCBI lineage: Eukaryota > Metazoa > Chordata > Mammalia > Artiodactyla > Balaenidae > Eubalaena > Eubalaena glacialis. Next base: position 80,117,312 of record NC_083732.1, read on the forward strand.
TATCTATAATCTCCTTATATGAATGAGTTTTCTGCGCCATGTAACACACTGTCACAAGTTTAGCAGCTTAAAACAACACACAGTTATCATCTCACAGTGTCTGTGGGTCAAAAGTCAGCATACATGGTGGCACAGTGGTTAAGAATCCATCTGCCAATGCAGGGGACACGGGTTCGAGCCCTGGCCTGGGAAGATCCCACATGCTGCGGAGCAACTAAGCCCGTGTGCCACAACTACTGAGCCTGTGCTCTGGAGTCCACAAGCCTCAACTACTGAGCTTACGCACTGCAACTACTGAAGCCCGCGTGCCTAGAGCCCGTGCTCTGTAACAAGAGAAGCCACTGCAATGAGAAACCCATGCACCGCAACAAAGAATAGCCCCAGCTCAAGGCAACTAGAGAAAGCCTGCGAGCAGCAAAGAAGACCCAATGCAGCCAAAAAAAACCAAAAAACAAAAGTCAGGGTACAGCTTATCTAGGTTTTCTGCTTAAGGCTGTAAAAAATGTCAGCCAGGGTTGGGTTCTCATCAGAGGCTCGAGTGGGGATGAACCTGTGTCCAAGCTCCCTCTGTGGCCAAAGGGATTCATGGCAACTTGCTTTTTTAAAGCCAGAAATGGAGAGAGGAGGGAGGGAGGGAGAAAGGGAGGGAGAGAATAAGGTTGCAGGGGGGACTCTAGCAAGACGGTGCTAAGCTTTTATGTTATTATGTATATCAGTAGAGGGGATGGCGAGGTCCACCTTAAAGTCTGTGCACCACACTATTCCACTATTATCATCTGTAAAATGGGGAAATTATATTTACCTTATGGGTAGTTGTGAAAATTAAATAAGACAATCCACTAAGATGGCACATAAACGCTCAGTGTTAATTTTCATCAACAGCCTGCACAGAAGCCACTGCTGCACGGCTTCCCCATCAGAGATCACGGTGCCTTCCTCTGGGCCCACAGCACTCTGCACAGACCTGCCTTATGGCTCCTATTACAGTGTGTCTTCTATCCAACCACCATGCCTGCCGGGTACCTCATTAAAATCTTGTCATGTGCCAGCCATTGGTCAAAATGCAAGGCATGCATCATCAAAAAATCTAGAAACAATAAATGCTGGAGAGGGTGTGGAGAAAAGGGAACCCTCTTGCACTGTTGGTGGGAATGTAAATTGATACAGCCACTATGGAGAACAGTATGGAGGTTCCTTAAAAAACTAAAAATAGAACTACCATACGACCCAGCAATCCCACTACTGGGCATATACCCTGAGAAAACCATAATTCAAAAAGAGTCATGTACCAAAATATTCATTGCAGCTCTGTTTACAATAGCCAGGACATGGAAGCAACCTAGGTGTCCATCATCGGATGAATGGATAAAGAAGATGTGGCACATATATACAATGGAATATTACTCAGCCATAAAAAGAAATGAAATGGAGGTATTTGTAATGAGGTGGATGGAGTTAGAGTCTGTCATACAGAGTGAAGTAAGTCAGAAAGAGAAAAAGAAATACAGTATGCTAACACATATATATGGAATCTAAGGAAAAAAAAAATTAAAAAAAAAGGTCATGAAGAACCTAGTGGCAAGATGGGAATAAAGACACAGACCTACTAGAGAATGGACTTGAGGATATGGGGAGGGGGAGGGGTGAGATGTGACAGGGTGAGAGAGTGTCATGGACATATATACACTACCAAATGTGAAATAGATAGCTAGTGGGAAGCAGCCGCATAGCACAGGGAGATCAGCTCGGTGCTTTGTGACCACCTAGAGGGGTGGGATAGGGAGGGTGGGAGGGAGGGAGATGCAAGAGGGATGAGATATGGGAACATATGTATATGTATAACTGATTCACTTTGTTATAAAGCAGAAGCTAACACACCATTGTAAAGCAATTATACTTCAGTAAAGATGTTTAAAAAAAAAAAAAAATGCAAGGCATGCATCATTTTCTTTTTTCTTTTTGGCTGCGTTGGGTCTTCATTGCTGTGCACGGGCTTTCTCTAGTTGCAGCTAGTGGGGGCTATTCTTCGTTGTGGTGCACGGGGTTCTCATCATGGTGGCTTCTCTTGTTGGGGAGCACGGGCTCTAGGCGTGCAGGCTTCAGCAGCTGTGGCACGTGGGCTCAGTAGTTGTGGCTCACGGACTCTAGAGCGCAGGCTCAGTAGTTGTGGTGCACGGGCTTAGTTGCTCCACGGCATGTGGGATCTTCCCAGGCCAGAGTTTGAACGTGTGTCCCCTGCATTGGCAGGCAGATTCTTAACCACTGCACCATCAGGGAAGCCCTAGGCATGCATCATTTTCTTTAGTCCTCAGAGCTAACTACTGATATACAATCTCTGCCATTTTCAAGATGGGCAAACAGAGACTCTAAAAGGTATAAGAAAACTCTGCATTGTTTAGATCATACCCTTCCAGGTTATCTTAAGTTTTTCATTGTCCTTAGGGGCTTTAGTCTTTCATTGTCTTTGAGCTACTTTATAACTGTAAATTGTAAATAAGAGATGGCAAAGCCAACTAATTCTTGTCTCTAAACATTCAAATTCTGTCCTGTCTAGTATAGGTTCAGTTGATTTCTTTCCCCTTTTTCCTCTTGTGAAAAACACCAGTGTTGTCAGTTGTCCATTTATTTCAATATTCCTGATCTATGAATGTGTTTGTTTTCTCCCTTTTGAGTCTTTTGTAACATTTGCCTGGTTCCTTCATTAATTGATGAATTAAAGAAAATCTTTAACATATATTCATTTTATGTATGTATAGGAGTCATGAGTTTACTTTTTTAAAAAAATTATCTTTTAACAAAGGTTACATAAATTTCCCAGGCCACATGGCTTCTAAGTGGTAGAACTAGCATTGATGTTCATCTGGCATCAAAACTCACATTCTTGACTGTATACTACAGTGCCACACGCAGGGTGGGTGCCCACTGATGCCTTGTTTGCCCCTCTGGTCGGCTGACCTTGACCTCCTTCTATTCATCACATACAGAGCACAGCCTCCCACACTCACTTTCCTATCTCCCCTAGTCCGTCTGACTCCTGCAGGTCCTGCAAAATTCCCTTAAGAAGCCCCACCAGTGGCCTTGGTCCCAAGAGCCTCCCAAGTCCTTCCCCAAAAGGAGTTGACACCTGTCTCCCCGTAAATTCTACCCGGTTGTCTTGCTTCTCTACTATGGAAACATACACAGCACTCCCTTTCATTCACAAATGGCTCTTCGAGTACTGGAGGCCGGCTCTCCACGCCCACCCCCCAACCCTTCTCTGGTTTGGAATCATGCTCTTTAAACCTGGCCTCTGATGACAGACTTTTGAGTGTCTTTGCCATCTTGATCATTCTCTTTTGGACACGTTCCACTCTCCATGAACCCTCAGTAAGTGGTCCTTAGATCTACACACAAGGCTGGTCTGACCATGTAAAGTGCAAGGCCCCCTTCTGGATGTCCAGGCATGGCCCCTTTTGGAAGAAGACTCTTCTTAGGTGAAGACTCACCTTGGGTACCTTGTCAGGCTTCAGTCCTCAGGCTGCAGACCCTGTGCTCCTCCTGCTGACAAGTCCTCGTCTCCTCTCTCTGCTCTGTCTCCACTGACGTCACCATCCATCCCCCAGGGCTATGACGTTGGCTCTTCCCTACATAGGCATTAACTACTTGGGGTAACTCCCACCAGGCCTGAGGACCCCTGGGATGCTCTTCTCCACACAGAGCCCTGCAGGCAGCCTGCAGCTGCGGATAGAGAAGGCAGACTCCTCCAGGTCACACCACCGCCGACTCAGACAGCCTCTGAAGTCATCGGAGTTTGGGGCACGCACAGGACACTGTCGACTTTTCAAAGTGAACTTACGGAAAACTGAAACACAGATTTTTTTCCCTACATTTATTATAAAATCATAGATCGTTGATCAGTGCTTGTGTAATCGACGTCTTCTTGGACCTAAGTACAGGCCCTTACATTTATCTTTGTTCCATTTCATCTGCTGAGACCCAGCCCGTATCTCCAGCTGCCACGATCATCTTGGACAGCGAGTTCTGCTGCTGGAGCATTAACTGTCCTTTGCAGCTTTGCCATCTGAATGTCTGACAGTCCTTCCAGTGGCACACGGACTTCATTGATGGAGGGGCCACTCTCCTTCCACAGCTTCCCATGACTTCCCCCTCCCAGGGGGATCAGGGATTCTGGCTTAGGGTTCTCACTCCTCTCTGTCCCCCGGAGCCCATCTCCTGGAGAGAGCTTGCTGGTTTGGCTTTTTCATCTTTCCATATCTGAGAGTAGCTGCTGATAACATGCCAGCATCAAGGGCTCAAAGACCCAAATCAACACCAGGTATACCCAGCTCCTGCCAGGCATACATCATCCCCTCCAACCCTGAGATGCTGACAAAGCTTGTCCTTGGTGTGTCCCTCTCTTACTCACAGGCCACAGACCCAGAGGATGTGGAGAGAGAGAGCATCCTTCGTGGGCCGATCTGAAGGCCAGCCACCGCCTTGGTAGGCTACTGCAAGCTCTGGTTTGCAAACCATCCTAGACGCAGTAACGAAGACCCCAGATCCATTTATCAAGGTCCCTGTGCGCTCACGGGGCTCTAATGGGGACTGAGTAATCAATGCTCCTTGACGCCGAGCTATGGGGCTGCATGGGAAATGTGTCATGAGCGTGGCATTTCAAATGGGATTTTTTTCTCTCTCTCTCTTTAGAGATGAGAACACCAAGCTTCCTCCTTGAAATGAGGACAAGAAAAAAACACAAAGAGAGAAGGAAAACTATGCAGAATGACTCAGAACCAAGGTACCTAACTAGTGCATTGTAAGTATGTGGAACTGTCCTCACTTTAAAGATAAAGCAAGGCGTGGAGGGAAGGGGTGGTGAAAAGACCCAGGACTGGAGTCAAGGGCCTGGGTTCTGGTCCTGGATCTGCCCCCAACCACCCAGGTGACTGGGAGTGAGTCACATTGCCTGTCTGAGCGACAATGTCCTCTAGTAACTAGATAATTTCTGCAGATCATTTCCCATTCTAATACTAAGAAACAGACCATCATTTAAGCAATAGACGTGCTCCTGAAAATATATGGGCAGACTTTTGTGCTCCCAACTGAAGTAGACTTTAAATAAACCAGGCCAATATCTCCTTCTCTTTTTCTCTTCCCTCCTTCACTCCCTCCCTCTCTCTTTCTTCCTCTTCTTTACTTAGGAGTGGAGTTCTTTCTTCAAAAACAAGTCTTTAAAACTAAACAAGTCTTTAAAACTACCGGCCATTCTCACACCGGTCAGAATGGCCATCACCCAAAAGTCTACAAATAATAAATGCTGGGGAGGGTGTGGAGAAAAGGGAACCCTCCTACACTGTTGGTGGGAATGTAAACTGGTACAGCCACTATGGAGAACAGTATGGAAGTTCCTCAAAAAACTAAACAGAGCTACCATATGATCCAGCAATCCCACTCCTGGGCATATATCCAGAAAAGACGAAAACTGCAATTCAAAAAGATATATGCAGCCCAATGTTCACAGCAGCACTATTTACAACAGTCAAGACATGGAAGCAACCTAAGTGTCCATCAATATATGATGGATAAAGAAGATATGGTTTATATACAATGGAATACTACTCAGCCATAAAAAAGAATGAAATAATGCCATTTGCAGCAACATGGATGGACCTAAAGACTATCATACTATGTGAAGTAAGTCAGATAGAGGAAGAAAAATATTGTATGATATCACTTATATGTGGAATCTAGAAAATAATACAAATGAATTTACTGACAAACAGAAATAGACTCACAGACATAGAAAATAAGCTTACGGTTACCAAAGGGGAAAAGAGAGGAGGGATAAATTTGGAATTTGGGATTAACAGATACACACTACTATATATAAAATAGATAAACAACAAGGATTCACTGTATAGCACAGGGAACTATATTCAATATCTTGTAATAACCTATAATGGAAAAGAATCTGAAAAAAAATATATATATAAAACAGAATCATTTTGCTGTACAACTGAAACTAACACAATATTATAAATCAACTATACTTAGGTAAAAAAAATCTTATGCAGAAGTCAAATAAATATAACTGCAAAAGTGATAGTGGCTTTATGGGGAGGGATGTTTGTCCACCCTTGGCAACACCCCCTCCCCTCCCCTCCCCTCCCCTCACTTCCCTCCCTCTCCGTGCACACATGCAATTGGTACCATTTGTGGGGCACTGAATTAAACTATCCCCCTATTTAAAAGAGTCCTTGTTTTGATGAATGCTCTACCTGGGAAAGCAAAAATGACTCAGCCACATGAGGGCTAACAAAGCACTTTCCTGTCGTTACCTCATCGCTCTTCTCTACAAATCTGCCAGGCTGGGTGATTTACCCGATGCTACAGGAGAGGAGACTGGGCTTAGATGCATGAGAGGTGGAACGTGTCATTCTTGGTCATCGCTGTAGCCCAGACACCTGGGGACAGTACCTGGGGCATAGCAGGTGCTCTGGAAATAGTTACTGAATGAATGGGAGTGGGACTTGCTGACCCTCCTTAACCAATCCCTGCCAGGGTTGGAGCGCCAAGTCTTTTCGCCCTCTTCTGGTTCACAGGCACTGAGGTTCCTTTCTTGGAAACATATGATCAGTTGCAAATTCCACCCTGTAAATCTGAATTTTTGGTTGGACAGGTCTATCTCCCCCACACGCCCTGAACCATAGCAACGTATTATCTCAAGGCTGTCCATCATTCATAGCAGAGGGAAATAAATCTCTATTCTGCCTTCTTCTCTTCAAAGAGATGATTAAAGAAAAAGGGAGCAAGACAGGGATTCTAAAGCTTCGGGCAGTTCTATTTTGCCCTAAAAGACTGTAGCGGACGTTGTCCATGCTCTGCCCAGAGCCTCTAACCAAGGACCTTTTATTGCTCCTCAGTTTCCTTCCTCCAACAAGCCTTATCTGCTATTCTTCTTTGGAAGAAGTAGTCCATGGGCTGCTGGAAATGCTTCATCTGTGGCCAGGAGCAGAAGGTAGAATGTATGGCCAGATGGGGGTGGGGCTTAGCCAATGACTGATGGGTCCTGGGTCAGGACTGCAGCTCACATTCTGGGACTCCCGGTAGGGTCAGGTAGAAGCTGCCCTCCTTGGGACTTTGCTGAAATCGTCCCTTTGTTTGTATTCTATAGCTTAGAGTCAGGTTCTTGAAAACCTGATGTGAGACAAAGGGGAGACTGGGAAAAGAGGGTCCATGGTTATCAGTAAACATGAGTCTGAGGATATGCAAAAAAGCATAAATAGCCACATTTCTCTGTATAATAAACTCCTTTCATGATCCATGGAAAGGAGTTGCATTTCATGGAAGAGTGTTGGGTAGAGAAGTGGAAGATGGGAGGCTTTCAGGAGAAAAGGGCCAGAGAACCAAACCACATGGGAATGAAAAACAATGACAAAAACACAACGGCAAAAACAAAACACACCTCTGCAATAGGCCAGAAGCTTGGGGAGAGTTTGCTACATGCACAACTGCCTTATGTGCATGATATTCTGAGGGACATCAGGGGAAGGGGCTGTGCTCCAGGTCCTGGAGACACCACGTGCATCAATGAGGAAGTACTGAGCCCTTCACAGAACGATATCCTGGAAGATTTCTAAGCCAGAGGACCACAGGCAAACATGACCTCGCTCCACACAGCCCAGTGCTTAAGGAGACTGGGTGGAGGGAAGCAGGCTCCCACCATGCGTGCGATAGTGTGAGAACCAGTTCCACTTGGATCCCAAAGGACATCCAGGTTTCACACTGTTGATGGCATAGACCCCAGTGAAAGGGACAAGTAGAGGAACAGCTCTTAACACAAACAAAAGAAGGTGAAAAATGCCACTAGCGAGGTGCAAACAGCATGCTCTTGGACCTTCAGGAGGGAGAGGGCACACCCCGTCATCTGGTTATTTGCATCTTAGGAAGCACTTATTATCCCCCAGCCCTCCCAGACAGCACAGAGAGGGAAGAGGGGGTGGTGTCACTCCAGAGCTTGCACATGTGAAATGCGTAAGAAACAGGGGTGCACTGGGACCACTTCATGGGACTCCAGAGAGCCGATGGTTAAATTCTCAGTAATTTTTCAAGCTATGGTTAAACTCAGCTGTTATTAAAAACTAAATGATATAAGCTTATAGTGAAATAAATTATATGAAAAAAGGTACTAAATGCTCAAAACTCATCACTACCTAATGATTTTATATTTCACTGTTACCTATGCCCTTGAGGTTATTTACATCTTTTGTTTTCTGTCTGGTAGAAATACTACATAAGGGTGCCCATCTCTTCCCTGTGTTCAGTGATGTCATGCTAGTAGTCTGAAATTCACCAGAGTGGGATTATTTACACCTCAGAAACCAGCAAACACTGCAACACAGGGCCCCGCCCTTCGCCTGCTCAGGGCTGGTTGTTAAATGTTCAGCAGCACATCCATTGGAGAGGAATCTAAGAGTGTCCAGACAGGGTGCAGAGGAAATAAATCACATGACTTCATTCATTCATCCAACACTGCTTATTAATCACCTACTATGTGCAATGCACACGTAGTTACAATTTCTTCACGGTTGGCTGTAACAGGGAGCTCAGTCAAAGCTGACTGATGGAGCTAATTGGGGCAAAGGTCCAAGCAAACCACTGGAAGTTCCAACTATTGAGCATCTTTCAATAAGTGCATTTTGATGATTTCCAGATCATGTGCGGTGGCGGCTCCATCTAAGAGCTAACTGCCAAGGAGGGGTCTGGGCAGACCTGCTTCAATAAATAGACAAGGATCATTTAAAAGCAGCCCATTAAATGTTTGCATGCAAATGGACTTGCCAGTCTCCTTGAAAAACAGTTTGTTCTCCTAAGGAGGTTAAATATTTTCAGTCTTATTTGTGTTATTAATTTGCCTAGCCAAGAGTGTGGTTGAGGGTGCATTCTTAATAGAGGATGCAAAGACCTTGCAAAATGAGCCTTATCCTTGAAACCTAAATGAGGGAGGTTTTATGAATGCCATCAAAATGACCACAGACTTTGCCTGTTTCCCGAGGATAATAAATCTCTGCCCCATTCAGATCAGATAGCCCTGGTGTAACCTACAGGATGGGGAATAAAATAGAAAAATGAATAAACTCCAGGCATGCTGCATGCCTCCCACCTAGGACAGTACCCAGCACAGATGTAACCCACAGGTGAGGCACATAATAGAAAAATGAACAAACCCAGTTGTGTTGCATCCCTAGCATCTAAATAGCACCTGGCACATGGTGAGCATCCAGATTTTTGTTGAATGAATAAATGTTCCCGTGCCATAATTCTAACCACAGTTTTGAAGAGAAGGGTTCTCTAATAATGGTAGACAGAAAAAATCATAGAAGAAAAGGATGGAGAAAGGGGGATTTATAAAAAGAGTTAGACTCTTTTCATATCATATCTCATTTACTCCTTGCAAGGTTTTATTCTCCCCATTTTACAGATGAGATAAACTAAGGTTAATCAGTGCACCCAGTATCTCACAGGTAGGAAGCACAGAGGGAGGTCAAAATCTGGTCTGTTTCAATTTAAAATCCATGCTCTTTCTATGTATTATGAAATGGTGACAATCTTCCTGGAAATAATCAATTTAAAAAGAAAATCTTTCCCCTGCTCCCTAGAAAGTATGACGAATTTCCCTTATTGGAGAAGAGAGAAAATTGAAAACTGAAAACTCACACCAGAAACACAATGGTAGCCTAGCACCCCTTCCTCACTTCCTTTCTTCTGTCCTGGACCACAGAGGAATGGTGTGTGTGTGTGTGTGTGTGTGTGTGTGTGTTATTATTGTTTTCCTTTATTTTCTTGATCATCAACTTTTGCTTCAATAGTGAGTTGGGTGCTAAACTCTACTTACAGCAACTCCGTTCCACAAAACGCTCTGTAAGGGGAGTATTATCGCCTCCATGGTGTGGATGAGAAAATTCAGAAACAGTTGATTTGGTTAAAGTCCACACCGGTAAATGGAACATCCAGGAATCTAGCGCAGGCTTATCTGTCACGAAAGTGTTTTTCCATTAACGGTTTTCTCAAACTCTAGTGTGTGCAGGAATTACTTGGGGACCTTAATAAATACAGATTTTGATTCAGCAGGTCTGGGGTGGGGCCTGATAAGCCCCCAGGTGATGCCGAAGTCTCAGGCCACATTTGATGAGAAGGTTCCCGGGTCAACTGCTTAGTCAATTCAGAGCTTATCCCATTGTTGGGGGTTAGTTCTCAGTCCTTCCTCTTGTCTTGGTGAAGTTTCGACTCATCAGCCACAGTGAGGACCTGACAGGACAGGGTAGGCAGCAGTCTGTCCCCCCTGGAGCCTGGCTAGCTTCCTCCCCCTTACATCCGTTCCATCTCTGGGTAATAGCACCATTTACCCTGGAGCCACACAGCTTCTCGGCTCTTCCCTCTTTGCCCACACACACCAACTACCTCTATAAATGGTCTCTGAGCCTGCAGTCTTGGCCCCTTGAGACTATTTTTCATAAAATAGTCATTGTGAGCTTTTTAAATGTAAATCTGATGACATCACTCTAGTTCTTAGATTCCTTCGAGAAAGGGGAAGCACCAACTCTCTTGCTCTGCCCCAAATCCTCTTTAACCAGAGCACCTTGCTTTTTATCTGCTTGTGGATACTGTGGTTCAACATAGAATGTAATTAAAAATAAAATGAAAGATGTATCTGCTAAAGAAAAGCAAGAATCCCTCTGACCAATCCAATCAATTCCTTTGCCTTTTACAGATGAGGAGAACGAGTCCGAGAGAGGCCCAACCCCTTCCCTGAGGACCCCAGGAAGAAAACTGTGGAGCTGGCACAAATATCAAGACCCTCCTGAAGTTTTCTTTGGTTTTCTCCTTCTCTTTCCATTGCACCATGCTCCTCCTCACAAACAACTTTCTATTTTTCATCAGATATTGCTTTCCTAAGATCCACTAAGTGAGTTCCTTTACTGGCTGAGAGCAAAACACTCACGTCTGCAATGCCTTCTCCAAATCTGGCCCCTACAGTTCCAAGCATGAAGAAAAGCAGAAAGACGTGCAGACTCTTATATTGGTTTTATAAGCAGCTTGTCGCAGACTAGACTGATTGCTTGGTCATGAAATCCGAAGCTTGGGGACAGTTAGGGATAAATAAGGAACAATGACCAAAGCTACCACCTCCTTCCCAAAATTGAAGGGAGAATCTTTAAGGCTTTTATGAGGTACCATGGCCAAGGTAAGCTGACTCTCAGGACATGATAAAGTGAATGCAGAAGCAGATTGAAATAAGTACTTTGGGCCCTGAGCTGATGGACATTTTTCCCTAAAGTATTATTCTCTTAAAAAACATCAAGAATATTCTATGATGAAGGAAATCCCTCCTTTAATCAAAAAGTGCACCCCCCCAAAGCCCCTGATTACCAAATCCATACAAGCAAACAAGGCTCCCTAAAATTGGTTAATTTCCACATCAGCCCATTGTCCCCAGGACAACATATTCACAGTAGGTTAATAAATATTCCTCTAGTGAATAAGCATGTAACGAAGCCAACTGTTTGCAGGGAAAAGAGATACTTGGTACATCATTGCTTGCTAAGTTGAATGGTCTCGTTAGATCCAGAGATGGGATAGCTCAGTGTGGGCTAAGAGCAAGGGAAGGCACTCTGAGTGGGCTTTGGGTTGGTGGAGAAGAGAACATTCAGGAGGGTCCCAAGAGAATCAAAGTCTGGAGGTGGGGAGTTGTGTCTCCTTTGCTATATATGGTAGAGGAGAAAGCCAAGAGCCAATTAAAATCTGAACCAGGAACTGTGTCTAGTGCATCAGCCACAGGAAGGCTTTTGTACGATGTGCAATGTACAGGTGGGTGGTATACAAGGGACCTTTAGTTATGCACTTAATGTGGATTTAAAAAAGCATACAATTTAGCACATCAGATAACATGACTTCACAGATACTATTGCTTAGGATCAGGCTAAATTTATGGGAGCAAGAATCAGCAAGTTTACTTCAAGAGAAAAATATTAAATCGATACCAGCTTGGATGTGACAAAAATCATGAAGGTGAACATGAGCGACTGGTAATTGACAAACACTTCGTGAAAGCTATGTATCAATGATCGTTATTCATTGTCTCATCAAAGGGCATACTGTGTGTGAAAGTGTTTTGTGGATTTCGTTCACTCATTCACATATGTGAAAATTTATAATTCAACAAAACAGATTAAATGAGATACTATAGACAATAATGAATAACTTACTTCTCAGACAAGGAAGGAAGGAGACAGTATCTTTATGGACCTGCTAAGAATCAAACAACATGGGAGGCCTGGGGATTCAGATAGAAACAAGACGGGTTTCCTTCTCAAGGAGCCTGCTGTCCAGCAGGAAGGCAGGCAACTATGGATGTAAACTGCAATCCCACGTGAGAAGTATTTTCACGGAGACGTGTACAAAGTACAAGAACATGTAGGAGCCATCAGAGTAGGGGCAGCTGGCAGAGGTGGTGGTAGATGACTTTAGCACCTTTTGCCAGATGGGGCTATCACTTGCGTTACTTACAAGTAAGGTGTTGAAGGAATTCTAGTGTAGGAATCCCAAGACACTGCAATCATTAAAAAAGCATAAATGCAAGCTATTACTATTGTGTTTACTGCAATGAATGACATCAAACTTTAGTACGCATGAGAAAGACCTGCAGAACTTATTTTCAAATGCACATTTTGGGACTCTCCCTTAATAGGCTCTGATATTAGTATGCTTGGAATGTGGTTGGGTTAATCTGAAATGTTAACAAAGCCTGGGAGATTTGGATGTGGTAGGTATATACTCTGAGAGACTAACTTATAGATGGCAGGAAACTTATTTACTTTTGATAACTCAGTATTGAGAACAATGCCAGCATACAGCAAGTGTTGAATAAATGTTTGGTAAACACACACACACACACAATAAATTATTAAAATCTAATAACAAATCTGAGCTCCAGAATAATATTTTGTTTTCCAATGGATTTAATTTATAGACTTAAAATTTACACTTGCATCCTTACAGAAGGTAATGGAGATAGCCCATAATTAAAATTCAGACACACACAAATATAAACAGGATTAACTGCTTTTTAAAATTTAACTTTTTGGATTGATTAGCCCAGGCTCAGGCTGATGGCTGTTGGGCCTCCCTTTGGGCGGTAGAGACTCTGAGAGTCTGGATGCCCTTGAAAGTGAGGAAACATTCTCCAAGTACATTCTGCCTTGCTCCTCCCTAATTCTGACCTGCCCCCCTCTACTAGTTGGTCTCAATTAATGGGGTCTGAAGCACCAGCCTGTCAATCAGCAGGAACATACTGTACCCTCAAGAACCAAACTCAAGGCAGGCCTTCTCATTTTGCCATTTTCTCTATCTCTGAAAAGTGTTAAAAGTAGATTCATTATGGCCAATTGAGCCAAAGGGAACAGGACAATCCTTTCTCTAAGTGGCTGGAAAATAAGCCAATCGCTGGTCCATGTGCCACCCAAATACCTCGATTCGGATACTTTTTGAGCTTTCAACAATGCTCTGTCCTAATTTTCCATTCTTCTCATGATAACCTGCTGTGCCTAGCATGAGCTACATAATGGTAATTCCATTAACTGGAAGAATGAATGAATTAATGAAGGCATGAAGGGCCAGGTCTCATTATTGTCTACTGTACTTCAAGCATTATGCCAGGCACTGGTACGATGATAAACAGAGCAGACACGGACCCTCTCTGGGCTTACAATTTGTAGGAGAAGGCTGCATTAATAAAGTATTTATGCTAAAGTTGAGACAGAATAGACCTACCAGTTTGTCCCCTGTTTGCAAATCAGGAAGTGAGGATTCCCAGCAGGGCTTGTTCTGTGTGAGCCCCAGGAGGAAAAAATAAATATACTCTATTGGTAGCAGTAACAGTGAGGAATATTGTGCCCAAATGAAAAGAACTTTTAAAATATCTTCACACCTCTAATAGAGATGGAATAAGATAAATATAAAAGTAGCCGAGTCCCTCCGTGATTTGAAGCCAGAATTGAAATATGCCAGAGGAAGTCAGGTAGTCAGTCTAGAAAGATCATAGGAATCATATTCTGGGAGTGAAAGGGAAATGGTGGCTGGGAAGGCAGTTCAGAGCCTCAAGTTTTGCTAAAACTCATCAGTAGCAAGTAGGAACGGGTGCAATTTAGGATAGAGAAAGACAGGGTGGGTGAGTGCATGGGCTTCAGGATGAAGACCTGGCAGGACAAGGCAGATCTTTACTTATATGTGATGCTAACTGGATGACAGCGGTGTCCTGGGGTCTGTTCACACTGCTTTGCAAGAGCCCATTACGTGCACCCCTTCCTGACTCTGATTTGAGTCACTTTACACTGGTTACTTGAAACTGCCCTGGTGCGAGTATAAACACTATAGGAAGAGGCAAATGCTACAAACCAGTGTTTTTCTTTAAGTTAGTAAATATTTACCAGCACACGACTGGTTACAGAGTCCAAGCTAACAGCCAAAGGGACCTGCGTGAAACCAGGAATTTAGAGCCAGAGCTGTACTCAGGTCGTGGTGGCACTGGCTGCCTTGGAAGTGCCATTTCCCCTCCCCTGACATCAGCAAGGAGATTCAACTTTCACATGGGGGCTTGGAACAAGTGCTCTCGAAGGCGGCTTTCTACCCTGAGAGTCTGCATCCCTATGCTAGAAATAGTCATGGAGGATTTTAAGACTGCAGTGGTGAATTAAATGCCATATTATGGGGTGTCTTCATCCACTGCTGGTGGACAAGGGTGTGTGTGAGTGTGTGTGTGTGTGTGTGTGTGTGTTTACAAGCATAGAGGCAGGTTAGGGAATCATGGCTTAGTGGTAACATTTAAAATAAACTCATGAATTGACAAGTGGCCAAAGCCCAGATTAGAGTAACTTCGGAGCCAGAAACACAAAGCCAGAATGCGTGAATTTACACACTAGGCATGGTGTTCTTTTTTTTTTTTTAACATCTTTATTGGAGTATAATTGCTTTACAATGGTGTGTTAGTTTCTGCTGTATAACAAAGTGAATCAGCTATACATATACATATATCCCCATAACTCCTCCCTCTTGCGTCTCCCTCCCACCCTCCCTATCCCACCCCTCTAGGTGGTCACAAAGCACCGAGCTGATCTCCCGGGGCTATGCGGCTGCTTCCCACTAGCTATCCATTTTACATTTGGTAGTGTATATATGTCCAAGGCATGGTGTTCTTAAAAATAAACCTGAGTTGTAGCTATTACAGACAGTACCATTTTGCAGAAGTGTAAAGAGAGGTGGGTTGAGGCTGGTGCAAGATCACCTGAGAAATACAGCGGGGTATCAATTATCAATGATCTCCTGGAGCTAAGTCTATGACCAAACAGAGGAAAACAGATTTCACTGTAGATCCCGCCAAGACCAAATCAATGAATGTGAACTGTGTGAGGAGGATGTAATTCTGTGCCCACATTTTGGCAACACTCTCTGAGTGATAAAAATGAAAGTCACTGACATTTATACAAAGGTTTTGAAAATTTCACGTCCATTATCTGACTGAACCATCACAGCATCTTAGAGGAAAGTATCATTGACATCATTTTGCAGAAGACAGAAGTGCATCTCAGAGAGGGGAAGTCACTTATCCATGGTGGCAGAGAAGGTGGTGGCACACACAAGTTGCTATGTAATAAAGTACTTAATACATATCTCACTCCCAACAGATCCATTAATAATGGTTCTTACTTCTTCCACTGAGAAGGATCCATATTCCTCATACCTTGACTCAGAACCAAGGACGCACAAGGCCCTTTGCTATCTGGCCTCAATATACTCCAACCCTCCTTTACCCACACCTTCCCAAGGACCACTAGCTGCAGTCACATTGTGCTCTCAGGTCTAAGATATTTTCTTTTCTAAAAAATTTTTATTTTATATTGGAGCATAGTTGACTGACAATGTTGTGTTAGTTTCAGGTGTACAGCAAAGTGATTCAGTTACACATATACGTGTATCTATCCTTTTTCAAATTCTTTTCCCATTTAGGTTATTACAGAATATTGAGCAGAGTTCCCTGTGCTATACAGCAGCCTTGTTTGTTATCTGTTTTAAATATAGCAGTCTGCACATGTTATACGACCCTGTACATGCTATCCTCTCTCATCCATACCCCCTTTCCCCATTCTCGGCTTATCAGAAACTTAATCATAAATTCAAAATTTAGCTTAACTGTCACCCCCTCTGTGAGGCCTTTGTTAGATTTCCCAAGAGGATTTATTCTTTTTTTCCTTCTGGCTTCACTTTACTTTGATCCCACTTTTACTACTGGGGACAGAACTGTTTAGGGGTGTTATGAAATGAACTGTGCCCCCCTAAAATTCATTCCTTAAAGCCCTAAGCCCCAGGACCTCAGGATGTGACTGTATTTGGACACAGGGTCTTCAGATTGAGGATTAAGTTGAAATAGACGCTAAGTGTGGGCCTTAATCCAATCTGACTAGTGTCCTTGTAAGAAGAAGAAATTGGGACAGAAAAAGAGATACCAGGGCCTCACTAACACAGAGGAAAGACCATCTGAGGACACAGAGAGAAAGTGGCCATCTACCAGCCAAGGAGAGAGGACTCAGGAGAAACCAAATCTGCGGACACCTTGACTGGACCTCCAGCCTCCAGACTGTGAGAAAATAAACTCCTAATGTTTAAGCCTTCCAGTCCGTGGTATTCTGTTATGGCAGCCCTAGCAGACCAATACCGGGGCCTAGTTGACCTGTGCTTTGTGGAAACTTGAACCCACTGCAGGGTGGTTATCAGCAGGGTCGCTGGGCCCCGTGCCGAGGGCAGCTCTAGCATATTGGCTCTGCCGCTGGCAGCTGACACTTTGCCAGCGCTCTGCGGAGGAAGCCACGTTCGCCTGATTCCTCATTTCTTCTCTCCTACATCTGGTGGTCCCACTATATCTTCTTCTATCTTTTTGGTTTACAATAAATACCCCCTCACCACAATCATGGGGCTCCCTGGCCTCTCCACACCTCTGCTACCATGCACAGGTTTTGCCCTTGTACAAAGTCTGGCTCATCTCATTCTGGGTTTTGACGTTTCTCTCTCACCACAGGCATCAATCCTTTAAAGAGAAGTAGGCCTTCTCCTAAACTTTCAACCCATAGCATCTACCAATTTCATATACATGCAACATTTGTTGGAGGAGTTATAAACCATGTCTGTTTTTGCTTACCTCTGTCCACAGTGCCTGGCATGTAATAGGTACTCAACATAGAAACGAGAGATTTTTTTTGGCTCTAAAGAACCACTGTTAACATTTTTTATTCTTTTAATATCTAACTAATTGCATTGACGTGGCAAAATTCTTATTTCTGACTTTGATTCAATTGATAGTATAGAGGTGACCTTGGAAACATTCCTTGTTGTTGTTGTTGATTTACAATGTTGTGTCAGTTTTAGGTGCACAGCAAAGTGATTCAGTTATACATATGTATTCTTCTTCATATTCTTTTCCATTATAGGTTATTACAAGATATTGAATACAGTTCCCTGTGCTATATAGTAGGACCCTGTTGTCTATCTACTTTACATATAGTAGTTTGTATCAAAATGAGTGATTTTTAAAAAAAATTTATTTTATTTATTTATTTTTGGCTGCGTTGGGCTTTCGTTGTTGCACGCCGGCTTTCTCTAGTTGCGGCGAGCGGGGGCTACTCTTCATCGCGGTGCGCGGGCTTCTCGTTGCAGTGGCTTCTCTTGTGGCGGAGCACAGGCTCTAGGGGTGCGGGCTTCAGTATTTGTGGCACGCGGGCTTCAGTATTTGTGGCACGCGGGCTCAGTAGTTGTGGCTCGCGGGATCTAGAGCGCAGGCTCAGCAGTTGAGGCACACGGGCTTAGTTGCTCCGTGGCATGTGGGATCTCCCCGGACCAGGGCTCCAACCCGTGTTCCCTGCACTGGCAGGCGGATTCTTAACCACTGCGCCACCAGGGAAGCCCGAGTGATTTTTTAAATGAGATAAAATACCCCAAAGTGCCCAGCCCAGTGTTTGGCACATTGTCGGTATTTAAGAAATGTCAGTTTTCTCCCCTTGATCAAGATGACTGATACTGAAACCTTGGCCTTCCATGTTATTAGAAGGGAACTCCTCTTTTCCGCAACCCCATTATCAGTGGTGTTGTGGGAGACTTTATATTATGGGTAGTAGATTACACTGCCATTCCTATTTATTCATTTGCCCATAAGAAGACTACAAACTCACCTCCCATCGCCCTCTGTCTTGCAGAGTCTTCTGTGTCTCATAAACTGTAGACATTGCTCAAACTCAGAGGTGAGAAATTAAGAAGCATTACTGAGTTCACGCAGACGTTAACAAAACAACAAAAAACACAAAACCCCATAAGACTGTGTTTAGTTCCTCCAACAGTGAGTAAGCTGATTTTGCTGAGAACTCCTCTGCTGGTAGAAAATAGTGTTGACAAAATCAAAGCTATGGCAATTAGCCACAGGGAGCTTCCATTGACTGCTCATACATTTGTTAAGACCAAGGCAGTTTTGGCTCTGGGGAAACTTTTTTGATTTACACAAATCAAGTTCATGTGATTTCTCAACTAGTGGGCTTTTTTTCCCAAGAACTCAAACTATTCAGGCCTCAAAGTGACAAATGAATAATTTTATTGAGGAATATATAGAGAGAGCCACCCTATTACACTGTATAGTTCACTTATGCACCCATCTGTTCACTCATTTATTAAAGAAAATGTTTATTGAGCACCTATTATGTGTCTGGTATAGAATTAGCCACAGAAGATACATAATTGCAAAAGAAACAGTCTTTTCTTTCAAGGAGCTCACAATCTAGTACCTGTGTCAGAGAGCTATTGTGAATTTTAAATTAATTACTTCATGGAAACACTTAGGAAAATGCCTAGAACATGGTGAACACTCAAAAAGTGTAGCTCTTATTTTTATTGTTATCTGATAGACAAGAAAACAGAGTTTCCGTCCACTGTGGTCCAAGTTGAGGATAAGGGTAACCTTGGGGTAGTAGTGTGGAGAGGTACCTACCCCAGCCTAAGTATGTCTGGAAGTGTCCTTCCACAGATAGCCCGTCAGCTGACTCTTAAAAGGAAAGAAAGAGAGGCAGACAGAGAAGACCGGAAAGGAGTTCTGTGAGATGAAACCAGAGAGATGGAGGCCAAATCCTAACCAGCTTGACGTATTGTGTTAGGGAGTTGAGTTTATATTGCAGATAATAGGGCACCATTGAAGGTGAAGCCATCCAGAATATACCACCGTGGCATTCAAAATTATTTTGAGCTGAAGTCATTTGAGAATCAAAAGATGCAGAAAAGGGCCTTGTCTGAACTCCCCACCCCCACCTGCCTAAAAGCAGAGCCTTCCAAGAGAATTCAGCTGCCGTAAAGTCCTCCCTTCCAAGGGAGGCTTCCTGTACGGGGGAAGATTGATTCCTATCACCAGAGACTAGAAGTCAGTATTGGGATGAGAAACTGCATAACAAACATTGTCACAAAACTATCATAACTCGCATAGATTCTCCTAAGGCCCATTTTTCTTTCCCCAAAGGCATTCCTTTTTTTATAAGTGCCCTTTCTCCCCTGATCCTTCTCCTATTAACTTGGTATATAAGCCCCCAATTTTTAAAATAAATAAATAAATAAATTAATTAATTAATTTTTGGCTGTGTTGGGTCTTCCTGGCTGCCCACGGGCTTTCTCTAGTTGGGGCGAGCGGGGGCTGCTCTTCATTGCGGTGTGTGGGCTTCTCATTGCGGTGGCTTCTCGTTGCGGAGCACGGGCTCTAGGTGCGCGGGCTTCAGTAGCTGTGGCACGTGGGCTCAGTAGTTGTGGCTCCCGGGCTCTAGAGCGCAGGCTCAGTAGCTGTGGCGCACGGGCTTAGTTGCTCCGTGGCATATGGGATCTTCCCGGACCAGGGCTCGAACCTGTGTCCCCTGCATTGGCAGGCGGATTCTTGACCGTTGTGCCACCAGGGAAGTCAAGCCCCAAATTTTAATCACTTCTTTGAGCCACGTTTTCTGCAAGCTCCTGCATACATATGTGAATGAAGTTTGTCTTTTCTCCTGTTAATCTGTCATTTGTCAGTTTAATTTGCAGGTCCTAAGAACAGAACCCGAAAGGACAGAGGAAGAGTTTTTCCCCCCTGACAAAGGATTTTAAATGCAATCATGATCACTTTTGTGTTTCATAAAGATCTTTCTCGATGTGGGGTGAAGAATGGCATGAAAGGGGCTCCTGGTGCAGCTTTTCCCAGGAGACTACTGATGAGTGACTCAACCAAGCCAGTGGCAACGGGCAGCACGAGGAGGAGGCCGGCTCAAAATACATCGACGTCTTAAAGTTAAATTGACTTCAGAACTTCAGTAAAAAGGATGGAGAATCAACTGTGACAGGGTTTGGAGGATAGCACAAGTAAGATGGCATTGCTCTTTGCTGCTGAGCTTTTGGTACAGAAGAAACTTTGGAAGAAAGCTATTGAGATTAATTTTGAAGACTGTGCTCGAGGTGCCTGTGGGGCAGCTTCCAGGTGGTGATGGCTAGTCAGCAAACACAGGCTGGAATTTCTAAGACAGTCTGATTTGGAACTAGAGACTTTAGAGTCGTGAGCTAGCAGGTGGTCCGTTAAACCATGGGAACAAATAGGATTGAACAGAGCGTTCGAGAAGAGCAGAGGGTGTGGGGTGGGTCATTCCTAGACCTTCCAAGAGGCACGTTCTTGTCACGAAATATACTGAACAAGGAAGCAAATGCAGCATCGCCCCAGGACGAAACACGTCAGGGCAGAGAGAAGCCCCAGGCTGAATGCATTAAGGCTAAGGATATGCCACCATCTCCTACACGGAGACTTGCGGGGGAGGGAGCTTGGTAAATATCTCAACCCACATAATTGGCATCTTTCACAGAACACTCCAGCGCAGAAAAGCTGCCGGCTCTGGGAAGGGCACGATGGGGTCTGATGGCTCACCTTCCATCTGGAAAACCAATTTTGTCAATAACATGTTTGTTCCTCTGCCTCAGGGCCACGCTGGATCCACCTCGCCTGTTTACAGGTGACAGGACCAAACGCCCTTCCCAGCTTCTCCCCAAGGCTGCCTCCTTAGAGTGGTACGGGGTGAGGCCCAATCAGCATTCAAACTGGCACCTTCCCAGGGCTCCCAGCAGAAAGGACCCCTGGAGGCTGCAAAGTCCTCATCTGCACACTGGCAGCTGCCTCTTCAGTTTCCCAAGCCAGGATAAAAGCAGCTCCCTACCTTCCAAGATGAAGCCTCTGCTAGAGAAAAGAGAAATCACACCCCCGCGCTCAGTCGAAATTCATCTTCCAATTTCTCAGCCTGTCACTGCTGAGAAAGACACAGCTACTGCTGCCACAACAGGCAGAAGAGGAAACCGCTCCCCCGCCCTGACACACACACACACACACACACACACACACACACAAAGCACAGCAACCCTCCGACCTCTCTCCAGATTAAGTCACAGGAGAGTTTCTTACAATGCGTCTTCCTGCCACTCAGGGAGGTCCCTGTGACATTATTTTGAAACTTTCTACAGAAAGCAGAGAGATGAGAACTGATCCCAAGCCACAGGTGCCAGAGCAATGGGAAGACATGATTCCTGAAAGTCATGGCCACACTAGATTTTGGCAAGAAAGCACTATATTTTACTGGTGCTTTCCAAACCTGTTTTTCTTTTTTACCATTATGCTGTGGCCCTATATACAATATTAGGTTATATAGCTTCAACCCTCCCCTCCCCCTCCTCCAGAATTACATCCACTTCTCAGCAAGAACCCCTGTTTAGTATTATGGGTTGAATTTTGTCCCCCTCCAAAGGATATGCTGAGGTCCCAACCTCCACTTCCTCAATATGCGACCTTATTTGGAAAGAGGGTCTTCCTAGAGATAAAGTTAAAATGAGGTCATTAGGGTGGGCCCTCATCCAATATGACTGGTTTCCTTATAAAAAGGGAAAATGTGGACACAGAGACAGACATGCCCAGAGGGAAGAAGATGTGAAGACACAGGGAGCAGACGGCCTGGGACCGGAGTGATGTATCTACAAGCCAAGGAAGGAATGCCAAGAACTGCCGGCAAACCCCAGGAGCTGGAAGAAGCAAGGAAGGATTCTTCCCTAGAGCCTTCGGAGAGAGGCTGTGGACACCTTGATTTTGGACCTCTCGTCTCCAGAACTGTGAGGGAACAAATGTCTGTTGTTTTACACGCAGTGCACAGTGCTTTGCTACGGCAGCCCTGGGAAGCTCATGCACTTAGATATGCGGGCCTCTTTGCAGATGCTTTTAAGCCTTTCCTTTGACTTGTGACGTCTACGGCAATTGTCTGCCCTGTTCCAGGCCACATTTGTGCTCTGCATCATGGCTCCAAGGCACAGTGGTCTTTTAGTTCCTTCCCCTAGTCCTCAGCAGTGGTGATCCTGATGGTGGCACAGCAGTTCTAATTTTGAATGTTTTCAGAAAGGAAATTTGTACTGACTGGGCTCCCGTAACATATAAAGCGAGGTGCTCCACACTCTGGATGTCCCATTCCTCACAACCTCCCTGTGGGAAATAGCGACAACCATTCCAGTAATTTCCAGCAGAGGTGACTGAGCTTCAGAGACTAGGAAGTTGATGAAGGTCATCTAACTGGGGACATGGTAGGATGTGGACTTAAATCATAGGCAAATGACTCCTTAGCATAGGCTCATCCCTCTGAACCACAGGAAAACCTACCCTTTTTCTTGTCCAAGTCTGTATTCCTGTTTCTGCACATGTGATCAAGCTACTTGGAGCATTACGGTAACCCCAGAGCGTCTCAGGAGTTAATGTGCACACGAATCCCTGGGGATTTTGTTACATGGCACATTCTGATTCAGTAGCTTTTGGGTGGGGCTGAAGCAGGAGATAGATGGGCCCCAGGGTAAGCAGCTGGAGTTCATTCCTTGAGGACAGAAACTCCAAAATATCAATAGCAGGACAGTCGAGAGAGGAGGCTGGCCCTGCCCAGATAAGAGATAAAAGACCACATATTCCTCATTCTCGAAGTCAAGGAGACCTTCCTGACTACACAGGTGCAGAAAAGCTCCTTGGAGGTCAAAAAGGGAGTGGGCGTCACCCCACAGTAAGTGATGTCAACTATCCATAGGCCTCTTCGCTAGAATCCACCTTGGCTGAGAGATGCGCGCACACACATGGGAGGTTCCTGAGATAAACCAAATATGGACTCAGAGCCAGGAGAAGCCAGATGACTGGCCAAAGGAAAGGCGGAAGGAATGCCCCATAAAAGTGATTCAAACTACATGAGGGCACGACTCTCTTCTCCCGTGTGTCTATCCATAGGTACCCTTTTCCTTCTAGAGTACCTTTTCCTCCTAAGAGTACCTTTTCCTCCTAAGAGTACCTTATTTGTTTCACTACTTTCCGTCTCTACGTGGAAATTCATTTCTACACAGCTGACTGGCCAGGGCATCGTCACTGGCCACTGGCCCCTGGTGGTCTAGTGGTTAGGGCTCAGCACTCTCACCGCTGAGGCCTGACTTCAGTCTCCGTCTGGTAACCGAAACTCCGCTTCAAGCCACTGCTGGCCGAGGCCACCCGAGATCAGGGCCTGAGAGACTGCCTTTCAAATATTTATTGAGAGCCTACTGTGTACCAGGCACAAGGCTAAGTGCTTGGAATACTTCAGTGAAGAAAACCAACAAATGTCTCTGTCCTCTTGCAGGGGGTGGCGTGAGGACACTTACTTGTCAAGGGCTGTGGCCTCCTGTGATGCCCTGGCATCGAGTAGGTATTGGTTGCCTGTTTGGAGGAAAGTATGCTTTGTTTTCTGGGATCGGCACACAGGGGATGTGAGCATGGTAAAGGATGGAGATGACTGGAATTTACAATCGTGAGGTGTGGCTACAGGTTCCCGTCTCTCAATCTGTGTGTCAACATTCAGACAGCCCGCCTGCAGCGTTTCCCACCTCACCTGGATATGGTGCCTTAGACTCAAGCTGCAAAATTTCCTTTAGACTTAAGTCATTTCCAGGGTAATAAAACAAGTGAAAGAGTCCGTATCAAATGTCAGTCTGAGGGCCTCAAAGGCCAAGATTTGAAGGGAAATGGGGGATGAGAAAGCTAGCATATATTTGATTACCTACTCCGTGTCAACGATTATTCTTTGTGTTATGATGTCGGACCTTTAAATATTCACAACACCTAAGGTATTATTTTCTCAATGTAGAAAGTGAAGCTCAGAATGTTTAAATGACTTGGCTAAGATCAGGAACTGCCATATTATCTTTTTCTATAATCGATTATAACTGGCCATCTATAGGGTCCAGTGCCATCAGCTGAGCCTGTCTTAAATGTCACATTTCACTGGAAGCCATTGTAAGGGTCACCCATGGCACTGGCACATCACAGCCCTGGGCGTGGTCTTCCAGCTTTTGCAATCTGTCAGTTTCAGTGTTACTATCCAAAGCTTCCTGGAGAACTAACAATCTCCCTCCAGCCTCCTCCTTCCTGAAATTACTTTGAGTCTCATTTTGTCATCCCCTACAGCATCAGCTTCCTAAATCAGTGGCTTTCATGAAATGTGCTTTAATTCTCCAAGCAATAACCTTAGAGGTACTTACAGAGGTGTTAAATTCCCTCAGTCTCTCACAAGGCTTTTATTTATTCATGTGTTAGAATGTCGTTGATTATATCTTCTTGGATTTAGCAGCTTGCCAAGAGCAGGGTGTGTTTGCAGGAGTTCACGGAATCAAACTAAGTAGCAGGGAGGGCTGGACCAGGTCATGGAGCAGGTCATAGGGCAGCCTTAGTTCTTCCAGCATTTCCAAAGCCTCCCCCCATTTCACGGCTGGACGTAGTTATGGAGGAGCAGCAGATCCTCCAAATATAATGATTTAAGAGGCCCAGGGCTTTCTTCGTAATACGTCAGTCCCCTAATAAATAAGGTTCTGCCAAGGCTTTCCATCCATCAATTAATTCGTTGCTAGGTAAGCTCACTAGCCTGACCCTTAAAGTACCTCATGACTTTGCTTCTGTGTTTCCCTCCAGTCTTTTCTTGCCTTGCCCCATTGCTGTGGAGGTAGCTTCCTCAGCACCCCTTTAGTACAAATTCCCCCCTTTCTTCCCCATTCATTCAGTAGAAGCTTCCAAGTGAGGACTATACGACCCCATGGAATAGGCTGATCGGGCTGGGGGTGGGTCCCTAACCCAAGGTGGGCCAATGGAGTCTTTCCCTGAGAATTTAGTCTTGGGGCCTGAGAGATGCTGTCATTCTCTTTCTGGGAGCATGGGGTATGACATGTATTTTGGGAAGCTCTTGGCAATCATGTTGCCCAAAGAGTCCAGGGGAGAAGGGGGAATGTAGGGAAAGAGAGAAAGAAAGAAGGTGTTTAAGAGAAAGGAGAGAAGGAGGGTTAGTTCTTGTAATACCTTAGATTCAGCTCAGTAATCCAGGAGACAACCTAGTTTTGTTTCGTTTTCAGTTTTTGTTTTAATAATAAATTCTCTTTATTTCTTAGGTAGCTTTGAGTTTCTGTTATTTGCAATCAAGAAATCCTGACTTTTAAAGCACAGGTCTCCAACAGTTTCACCCAACTTTTGATTTCCCACACTTTTCATCCGATTGTATGCCTCCAGGCCTGTATTCATGCTGCCCCCTGACCCTCCTCCACTGGACCAAGCCCCTTCCTACTCTGTGAAGCCCCTGCCTGTTGCCCAGCGTGGGCCATGGAAGGTGGTGCTGTGAGCGGCTTAAGTGCACAAAGATGGGGCCAGGCAGACCCTGAGTTGGAATCCTGCTCTGACTAAGGGCGAACCTTGGGCCAGTGACATGACTAAAGTAAATATTCCTAACTTTCCTCAGCTTCAAACAGAGATGAAAATACTAGTTCCTGTCTTGCAAAGTTTGGTGTGAAGAGCAACTGAGATCACGTGTACTCAGCACTGAGCACACAGTGAGTCCTCGGTAGATGTTAGCTATGCCATCATGTCATCATCATCATGATCTTCATCATCATGATGTCATCATCAACATCATCATGATCCCATCATCATCATCATCACTAGTATCCACTCCCCGTTGTGTCATCTGACTCAATGTACTTTGTAACGTTATTGTGAGTGTATTACTTTTCCACTGCTGTGTGACTACCACAAACTTAGTGGCTTAAATGAGACCCATCTATTAGCTCACAGATCTCTGGGTCAGAAGCATCTCTGCTCAGGGCATCACAAGGCTGAAGTCCAGGTGTTGGCTAGCTGCATTCTCACCTGGATCTTGGGGTCCTCTTCCGAGGCCATTCAGGTTGTTGGCAGAATTCAGCTCCTGTGGTTGTAGGACTGAAGTCTCTGATCCCTTGCTGGCTGGCAGCCAGGAGCCATTCTCAGCTTTCAGGGGCCACGCACATTCCTTGCTGCGTGCCCCCCTTCATCTTCAAAGCCAGTAATGGAGAATCTCACTTGTGCTGAATCCTTCCCAGGCTTCAAATCTCCGTTTTTCTCTGACCTTTGTTCCCAGATTTAAAGGGCTCATATGATGAGGTCAAGCCCACCCAGATAATCTTCCTTTCTTAAAGTCAAGTGTGCCAGATGAGATAACCCAAATCATCATATCCACAGTCCCTGGAATTAGGCAGGGGCCAGGGAATGGTGGGGGCCACCTTGGAACTCCACCTGCCATCACGGGCTTATACAGAGACGATGTGAATAAACATCGTCTTGTGTGCTACTTGGCACAGAGCAGGCGCTCACCCAGTGGTTATTTTCTTGTTTTCATTATCAGTGTTAATCTCAGTCGTGTTCTCAATCAGGCTTCTGTTTCCTCAGTATCAACTCTGCTTTCTCTCTCTCTTTTTTTAAGTTACAAGAAAAGACACTTGAATCTCTGCAAGCATCAAAGATTTACGGATTCTTTTGTATGTTTGGATTGAATAACCTGATGGAGGTCACGGTTAAGCTGGAACCATTTGGGAAACAGAGGTCTCATTGGAAAGATTTTCAAAATGTTCACTCTCAGGCAGAATCAAGTATTTTTCCAGGTGAAAACAGTTTGCCCTTTGCAATTGTGATTCTGTAACTGGGCTCGGAAAACTCTTCCCAGTAGTCGTGGCGTTAAGGAAGAGCTTGGAGATAACCCTGCATTCTTTCTAGTTTGACCACATCAGTGTAGGTGGCAGCACGGAGGAGAATCGGGCTTTTCTGATGGATTCACATCCAGAGACGAATCTCATTCATCCATTGCTTCCTGCCAGGCCTTGTGCTGGGCCACAGAGACACAGCTGGAAGGAGCCCAGCATGGACCCCACTGAGCAGAGCACCTGCCAAGAGGGAGGCTGACGATGACACGTAGACCCGTACATCAGAGGATTTCAGACAAGGGTAAGTGCCATCGAGAAATGAACAGGGTGGTGCCATTGGAAGTGGCTTAGGAAGGTGCTAACTCAGTTGGGGACAGGAGGAAGGCCAATCCAAGGAATGGCATTTTGGCTGAGGTCCAAGTGATGCAAAGGAACCAGCCCTACGGAACCCAGCAGAGCATTCCAGGCAGGTGTCAAGACTGTGCAATCATCACCACTAGATCCGATTTACTTTTTAAAATGATGGTTCTGGCCATTGTGTGGAGAATGGACTGTGTGGCATGAGGCAAGGAAGCTCCTGCAGTGGTCCAGGAAGAACTGGATGGTGGTTGGACCAGGGCAGCAGTGGTGACGGAGAAAAACAGATGGTCCTGAGGCTTTCTGTTTTCCAAATCGGGACACCTGATGTGGTGACAGGAGCACAAACTGTGAGGCTGGACAACCTAGCTTTGAATCTGCCACTTTCTACCTGCCCTAAGCATGGGCAAATCACTTAATTGAGCTGAGCCTCAGTTTCGAATCTGAAAAATGGGAACATGAATAACCACCTCAGGTGTTTACTCTGAAAACCAAACAAGATAAAACACACATACATCCTATCACCATGCCCAGGAGGTAGTGTGTTCCATAAGTATCAGTTTTCTTCTGTTTTGAGATCTCTCTGTCCCACCCTCAAAAGGCAGCCCCACCTTAAGGTCGGGTCTCAAGAACTCTGTTCAGGCATTCCCCTGTCATTACACAGAGTTAATTTCCCAAACCTGGAATGGAAGAACTGTGGGGCTTTCACCCACCAAGGGAAAACCGTTTTTCATGGAGATGGGAGAATTGTCACAATCTGAAATCCCTTGCCCCCAAGCTGTGTAGTCTTGGGCAAATCACAACTCTTCTGAGACTCAGTTTCCCCATTTACAAAGGGAGTCATCTCCTCTGTCAGCGTTCAGCTGTGTATGCCTGGTGGGGGGGGGGGCTAAAGGTGACAGTCCTTATTTATAGTGTCACCACATATCCTGGTTTGTCCAGGTCTGTTCTGGTTTACTCTTGCTGTGCCAGCATAATTATTAATAGCTCTGCCTTTCACTGTCAGAAGTCGTCTGGTTTGGACAACAAATTATTTGGTCACTCAATTTATTCACTTCATTATTTTTCCCACAGGTCAAGTTAGACCTTTTCCTTTATTGCTTCAGCTGAAATATTGAAAGTGCCAGGTTCTGACAATTGAAGAGCAATTTTGGATGTTGGGTGTTTTTTTAAATTATTAAAGGAATCTTTGCCTGCTTTTCTGCCTTTAGAATCTAGTCAGCATAAGACGCAATTGCATTGCCTATGTATAAGTATCTAATTTATGTTATATATCCATATTAAGTTTCTGTACATTAGTAATAAGGGCAAACATTTTTTCTGTGTCCTCAGGCTGAAACGGAGGGCAATGGGGCGGGGCGGGGGGGAGACAGCCGTGTAGCTTGGTATCTCTCTTAAGCAGTGAAGAAGAGTGATGTATTCGTGTGTGAGATGAATGGAAGAAAGCAGGATGGAGGTCTCTGCTTTTTCCTCCCATCAGAAGTCTAAGGGGGGAAGCCAAAATTCCATGGATGCTTTTAGAGTAGGCTATCCAGGTGATTCATTAGCTCGGGTTTTATGCTTATGTTGAACCTGCAGCTTAGAGATAACCCAGAATGTATCCTAAATGCACTGGGCCTCCCACACGCCCTAGCAGAATGGTGAGGTTGAGCGGGCAATTCTCAGGGAAACCTAGGATTTAGCATTTTCTATTCCGGCGTCTGAGTAGAAATAATTTCATGAAATGGACTCATGGAACCTGGATTAGACAGCAAGGGAAAATGAAAACAGGGAAGAAGATTTGCTACTGACAGAATTCAAATCAAGTCATGGAATATGCTTCTGGTTGGTATTTGGCTGGAAATGATTTTGAAAATATGAGTTTTTAATGTCTGATGTAGCTTTGCTTCTCACTTTGGAACAGACTACCGCTATCTCAGCTGGTGCCATGGGTGGGTTCCCTCCTGGATAAGGGTAGCATGAGAACACTCTGGGTCACCAATAAGACTGGCTTAAAGGAGGACATTTTATTTTTCTCACATAGCAAGATACATGAGGCAAGCAGCTGCTGACATCTGTTCAACAACTCAGCAATGCCAGAGCCAATGCCTGAATGATTGTCTTGGCTTTTCCCTCATATTGGTTGTCTCATCATCATAACACACAGCATCTACAGGTATTAAACCCATGTACAGGACAGAAGGAAGACACGGGAAGCCTTTTATAAGGAAAAGCCAAAAGCCTTCCTGCCACATCTCAGTGGCCAGAACTATGTCACGTGACCACCCAATCTACAGGGATGCTGATGGAGTTAGTGTCTGGGGCTGTTCTTGATGAAATTGGGTGTCCGTTAGTAATGAGAGAAGAAAGAAGAAAGGTAGTAGTTGACTAAGAACATCTGCCACAGGGGTACATTTCAGTGATGATATTGTTTACTTGAGGGCTGTATTTTCGAAGCTGGGGCTGTAAACAAGTCTTGACCAAGTGCTTGCTCTGTGCCCACGGTGCCCATTTGTTGAACAAATGAAAGAATAAATGAATCAGTTAATAAGAGTCTACGATGTGCCAGACACTGTATTAGGGATTTTCCATATTTTAAGTCCTGTAGCTCTCACAACAACCCTACAAAATTGCTATAATAATTCTAACCATTTCATGGATGAGAAAATAGACTTAGTGATGTTAAATAAGTTGCTCAAGGTTACAGCTGGAAAACTGCCAGGACTCACATCACTGCGTTTATCTGTTTCTAAGCACAATGTAAAATTCTTCTTACTTTATAAAGATATTATGCAACGATAGTATCTTAAATAATCATTTTGTTATTATAGTTATTGTTATCCATCACCTCCCTTTACCTTTAGAACAACACTGAGTGGTAGAAGGGAAAAGGATTATTTCCATTTTTCACAGAAGTGGAAACTGAGGAGGGAATTGAACTAACTTACTCCAGACTATAGTAAGCATTATACAGTCAAGGGCATCCGGAGAGATCAAGGATATTTTAATTTGCTTAGAATTTATTCCTCTTTGCACAACCACTTACAGCGGCACCACATTTCTTATGAGGCAGGAAGAAAGCTCAGCTCATTTTTTTTCATGCATTAGTGGAAAAGAAATATCTATTTGAGTCATGCAGAACGGCAAATACCTCATATGTGGGTACGGCAGAGTTGCTGACCTGAGAGGTGGTTAATGCACCTGCTTGTTCCCGTCTAATAACTTTCTACTAGTCAATCAACAGACATTTATTGAATAAGACACTGTGCAAGGAATTACGGGGTGAGGTGGGTGGAAGGCAGTCCCACCCTGTGTAGGAACTGGAAGGGGCACGGACATCCATGGACCATCTATGATGTCTTGGCAACTTGCATACCTTGTCTCATCTGACCACCAGAACAACCTCATGATACAGGCCCTGTTAACGCTTAGAGATGTCAAGAGACCTACCGAAAGCCACACAGTTGGTAAGTAGAAGACTTGGGATTTGAAACTAGAACACTCTGATTTCAGAGCTGCAAGTTTACCTTCTGTACCACACCACTTTCAACAGCATAGCAACTGGTTTTATAATGATCTATTTTTTTGTTGGTTTTCTTGACTAAATAGATAATAGATATACTAAATACATAGATTCCATACCTTTTTCATTCACCGCCAGATCTCCAGCACCTAGGACAGCGCCAAGCACATAGTATGTATAATACAAAATAAACATTTATTGAATGAATGAATAATTGAGTTATTTTTTGTTTTAGAATCCCAAGGGCTTATCATAACACCTGACATTATATTTTACGGGGAACAAAACAATGTGTGTATTCATTTATAGGCACTTTGTTTACTCAAATCCTGTGGAGTAGACCTCACTTTCCTAGTTTTATAGATGAGAACATAAATCTCAGAGAGAGTAGGCACTTGCTTTGGGACAAACGACTTTTTGGAAGAGAGGCTGGGATGCCACCTCTTTTCTACCATGATGTTTTACGTAAGGAAATGGGGGCAGTCTGAATATTTCTGAGGAGGAATAAGACAATCGAATTCCTAGAAGGAACTCTGGCAGTAGGGGATAAAAGGTATCAGGATGGGGAGATACCAGGCAGGAGAAAGAGAAGAGCCATCTGATTAATGTCAGTTCAATTCTGATAATGGGCCATGAGGCTTAACTTTCATGATATGGAGCCCATTCTACAGATTAACAACCTGAGGCTCAGGAAGGTTAAGTGACTTGCCCAAACTTACAAAGCTAGTATATAATACAGCCAGGATCTGAATCCCCACATGTTGGATATGATACAAACTCACGAGTCTTATAAGTCTCTAGTCTCACACTGGCAGTCTCGAAAGGAGAAAAAATAATGTGATCTGGAATTGTTCCCAAAGGCTTCCTGGAGGAGGTAACAGGTGACTTTGGTTTGGAAAGCGAGGTAGGGAAGGAATTCCTGGCAAAGGTTTGGAGGCCAAAAAGGAAACACATATAGGGTTCTGAGGGGTTTCAGCCTGAAAGAAGCAGAATAAAAAGCAGTAACTAAAAAGTGATTGTTTTTAACCCATTTATGAAAATTGTGTCAAGTAAGACCAAGAGCTGCTTCATGGAAAGAGCCATAGCTTTGGAGCCAGAAGTTTGGTGTCAGAGCCTGATTCCCAGCTTAGTAGCTGTGTGTCCCTGGGCAAATTACTTAATCTCCCTGAGCCTCAATTTCACAGCAAGATAAAGTTACTAATGGTTCAATGTACACACTAAGTGCTCAATAATGGTTCATTTCCCTTTATCCCTTCCCTTCACGGCTGAACCTGTAAGGGTAGAAATATCCATCATTTTCCCTTGTATCCAGATTCCAAGCTCTTAGGAAAATATGTTGGTTTCACAATCCAGGTATCATCATTATTGTGCTGTGCACGTGTGCTCATCCTTCACTGAAAATCTGAGGATGATCAGTGGCAAAAAGCATCAACTGAGCCTTCAAATGCCAGCTGACAGAAGGAAAACTACAGCCTAGTAGAGAAAGGGGGTGTCCTGGATGTTACTGGGCTGATTCAAACACGGATGAGCAACTGATGAGGACCGAGGTTCCTGGTCTCCCTCCAACCTCTTAGAGTCTCAAAACTGAACAGGACCAGAGACAGCAGATAGTGCAAGGTTCTGAAACTTCAGTGATTACTCCTCCATATTTAATCACCACCTGTACCATCAATTACTTCCTTTTCTTGAGCTTGATTTTTTCACATAAAAGACATTTTCATATATTTATTTTTAAGAAGGAAAGTATATTATTACCTGCAATAATTAGAAGGAAACTGTAAAAATAAGTACAATAAAAAAAAAAAGACCATGACTAAATTAGAGCCAGATTCTGTTGGCTGGCTAACATTTTGAGCCCAGGCCTTGCTCTTTTTTTTTGTTTAAGAAAAGGAAGAGAGAAAGAGGAAGGAAGGAAGGAGGGAAGGAAGAAAGCAGGGAAGGGAGGAAGTAAAGGTAACTATTAAGGGATAGAGAGGTGTTGAAAATATACTTTCAACAAAATGAGAATTCCTCCTTTTAACCAGAAAGATTGAAAAGAATAAAAAGCGAAAAACTTAACTATGTGATTCAATGTTATCTAGGGTCCTATTTCTCCATTTACTTTTTAAAACATCTTATAGAAAGAATCCGCGTTGGGGAAAACACAGATCCAGCCCCTCACCATGCACATGAGAGACTGAGGTCTCGTCTGAGCATCCTGAATTCGAGTCCGTGTACAGAAACCAGCCCGACATCCTCTCTGCTCCCTTCCTCAGCCTGCACAGAAGCCCGGATACGGTGCTTCTCTCATTTCTGCCTGTGTCATCCCATAATTATTTGTTGGCAACTCTGGAGCCTGAAGGTAAAAGTTTTTCATTATTTATAGAAGCCTGGTTTTTATTATAAAAGTAACATAATCACAGCACCAAACTTAACCAATGAAAAGATGAAAAAGCTACTCACTACTACCCTATCACTTTGGTATCTCAGCATTTCTTTTATGCATTTATTTACATAATGGCAATCACAATATGCATACTCCCCCCTGCCCCACCTTGAATGGTCTTATCTCCTGAGGGATGTAAACTGTCACCTCAAGCTATATAATTGGTGTCTGACCATATCAAAAGCCTTGGAAGGGACTTCCCTGGTGGCGCAGTGGTTAAGAATCCACCTGCCAATGCAGGGGACACGGGTTCAAGCCCTGGTCTGGGAAGATCCCGCATGCTGCAGAGCGACTAAGCCCGTGCACCACAACTACTGAGCCTGCGCTCTAAAGCCTGCGAGCCAAAACTACTGAGCCTACGTGCCACAGCTACTGAAGCCCACGTGTCTAGAGCCTGTGCTCAGCAACAAAGGAAGCCACTGCAATAAGAAGCCCACGCGCCGCAACTAGAGAAAGCCCACGCGCAGCAACGAAGACCCAACGCAGCCAAAAATAAATAATAAATAAATAAATTTAATTTAAAAAATTAAAAACAAAAACAAAACAAACAAAAGCCTTGGGAAAGAAGTGTTTCCTCTGTGATTAATTTCAAGTCCTCTATCCTTCAGTTTCCTCACTTGCAAAATGGGGGTAATTCTAGCATATTTACTCACAGGGCAGTTGTGAGAATTCAATGAGATGATATACGTAAAACACTTAAGAACTTGCTTGTTGAAAGAGCTACATATAAGTTTCTCCCGTATTATTCTTACTCAGTTTACCTTATCTGGGCCAAAGCTGGAACTGGCCAGGCCTCAGCAGGTCTCTGCAAGGACCTAGGACTAACTTCTGAAAGTTGGGATGAATTCAGTTCCTGCTCAAAGAACTTCAGCACTTTCTTCCACTGTGTTGTTCATCTAGGCACCCCTGGTCCTTCAGGATCTAATTTGTGCCCACCTTTCTTATGCCATCTCCTGCAGTTTGCTCCAGTTTGTAAGCATTTTGTTTCGTCATTCTGGAAAACTCCTATTCATTCATCAAAGCCCTATTCTGATGTGCTCTCCTATAGGAAAACTTCCCTGAAATTCTCTTAAAAGGAGGGAATTATGAGCATTATGTCTGCAGCCTATACCTGCATTTAAGGTTGTGTTTAGCAACTGGCCTCTAAATATATATGCTATATGAACATTGACTGCTTAAAAAAGTCGCAGATAAGGTTAAAAACTTCTGGAGTTTTTAACCACCCCTCTCAAGCCGACCAAGAAAATAACTTAGTTGCATCCACTACTGGTCTTCCAAGTTAATCATCAAAGTGACATAGGTTTATATGTCTCTTACATACCTATATTATACTTGGTGTATTATTTTCCTACTCAGCATGTCTC
Organism: Eubalaena glacialis; assembly: GCF_028564815.1. Lineage (NCBI taxonomy): Eukaryota > Metazoa > Chordata > Mammalia > Artiodactyla > Balaenidae > Eubalaena > Eubalaena glacialis. The sequence continues at coordinate 80,152,059 of NC_083732.1, forward strand.
AGATATTCAAGCATATTAGGACAGATTACCTCATCCTTTCTAACTACTGCCTAGTATTACCCGGTATAAGCCTGTCACTATTTAGCTTTCCCCAACATACATGGCGTTGCATCCTTGAACTTACTTTCCCAGGCACTTAACACTGCTTGCTTGCTGGTAGCCTGTGAGCTTCCTGAGAATAGGGCCTAAATTTTACTTATCTCAGTAGTCATTTAACTTAGCAGAGTATCTGTTATATACAAAATGCTCAATGAGTAGTTGATGAATGAAGGAAGGAATGAATAAACGAATGAATGAAGAGAAACTCAAAGGATCCCTCCAGAATGCACACATAGAAACAAGAAGAATCTCTTCATCTTTCCTTCCCAGTCTGCTGACCCTGAGGATTCAGGACCTGGGCAGTTTTCTACATGGGACATGGCCAGGGGCCCTCAGTTATTTTGGGGGAGCCCACCTGCTTACAGTAAACAGACTGCCTGTCCCATTTTCTGCTTTTTGTACAAATGCTCAGAGCCCTTTGGGCACAGGCAAAGGGGATTTAAATAACCAAGGAAATAAATAAATCATTGCTTCAAAATAGCCAAATGGGATATTTCCAATAAACCATTCCTTTCCAGGAGAGAAGGAATGTTGGGGGAATAATGCCCAAAGCAGCAAATTTAGGAAGAAGCTATAAAGTTTACGAAATAGGAAATAGGAGGTCTGCAGAGAAATGTGCTGCTTTCACATCCCAACTTCAGAGTATTGCTGGGGTGTTGGTTTCTTTTATGAGGCCGTCATGTAGTTGGAAATATAAACAACACTGTAAATCATTATTTAGCAAGAGGGGAGCAATTTCTTTGCTTAGACAAGGCTGATCGCAGCCGTGATAATGCCTCTTGTTCATTTGTTCTCTCCCTCCAAGAGGCTGGAGATATTGGAGAGATTGTTCCAGTCTGTGCAATTTGCCATGACAGGGCATTACATCAGATTATTTAATGGAGTGTTCCGTTTCAGGGTTGAGACAGCAGGTTCTCTCTCTCCCTTCTCTGCCTTTCTTCACACTGCCCCTTCCACCTGGCACATCTTCCTTCACCTCCGTCTTTCCTAACCAACTCTGCTGACCCCTTGGGTCTCAGCCCAACATCCCTTCTTCCAGAAAGTACTCAGCACCTAGGAGGAGGGTATGGTGGGGGTTATGAGCACCAGCCTATGTATGTGTGCAACTCTGTGCACCTGCTTTAAACTCTGAGTCTCACTTCTGTCATTTATAAAAGAGGGAGAATATTGGCATCTCCTTAATAAAGTTCATAAACTATGTGTCAACGGCCACCGCCTAAGAAATCAGAGTCAAAAACAGAAACAAAAACAAACAAACAAAAAAAGAAATCAGAGTCATTGTATTATGATTGTTATTAGACTTTGTATCACCTGGTGTGGCTCTTGTTACACTATCGTGTAGTCATATATTTACTTGTCTTTTTCTCTAGCTATGATCTCCTGGAGACCTCAAATTCTCTATGAGCTCCAACAAAATTCTAACGTTTGCCAACGTACATGCAGTTTTTTCTCCTTTATCTAATTTCACCTGCACGACAAACCTAGACATTAAACTGCGTATATTTTACATTTGCTTTGGACAGAAGAGAAAGTGAAGTTAAAAGGCGACTGAGTGACTTCAGCAGGGTCTCCCAGGTGAGACAAAGTCCAAGTCCACAGCACAACCTTGCCATCATATATTAACTCACATTAGCCACCCTCACTCCTCATTTGCTGAAAGGGTAAGAGAAATACCTATTAAAGGCCGAGAATGTTCCATTCAACATGATTGTTTGGAACAAGGAGGGAGAAATGAAAATAACAGTAGCAATCAGTTATATATCACTTACCAGGTGCTTCACAAATATTAACTCATTGCATCCCAGACCAGAGGAGTAGGTACTATTAGTATCCTTATCCTATTAGTATCCTTTCATCCTTACAGTGATGAAAACTGAGACATTACAGTGATGAAAACTGAGACATGATGAAAACTTACACAGCAGGTAAGTGGCAGAGCTTTCCTACTCTTCTGATACCAGACCCCAGGTTAATGGCTCCCAAAACTGACCCACAGACCTCTTCCAGTCTGTAAATTTCCATATTGGATATAGATATAACATAGGATTGACAGTACTATCTTTTTCCAAGTAAGCACTTAAATAAGCATACGAATATGCTTATATATTCATGTACATATGACATACAGATTCATATGCTTATTTACGTGTTTGCTTGGAAAAAGAGAGCACTGTCGGTCTTATTCGTGTTAGTTCACCAACATCACCTCCCCAATTAAAAACAGAAAATGAGTAGAGCAAGGATTCCTTTGTACTGGCCTCTAGGGGGACCTCAGTACCCACCTGTGCCCCTCTCATAAGTCCTCTATCCAACACAATGGGCAAAATGAAGAGACAGCTCAGATTCCAACAAGATTTGTTGGGACCTTTCCTGTAATCGCAGCACCTCAATACTCTTTACTTACCCTTCCACTCCTACACACTCAGTCCATGTAATTCACGTGGGGCTGCTCCTCCCCACACCCACCAGGCAGAGGAGGCACAGACCCCAGATCCAGGCAATCAGCAGACTCCCTCCCATCCTGCCACGGTCACTGCAAGTTAGTTCAATTAGAGACAATGCAGGGATGGATGTTTGCTGGAATGATTGGTGTCTCTCTTCATTGGAACGGCTCATTGCTAGGACATCATCCTGGGGAGAGTCCAACAGAGAATGGAGCCAAGAGACAGGGAAACAAAGGGATCCCTGACAACACCGTTAGAGCCCCTAGACTCAGCCTGGCTGGATCTTCAGCAATTCTTTAACGGAGAGAAATAGAAAGGCTGACCCCATGGAATAGCTTCTATGAATGTGATGTGTTTAGGCTTACGTTAACTACATAGTAAATAGTCTGTGGTTATCATTTCATATGGTGGGGACAATTACATGTTTTTAAAATATTTCATAACGTCCTAAGTTTCTAAGGTGAGCTTCAATAGGGTTACACCTACCTAAAATATGGAGTAGAGGTTTGAGGGCACGAATAGCCTAGTCATACGTGAATATGAACAGATTATAAAGACAATCTCTGAGGAGATGTCTGGCCCATCTGTGGGCCATTTCACCATCCCCAAGAGGAGTGAGTAGACCCCAAATTGGACTCAGGCCCTTTGAGACACTTGTTATCTCACAAAAAGGCACGAGGTCCTTCCCCAGATCAGTTCGTTCTGTCCACTGGTCACTCCTACCTGGCAAAATGCAATAGTTGCCCTTAGAATACTCAGGATGGGTGACCCCAAACTCATCCCCACCCACTAGCTCCCAAAATTTTGGCAGAGGGAAACTTTATCGAGGGACATCTTGTGAAGCGCTGTTCATCAACTGCCCCAGATATTCTAAAATCAACCCCTGGGCCAGGTATGATCAGTAGAAGATGTGCATTGCTCTCCCAAACCTGCTTTCATTGAATGGTGTGGAAGTGAAACACGTTGCTCTTCTGATGAGGAGGACCATGGCGGCTCCATGGGATACCAGTTGGCATCATCTCTCATCTCTGTCTCAAGGTCCCTGGGGATGCTCTTGAGCGTACTCTAATCTGATGGATCCTAATGGCCCTCTTTCAATCACAGCTCATAGTCGCTTACGGAGTGACACTGCTCCAGGTAAAACACTGCTGTCTCACTCTTGCCTTTGTCACCGGCTTCTAGGAGGCCTGCCAATCCATTTTGCCTTCCTCACCAGTAGAATAAATCATCTCTGGAAAAGCACCTTTTCACTTCTTCAGAGAAAGATTTCACAAAGGCTCCTACACTTCCCTTTCTGAATTTCACCCACTCATCTGTTCAAGCAGAAACAGATTTATAGAGAGTGTCCTGTGTACCAGACACTGTGTTGGGTGAGGACCTCCCCAGAAGTTTTGCATCCTAGCAGAATGTGGGGTTCACTTCCAAGAAGCAAAGACAGCAAGACTTGGAAGTTAGATGCGGGCACCACTCCTGGCTCTGATCCCAGCTGTCGACCTTGGATAGGTCACCCTCTCTGGGCTTTGGTGACCAAGTCTTTAAACTTCGGTCATAATGTCTCCCTTGGAGAGTTAGGAAAATTAAATGGCATAATGGGTGGCAAGGACCCAGCAAAGAGCCTAGTGATAAAAAAACAAGAACTAACATAACTCAGCACCTACAGAGGTGGTTGTTTGTGGGTACTAACGTTATCCCCATCTTACAACAGAAGAAACTGAGGCACAGAGGAAACAGGCCCGAAACTGGAAACAAGATGCTCTCCTGCAGCTCCTAAAACACAGCTTCGAGCACAGGGGTTTGCTTCTCCCTCTGCCTTCCTTTCTTCTGCTTTATACACTTTCTCTCCTCCTCCTTCTTTTCTCAGAAAAGGTGTATCGATATAAGAGACACCTGGCATGTTTTGAAACCATTCAGATTTCTCCTGGCTTCCCCTTCACCCGTACTAATAATGCACAGCACTCAGAGAATCCAACCATGTTTGATTTTACAGTGACCTGGAAATTCCCTCCATCCATTCCTGAACTTCGGGCACAACCTCACCAAAATCCACCCTAGAAGATGAACTTTTCCTTCACTCTGAAAGCCCTGAAGAAAATCCCACAGGATTCCTCTGTGACCCACATATGAAAGTTCAAGTGCATAAACAGCCCAGGTGAAGAAAGCAGATGGGAGCTACATTCTATCAAGGAGATGTAGGGGGCAGGCTTTGGAGACCAATGCTGCTAAATCTTTAGGACCTTGCTACTCAAAGTGTGATCCATGGACCATCATCACCCGGGAACTTGTAAAAACACAGAGTCTCAGGACTCATCCCAGACCTACTGAATTAGAATGATTTTAATCAGATTTCAAGTACCCATTGACATGTGAGGATATAGCTTTAGAGAGAGGGGGGAAAGGGATGCATGGAATAAACAGGAGAAGGGATGTCCTCTCCACTGCCTGGCAATGAAGAGTAGATGCATTCCACGTTAAGCAAATGAGTCACTGTTAAGCAAGTAATACAGAATTTACAGGGGCCTTTAAGGAACAAATAAACAATTAAAAAAAACACTTGCACAGACAAGTTAGGAGTACAGACAATGCATAAAATGAGGTGTACCACCTTGAGGGTAAAGGTTTTAAGGATAAATGAATAGAAAAGACAGTTCAGGAACAGCAAAATAAGGTCCTCCTAAAGCCCTCTCCTTCACACAAGCAACAAAAACCAGAATCAACTTTTCAGAGCTCTGGAAATTAACCAAAGGCTTGGAACAATCCAGGAGTATTTATTCAAGAAAAACGGCTGAATCTCCGTAGGAAGAGTAAGCTATGTTGCATTTTAATGTGCCTTAGTCCCATTTCTTCCTCTCCAGCCCCATGACAGCCTTGAAAACCAAAAGCCCCACAAACCACCGTGAAAACCAGCAGTCTAGTAGCCTCTGGAGGGGTGAGAATGGGTTTCCAGTGCTTTCAAAGCCCAGTTCCCAGAAAACTGTCATTATTTGATCTGTCCGGCAGTTCCCTGGAAAATCCCATTGCAGGGGCTGGTCTTTATTTGACCTAACTCAGAACTTGCCCAGTGAGAGCTGCTTTTTTTCCCCTGAGAGTATCTTCTTGAAAACCATCAGTGGAAACTGTTAAACATCATAGCTGACTGAGGTGGCAGTAACAGTTGGGGAAAACAATAAGCTAACCAAAAACTTTAAAGGGAAAATCTGGGCCACGAGGGTCCCTGAGTATTCCTGGGAACCTAGCAAACCAAGCAGATGCATAGGGATATGTACATGCCCAGGGCCAGGTGGCTGCCCAGGAAAGACCTGAGAAGGCTCTACGCCTTCACTTCTGGCCGATTTTGAAGCGGAAAGTGAAGACCCCGGCGGAGTTACAAACTGCCTGCCTGAGCGTTGAAGCCATGCCCTAACACACATGCAGAGTCCCTCAGTACAGGCAGGGAGACTTACTAGTCCCAGGAACTTGAGAAAATCCCTGTCTAATCATTAGTTGACCACTAAGCTAAGTGAAGACTTAAGTGGCCACACAGGAAAAAGAATACAAATTTTAAAGAATTAATTCAGGAAACTCACTAAACAAATACTACCAACAACAATAAACAGCAGCAACAACAAATCCTGAGGGTATCTGATCTCTAGGTTTGCCAAATCTTATGATTTAAAGTGTCCAGTTTCCAATAAAAAATAAGCCATGCAAAGAAACAAGGATGTATTGCTCATATGTAAAAAGAACAGGTCAATAGAAACCGTCCCTGAGGAAGCCCAGATGAAAGACTTCTAGACAAAGATGTTAAGTCTGCTAGGTTAAATATGGTCAAAGAACAAATGGAAACCATGTATAAAGAATTAAAGTATGAGAACAATGTCTCACCAAGTAGAGAATATCAATAAGGAGACAGAATTAGGAAAGGACATTACACGAAATGGAATATTCACCAGAAGAACTCAACATCACGTGTATACTGGCAGAAGAAAGAATAAGCCAATTTGAAGAGAAGTCAGTTGAGATTATTCAGTGTGAAAGAAGAAATGCACAATTTAAAAATTGCTGGCGATTTCAATACTCCATATTCAATAATGAATAGAACAATCAGACAGGAGATCAAGAACAGCATAAACCAACTAGACCCAACAGACATCTACAAAACATTTTTTCCAACCGTAGCAGAATACACATTCTTCTCAAGTGCACGTGGAACATTCTCCAGGATCACTATTTGCTAGGCCGTAAAACAAGTTTCAAAATATTTAAAAGGACTGAAATCATACAAAATACATTTGACCAAAATGGAATAAAATTAATAATCAATAATAGAACGAAATTCTATTGTTTTAACCCAGGATATTTTTTTGCTTCTCACCGTGGAATGCTCCCCAACCTACTCCCATCCTTGGAAAAACAGCAGCTAAAATAAAATGTTATCTGCTTGAAGCTTCCATAGTTCTTTGTTTATCCATTTCTGCTTTGATCCTTCCAACCCTCCATCCATCCATCTAATCACATATTCATCCTCTCATTTATTCTTTCTTTCATTCTTTTATTATTGAAACCTCACCCCCATAGTACAAAAGTCACTTTTTTAAAGTGTAAAATTTGTTGGTTTTTAGCATATTCACAAAGTTGGGCAACCACCACTACAGCTTATTTCCAGAACATTTCATCATTCCAAAAAGAAACCCCACACAGACTCACCGTTCCCAACAGCGCTAAAATTTTAATCTCTTCTAAGGAGGTCAGAGGCAGAAGAGGGACAGGGGCCCAGGAACATGCATGCAATTCAGCTCTGTATCTGGAGTGCATTGAGAAAAGTCGGGGGTCGGGTGGGATGTCCTGAAGCCATTGATCCTTGCTGAGGTACTGGTTTTCTCCCTGAAGTCGGAGAGGTCGCCTTTTTAATATCATGCTTCTTAGGTGCGGCCACCTTCACCCACGCCTGACTCTGCTCAATCAAGTGTGCTCCGCCTTGCCCAGCAGGGCTCCATTTGCTACTCGGACCTGCACCAAATGACCCGCTGTCCCGTTCTCGCTGTGCATGTGCGTCCCCACCCCCGGAGACATCCTTTGTTCTCTGACTGGCCCGCATCCTCATCCCCTGCTCTGCAGCTTCCCAAAGGATGGAGGATGTTTTGAAGCTAGGACGAGGAAGGCAGTATGCAGTCGTCCCTCTGCAGAAAAGATGCAAGTGGCAGGATGTGACGGTGGCAAACAGAGTGGGGACCCACTGGTGGCAGCAGTGGCAGCAGATGTGACTGGAAGAACGGGAAAGACTGCAGTGGGGAGTCTTGGGGGGGTATCATAGCTGACTCTGCTGCTGCCCCTGGGCAGCTCCCCATTTCCAGCCTTTACCTGCACAGCCCTGGATGCCAATGTCCACACTCTGCTTGGGGAATTAGGCTGCTCTCTTGGTTTTCGCTTTAGCCACAGAACAAAACTCTTCATATGTAGCAACATGGCTGGGACTAGGGTGAGGGGAATGAGACGCTAGCCTCATACACAAAATTTAAGCGGGTGCTTGTACACAGGTGCTCATAGCACTATTCAGAACAGCCCCAAAGTGGATACAACCCAACTGATGAATGGATGAACAAAATGTGGTGTATCCATACAAGGCAATCTTATTTGGCAATAAAAAGGAATGAAGTACTGATACGTGCTACACTGCAGATGAATATGGAAAATATTATGGTAAATGAAAGAAGCTGGACAGGATACAAGAAATGTCCATTTAAATGAAATGTCTAGAATGGGAAAATCCATAGACGGAAAATAGATTAGTGGTTACCAGGGCCTGGAGAGAGGGGAGAACAGAGTGACTCCTAAGGGGTATAAGGTTTCCTTTGCAGTGATTAAAATATCCTAAATTTGATTTTGGTGATGGTTCCACAACTCTATGGACATACTAAAAAAACTCTGCATTATACACTTTGTACGGGTGAACTATAGGGTTGTGTGAATTATATCTCAGTGAAGTTGTTACCAATGAAAATTTAGGGGGATGTCAAAGGTCTCAGCAATCAAGATATTTAATGCAATATTTAAAAGATCAAAATTAATGCAAAAAAAAATCCATGATGAATAAAGTATCAAAAAATTTTTAAGTAACAGGATCAATCCTGTACTGGCATGATTATCCTCACCCATCTCCTGTTTGTCCTGGCCGTGTGTATCAAATGCATATGTGTGATAAACCCTATGTTTAGAATAGTAGTTACTTCTGCAAAGGGATTAACCTGGGTAGGGGGTACACAAGGGGCTTCTATTTCCACATTCATATTATCTTATGCTCAAGTTGGATGGTGGGTCCATAGGTGTTTATTGAATTACTCTTTGCACTTTTTTTGAATATTAGGGATAATTGTTAATTCATTAAAATGCTAAAAAAATTTGTCCTCAAATTTATTTATTTAAAGGAAAAACATTTTGCATGGCCGTTAAAGAAGTTAAAGCATAAATAATCAACAAAACAAATCAATCCCCCCAAAATTCTCTACTGGGGCATCAGGAACCCAATGATAATTCAATGCCTCATGCAACACAGGTCTCTCAAGGGCGCCTGTGCTGGGGAAATGTATAGAGGTGAGTGGCGGTCAAGCCCGCCTCATTCATTCAGACTTCCACTCAGCCATATTTATTGAGCATCTACACTATTCCAGGCCTTGTGCTAGGGACTGTGGACTCATGGAGGTGTTGGCAAGCCTCCAACGTTCAAGGAGCTCATTATCAGGCTACGCCAGGTGAGGGATGGACGAGGAGACAGATCAATGCAGTCTGACATGATAGGTCTAATCCTTAATGTGGGTGTCAGCAAAGACTTCTCTGGGGAAGTCACCTCTGAGCTGAGGGGTCCAGGATGACTAGGTGGGGGAAGGGCATCGCAGGCAGTGGGAATAATATGTACAGAGATTAAGAGGCAGAGACCAGCAGGCTGCATCCAGGGGATGGGACTTCTATCAGCCATCCTGTATCGCCATATGCTCTTGAGGATGGAGGCACATGCTAAGGAGGAGAGAGGCAAAAAATAGAAGGTGCTTTGGGTCCCCTTTGACACCCTGGAGCTGCCACACCAGCCTTGGAGAGGTTATGCCCAGACTTCATGAAAACAAGGGAAAAGAAATATCTCACCCTTTTGTTACTTAGGTTTTATACATCAGAGCGTAACCCTAACTGAAATACCAACACCATTTACTGAGTTCTTACTATGGATGACCTAAGTCCTTTGGAAGCACTGACTCGTTTAATTTGGCCAACAAATCTTTGAATGGGTACCATCATTGTCCCCAATTTAATCAAGGGACCTGAGATGCTGAGGAAGTGCCCAAGATTCCATACTTACTAAGAGGAGGAGCTGGGATTAATCTCTCTGACCCCAAAGCTGATGCTCCTTGCATTGCTCTGGTTTCCCACTGAGTCAAAATTGAGTTGGCATCACTCCTTCATCCTGCTGGTCTGGTGCTAACCTCACTGCTAGTTTAGAAGGTGACAGAGGACCACTCACTCTGGCTGCTCCAGCTCTTACACTTAGTCCTAGGCCTGGCATCTGCCTGGTAACCTGCCCACTCTGTGACAGTGATCTCAGATCTCAGTGTGCTCTTCAAAGGGCTAGCTTCCTGGGGCCAGAACCTCACTTTCGGGCCTAGGGCCCTGATTCCCATAGAGAGACTGATTTGACTGCTTTACCCTGACTCACCACTCTGTCCAGTTCTGTGCTCAAGGGCACAGCCCAACAGGTTGCTGCTACGGAGGTTTCCTGGGGCGGAGGCTGGTTTGCTGGCTTATTACGTCAAATGGCCAGGGGCAGATGGAAGCAGAAGTCCACCTATGCAGATTGTAAATGTTAAACCATCATCAGGCCCAAAGAAAATCTTGTTGATGAAAGCGAAAGAGACAAGTTACTCCAGAGGCCAAGAACAGAGAGAGAAATGACGTCAGGAAGGAGGAAAGAGGTCTTAGGATGTTTGCAGGGAGCGGGGCCCGGATCTTCCTCTTAACTGGGGGCTGAGGATGTGGTGGTCTCTGTCTGATTTAATGGTCCAGGTTAGAGCAGCAGCCTCAGTGCTCAGCTGGCCTGTAGACACATCTGTGACTTCAGAATGGGCTCCCAGTGCTGAGCCCTCACTTTGCCTGTGCCCAGAGACTGCCTCGCTCCTTGGACAGTGTGCGTTCCCACCAGACTGGAGATCCTGAACTTTTGGGGTCACCGCTGGCCACGTCATGTCTCACCCTAGTGGCTCTAGCGCAGG